>NC_090440.1:1313189579-1313814579 GCF_031143425.1 Pleurodeles waltl
TTCTGGACTATGAATGAATTGGAACAATTTGCTTATATTTCCCCTTGCTGCTGCCACCACACCAATACAACCGGAATTCCTGCTTAGGTGGACAACCGATCCAGTGGGTTACATTCACACTGACCCAGAAGCAGTGATACAAAAATACTACGGGAAGGCGGTGCACCACCTCACCAAATAAATAGATTGGTGGATTTGTTTGCCTCTGTTGCTATGTGGCTGTGTAGCCATCATGAAGATGGTGGTATAACCCTGTTTTCAGTTCCTATTCATAAACATCCCTATTTTGCTACTTAGTGCAGTCTTTAGAACTCTGGTCGTGTTGCTCGTGCACCTGGCTTGGGCTAGTAAATAACCACAGATGTGTTGGGATACACTTACTCTACTGTATGCGATAGGGGGGGTTCAATACCCCAGACCTTGAAACGTATTACAGAGTGGCATAATGCATGTTCGCCAATACTGGCTTCATGGACCAGTGGACTTGCCGCATTTTTGGCTAGAATGGGATATGGTACTTCCCATGCCTCTACCCCAAGTTTTAACCAACAAACGAAGTTCCAAGACCACACACTAAACCTCATAGGCACCACACAATATTTTTGTGAGAGGTCACTAGACTTGCTCTTTTCCCTGCAACTCCCCTTATAGTGGTGCATGTGGTTCCTCTTGGGCAGGAGAAGGCAGCCCTACCTTCATGAGGTCAGAATATGACACATGGCTGACTTTTCCCAGAATGGGGACCTTTGTGACTGGCCTCAGGTTAGTGCATGGTGCACCTCACCTACTATACTCACGCAATTTCATTATTATCGGGCACGTCATACATTGAAAGCTTCACAAAATAATGCATGGCCACAGCCAGCAGAGCTGCTGTCTCTCTCATACTTATTACAAGTGAAGTTGACGTCTCAAATACTCAACATTATGGGGGTTATTCTAACTTTGGAGGAGGTGTTAATCCGTCCCAAAAGTGACGGAAAAGTGACGGATTTACCACCAGCCGTATTACGAGTCCATTATATCCTATGGAACTCGTAATACGGCTGGTGGTATATCCGTCACTTTACCGTCCCTTTTGGGACGGATTAACACTCCTCCAAAGTTAGAATAACCCCCTATATGCCTCCTCACAGGCAGCTCGGCAACTTGGCGTCACCAAGGCCCACTATAACTGGCCAGAGGACCTAAGCATAGACATTTGTGACCAACAGGGAACATACTGTTGCGCTGCAATTCATTCAGTGTCCCTGAACAGCTGCCACCAACTTATGCACTTCAAATACCTCAATAGGGTATACTACAATCAAGCTTGGTTATTCCGATATGGCTCCATGAAGGCTCCCGCTACCAGTGCTGCGGACTTAATGGTGTGGTACTGCCCAGGTGTGCTATGCTTCTAGTGTGCAAGATTTCAAATATTAGAGGAAATAACAGGGGGGACTTTGACTCACACACCTCTAGTGGCCCTTTTAGGGTATGACAAAGACGTCCCAACAACTCACTGGAAATAAGTTGCCCTGGGTTTATTACTGGTGCAACATAGAGTAGTGATGTGCTGGATGAAGGGCGCTCTTCCCACAATAACAGAGTGGCATACAGAAATGGTGTATTACAACACCAAATCAGACTATTACCATGATTTTATGCTGCCCTGTAGTCGCCCAAAGGATATGTGAGGCCTGTATCAGGGATACTTGGTACATGCGAGAAACAATGAGAATGGGGAGGTGAATGGTGCAATGCAGTAGGTGCTCAGTGGTAGCCCTCATTGCTTGGTTGGATTGGAGTGGTATTGCTAGAACACTCATCCTCTGTGTAGGGCAGTGCTGAGTGTTGAGTTGGAGACTTTTATAATACTGTTTGCATGCTACTTCATGTTGACTAGAGTGTGTTGTTCTTCATGGGCAAAAAGTGGTAAAAGTATATTTAGCTGTGATGGTACTATCTATGTTTGCCAGTGCATGTAAATTACTGCACAGTGTACTCGCTGTGTATTAGCAACATGTTTGCTGTTTGTGCCTGTTCTAAAATGACTATCCTCCTATGCTGGCTTGTTACTCAAAACAAAAATAAAGTTAAACAAAACTGTGTGTGCAAGTGGCTCTGTTAGTGTTGGATACAAACGTGCTGTCTGGGTGTGGGAGTGCATGTGTAGGTGCCTCTATTGCTGTCTGACTGGGTGTGTGAGTGGCCCTATGATTTTGTAAATAGGTATGTGAGTGGCTGCATGGGTGAGTGAGTGCATAACTGAGTGTATGTATGTGGGTAACTGACTATCTGAGTGCTGGGCACATAAATGGCCTATAAGTGTGTGAGTGGGTGTGACAGTACCTGCATGGATCTGTGAATGACTATGTAAGTGGATCTATAGATAAGTAAATTGATGTGCAAATCCTTTTACTGGAGTGTTTTGAATGTGTCAATTACTTGCTGTATGAGTGGTGGATTTATAAGTACTTTTCTGGGAATGTAACTGGTTGTATGAGTGCCTGTCTGACTCTGTGAGTGGGTGCAAATTACATACTGTAATTAAACATCCACATCTACTTCCAAACACATTTATGGTAGCTTTATAAAATAACTAGATTTTCTCGATAGCCATTTCTGTTTGCTTCTTTACTGCTCACTATGTTTTTCCTCAATATCTTCATCGGCCCTCCCTTTTATTTTCCCTTTTACTGCTGTGTAGAACCTACACATTTTGAGCTTATGTACGCTCATAACTTTTAATTTACATATACTTTTTAAAAGAATGCCTTAGTTCACATACCTGTGAAATTTCTTAGCTGTTCTGCAAATTTGATATTAATATCACTTAATATCGCTTGTAAGTGTGGTTGACTGTTTGCGATTCCATGCATATCCCAAACACCATAAGTTTTTTCCCCAAAGCCAATCACATAGTTACTTACTTTTTCTTATAGTCACTACCTAAATGTACTTGCACCCTGCACATCTCCAGCATCCCATCAAATATGCTCTCTTATATTTTACTTGCTGTCCTCCATTTTAACTGCCTTTCATCTTCAAAACTGCCTCATTCAACTGCAGCCTTCTCCTGTGTGCTACACTTGCTTTTCTCCAAAATGGTCAGAGTTTGGATTGTGGGCCATAGCTTTGTGTTTTGAGTCAGTGTAGGAGGCTGGACTGGCTTGTAGTGAGTACCAAGGGGTACTTGCACCTTGCACCAGGCCCAGTTATCCCTTATTAGTGTATAGGGTGTCTAGCAGCTTAGGCTGATAGATAATGGTAGCTTAGCAGAGCAGCTTAGGCTGAACTAGGAGACGTGTGAAGCTACTACAGTACCACTTAGTGTCATATGCACAATATCATAAGAAAACACAATACACAGTTATACTAAAAATAAAGGTACTTTATTTTTATGACAATATGCCAAAGTATTTTAGAGTGTACCCTCAGTGAGAGGATAGGAAATATACACAAGATATATATACACAATAGCACAAATATGCAGTATAGTCTTAGAAAACAGTGCAAACAATGTATAGTTACAATAGGATGCAATGGGGAAACATAGGGATAGGGGCAACACAAACCATATACTCCAAAAGTGGAATGCGAACCACGAATGGACCCCAAACCTATGTGACCTTGTAGAGGGTCGCTGGGACTATTAGAAAATAGTGAGAGTTAGGAAAATAACCCTCCCCAAGACCCTGAAAAGTGAGTGCAAAGTGCACTAAAGTTCCCCTAAGGACAAAGAAGTCGTGTTAGAGGAATAATGCAGGAAAGACACAAACCAGCAATGCAACAACTGTGGATTTCCAATCTAGGGTACCTGTGGAACAAGGGGACCAAGTCCAAAAGTCACAAGCAAGTCGGAGATGGGCAGATGCCCAGGAAATGCCAGCTGCGGGTGCAAAGAAGCTTCTACTGGACAGAAGAAGCTGAGGTTTCTGCAGGAACGAAAAGGGCTAGAGACTTCCCCTTTGGTGGACGGATCCCTCTCGCCTTGGAGAGTCGTGCAGAAGTGTTTTCCCGCCGGAATGACGTTAACAAGCCTTGCTAGTCGCAAATCGTGCGTTTGGCGTTTTTGGACGCTGCTGGGGCCCAGGAGGGACCAGGAGGTCGCAAATTGGACCTGAAGAGAGAGGGGACGTCGAGCAAGACAAAGAGCCCTCACTGAAGCAGGTAGCACCTGGAGAAGTGCCAGAAACAGGCACTACGAGGATGCATGAAACGGTGCTCGCCGAAGTTGCACAAAGGAGTCCCACGTCGCCGGAGACCAACTTAGAAAGTCGTGCAATGCAGGTTAGAGTGCCGTGGACCCAGGCTTGGCTGTGCACAAAGGATTTCCGCCGGAAGTGCACAGGGGCCGGAGTAGCTGCAAAGTCGCGGTTCCCAGCAATGCAGCCCAGCGAGGTGAGGCAAGGACTTACCTCCACCAAACTTGGGCTGAAGAGTCACTGGACTGTGGGGGTCACTTGGACAGAGTCGCTGGATTCGAGGGACCTCGCTCATCGTGCTGAGAGGAGACCCAAGGGACCGGTAATGCAGCTTTTTGGTGCCTGCGGTTGCAGGGGGAAGATTCCGTCGACCCACGGGAGATTTCTTCGGAGCTTCTGGTGCAGAGAGGAGGCAGACTACCCCCACAGCATGCACAAGCAGGAAAACAGTCGAGAAGGTGGCAGGATCAGCGTTACAGAGTTGCAGTAGTCGTCTTTGCTACTATGTTGCAGGTTTGCAAGCTTCCAGCGCGGTCAGCAGTCGATTCCTTATCAGAAGGTGAAGAGAGAGATGCAGAGGAACTCGGATGAGCTCTTGCATTCGTTATCTAAAGTTTCCCCAGAGACAGAGACCCTAAATAGCCAGAAAAGAGGGTTTGGCTACCTAGGAGAGAGGATAGGCTAGCAACACCTGAAGGAGCCTATCACAAGGAGTCTCTGAAGTCACCTGGTGGCACTGGCCACTCAGAGCAGTCCAGTGTGCCAGCAGCACCTGTTTCCAAGATGGCAGAGGTCTGGAGCACACTGGAGGAGCTCTGGACACCTCCCAGGGGAGGTGCAGGTCAGGGGAGTGGTCACTCCCCTTTCCTTTGTCCAGTTTCGCGCCAGAGCAGGGGCTAAGGGGTCCCTGAACCGGTGTAGACTGGCTTATGCAGAATTGGGCACATCTGTGCCCAAGAAAGCATTTCCAGAGGCTGGGGGAGGCTACTCCTCCCCTGCCTTCACACCATTTTCCAAAGGGAGAGGGTGTCACACCCTCTCTCAGAGGAAGTTCTTTGTTCTGCCATCCTGGGCCAGGCCTAGCTGGACCCCAGGAGGGCAGATGCCTGTCTGAGGGGTTGGCAGCAGCAGCAGCTGCAGTGAAACCCCAGGAAGGGCAGTTTGGCAGTACCAGGGTCTGTGCTACAGACCACTGGGATCATGGGATTGTGCCAACTATGCCAGGATGGCATAGAGGGGGCAATTCCATGATCATAGACATGTTACATGGCCATATTCGGAGTTACCATTGTGAAGCTACATATAGGTAGTGACCTATATGTAGTGCACGCGTGTAATGGTGTCCCCGAACTCACAAAGTTCAGGGAATTGGCTCTGAACAATGTGGGGGCACCTTGGCTAGTGCCAGGGTGCCCTCACACTAAGTAACTTTGCACCTAACCTTTACCAGGTAAAGGTTAGACATATAGGTGACTTATAAGTTACTTAAGTGCAGTGTAAAATGGCTGTGAAATAACGTGGACGTTATTTCACTCAGGCTGCAGTGGCAGGCCTGTGTAAGGATTGTCAGAGCTCCCTATGGGTGGCAAAAGAAATGCTGCAGCCCATAGGGATCTCCTGGAACCCCAATACCCTGGGTACCTCAGTACCATATACTAGGGAATTATAAGGGTGTTCCAGTAAGCCAATGTAAATTGGTAAAAATGGTCACTAGCCTGTTAGTGACAATTTGGAAAGAAATGAGAGAGCATAACCACTGAGGTTCTGATTAGCAGAGCCTCAGTGAGACAGTTAGTCACTACACAGGTAACACATTCAGGCACACTTATGAGCACTGGGGCCCTGGGTTACCAGGGTCCCAGTGACACATACAACTAAAACAACATATATACAGTGAAAAATGGGGGTAACATGCCAGGCAAGATGGTACTTTCCTACAGTCAGGGAGAGTGCTAGAAAGAGTGGCATTGACACAGGCATAGGCTTAACTAATGTAGACGTTACTTGGGTTGGCCAGAGAGGGTTAAAGTGACATCAATTGCTACCATCGGTTGAAAGCATTGTGGATTGCCAACATTCAGACCTCATGATTGGCCACTGTGGTGGCAATGGACCTAGGCACAATTACTGGAGTAGGGTTGAAAATCCTAATGAAGGACATCTTTGATAAATTAATGACCCTTTTCCCGGAAACTGCTTTGTTTTTTTCCAACATTTGCAAAAATCAGAAGTGGCAATGGTCAATCAAATTGTGTCCACAGATTGAAGAATTCAGGAAACATGTCAATAAAACTGCCTCTGCCTTCCTCCGAGACCACAACATGGGGTCTATATACCACAACAATTTGTGCTTTGATATGGATGGAATACATCGAAACAATGGAGTTCATTTCACATAGAAAGATAACAGGGTGTTCTTCAACAACTTGAAAGACTGCATTCAGTTCCATGTGTAATAATCACCTACACATCATAAACACAAAGGCTCTTTTCGGAGCCAACCCTTTTCCCAAGCACTAGTTCATTTTCTTTTCAAACTCTTTTTCTATTGTTCCACTTGGATCCGGGAATCCTATGCTGATACCCAAACCAAAAGCACACATTTAACACAAAACAGTATTGGCTCAGTGAATGATCCACGGATCCATTCCCGACCAAAAGCATTAATACAAAACAGCAACCTATTTACAACAGTGGGCTTGTGAGTGGCTGTGTGAGTCAGGACCCTACTCCCTCGTGGTACAGCATGCACATGGGCAATGCTACAGTACAATGGCAGGTGCTTATAATGTTCATTATTTTAGGTATGCATGCATTTCATGAAGTTATGACATTGTGTTTCTCTGTGGTGCCATTTTGCACTAGGGTGTATTTATGGTTCACTTTGTTTGAGGTGTTAAAGCACAGTCAGTTGAACCAAATTATGTGAAAGAACATTGTTTTGTTTTCTAAGTAATCACAAAGTGCTATGAAAATATGGCAGGATTACTCATCCCTAGGTGAACAGATGCAAAGCAGAAGAAAACAGGACTCATCCTTGATTAATCACAGCAAGCGGAAGAAAACATAACTCATTCTTGATAAATCACCACCAAGTGTTATGTACATATTGCAAAAATATGACTCATTCTTGATTAATAATCATCATCTTTTATGCACACATCGCAAACATAGGGTGAATCATTCCTAGGTACACAAGCAATTAAGCCACTCACAAAGAAAACAATAAACAGTGACTCACGCCCCAAACAAGACTTTTAAACCAAGTGTTTAATTGTGCCCATGCTTAGCCTAGTCTCTGCTCCTTACCTGAATCTCCACCCTCCTGCAGCCTGGCAACAGACTTTTCATCCTTTGACCGGCATCCCTGTTCAGCAACTGTTCCCTAGGTGACGTGTCTCCCAGCAACCATCCTCGGCTCGATGCCTCCTGATCTGCAGGAAAAAGGAAAAGGGACAACCACTCAGTTTTAACAAATACGTGGACTTACATTGTGCAAGGTTTGATGAACAATTACCCAGCATGAACATGGTATGGCTTATTTGGTCCTTTTTAGGAAAAACAATTGCCTGTAAAACAGACCGTAATCTTTTGGTGAAGTTCTTGCAAGAAAGACTGAGTAGTACTAGAAGCCCCAATTTACTTTTTTGTGTTGTTAGCAAACAATTGACTCTTGAAAAAATCTTGGTTTTATATGTTTAAAAAATAATAATTTATTGTTATTGCTAACCAAGACTTTCTTGGCTGCTGTAAGAAACAGAATCACAGATTTGGTGAAAGACTAAAGTATATCATCTTTGAGAACTTTGTTCGCTCTATGTGCTATATGGGACAAAAGTCATTATATGCAATGAAAGCCCCTGGTGAGATGTAAGATACTCTAACCTGTATATCCTTTGACATGTTATCTTTTGTGACATAAAATTAAAACTGTGTCCAGAAGAGCCTACATGCTAGTAAACTAGTTGTGCCTCTTTTTACAGACCTGTTCCCATGCTGGAGTCCCTCTAACCAAGGGGGCCCAATGCCCATTACAACACATCCTGTCCACCTGTCCCTGCCTCAATAATGAGGAGTGCTGAGACCAGAGTAGTTAATTTTTTCTCTCTTTCTCCTCCAAAACCACCTTCCGTTTGAGGCCTCGTCTGGTGCAGCGCTTAGCTAAAAGACTCACTGCAATCGCAGCCAGGCCCTAGAGGGAGTTGGGGCCATACTCACCCAATCGGAACAACCTGGGAAACTCAGGTGGGTGGCGCATAACCGTGTGGGTGTGTGAGAGTGTGTGCACATGTCTGTATCGGTGTGCAAGTGGGTGTGTGAGTGGCTACATGGGTCTCTGTGTGGGTGCATGAGTGATTGTGTGAATCTGCCAGTGGGTATCTGAGAGCTTGTATGGGTATATGAGTGGCTGTATGGGTATGAGAGTGGTTGTATGGGTGTGTGATTGTGTCTCATAGTGTAGGTCTGTGATTGGGTATGTGAGTGTATGAGTGAGTATGTAAGTATGTGACTGGGTTTGTGAGTTGGTGTCGGAATAATTGTATGGGTCTGTGACTGGGTGTGTGAATGGTTGTGTGGGTCTGTCAGTGAGTGCGTTAATAGCTGTGTAGATCTGTGAGTGGGTATGTGACTATGTCAGGTGTTGCATTAGTGGGAGTGTGAGTGGCTGTATGGGTATGTAACTGGGTGGGTGAATGGCTGTATGGGTCTGTGATTGGGTGTATCAGTGATTGTGTGTGTCTTTGAGTGGGTATAAGACTGGCTGTATGAGTATCTGAGCGGGTGTCTGAGAGGCTGTATCAATGGGTCAGTGGGTGTTTGAGTTGAAAATGGCACTCTCTGCAAGGTTATCCCCAAACTTTATGCCCTTCCTCCTCCTATTTTTATGACCTTCTTTTTGTTGGATTTAGGACTCTGGGCACTTTACCACTACAAATCAGTGTGAAAGTACATGTGCTCTCTCTCCCCTAAAACATGGTATGATTGACTTAAACCTATTTGGCTTATTTGATTTACATATAAATGCTTTGTAAAGCGGTATACCATATACCAGGGCCTGCAAATTAAATGCTATTGGTGGGCCTTCAGCACTGATTGCGCCATCCACAGAAGTAGCCTTTCAAACTGGTCTCAGGCCTGCCACTGCAGGGCCTGTAGGCACAGTTTACTGCCACACTAACTTGACATTTCAAACTATCTGTAAAGGCCTAAACTCCCCTTTTAGTAGACATAAGTCACCCCTGAGGTGGACCCTAGGTAGACCTATGGGCAAGGTACAGTGTAGGTAAAAGGTAGGGCATGTACTTTTATGTTTTACATGCCATAGTAGTGACAAACAACCTATTTTGTTTTTCACTGCTGTGAGGGCTCCTCCTCTCATAGGTCAGCATTGGTACATCCCCTAAATATGTTTGAGTGGTCATTTCTGATCTGAAAGGAGTAGCTTAGGCATGTTTGGTATGTTTCGAATGGTAGTGAGAAATACTGCTTACTGATATAGTTGGATTTTACATTACTATTTTAGAAATGCCACTTTTAGAAAGTGGGCATTTCTCTGTGCTTATTACTCACACATAGGGCAGAGTAACAGCTACACCTTGGGCATAAATTCCAGACAGCCACAACACAGGAGGGGCTGGGTTTGACAGGAGAGACATCTGCATCCATCTGCATGGTTCATACCTTGCATGTCAATATATTGTGACCTGCACTCACACAAAGGTCTGATTTACCCTCTAATGATGACTGGAGCCAGGGCTGGGTTGAAAGTGACTTGAAAGGATTCCTTTGAAGTCACCCCTTGAACAAAGACATTTCCAGTATAAGTACCAGGGTTCTGACCCCATGTTTTTAGAGCACTTTTAGAACTGGGTCTAAACCTCTGTCAGAAGGACTGCTGCGCTGCACAAGGAACTCATTTGGACTGCTCTACTGCTGTTGCTCTGCTGCCTGCTACTTGCTGTGTGGCCCAAAGGACTCACTGGATTGCTTTCCTATTGTTGCCCTGCTGCCAGTCTGCTCACTGACTCTGGCCTAACCAGGTTTTATAGATTGCACATTGTCAGAGGACTGCAGTGCTACCAGGAGGAATTGCCATCTAGGCTACCTGTTCTTTTGTGCTGGTTAGTGGCCTGCTGATTGCTGGGCTGCAGAAGGGACTTCTACATAGCAGAAGGGACTGCTACATAGCAACCCCACTAATGTGCTGGCCTGTCGCCTGCTTCCTTACTTTGTGCACTCAAGTGATCTCCAGAGAGTACAGCGTGTGTTGAGCACTCAGTGTTCCCCGGGCTGCCAGGATGGTCTGTCCTGGAATCGTGGGGGATTGCTCTCTGCATTTTTCGCCATAGCTTGTGAGAGTGCTTTTATCCGACTTCCATAGAGCATGTGGCAAGCACTCCTGATTGCCCCGGAGAGAGGGACATGTGGTCTTCCAGTACAGTCCCCCTTTCCCTTTAAACGAGGGGGGAGCGATGTACAACTAGGTGAGAGAAGTGCCGCCGTCCCGTGGCACTCTCCCTCCTGCCAGGAAGCGACATTGCTGATAGTCTGGAAATCCCCCTTGCAAGGCCCCCGTGGCTGGTGGAACTTCAATGCCAAGGAGAGGATGTTGGGTTAGAGGCTTGTGGAACTGGCTCGCTCCCCCCAGCAGTAGCCCATGAGTGGCCCTCACTGTCCCAGAGCTCACCTGGTAGTGTGGGACCCATGAAGAAGAAACTGCTGCCCAATGCTCCTTCGTGGGCGGCCTGGCGTGGGACAGGGCTGAGCACTACCCAGGTGAGGGTGCTAGTGGCACAGCGAATTCGCGGGTGGAGGCCTTTGTTGTTTTAGTGAGTGGGGTACCCAGCAATGTCTTCCCACTGAAATTCTCAGCTTGTGCACCCTCCGTGCCGGGGGCACATCTTGGGGGCATTCTGAGCCAGTGCAGCCCGGGGGAAACACAGGTCATTGCAGCACTCATGTCACAGGGACATGCTTGGGAGGCTCCATGCAGTCTTTGTCTAAGGAGCTATCCTCATTGGAGGTGGGGGTCTATGGCCACGGGGACAGTGATCGTGCATTGCCCACGAGATACAAGGGCTTTCCAACCCTTATGTAGTTTCCATTGCTATAAACGTTACAACCTGCACAGTGTACAATTTTGTTTCCTGACAGTCTAGAGTCTCTAGTGTGAAGTATATCTGTGGTAATTTAAGTACTTATGTTTATGAGGATAATTGGTGATTCATGTGTTTTCCCTAAAATAAATGCTAGTAACATAGGTTTGCTTACTAATGTGGTGAGGTATGTACTGGATTTCTATACCCTAATCCAATCCATGATCAAGGTGTTACTGACCTTGTGTTACTGTTTTGTTTTACATCATTAGAATACTGAGCCCTGTTACACAGTATTTATGATCCATGCCACTTTGGTGACATATATTTATATATATATATATATACACACACACACACACACACACACACACACACAATATAAGCAAATATTTTTATATAGTCCAGTATGAAATTTCTTTTGTGATGTATTTATTGTGTCGCTTGTTTGAGTGTGTTGTGCGAATGCTTTACACATTGTCTCTGGGGATAAGCCTGACTGCTCTGTGCCAAGCTGCGAGGGGTTGAGCACAGGTTTGATGTCTGTGATATGAGCATTGTTGCCAGATTGCACCCTGGGCTGCTTATTTCTCCAAGAAAAGTCCAGAGTTTTGTGCAAAATAGCTACCCAAATGAAATACTTTCTACTGCCTTATTAGTGAGTGCTACCTCATTGGGTAAATGTATAGTGCATCTCATACACTACAGCTGTGTTTTGGACCACCAGGTAATGTCTCCAGTGAACTTGTGTGTTTAAAATGTTGGCAATGTGATAGTTCCTCGAGGGTCTACATACAGAATTCTGAGATAAAATGAATCCTGGTGTGGAAAAGAGGACAAGTCTATAAACAGTTTAATCTCCACCAAACAAGGGTACACCCTCTTAATTATATGTTTTAAGTGCTTCTTTGTTTGGTGGAGATGTGCTCATATTTCCCTGCTTCTGGGACCACAGAGGGAGTCTGAATGCCCCACCGGTCCCTATCGGCTCACCGTCTCCGGTGGGAGCAGGCATTGCTCCCGCAAGCAGGGAGCTGCAAAAACTCCAGCTCCCTGCATGCAGGAGCAATCCTTTCATCTGTTTCCTAAAACAGATGAAAAGTCAGCTCCCAGAGGGCAGGAGCAGTTTTCCTACTCCCGCCTTCTGGGGGTGGATTTACAGTTTGCTTTCTCTTGTCGGGATTTGTCAAAGCTCATGCCAAGCAAAAGCAGACTGCTATATTCTGAGAGTTGGCACATTGGGAGATAGGGAGTTGGCCCTTGGGGTGGCAGTGGCCAGGGCCATTAGTGGCTCCAGATTGGTGGGGGCACTTGGCCCCCCTTCTTTTATAAGCACAGAGCCGGCCCCGGGGAGGTGGTGGACCCTGGGGCCATAAATGGCCTGGGGGGGGGCATGAGCCCCCCTCTTACTTTTAATTTTGTAACAGGCCCCAGGAGGTGGTCATCCCTGGGATGTGAGGGGCCCAAGCTGCCCCCCATCCATGAAATTCAATAAAGCCCCGGGACGTGGTGGTCTCTTGGGATTCCAAGGAGTCACAGGAGTGGGGTCAGCACATCCCCCCTCCATATTAGCAATCAGACCCCAGGGAGGTGGTGGTCCCGGGGGTTCAAAAAGAGCTCATGGAGGGGGCTGTGCTGCCCCATCCTACATGTGATAATAGTCCTGGGGATGTGGTAGTCTGCGGGCCTCTAAAGTGCCTTAGGAGAGGGGCCCTGTGCATCCCCATCCTTTTTCTGTTAATAAAGCATGCCTCTGAGACGTGGTCCACCCGGAGGCTAAACAGTGAAAGAGGTTGGGAGAATGTGTTCTTTTTAAAAATTAAAAATTAAAAATTAAAATAAAAAAAACAGCTGGATTTGTGGATCTTCTGCAAATTTTGGCAAAAATATAAAAAATAATGCTTTTTTTTGCCATGACGGCGTACTTACGGACCCCATCACCTGGGCTAGTGGGCCAGGGTATCCCTGCTTTGCCCCCTTTTATTTTATTTTCTTTGTAAAAAAAAATGTGGGGACTTGGCTGAGTCCACGTCCCAAAATGGCTGTCAACACTTCCAGGTTAAAGTGTTGGCAGCCAATCAGATCTCAGCATGAGATTTCTGGGATTCGCAGAGCCCCCGCGTCCCTGGATATAAAAATTTGGTTTTCCTTTAATTACTCATAAAATACTGAATTGATTTACACTAAATCACAAAAAGCATGTTTTCTGGACCAAGAGCTAGCTTTCTGCCAAATTAGGTGTAATTCTGTCTGGCAGTTCAGGCTGTAGTTGTGTTCAAAATCCCTATGGATCACCCCCAAATTTTCAAGACAGCAGCTACAGTGAGTGACGTACTAATTTTGGAAATTTCATAAAAATTCGCCAACGTTACTGACAAAACAAAAAGCACTTTTCCTATGGAAACTAGGTCCTAACTATAACTACTTACTGGTGACCGCCAGTAGGTATTGTATATATATATATATATATATACATATATATATATATATATAGCAAATGTTAAAGTAACATTATAGTTAGGCAAAAAATTATGTGACAAAATGTTTTTAAACAAAAAAAACCTCTAGTTCACCAGTTATAAATATCCCTAGTAACTATAACTTGTGCCCTAAAGTAACTATATTTTGCATCCCTACCATGCAGTATTGTCACCAATGATGCCATTTCAGATGTTGCAGTGATGTTATCAATGATGTCATAGAACATGTCGTGAGTAATGTAACATATGGGGTTAATTACAATTACTAACTATAATGTCACTTTCACCTATGTTTTCTTTAGTGAATTTCTAAGGTTTCTTTTAACGTGAAGTAAAGTTTTATTACCATACCTAAAGCCAACCCTATGCCGTGAACATCCTTTGTCTGTGCATGGTGTGGGGGTAGACTGCTGGGCCTGTGTCCAACCCCTCCCCCACCCACATGCAGTCAATTTCCAGTGTGCACAGCCAACATGGAGTTGACCACAGGGCCTTTGTGACCAACCCTTTGTAGGCAAGCAACCCCACGCTGCACACGGCCTTCGGCTGTGCGAGGCATGGCAATGGGCTCAGGGCCTAGCCTGTGGCAGGCCCTCCATCCAAACCCTTACAAGCAGCACACCTTCCACAGCACACAGCCTTCTGGCATGTGCAGCATGCGATTGCATGTCCTGGCTGCATTCAGGCAGATTTACTAACTTTGTCAAAGAGTCACAACCCCAAAAAATTAAAAGTGGGCCTATTGGCTTTATCAAGGGTTGAACATATAAATATGTATAAAACAAATCTATCATCTTACTCCAAAAATCACCAATAATTTTAATCAACTGCATATTTTATTAATTCACACAACACAATGTTTATTATCAGTGATTATTATAAAAATGTTCCCTCGTAACACCCGTGGAATTTGACGCATCACAAGATTTACAAGTACTTCAAAACCTGGGGATGCACCAAAACCTGACACCTACTCAGGGGAAGGCAGGCAAGGAGAAAAAACTTAATTTCTCCTAGGTTTTTTCCTTTTTTTTTATATGTGCTGAATTCGGCAATGGTGCAAGGTTGCCTGTTTTGGCACTAGGTAGCCCATTGTGCGCCAGCTGAGGGGATAAGGACAGGAATGAGCAGTATGCGATAGATGTGGCACATTTCTGCCCTTTTCTTTTGGTGCAGGGCAGCACAACAAGGTGACTTGCAACGCTGCTTCGGCGCCAAAAGTCCATAAATAATGGCCATAGCTTTCTGAACAGTTTTTGAAACAAATCTCCAATATTAACCTAAATCTAAAATTCACACAGAAGATTGATAGAACCCAGATTGATTTCTTGGTTGTCTGCATTAAAGTCGAGGGTGATTCTATACATATCAGCTGATTTCGTAAGAGCACTGCGGCTAATAGTGTCCTTCATGCTTGCAGCCATCACCCAAAGAATCTTAGGTGGACTATAACCTTTGGTGAGATTTTGAGAGAAAAACGTAATTCTAGTACCCCACAGGCCTTTGAGAGTGAAGAGAGGAGCATGGTCAGTAGATATAAAGCTACGGATTACCTCGCAAAGGTAATGAAAACTGCCACTGGCAAGGACGGTACGCTACCTAGGGACGGTCTCCTCTTAAAGAAGTAAAAAAACAGGAAAATCTAAGTGAGGCTAAGCACTACTTATAATAGTCAGCCACATGCAATTAAACGGATGTTTACAAACCATTGGCATCTAGTGAAGGCGGATCCGGCGATTGGGGATCTTGTTACACCGCACCCACTTGTAACTTGTCGGAGATGTGAGTTTGTTAAGGATATACTTGTACATAGCTATTTGGGACCAGAAAAGAAAAGGAAAGTTGGCTAAAGGAACAGCAGGGTTTTTACAACTGTGGTAGGTGCAAGGCTTGTAGGGGCAGCACAAACTAAAAACATACAGATTACCGGCAGGGAAGACTGTTAATATTAAGAAGTTAATCACTTGTACCAGTGATTATTGTGTATATGTGTTACAGTGTCCATGTGGCCGCCAAAATGTTGGCAGAACAATTTTTCCAGTTAAAGAGAGGATACTTTAGCACCTACAGGCTATAAAGACCGTGATGAAGATTATCTTGTAGCCAGGCCTTGGAGTCTGGAACATGATAAGAACCCTGACACACTTTCTATTTTTGGAACTGACAGGATTGTCACAACTTTGAGAGGTGGGGGACAGAGCGAACAGACTGAAGATTGGAAGTCAGACAACATTATTCTTTTGAACAGTACATTTCCTGAAGCCTTGTACGCGAATGAAGTACTGTCTGTGCATATTGGATGATTTGACAAAAAATATTAAATTGCTGAAGTTTGATGTGTGCACTAATCCTGTGAAAATGTAAACAGGATCTCTCTCTCGCTAATAATATGCAATGAAGTGGGAGACATTTCTTGAATATGTATCTTTTTGAAAGACATGAAGTGATTTGCTTCCCAGGGCTACAGTTTTGTTGCACAGTGCACCTCCCCCGACACTTTTCCTTTTCTTTCGCTGTATTTTTGAACTGATATTTTAAAATGTAATCATTCTTGGTTTGATTTAGTAGCGTGCTTAATAGGCAGTGCTAAATAGACAGTTTCTCCTCTTTTTGCAATCTTTGCTTTTTATGCGCTAATGTCTTACAGGAAAAACTATAATGGTTACGTTGTTGGATGAATTAAGGCCACCTGGCCTTTGATTCATAGCAGTTCACAATTATGTCAGAGGAGGGAGGAAATATTTTCTCAAATGTAATAATTGAACTCTGTGCTATTATTTGATTTTGTGCTGATTCACAATCATTGGATCTTTAATTGAGAAGCACTGATTAATTAAATGCTCGTTCTTGTCTCCCTTTAATTTATTATATTAGGGGGTTGGATCTTCCATGATGAGCAGATGTATTCTCCTTCCTCTATTTTTGTTTTGTACCATTCTATTTCTATTGTTAGTTGAATGTTTTTAAGGGTGATGGTGCATTTTGACCGTGAGGCTATGACGAAGAACGTAAAGTTGAAACTCATTACCCCTGAATAAATTAGCCTAAAAAAAAGTTTCAGGGTGATCTGTTAAGCAGGGTCCGAGAAAAAGGGGGGTCCCAAAACTCATTTTTCCATTGAAATTTCCCATATGGATTTTACACACAAAAACACAACCCTGCTTGACTAATCACCCCGAAACTTTCAAGATAGCAGCTGAAATGAGTGTCAAACTAGTTTTGAAAATGTAGTGAAGATTCATCAAGCAGAGCCAAAGTTATTAGTGAAAACAAAATGCTCAACAGAATTACACACATTTTGGCAGAAAGCTAGATCTTGATCTAGAAATGGTGCTTTTTATAATTAGTTGTAAATCTGTTCAGCAGTTTTGGAGTTATTAAAGTAAAACGATTTAAGTGTATCTAGCAGCACAGATCCACTGTGGTGGATCTGCATATCCACATACCAACTGAAATGGTGTGATTATCTGGCCACAAACTGAGATGAAAGTTGGGGCTGCCATTTTGTGCATCTGGACTCTGTTCCCAAGGGAGAAAATAAAATGTAAACATGATAGAAAGGGTCAGAGTAGAGGTACCCTGACCCAAGAAACTGATGAGGGACCCCCATGGACAAGATATTGTCCAAAAATATTTTTGGAGCATGTGATGAATGTCGTATCCACCGCAGCACTCAGTGCGACCCCCCTGTGTGCTCCGCTGTAGATCTGTGGATCCAGATCCCAAATAGAAAAACACCAACGCCCACTCCCAGATCCACACACGTACTCACACACTCACTCACAAATACACAACCACACAACCACTCCTACACGTACTCATACCCCATACAGCCCTTTATACACCTACTCACACAACCACTCACACAGCCAATCACACCCACAAAACCACTCACATACCCACACCCAGACAACTACTCACAGACCCAATACAGCCATTCACACAACCAGAGCCACAAAACCACTACCACACCCAGTCACAGACCCACACAGCTACTCACACAACACAACCACTCGCACACCTATACAGTACCTCACACACCCACTCACAGACCAACACCCCACTCACACACCCACTCAAAGACCCATACACCCACTCACACAGCCACTCACACATCCACACAACCACTTACACACCCATGCAGCTACTCACACACCCACTCAAATGCACAAAATTATTCACGCACCCACACAGTCACTCACACAGCCACTCACACACTGGCTGTAATACACTTATGGAAATTGCAGTAGCATATGTTTGTATTAAATGTGTTATTTTAGTATTGAATGTGAGCTTTTGGTTGGGAACGGGACCGCATATCTGCCGCAGATCATCTTGCAATATAACCGGAAGACCTCTTACTTGTCAGAGGATTCGCAGCAGATCTGCGGATTCAAAAAATTAATAAAAAAAAAAAAGAAAGACTTGGTGCAATGTATTTATAGAAAGACTACATAAGTTAACTTACCTTAATTTTTTATTTTAAAATATATAATAAGAATTAATGTGTGAATAAAATGCATTTATAAACTTGTGAAAATGTATATTAGTAAACTGAACATATGGGTCAAATTGTAGTACAATTTATATTAAAAACAAACAGTGAAATTCACTGAAAAGCCCAAAGTTTACAGGGACATTATAGTTAGGTCTCAGCATTAAAAAATTTAGAAATTCACTGACAGAGACATTATAGTTAGGTTCATATTTTACACACACAAAACCATAGATATTCAGCAGTTATAGTTACCTGAGCCAACTATAACTTACGCTCCCTGCAATGCACTGCTTGTGACCTCATATATTATATCACTCATGACATGGGTAGTGACATCACTGATAACATCTCAAATGACATCACTGATGACATCATCCAGTGTTCTGTAAAAGTTTCTGACTTGTAAAAGTTTTTGACATGTATATATACACACCAAAGGTTAAACCTTTGTTATGACCCAAAGTTAAACTGCACAGCCATTAGAAATACTAAAGTTATACCTTACATTTATAATTTACACATCACCTTTAAATTATTATAACTTTATTTTTTATTTCTGAAAAAAACAAGCCTAAATGACACAAACATTAGAACTTGTTAAGTTAAAGTTGTACCTTTAATTTAAATTAGTGCACAACCTGCACCTTATTATGCACCTCCATACATAATGATTTCAGGTGCTCCCCACACAAATACCTCGGCACTGTGTTCTAAAAAATGATGTGATTTGAGATGTCATAAATGGTATGATTTCACATGGTATAAGTGATGTAATAGGAAAGGGTACTTCCACGAAAGTACTGCAGTAGCCCGTAAAAGTTTTTTTTCAATATACAGAAACTATATATAATTTTTCCCTATTACCGCTTTTATTAAGTGGTAATATGTAGGGAAACATTACAAAACCTAATACCTACCCATATCCAAGCCCCTAACCCAGAACACAGGAAAAATGGCATAAAAACAACATGACTGTCTTTATCTTTTGTAAAGGCAGTTATTAGCCAATCAAATGATGACTTGTCATCACCATGTACTGCAGTAGATTCGCAAAACCGCAGCAGCCAAAGATATCACTAATTTGAAATGCATTATAATGTTAAAATACTTACCCCTATTTACCTGTAATTCTAAAAAGGATCATCTGCACGCCATAATGTACAATTCCACCACATTTTATGCAAATCCGACTGGGCATTTGCCCATAATGCGTGAGTACTAAAACTATGGAAAATACATTGGTGCCAGAATGCATTTTAGGACCCCCCTTTTACCTTTGCATCATTTGATGATGTCAAAAAAGGAATAGGATTGCAAAGCTTCGTGGAGATTCATCAAATGGGCGCAGTTATTAATGATGAAAATTCCAAGGAGTTTCTATCTCTGCTAACCATAACTACTGTCCATCTGTAGAACAAATTAAAATGTGTGGGGCATGTAGTCCTTCTCCCCGGGCTTATTTCTGTCCCCTGGGACCTGATCTTCCAGGGCCTGGCCATATTATAAAGGGGGAGAGGGGCATGCAGGGCTTCTTCCTTGGCCACTTTGACCCTGGGGACCCCGTCCCCTGGGGCCCTCCACCTTTTTAAATGGGGGGCATGCAGCCCTCCTCCCTGGGCCAATATCAGTCCAGTGGACCCTGACCCCCTGGGGCAAGACCAATTAAAAAGGAGGGCACGCAGCCTCCCTCCCTGGGGGAAGGGGTCCGCGGATTGAGGTTCCCAGGTCAGACAATTGCAAGGCATTCCTCCTCCTTTTTTTCCCACAGCTGGGTCGGGGGAGGTGGTGGTGAGAGGGGGGTGGGTGGCAGTCCCATGGTTTGAAATTGGCCCAGGAGGAAAATGGCAGCCCCCCCCCCCATCATTCATCATAGTCGGATCCCTTTCAGTCCCCAGTTCGAAATATACCCAGGAAGAGGGCTGCATGCCCCTAAATAAGGCTGGGCATCGGGGGATGGGGTCCTCAGGGCTGATCTGAAATCGGGCCGGGGAGGGAGCCATGTGCACCCACCCTCAAAAGTACTAATTGGAACTGGCCCACACAAAGGGCCAAAAGAAGCAAGCATTTTAAAAAAAAACAAATTTTTACAAATTTTCCCATGGATCTGGAGATCCTCAACAGTTTCAAAGGAAAAAATAAATTCCAATGCATTTTTTATAGACTTTTGTATGTCACATAGCGAAAAAATAGTCAGCTGAGTTTGAATGCAATTTGGCAGTGTGACCTATTAGGGAGTGCAGATGTTTCTCTGGGGTACTGCAGGTAAGCAGAGTAAGAAAATGTTAAGTTATAAGATTTGTCATCCTAATAATATGTTGTAGCACAATACTACTAAGGTAAAAAAATAAACTAGACTGCACATGTAAAGTTTCAGATTTATTACATGAACTACTGAAAGACCCATTTATGATCACATGCTAATGGAAACCTATCAACAATTACATAAGCAATACAATACACCTCAATCCACCTACGTTCTCTTTGCATACTCTCTGGCTCACAACATAAAAGTGGCCCAACAAGCCAAACACAAACCATATTTCTTAAGTATACTGGCGCAAATGAAAAATTGACTTAGCAGTGAGCTACACAAGCTATTGTGTGGAGGACATGATAATTAGCTATTCGGAAAAAAATATATATTCTTAATTTTTATAACAACAATGATTGGCTTTCATTCACATTGGACTCCATATGTAGCACAATCCTACTAAAAGTATCAAGGAAGACCGAAAAATAAACTAGATTGCATACGTAAAGTTTCAGAGTTTGTACATGAACAACTAAAAGACACATTTATGGTCACATGATTATGTAAACCAATAAGCAAATATGTAAAAAACAAACATAACTGCCAAGTTTTCAAGTTTGCTTAGGTGTGACATTCGCATGTTGGTAGTGCATTTTTGTGTGACATTTCAAGGCTTATGTGTGACACTTTATTGTGAGTGAAATAAGACGGCTGCATCCATATCAAGAGTTCATTTTTAGAAATGATTCCCTTTTCTAATATGTGACAGTCCTTAATGCGTAAATTTACCTAGGGGCCCTTTACATGACAATCAGATATGTCTTTATTTAGCTTGAGTATGTTAGATGGTTTGCTCAGAATCACAGAAAGTTGAGCTGAGGCCAGGTGCAAGTCTTTTTCTCTGGTTCTAAAGTAGACAGTTCTGGTCTCTAGGGACACATCTCATCCTGCCTCCTCTTTCTTCTCCCTGTACAGTTGTTCAGTTAGGCTCCTCTTTTACTGCAATTTAGACTGACCCAGTTTTAGGCATTTCTTTAAAAGCTTTGTTTTGTGGTTGGACATCCACATATGTTTGACACCATGGTTTGAGCAATGGGAGCTTTTGTACATTAATTAGGCGGGTGTGTGGTTTTGTGTTCCGGTCTTCAAATCTCTGTAGCTCGCTCGTCCCGCATATGAATTTCTGTGATAGTTGGATATTTCCATATCATAATATATCGAGGAAACCTATAGCTCCCATTGTACACCAGCGCCTTCTTGTGGAGTTTCATGAACACTACTCTGAGCTTAACTTTTATGCGTCCCAGCAAAGTGAGCAACTGGAATTACACTGCACAGTTTTATTGCACTATAGGACAAGGTTCAATGCACAACTTAGTCTGATTATCTGTGCAAGCTCTGCCAAGTGTAACTCTTTTGCGTGACAATCTCAGGCATTGTGGAAATGAGGGTAAATTACAGAAAATGCGTTATTCTAGCACAAGATGCATGGCACTTGGCAGTGCTGAACAAACACAACAGATAAAAAGAAAGAAATACCATTACATCTGATTGCCACTTTATTATAGCTAGTATTTCCAAAGATAGGAATTCCTCAGATATTGGCTCCCTAGTAACTCTCCACCTCCTTGATGAATCACCACAAAACTTTCCAAATCTATAACATTTTCTACAGTTTGAGATGATGTCATTTTTTAATTGTGAATCCTTAAGAGAGATAAAAGATAAAAATGGGTTCCACAACTTGTTTTTCCACTAATGCATTATTCATAGACTGTTATGTAGTGTGAAAATGGCTGAATTGATTTACATAAAATTTGGCAGCATTATACATTATGGTGCAGAGATGATGATTTTTGGGTACTGCAGTGAAGCAGAGTATTTGTTAAGTTATAAGGCATTTAAACTTAGTGGCATCTATCATCGTGGAAGTTTTGCAGACTTTCACTAAATTTTGTGAAACTACCATGGTACAAGGCTGTAAAGTTATTCAGAAATGTATTAAAAATATATAAATACATTTCCTTACCTATTACCACTTTAATGAAGTGGTAATAGGTATGGACCTACTACCTACCTATATCTAAAGCCCTAATACTGAACACAAACTAAGTGTAGTAAAAACATTTCCATTCTCAACAAACAGCCATTACCCAATTATATACTGGCTTACCATTGCCATGTACAGCGATATGCTGCAAAGTTATCGGGCTATACCATGGCCCAAAATATGAATATTCACTAGTAAAAAATCAGCGCTAACAATGCCTCCTCTGATGACTAAATGTGTCATCACACTAAATCTTCCCACACAAAATCCTCCTTTGCTTCAGCTTAAGATTTTGACATCTCTATCCCCTTAAGTTTTTGTTCCAATTTAAAATTTTCCCTAAACAAATTTTCCCTTTTCATTTCTTCCCTCCTCTGATCATTTTTCATTTTATTCAATTTAATCATCCTATACAATTTACATAGTCCCCATGCTCCAGTTGGGCACATCACAATAATCAATATCCCTTGTTTTATTTTTAATATTATCCCCTTCAAAATGTTGCTGAGCCAATTTCCCACTGAAACAAATCCTTTGCCAACCTTCTCCCAAACACCTAGTTCTTTCTACTCTTTCAAATCAGCACTTTCATTAGTCAGATTAATAAGCAAGCTTCTAATTTCTTTACGGTTATCAGGAATATACAAGCAGCAATGCCTTGAATTAAGCATTTTGCAAGCCCCGCCATCTTTGGCTAAAAGAATGTCCAACGCAAGGCGGTTCTGAAAAGTCATATCTTACCGCAGCCACTTCTGTATCCATTAGGATCATGGCTCCTGAAAAATTTGTCAACATGTTATCCACAATAGTAGACAACTTCCATATCTTTATAGAATTCAGAACAACTCCTACTGAAGGAATCACTGCTCCAAATATATCTCCCACTATACCAGAAGGAGACTCTCTCCTTTTTCTACTGTCATGTAATTCAGTCACTTTCGGTAATCTTTTCAAGTCATCAAGTTGGAATATCTTTGGGAAAACTATCCCCAAGTAACATGTGCAGTACCCTCCTCTTGGAAGACGGTAATAGGCATTAGGTCC
This sequence comes from Pleurodeles waltl, assembly GCF_031143425.1. Classification (NCBI taxonomy): domain Eukaryota; kingdom Metazoa; phylum Chordata; class Amphibia; order Caudata; family Salamandridae; genus Pleurodeles; species Pleurodeles waltl. Next base: position 1,313,213,190 of record NC_090440.1, read on the forward strand.
ACAAATGTTATATATGCCAGGAATCGTTGGATCCTGTCATTTCAACATAAATGCCCATTTATTCTGAAGCAAAAACACATGCCTACGTTCACTCTTTCCCACAAACAAAGTGTCAGTACTCGATCTAGGACTATATACACAAAGCTTCCCTACGTGTTGCACATCTAGAGCTAATTTCCCTTGTGTCTTTATTTCACTAAAAGCATAATCATTTCTAAAAGCCCTTTTCTCTAAACCTTTTTCCAACTTCTCAATCAGTGCCTCTCTCCTGTCATCTATCTGATCTAAGAAGCTCTTTTCTAAAGGTGTAAACAAGCATGTCAGGTTATTTTTGTGAGCATATGCCATCTCAAAAGTTAATGTAGGCTCAAAGAAACCCCTAAGTAATACTATGTCATTGTCCTTAGCCACACTACTCAGGTATCTAATTATGGGGACAAACGAAAACACTACATCATGGTTGGAATAGAAATACTGAATGTACTCCTGGTTATAGAATCTTGTTAGTAACAAACTACAACCTATCCCAAGTAAGAGGCAAACTATGAAAGGTAACTCCTCCTTTGACTGATGAAGGAATCTGCAAACACACAAAACAATTATTTGCATCCATTGTCTGAACATACTCACTCAATAAGCGATAGAAAACATTAGAAGAAAGTTCCCCTTGTGCATTGTCTACGTGCAGATACTTCTCATCTAACCTAAACTTCTCTATCGCTGTTAATGCAGTAGTCATCTCTAAAGCTGAAGTATGGTTTGCTTTACTCTTGTCAAGAAAAGTCATACCCACGATCAATATCACACACAATATCACACATACAATTGCCAAACCAATATTCATGTATTTACAGCACCTGTTCTTCCTACGATGCTGGCTAATGTTATTCATGATCTGTAAAGAATCAGAAAGTAGAAGAGAAAAATTTAGTAATTATGCAGCAAAAATCAAAAAAACAAAAATCTCCTGTCAGCAGTTATTTACAGCTTCAGTCTCACTTCCAGGATCCTTTTTCTAAAAAAATGGTATGTTCGACAAAAAATGGATTAGCAGCTTGTCAAATCAGGTTATCAAAGTCTTTTCCAGTTACTTTCAAAAGTCTCCTTTTTCTTTGTACTTTTCTTAATTTGGCTCAACAGTTCATTTTGTTAGCCTCTTTCAAGTGCCAAAATATTGACCTAGAATGTCTTGATCAAAACAAAAAGACAAAAAAACTCTCTTTGCCATTCACTTCTTGTTGCATACTTCCACTCAGGATCTGCGTATCTTCGACTTGCTATTTTCTTTCTTTTCAACTTTCGATCTCCGTTCAATTCTCCTTCACTCATCTTCCCTTCTTGTTATATCTACTTCTTCCTCTATTGTTGTCACAACAATTTCTTCCTTTCTCTTTGCTTGTGTCTCTGGCCACTTGTCTCCTTTCGGTGACCCTTGGTCAATGCTTTTTTCAGTGTTGAACTTGAAAGTTCTTCTTGCTCTGCAGGATTTTCTCTTGACGGACCTGCAACTGGGTCAGGAGGAGTTAGACCACATTGGCTGTGATACACCTGAACTCCTTCCCCCTCGGGGTCTGGTGTTTCCTCTGTTTGTCTCTCAAAATCATCTACTTCTGGGAGAGTCCTCCTCTGACTAGACTCTCCTGCTACCTCAATCGATATTGGCTCACTGTCACTCTCCTGGAGGTCTTGTCCTTTGTAACAGAACCGTTCTCAACTTGCTCAGATCCGGTCTTAGTTCCTCTATCTGGCTCTGAAGTTTGTCTGATCATTGTTGGTACTCTCAACAACTCCTCTTCATTGTCCAGAGGCCATGCCACTTTTCCCGTATGGCTGGCGTGGATCTAGTTCGGAACTCCAGCGCACTTCACAGCTGTGGTAGTGATCAAAACTAACTGAAATGGGCCTTTCCACCGAGGTTCCAAACACGTCTTCCTTGCATGTTTTCCGACCACAACCCAGTCACCCGCTCTCAGGTTGTGTCCCTGATCTTGTGACGGTTGCAATGTGGTGGCTTCCACCTGCTGAGAGAAATAGTGAGCCACATCAACCAGACCTTTGCAGTAGTCCAACACCATATCATCTGTTATGTTCATAAGAGCATTTGCAGGAATCGCTGGCAACCTCATTGCTCTGCCCATGAGAATCTCGTGCCAATCCTGTCTTCCTGTCGGGTGTGTTTCACATTGTCATCAGAACTAACAGCAGTGCGTTAGGCCATTTCAGATTCATGGACGCACACATTTTCGCCATTCTTGATTTCAAGGAACCATTCATCTGTTCCACTAGTCCTGATGCTTCGGGCGGTAGCTACAATGTGTGAGAAAGTAGCCTCTTTCTAGCCTTGTTACCCCCACTTTTGGCCTGTTTGTGAGTGTATGTCAGGGTGTTTTCACTGTCTCACTGGTATCCTGCTAGCCAGAGCCCAGTGCTCATAGTGAAAACCCTATGTTTTCAGTATGTTTGTTATGTGTCACTGGGACCCTGCTAGTCAGGACCCCAGTGCTCATAAGTTTGTGGCCTATATGTATGTGTTCCCTGTGTGGTGCCTAACTGTCTCACTGAGGCTCTGCTAACCAGAACCTCAGTGGTTATGCTCTCTCATTTCTTTCAAATTGTCACTAACAGGCTAGTGACCAATTTTACCAATTTACATTGGCATACTGGAACACCCTTATAATTCCCTAGTATATGGTACTGAGGTACCCAGGGTATTGGGGTTCCAGGAGATCCCTATGGGCTGCAGCATTTCTTTTGCCACCCATAGGGAGCTCTGACAATTCTTACACAGGCCTGCCACTGCAGCCTGAGTGAAATAACGTCCACGTTATTTCACAGCCATTTACCACTGCACTTAAGTAACTTAAAAGTCACCTATATGTCTAACCTTTACCTGGTAAAGGTTGGTGCAAAGTTACTTAGTGTGTGGGCACCCTGGCACTAGCCAAGGTGCCCCCACATTGTTCAGGGCAAATTCCCCGGACTTTGTGAGTGCGGGGACATCATTACACGCGTGCACTACACATAGGTCACTACCTATGTGTAGCTTCACAATGGTAACTCCGAATATGGCCATGTAACATGTCTATGATCATGGAATTGCCCCCTCTATGCCATCCTGGCATAGTTGGCACAATCCCATGATCCCAGTGGTCTGTAGCACAGACCCTGGTACTGCCAAACTACCTTTTCAGGGGTTTCACTGCAGCTGCTGCCAACCCCTCAGACAGGTGTCTGCCCTCCTGGGGTCCAGCCAGGCTTGGCCCAGGATGGCAGAACAAAGGACTTCCTCAGAGAGAGGGTGTTACACCCTCTCCCTTTGGAAAAAGGTGTTAAGACAGGGGAGGAGTAGCCTCCCCCAGCCTCTGGAAATGCTTTCATGGGCACAGATGGTGCCCATTTCTGCATAAGCCAGTCTACACCGGTTCAGGGACCCCTCAGCCCTGCTCTGGCACGAAACTGGACAAAGGAAAGGGGAGTGACCACTCCCCTGACCTGCACCTCCCCTGGGAGGTGCCCAGAGCTCCTCCAGTGTGCTCCGGACCTCTGCCATCTTGGAAACAGAGGTGCTGCTGGCACACTGGACTTCTCTGAGTGGCCAGGGCCAGCAGGTGACGTCAGAGACTCCTTCTGATAGGCTCCTTCAGGTGTTGCTAGCCTATCTTCTCTCCTAAGTAGCCAAACCCTCTTTTCTGGCTATTTAGGGTCTCTGCTTTGGGGATTTCCTTAGATAACGAATGCAAGAGCTCATCCGAGTTCCTCTGCATCTCTCTCTTCACCTTCTGCCAAGGAATCGACTGCTGACCTCGCTGGAAGCCTGCAAAACTGCAACCAAGTAGCAAAGATGACTACTGCAACTCTGTAACGCTGATCCTGCCGCCTTCTCAACTGTTTTCCTGGTGGTGCATGCTGTGGGGGTAGTCTGCCTCCTCTCTGCACTAGAAGCTCCAAAGAAATTTTCCGTGGGCCGACGGAATCGTCCCCCTGCAACCGCAGGCACCAAAGAACTACATCACCGGTACCCTGGGTCTCCTCTCAGCACGACGAGCGAGGTCCCTTGAATCCAGCAACTCTGTCCAAGTGACTCCCACAGTCCAGTGACTCTTCAGTCCAAGTTTGATGGAGGTAAGTCCTTGCCTCCCCACGCCAGACTGCATTGCTGGGAACCGCTACTTTTGCAGCTACTCCGGCCTCCGTGCACTTCAGGCGGAAATCCTTTGTGCACAGTCCAGCCTGGGTCCACGGCACTCTAACCTGCATTGCACGACCTCCTAAGTTGTCCTCCGGCGGCGTGGGACTCCTTTGTGTAACTTCGGGTGAGCACCGTTTCACTCCACTTCGTAGTGCCTGTTCTGGCACTTCTGCGGGTGCTGCCTGCTTCTGAGAGGGCTCCTTGTCTTGCTCGACGCCCCCTCTGTCCCCAGACGCAATTGGCGACATTCTGGTCCCTCCTGGGCCACAGCAGCATCCAAAAACCCTAACTGCACGATTTGCAGCTAGCAAGGCTTGTCGGCGGTCTTTCTTCAGGAAAACACTTCTGCACGACTCTTCACGGCATGGGGGATCCATCCTCCAAAGGGGAAGTCTCTAGCCCTTGTTGTTCCTGCAGAACCTTCAGCTTCTACTCTCCAGTAGCAGCTTATTTGCACCCACAGCTGGCATTTCCTGGGCATCTGCCCATCTCCGACTTGCTTGTGACTTTTGGACTTGGTCCCCTTGTTCCACAGGTACCCTCGACTGGAAATCCATCGTTGTTGCATTGCTGGTTTGTGTCTTTCCTGCAGAATTCCCCTATCAAGACTTCTATGTCCTTTGGGGAACTTTAGTGCACTTTGCACTCACTTTTCAGGGTCTTGGGGTGGGCTATTTTTCTAACCCTTACTATTTTCTAATAGTCCCAGCAACCCTCTACAAGGTCACATAGGTTTGGGGTCCATTCGTGGTTTGCATTCCACTTTTGGAGTATATGGTTTGTGTTGCCCCTATCCCTATGTGTCCCCTTTGCATCCTATTGTAACTATACATTGTTTGCACTGTTTTCTAATACTATTACTGCATAATTTGGTATTGTGTACATATATTTTGTGTATATTTGCTATCCTCATACTGAGGGTACACTCTGAGATACTTTGGCATATTGTCATAAAAATAAAGTACCTTTATTTTTAGTATATCTGTGTATTGTGTTTTCTTATGATATTGTGCATATGACACTTGTGGTACTGTAGGAGCTTCACTCGTCTCCTAGTTCAGCCTAAGCTGCTCTGCTAAGCTACCATTATCTATCAGCCGAAGCTGCTAGACACCCTATACACTAATAAGGGATAACTGGGCCTGGTGCAAGGTGCAAGTACCCCTAGGTACTCACTACAAGCCAGTCCAGCCTCCTACACAATGCAACTTCTGCTCAATGCTAAATGCCGGACACAGTAATTTCTCTACCTCATTGTTGAAGTGACTTCCCCTATCTGATTCTAAAGCGGTTGGAAACCCAAAACATGGTATCAGTTCCCTAAGAAGTAGTTTTGCTACTGTGAGGCTGTCATTGTAGGGTACGCTTCAATCAAATGACTAAAGATGCAGACAATCACCAACACACCTCAAACCTTCGCACACAGGCATCTAAATGAAATCCATTTGCATTCTGCTGAATGGACCTCCTGCTCTTCCAATATGGCTCAAATTAACCACTGTCCCTTTTCCCACGTTCATTTGCTGACAAATGATGCAACAAAGGCAAACTGCTTCAGCAACTTGTCTAAACCTTGGATTGAACCAATTCTGCTTAAAAAGGCGAATTATGGCATCCCTCCGAACATGTGCTTGGCCATGATAATGCCTAGCCATTTGAGACAACAAACTGTTCGGCAAAACCAATTTCCCCTCTTCTGAAACCCACAATTCATTCTGTCACTGTACACATTTCATTTTGCTCCATGATCGTTTTTCCTCCCTGTCAACATTACTTTGCACTGTTCTCAATTCTTTCAATGTGTCTATTACATGCAATGCAAAACTTGGACATGTTTGTCTTCTTCAGGTAACAATTCCCACTTATCTTTGAACGATATACAGTTCAATGCGCAAAACCTTTCGACTTGATCTGCATATCCATTTCCCATTGACACAAAATCTTGCGATTTCTGATGTGCACTGCATTTCACCACGGCAATCTTTTCAGACATTTGGTTAGCTTGTAACACATTTGAATTCTCTCACCATTTCTTACTGGTGAACCAGAAGAGGTCATTAAACCTCTCTGTGACCACAACTGGCCAAAGTCATGGATTATTCCAAATCCATATTGGCTATCCGTATAGATGGTAACTTTAAGGTGAGCAGAAACATGGCATGCTCTAGTAAGGGCTACCAGTTCCGCTACTTGTGCAGAATATACTACTCGAAGCCAGGATGCTTCCAGCATACCAGTAACTGTGCACACAGCATATTCTGCTCTCAGTACTCTGGTATTGTCTGTTAGACAAGAACCATCAACAAAGATAATTTGGCCATTTTCTTCGGGTCGGGTGTCTCTAATATCAGGTCTCAACTTTGTGCACAGATCAGTTACTTCAAGACAATCATGCTTAATGTCTTCCAAGTTTTCATTTTCAATATTTTCATTTGGAAGCAAGGTTGCCGGGCTAAGCACTGTACATCTTTTCAATGACACATTTGGTGACCCCAAAATACTCGTCTCATATCTGGTCAATCTTGCACCTGTTAGGTACTGGGTCTTGGTATGGGTAAGTAAAACTTCAACTGAGTGAGGGTCCATTATTGGTAGGGGATGTTCATACTGTGCAGGGCTCTGTCCATCCACTGCAAATGCACGACAACAGCCTGGTAAAGCTGCTGCAACTGGGTTCAAAGTAGCTGAAAAATATGCTACTGGCAGTTTACACCTCTATGGACCGGATTCGAGACAGACAAAGAACAACAAAGAACATGCATCATGCTCATGACAAAACAATGTGATAGTGTAGTCAGGCACCCCCAAAGCCAGAGCTTTGCACAGACTCTCTCTCAAATCATCAAACGCTTTCATGCAAGCCTGATCTAACACTAGGGGATCAGTAACCTCTTTGTGAGTCAGCTTCTGCAATGGTTTGGAAATGACTGCAAATTTGGGAATCCATTGGCGGCAGTAGCCTACCATCCCTAGAAACATCCTGACATCTCTCTGTGTGGCTGGGGGATACATCTGCAGTATGGCTGTGACCCTTTCTCTGGATATTTTTCTTATCCCTTTCTCAGTGTGGTGACCCAAATATTTCACTTCTCTCTGACAGTATTGTAATTTACGGGGGGACACTTTATGACCATTCCGTCCTAAATGGTTCAGTAAGGCAATTGTGTCATACTTGCACTCATTCCTTGTTTTGGATGCAATTAACATTGTCTATTGCAAAGGCAATTCCATCAACTCCAGATTCTTTTTCAAGATCTGATTGAATATGGAAGGTGTTTCTGAAAAGCCTTGAGGAATTCAACACCAACGGTAAACTCGATTAAAAATATTTTTAACAAAAGATAAATTGGCTATCCTCGTGAAGAGGCGCAGAAAAGAAACTTGCAACAAGTCTATGATGGTGAACCATTCAGGATCACATGGCATCTGAAACAGAATCACAGCTGGATTTGGCACCATGGGGCAATATTTGATTACAAAGTCATTTATTTTTTTAAGATCCTGGACAATTCGAACTTTCTCACAGATCTTTTTCAATCCCATTATCAGAGAATTACATGGGCTGCTCAACACTCATACACTGTATCTCGATTCCGTCATTTGAACAAGTAATCAAACACCTGGTTTTACACAGCAAGTCTCTTCCCAGTAGGGATACTGGACTCGAATCACAGACTACGAATTTGTGCAATCCTTTAAAGTTGCCAATTTTAACCTGAACTGGTTCTGTAATTGGGTTGGTCAAATACTGATTCACTACTCACACAATCTGGACGTTTTTTCCTGAAAGCGGCAAGTTTTGAACTTCTGCAGTTCTTACTGTAGAGCGTATAGCTCCTGTGTCAACCAAGAATGAAACTTTGTGACCCATCACCTTCACCTTTCCCATATGGACCTTTCTGATCTACTTCTAGAGAAGCTGCAAGCACTCATTCCTCTTCATCCGAACTCTCGCTCACCCAATCATCGTTTATTCCATTCTCATTGTGGAACAGGAATTGGTGTACTGTGTTATTACTTTGGTTAGACCTCTGACCTGTGACCTGTTGCAGAAGCATCACCTGCTGCTGTTCCATTGGGGCTTGAGGTATTTGAATTTGCTATCTAAGTACCATTTGAACCTGCTGTTGCATTGGCTGCAACTGTGTCATTTGTACACGTGGCATTTCCACCTGCTTTATGGATTGAAAGTTCTGCACTTGATTTATATTGTTATGAAAATTTGGATTATGACCTCTCATGTTCTGGAATGAGTTGATGTCACTTGTTTACTGAATGACACCTTCCTGCATCATCATCGGACACTACCGCTTCCAATGTCTGAATGCTCTGCAACTGTGACAAGGTAACATTCTCTTCATTCACTGCACATCATTCTGGACTACTATGGTACTCAAATCGGGACTATGATTTCCATTACCAATTCCTCCGCTACCTCACATCTGATTTTGAAACAGCACATTTCCCATGCGGCTGCTGCAGAACATTTCCCTGCATCTCTGTATGTGCAGCTTTAATCTGCATTACCATTGCCTTTTCCTTCAACTTTCTCTGCTTCAACTCAACCTCGTCACTACAGTACTTTGCATACTGCAACACATTATTAATCGGTTTCGCTAGCCAGCAAATTAAATGACTGTTAACCATCTGACTAATTTCAGGTCTTAATCCTTCCACAAATCTGAACACAAAATGAACCATGTCTTTCGGCTCGATCATTTCTGTACCACTGTAATGCTTAAATGTCTGCAACAATCTCTCATAATATGCATGTATTGACTCTTTTTCTTCCTGGGCTGTCCTGTCTATTCTCTGCCGGTCAATGTTTTTGGGTGAAATTCTTGTGTCAAAAATTCAATCACTTTGTAGAAATATTTCATTACTTCAGGAGATGGCAGACCTGTTTTCCGATCTCTCTCTGGTTCCTTTGTCGGCCAATCTATGCCCCTCTTACACTCCATCCACAGATCAATTGGAACTACTATCTCTAATAGAGTGTTCAAGTCTTCCCGCAGGCACTTTGCAAGTTTCACTAACCTGTCTGTCTGCTGGCACCATTCTACTGGCTTCTCTCTCAACCTGGAATAATAATTTGTAAAGGGCAGAATATCACTTCTGCTCCAAGGGACATGAACAAAATTCCCTCCTGGAATCTCCCTTATTGGCAAAATTTTCACCGGATCCTTACCCTGCTGCACATTTGCAGTCAGTTCCGCAGAATCCCTTTTTCTTCTATCTCTCTTTTTTGCCCATCTCCTTCCCATTTGTATTAGGCTGCCCATATCTGGATACTTTGGAGTAACTCCTTAAGGTGTACCTTCGTTCCTGCAGATCTCATGTGTTCAAAGTCTTTTGTGTCAAAATCTAACCTGTAACTCCTTTTCAAATGTTTTGTTTTCTCTATTTCTATGCCGTACTTTTCTGTCAAGTCTGCTAACCTTTGATGCACGTTGCTCACTTCCCTCTTAATTTTCGGGGCACAGATATCTCAACTCTGCTTCTGTGTAGGACTCTAGTCTATTCACACCCATAGTTCCTTCAATGAACTTACCCGGTTCCATTCCTAGTCTCGTATAGTTCAAGTACTCCTCTCCCCTAGGAGCACTTTGTAGGGTATTCCCGCCTGTCTAACCATGCAGTCAATTGTTGATCAGTCAAACCTTGCAGCAAAATATTGTTGGCCTGGGGATGTGGCACTTGTTGCACCACTGTATTTGGTGACTGCGGTGTTAGCAATTTCAGGCTCTGATTAACGCTCACCCTTATTACAGTATCCGGAGTAACTCCGAGCGGACTAAGGTCTAGGAATGATCTTGATCCGTCAAAGGTCTGTCCAACAAGAGAGACTACTCGGATATTCTCCTTAAGACCTCCCCTCATTTAATTCTGACTCAGGACTCCCTGTCAATTTGCACTGTTATTCACTTGTGGGAACAAAGGTACAACTGGGCCAATGGTAACAGGTACAGATACAACATCTGGGCTTGGTCTGATACTCAAGTTCTATGGGTGCATAACTCCTGTATTCTGGCTCATCAGTACAGACCTGTCTGTCTGTGTCCCTGTTATCGGCGCGTATGTTGGTATTGCTTGTGACTGCACTTGAGGCAGTAAAAGTGGAGTTGGCTCTGTCTGAACCAACATCGGTTTCGGGAAAACCTGTCCTGTTCGCACTATTAGGTTTCTGTCAGTTTCCACTACAGGTACATCAGGGTAAATTCTCTTGACATTTGACTGTAGAACCTGATCTTGTGCTACCGGAGTAATTGGTGCATTAAGACTGCTCTGCATTGGGCACTGTGTCATGCTAGGATTCATCTGCACTGGACTCATAGACATGTTAACCTGGGTCAGAGCTGAACGATTTACACTGGTACTCGGACCACTCTCTTGATCTGCATATGGTGGGGAGCGATTTGTCAATAACCGTAAAATAAATTCATCATCGTCTGACTAGTCCTAATGTGTATAAGATCCTCTAGACTCATTTGATCTCTGCTCCTTACTCTCGGAAGGGCTTCTGTTTGTCTTATTGGTAGCTTTCCTTCCTTCTCTCCTGCTGTCCTGTGTAATCACAGGAAACAATTTAATCCCCTGTAGAGTCTGTTCTCCACAATTTCTGCGCACTGTCCCATCTAGCCTTCCCTAGTGTCTTGCCAGCCTTTCTCATCCTCCTTTCAAATTTCTGTTGCTGTTGTTGTCTGGCTACTAATTCCCAGATGGTTAATGCCTCGAACTGTGCTGGTCTTGGAGGGGGTTTCAGATCATACAGCACCCTCCTCAGATTCTCTAAGCTCCTCAAGTTAAGGGTTCCATAGGCAGGAAATGCAAAGCTTCCATCTTTGTCCGTCACTTTGCACTATTGTTTCAACCAAAGACATGGCGCAACACCCTGCTCTTCGCTTCCAATGTAAGCTGGTGTAACTTCGGGCGGTTCAATATCTCGTATACTTGTTATAATGTATGCATCTCCCCTTAAAGCACTCTAAAACTTTGAAAACATTTTTTTTTGTGACTTTTGTGTTATTCAAAACCAGATCTGGAAGTGACTTTTAATCTCAGAATTCTCTTCACCCACTTTCTCAACCAATTGCGCTTAACGGATGGCTGCCAATCTGTGCGAGACCCTTCTCACTAACCAACCTATCCCTTCGCGGCTCCAATGACATCATACTAACACCTACTACGGCTGACAAAGTCTTGCGACTTGTCCTCTTAAACTCTGATTCACACTAAAACTAATGCAAGTCATTGCGAGCACTAAAGAAAATCAAAACCAAATTTGTCTGTTTACTACAGGCAGGGTAACACAACCGCTTCAGAAACGTTATGGGTTTTTCACTGATGGCGTTTCGCTCTAGCAGCTACTACTCCTTTTTTAGTTTCCCTGATTCACAAGCAAAATCCGACCTGCAAATTTCACTCTCAACTGATCAGGGGTCTGTCCTGGTGCACATAGGACTCACCAGATCTCGGTTGAAAAATTATTTCACTCACTTTGACTCACACTCCGACTTGTCGACCACACCTGATCGACCTATTAAACCAGACAAATTTCAACAAAACCCAAGTGTCTCATACACCTTTTCAATATACTCCGGAGTCTTAGAGCATGCAGGGCCCGTATACCAACAACCATGTGGACAAATAATGAGCACAAAGTGCCATACACAGGTGAAGTTTGACGAATTCCCTACTCTTGCACTTCAGAGTGCGCACACTCCTTCTACAACTTCATTTGGAGTATGCAAACTCCCTAAACCCTCACAAACATCCCAATTCACCTGCGATTTGCATAAGCTGTGCAAGTGCAAACCTACTTCATTCACAGCGTCACTAGAACGCCGAGATCATCCTCAACAATCATTGGCGAGCTCCAAGATTCTGGGAAAGTCATTTTAAATACACAAGGGCACATTTTCTCTCTACTTTGTATCATCAAATCTAGAAAAATCCACAATTTCTCCCCAAATCTGCAAATTATTTTGCTCTTTGTAGGATATTAACCCTTACCCTACTAACAACTCTGGGGACACTTATTGTTCCTCGTTTACAATCTCTGGGACCAGACACTCTACTACCTATCTCTGGACTGTATGATGGAGTCTTAAGGAGACATACCTTTACCGGGCCTCTATGATGGGCTCTTAGGGAGACAAACCATCAGTCTCTGCTACCATCTCTGTTAGCGCGTCACTCCTTCTTAAGTAAACTTACAAGGGAGACTCATATTGGCCAATGGACCTTTAGACTGCGCTTCGAGTAGCTCCCACCATATAACCCCGTACCAATACAAATCAATAGGAAATAGCAATCAATGACATCAATAATCAGTAGGAGTCAGTAACCTACACACACCATCACCTCTCAGCCATGAATAACCACACCTTTAGGTAAAAGTTTGAATGTTTATTTCCATATATTAACAATGCTAATGTCACATAACTTAGTCTCAAAATCAAATGATAAACTTACCGGATCAATACTGGCTGACCAAAATGGCGAAAGAATCGCAATCTAATCAAAGCTTGAGCAAAAGTTCAGAAAAAGCAAAGTCTCTTCATGCAGTTCGGAAAGGATAGCTAAAAGCAAATGAGCTCTCTCCTCTTGATGCAGTCTGGCTAAGTTAGATTTCCTAAAACTACTTCCCATGTCCTCATTAGTCAAAGAATCACATGTTTACATTTAGTCCAATGAAATTAAAAACAAAAATCTAAAGTCTTACTACTACATGGTTCACATGTTCATGATTGGCTCCTCTTCTCCTGTTCCCATTGTTCGGTTCGTCAGGTATCAATATTGTTGCAACTTATACTCCAGTCAGTGCATCAATTGTCTTCTCCTGGGAAGGTCGATTTTACACATAGTACGATATACAATGTTTACCTAGCTAGTACAGAATCTTCTAGCAAGCAGTTTCTCATGAGAACAAACTTCAGCTACGAGCACATGGCCAGTACAGTGGAAAATCACAATTTAATTCTATCAGCAACCATTTTATAAAACGCCTAAGAAATGCAGCTTGACATGAGGCCGTGCAACTAGGCCAAGAATTGCTAAGTTAAGGCCCACTATTAATAACGCTAATACATAATACATAACCCTTAAGATGACATATTACTACATTAATCAAACATAAGCTCAATATTTCATATTAATAAGCCGTTAATAAGTACACTTCGTGAACACTGGCGGCCACTCACGTGGGCCCAACATCAAATGTGTGCATTATTTTTCTCTAAGTTAATTCATTTTCTATGCAAATTCAACACTCAGAATACATGAATATTCATTAGTAAAACTCAGCGTTAACAGTAACATTCATAGTTGATCATGCTTGAATCATTACCCATTGTCATAGTGGGAGTCACTGAAAGTTTAGCATAGCAGTACAAGATACTGACAGGTTAAAGTGGCCGTAGACAGTGCCCACTCCAATAAGACATCCACTTAATTGTTAAGGAACCAAACTTCAGCCAATGAGGTGAAAGTGTTCTCTGCCTCACCCTACCAGAGGTCTTCACACCTCAGATTTTTAGCACAAGAGTGGAACCAAGCATAATTATATATACATTGCTTAAGGCTAGTCTCTAATCAGGGACAATGGTGGGCCACAAGTGAAAGTATTAAAGATACCAACTCTGGAGAACCAGTGTTACAGGTAAGTAACGTGTGTATTATTCAGCACTGGATCTTTCATATGCTTGAATCTGAATAGTATACACAAAAGAGGTTTGTAATAGGAAAGAAGTCTATATTCATATGTTCAACAGTGAATACATGAATTAATCACTGGAAATATAGTAAATCACTTCTTAGAACACACTTATAATTCACCAGAATCACACAATAGCCTGTTGCATAATACCATAATGATGAAAACATCATAATGTGTCACAAACATCAACAAATCACTAAACCTCAAAAGACAAACAAAATCTGTGCTAGATTTCTGGCTGATGGTGCAGATACAATTCAGTACAGTCTTACTCACCATTGTGTACCTGTAATCCTTAATTTATGAAATCAGTCCACATAGGAGGTAGTTTGAACAGAGGATACATCTAGGAAGACCTTCCATCCCCTTTGTTTAAAAAAGATGTCATTTCCACACACATTTTATTGTCTTTTTAGTTTCAAAAAACTCCACCAAATAAGGTGTTGACACGTTTTGGCCCCTGTCAACAACAGGCCTCCTCAGGACAATAGAAGAAAGAAGTGCCTGGTAGACAAACAATGTATACAAATATAAACAATTAAAAAATATGGCACTTCAAAACTCTAGCACCTTGTGACTGAAAAGATTATACAGTGCCAGAAAACCCAAGGCCACACATGCTAAAAAAAACCTCAAGAATGAGATAACCACGAAAGTCGTCATAGATATAAGAGTAAAAAGCCTATTTTATGTCGTTTTGCACCATAGTGAACATATCACTAGCCAGACTAAACCATCAAAGGCAGAAAGTGCGGAGTGAAGAGGCCTGGAAATGAGTGCATCAGAGACTGGTGACTAATCAAGGATGAAAAAAGGCATCTAAACTGGTGCATACTAAAGATGTCTGGCACCACACTATCTCAGACAGGGAGGAGAGACTATGCATATCATCCACTCAGGAATGAACGTCTTGAGCCCAAATTGCTCTTATTATAGCATGACTTGTTGAGCGGTACGGGGCTGTGTCCGCTCCTGGATTGGTCTAACCAAATTAGTTCATCATACATTCAAAGTAGTCTATAAAAAAAACACCAGTATCTGCAATAGAACCAAAAGTGAAAAAAGGAATGGATTCAAATAGCTCCCAACAAATCATTTTTGTATTGGGAAAGAAAACTGGCACTTTTATTCTGCTTTGGTGTAAAGTTACCCAATAGTGGTGGCACAAAAACGTGTTGCACGCTCGAGTGTAGTCTGCTCCTGTGTTCACAAAAGGAAGTTGACTACTACTTCTTTCTGGTAACTAATTGTGCAGGTCAGGAGGTGAGCTTGAAGAAACGCTAGTTACGTCACGTGACTTTAATAAAGGAAACCGGGAGCCAGAAAAACTGTCTGCCATCTTGAAAAGGGCTTCAATAGATAGTGCATAGCAGTTCTGTGTTAACTATGCTGCTAGTGTAACCCTGTGTATATATACCACAAAGTTTGACATGCCCAAAGACCAACCGATAATTCATAGACCCACCTTTAGCAATATGGGTTCAACAAGCGCCACAAAAGGCTGGAGGGTAGATCTGAGGGTTCTAATCTCATCACATGACATACCAGGAGTGACAAAGGTAAAAAAAAAGCACCAGTCATCTAAAAATGTATACCTGTAGGAACCTCTGCACAATGATTATCATAATTTAAACTAAAATGGCAACCAGAAATAGCTAATGGAATGCAGCGACTGCAATGGCTACTGGGTGCAGTGGGAGAAAGCCCGGACAGCTACTGTTTAAATTAAAGCATAATGTGCAAAACAGCCAAGAGCAGGGGGGAGCTCGACAGAATGAAACAATCTCAAAGCTAAATCAACATTAATTCATAAAAGTATATACACAGGCTTTGCAAACAGTAGTACATTATTAAAGATATACAGACCCTCAACAGAGGTTCAATCTTGTATACATATGAAATCCCATGTGAATCAAAAGATTAAGCACAAAGAATTAGAACCTCCCGTATATCTATTGTGGAACCAGCAGGAGTGGATCCAGGTGAAGAAAGGCTTTATCAATGAGAGGGCCATGTACCTTACCTATCAAACAGCAGAGCCTCCATTTTATTTAAACCAGTTGAAGCAAGGGATGGGGTCATCTGGTATTTGTATGTATTACATAGAGAACTGACCACAATATATCATCAGCTGAGTTATTCAGATCCGCAAAGTGCTCTACAAGGGGAGCACCATGAACTCCACACCTGATTCTTGATCTATGTTGGAGTATGCTTGACTTCACTGGCTGCGACGTTTGCCCTATGGATTCTAGTCCACATGGGCATTTGACACAGTACACAACATTTCTGGTATTCCAATTTGTAAATTTAAATTGTTGATGTGTTTGGCCATTCAGAGAAACCACTTTGGTTTTGCTGGTGAATGGCATGCTATACACTTAAGACATTTGTAATACCCACTGAGTGGACATAGTTCAAGCATTTATCTGAGACCTTGCTTACTTTCAATTAGGAAAGCTGCTTTATTCAGAGATTGTGACTCTTCCTAAATGAAAACAAAGGTTTCTGAATTTCTAAAGGGGTCAGAATGTTCCAATTCTTTTCAATAATTTATCTAACCTTATAGGCATTAGGGCTACATTTTAAAATGCATGTCAAAGGGGTCTCCTTTTGATGGTTCTTAGGCGCCAGTAATGTTTCTCTAGGAGTAAACCATGCCCGTTTGGAAGCAGCTTTTATCAGCTTTTTCAGGTACCATCTACTTACCAATGTATCAAATCAAGTGGCAGAATTTTCAAAATAGTCCTCCCTATTAGTACAGTTCCTCCTGATACGAAGGAATTGTCCACATATAAGTTCTCTTTCAGGGTCCTAGGATGGGCACTCAAAAATGTAGTAAGGTATTGCGATCTGTAGGTTTAGTGTATAAGCTGATTTCTAACATTCCTTCATTAGCCTTTATCCATAGATCCAGGAAATTGATTCTTTTGGTATCACAATTCATGGTAGATTTCAAATCAGGTGTACGCTGATCAAGCCACTCATGAAGGCTATCAAGATAAACTTTTCTCCCTCCCAAATCAAGAATATATTGTCGATGTATCGATACCACTGCAGAATATTAGTTCTAAAAGGGTTTAAGTTGTTTTAAATCAATTTCTTTTCGAAGCAGTCCATTACCAGGTTAGCTACCTCCTGTGCAAAGCTGCAACCCATAGCCATCCCTTTGATTTGTAAATATAAATTGTCCTTAAATCTAAAGAAATTATTTTTCAAACAGAGGATGGCAAGGGCTACTAGGAAATCAGTGGGGATGTTATGTGGCAGAGGCCTAGTCTCCAAAGCTACTCTGATCGCTTTGATTGCCTATCCTGCGGAATATTGTTATACAGGGCTTCTGTGTTAAAAGTTACATGATATTGTTTCTGTTTATTGAATCTGAATAGTAAGCAGGATCAGCATTTCAATTTTGTACATTAGGAGAGGATGGTGCGGTTGAACAGACACTCCCCATTTTTGAAAAAATGATGGAGAACATCTTTCACACTACTGCATCTGTCTGCAGCTGCTTTTATGCAATAGCATTTCGTGAAGGTGTCTGCTCCTGTGCATTGCAGCTCAGCAAAAATCTACTGGTGGCACTCTCGCATAGAGTGCTGATGAAGTTGCCATGCGCCCTGTAGAATGGGCTTTAACTGTATCTGTAAGATGCCTTCCTGTTTTCACGTGACAAAAAGCTATTGTGCAGCTGCCCATTTTAATCTAGAAATTAAGACAACAAGCTGATTGTATTTATTTGCTTAGTTCTATCAAGATAGAACTTGAGACATCTCTTGACGCCTTGCAAAAGTAGAGCTCTTTTTGACAGATTTGTCAGATTTTTATAGAATAGCATTAGGACTACATGTTTCTTAAGATGACATTTGATTGGTACTTTAGGTATGAATTTGGGATTATTTGTTAGGATGACTGTCTTTTGAGAACTGGAAGAAATGTTCTGTTATGGTCAAGGTCTTGATCTCAATTACTCCTCTTGCTGATGTTATGGCCAGTTGAGGGTAGTTTTCCAGGTCAGTTGGTTTAGGTTTGACTTGTGAATTGGTTGAAATGAGTCTGACAAATTGTAAAAGCACTGTATTTAGTTCCCAAAATGTTGGCTGCATGGTGTGGATCCTAGGAACACTTTGAATAGGTGCTTCACAAACTTTTTTTTACAATACTGTGTGACTACGGAGATGTCTCATGAGGTGTTCTTTTAAAATGTGAGATGGATGCTATGTGAACTTTAATTGAGGTATCTTTCAGTTCCAATTTAGCTAGTTCCAGAAAATATGGGATTATTTGATGGCCTGTATGTGAAAGAGATGTAATCTTTTGGTTTTACACCACACACAGACCTCTTCAACTTTGTGACATACATCCTGTTTGTGGAAACAGGTCAGGCTTGTGGCAATATATTTTAAGTCTAATGGGGTATTCATTGTTCCAAACTCATGGAACTCAGGAGCCAAGTTGCTAATTTTAAGGACTGTGGGTTGTGGTAAGAATCTGTCCCATCATCTGGACAAGAGATCTTCCCTCAATTCCAGCAGTATGGATGGCATGTGTACCAGTTGTTGCATCTTTTTGAACCAGTATTGTCTCAGTCAGGTGGGAGCTATGAGGATTGCCTTTTTGGTGACCATCTTTGCTAGAAGCAGTATTTGTGGAAAAGCGCACGCAAACATCTAGTACCATCCTATCAAAAGAACATCCACCCCAAATTTGGTTGTTGGTTCTTACTTAAATAAAAGTGCCATTTCTTGTTTTCCCTTATAGCAAAAAGGTCTATTTTTGTTTTTCCCCAGATCTGGAATACTCTCTTAAGGACACTGTCCTGCTACCCTCACTTGTGACAGTAGTTCTGCTGAGGTAATGTGCTAGACTGTTGCTTGTCCCTGGAAGATGTTCTGTTCCACTGTAAATTGCTCAATGCCAGAATTTGTTGGCTTCTGTTAACAGGATTAAGAGCACGTTCTACTCCACAGAACATGGTGGTGGAATTCATTGTTTGGATCAACACACCAGAGTTGTGAGTAGACTACAGAAAGGATTGTAGCGCTCTCTTGACCAATCTGAGCTAAAGCATGTTTACACGTAAGTGTTTTTCCTGTGGAGACCAAAGCCATCAAGCTCCTTTAGCTTCCCATCACACTATAGTGGCATCTGAGGTGACCATAAATTAAGCCTGTGGCTGATGGAATGTAAATATTGTATTGTAACAGCTACCTGGAAAGCACCTGTTTTGTTCTTCAGCTACGCCTACCCTGGCTTCGAAGAAGATAGGAATTTGCGTCCACTACTTGTCCATTTCCTCCTGGATAGTTCTTGTGTATTTCACAAAAATGTTATTAACACTTTGCATGATGACATCATGCCTAGAAGTCATTTCAGAAGGCATACTTTTATTGCTTGATGGATGTGCTTTTGATTTTTCAGTCTATTGTTGCTCTTAAGAAGTGAATCTTCCTTGAAGGTGTTGGAGAAGATGTGCTTCTGTTCAGCAGTCCTAGTGACAATTAAAGTCTGATTGATGCAGCTATTGAGCTGTATGTAGAACTTATGGAGGAGGCTTTGAGCATTCAGTCTTTAAGGATGGGGTAAACCTAATGTCCTAGATGTCGACTGAAGCCAGGCTTTTGGTGAAAATTCTGGGTGCGGATCGAAAGCCAAAGGGAAGAACTCTAAATTGGCAGTGGTTACCTCAAATCTCAGAGTTGCAATACTTTATGTGAACTGTGAATGTAGAAATGTGCATTTTTGACATATAATTATGCCATGTCTTTGTTTCTCATTAGGAGTGGTAATACACTGGAGTGTCACCATTCAGAATGATTGTTTTCTTTGAAGCAGATTGAGTTGGTGCAAATCTAGAATGGGCTTCCAATCTTTCACAGGTTTCTTCTTTAGAAAACATACTATGAATTTCTGTCTTCATCAAATGTGGGGCCTTGTATTTTGTTCAGGATATTAGAGTTGTTGGTGGACTTTGTATAAACTACAGGGTATGTCCACACTGAATCACATCTACTACACATTTGTCGTTAGTGATTATTTTCCAATTGTTGTGCAAGGTAGGGATTCTACTCACCACTGGGCCAGATATCTTGGGAGTCTGTACATTGTATTCAGTGCCTGGAAACTATCAGCGACGTTTGGTGTCCAGGCACTTTGCTGGTCCTTACATTTTTGTGGTTATCGTGTATTGATTTCAGCTATGCCTGGCTGTATGGATGTTGCCTTTCCTGATGGTGTACATAATCTAGGTGAAAAGACGGAGGTTGATAGGGTTGTTAATACACCAGATATCTATGTTTGTTATAGACCTTCATATGACTGTATTCTACTTCTTCAAAAGGGCTGAGGTTTTTTGCTGTAGAGCAGCATAGGATCTTATTCTGTCCTTGTCTGCTGTAATTGTCTGCAAAGAGTCATTTTCTGCCACATGCATGTCCATGATTTTATGGTGGGCTTCTGGCCTCACTGGCTCCTAACTATCCTTGTTTGCATAAGATGGCAGCTCCGGCCAGTTATCTAAAGCTAATATTTGACACTTCATTCAATTGCTGCGTATATAAGTGCAGCCAATGCTTTCTGAGGAATCTTGAATTTTTTTAACCTATTCTGAGGTCCACAGCTGCCACTATAGCGGTTGCTTACATCAGATTTATTCCTTCCTACCAAATGTGCTCTTCCACAGGAATCCCCCTAATAGAGCATGCAATTTAGCGGTGTTCCTTATGTCACAATAGTCATCAGAATGTGACAGTTATGCCTTATTATATTCAGAGTACTAACAGTTTAAAATGTATACAATTGCATTCATACGTTTATGAATGTGCTTTTTTTTATAATGAAGAGTTTGACATAGGTTGTATGGGAATTAAATGAAATGTTAGTAGGATTAAAGTGGTATGAACATGTAAAATAGACTCTAGACTAATGGAATATATTGAAATGATAATGATTTTCCAATGATTGTTGATTAAAATATTTGTGCAGTAATAGAAGAGTTGTAGTACTCTGTCATTCCTATTGAGATGCATTAACAGAATATGTGTGCATTTACAGTAAATACAATATTCATATTATTGAAGCATTAATAATGAACTTTTAAGTGTGTGTATTAAATGTGCTTTCTTAAATCACATTTAATTATTTGGCCTGTAAGCTGTCTTTCGTGCAGGAATGCTGATTTATGTTTTTCATAACATGAGTCTTCTTTCAGATTTCCTTCCCATGAGAAGCCTAGCTTTTGGCAATACACCCCATTGTTTAAACATAGAGAGGTTGTATTTCAGTGGTCTTGGAATCTGAACATTATGGAACATGAACTGGCAACTTGTACATTTGTTCCAAACCTGCATGGAGACACACCGATGGAAGATGTTCTCAAGACGATCCTGGGAATAAATGCACATGTAGTTTGGAGTCGTGTGATTGATTATTATTGGATGATGCCCCTTTAGTGTAACATGGACTGATCCCCTGGTAAATCAAATCATTTTAGGAACTTTGATATTATAATGTTCTTTTGGACTTGGGTCAGAGATTTGGAGAGAGACTTAATGCTGACTGATCCCCAGATGTCTTTCAACCTTAACTTTAGCTGAAGAAGAATCCTTGTATCCTGAACCCTTTGGAGTGGTATATTCCTGTCTGCCTTGTTGTTTGAGATGTCCTAGTGAGACTTAGAATGTTCTTTCCAAACCCTTTCAGATGACTCCTAATTGAGCCTCGTGCATGCTGACGCTTTCCCTTTTTACCTGTCTTTTGCCTACCTTTCATAGAACCTGGTTGTCCGAGTTTTCCTTTTCCACATTTTGTTCTTCTTTTTTTGCCACGTGTTCAGCCTGTCAGTCCTTAATTCGGCCATGGTAGATTTGCCCCTTTGCTCATTCGAAAATTGTTAATGGCCATTAGAATTGATTCATGACTGCCCAGCCTGAGCAATGCTTAATATCTTTGCCACAATTCTTACTGTTAGTGTTTTGTAATTTGGATATTGAATGTTTAGTTTTATTAATGTTAGCTCGACTAAACTTCTTTTGTCGTCTTGGGCAACCCCTGGTGATATTGTATATCTATATTTTCATAGCGAGAATAATCTATATGATTTTAATCCAGAGCTTGTAATAAACATCCTTAACCTTGTCCTTGACTGGAGATTTCCTTGTGTGGCAAAATGGGTCCTACTGTTTAAAATTATTGCATGGTAATTGGGCTTTGTTAAATGGTTCTACTATACTCTATCGCTTTGTCAAAATTTCTGTCGACCTCAAGGAGCATTGTTTCCTGCAAGGAATAAAAATGCTCTAGTGACCCTGACAATTTTTAGCTGGTTCCTTAAAGTTGTACAGGAAACAGTCATTTTTTTATCGCAATGGGCAAGTCAAATCCGTTTACTGCCCTATCCACTTGAATATAGAGCTTGCTGATATTGTCTGGTGATGAATCTATCATCAGGGGTGTTGGTGGCATTGCGAGAGGAAGAATGTAATGACTCCACTTTTTGCTCCTTGGTCTACCTGGTGGGGGTATGTCAGTCTTCTATGTTGGCTTATTTGCCATCAGACAAGTTGACTTGGATAAGTACTTAAAGAACATCTATGAATTGTTGTACTGGCTTTTCTACAGTTGAAGGCAGCTGTTGATCATCCTCCTATGTCAATACCCTTGGTGCAGATGCAAGTTAAGTAGGTGCCTGTTGGGAAAGAATGTGTGTGTTGGTGGACTTTGAGAACCTGAAGTATATCATACATATATAATAGCCTGCCATCATGTGCCGTAAGTCTTATATAAGATCTATTGGCACGTTCATCATGGAATGCTGTTCACTGTTTTCATACACTAACTCATAAAGGTGTTAGCACTGATAATGGAACTATTTCTTACCAGTCTTGTGGGGGAAAGCTAGAATGGATGGCTTCAGCCTGTGGTTGAAGCGAATACACCTGTTTTTCTCCTATGTCCAGGACAACAGGCTGCCTTCACCAAGTGGGTTATCTGGATGAAAGTCATCTTCCACGTCATCGTCCAGCAGCTTTGCTGGTGGCTGAGGTAGAATTTTATCAGGAAAAGTATGCTCCAATTTTAAAGGAATCATGGTTAAAGAAGCTGACCATGAACGAAATATGAACAGTGGTGTTGTTGACGGTGGTTGTACCATCAACGGTGTTGTTGATGATTGGGTCAGTCATCAACAATCTGGTCGATGGTTCGGTGATGCGTGCTTTCTTGTGGGGCAATTTGAAATTTTTCAGTCAGCAGAGATGGCGGTGGAAGCAGATGCTAAAAAATCCCTCTTTTTTTGCTCATGGGGAGAATGTGTCTGGTGACTACTTTAGAGCCTTTGTCTCTCCATCAGCCATGTGTTTTCTTTTGAGACTACAGAGCTTCTGTGCTTTCTTGTTTCTCTCTTTCACTCACCAGAATTATAGGGACTGGCCTGAGATTCATCACCTTAAGAGGGGTGTTCTGTTGCCTTATTTTTCTTAATCCATCGTAGAAGTCAGATCACTGAGAGTCTTGGCAGACAACGTTCTGCAGATCTTACAGTACTTTAGATTTGTGATCTGGTAGAGACAGTAAATATGTCTGTTGTAATTGTAATATGAGTAAAACCTCAATATCTCAACAAGGATAAGAAGCTTTAATAATAATAAAAAGGTTTTATGGCCAAGAAAAAAAAACTTCAATGTTCATTTATTTGACTTGAAGCAAGAACAAAGCTCTGAGACTCCCTGCCACACAATGTGAGGCATAAATCTGAATTGTGAAGACCTGGGGGGGGGGGGGGGGGGGGGAGTTGGTTTCAGACTGGATACGGAAGATTTTCGTGAGCAGTGCCCCTGCACACTGATAGGTGGTGTTGATTGGCGTACCGTACTTCACCTGCGTTGTCTGTGTCGGATGTGACATTGCGGGCCCTATGTAGGTGCCACCCAGCCACACTGATGTCAGTTTATTTTCACGTCCTTCCATACCAGAAGCGAAGAGCCATGGAGAACACAGACTACCGGTGCATCAAAACTAATGCTCTGAAAGGGGAGTCCCCTAGAAGTACAAGTTACTTACCTTCGATAACAATATATCTGGTAGAGACATATTCTGATTGCAGATTCCTTACCTTTGAATTTACCCAGGCCTCAGACTGGATCGGGATATTTTTCTTCAAGCAGTACCTCTGTGCGCCGTCAGGTGGTGTTGGTCAACTCTGCGGATGTTGTTGGCGTAGTGGTCGCCGTGATGATGTCGTGGTCATATATAGGCGCCACCCTGGCGTGATGACGTCAGTTTCTTTTCATGACTTTCCACGTCAGTAGCGCAGAGCCATGAAGAACACTGAGAAAGGGGTGCCAAAACTAGGGCCCTTAAAGGAAAGTTCCTGTACCTAGAAATCAGTTCGCAGTGCGGAGAGGATGGGCGGGTCGGTAAGGAATATGCAACTAGAATATGCCTCTACCAGATATATTATTACTGAAGGTAAGAAACTTGTACATCTGATAGAGACTTCTACTTGCAGATTCCTTACCTTTGAAAAGATACCCGAGCAATACCATCCCCGGTGGTGGGCTGCGAACCAAGATCACACCAAGAAGTCCTGCAGGACCGAACCGCCAAAGAAGCCGTCCCTGCGGACCTGACTGACCAGGCAGTAGTGTTTGGTAAAAGTGTGCAGAGATGCCCACGCTGCTGCCTGACAGATGTCCAGGACTGGAACAGCCCAGTGCTAGCGCTGTGGTAGTAGCAGTAGCTCTGGTGGAGTGGGAACGCAAACCTTCAGGAGGTTGCTTCTTAGCCAGAGCGTAGCACATTTTGATTCATAATAGCACCCATCTTGAAATGGTCCTCTTCTGCACTGCCTTCCCCTTCTTTGCACCCACATATCCCACAAAGAGTTGATCGTCCACCTGGAAGTCTTTGGTACGATCAAGGTAGAATGGCAATGCACTTTTTGAGTCCAGACAGTTGAGTCTCTCCTCTTCATGTGAGGGTTCATAAAAGGTAGGCAAAGTGGTGGACTGCCCAACATTGAAGGGTGTCACTACTTTAGGTAGAAAAGAAGACCTTGTGCTAAGTACCACTCTATCAGGGTGTACTGCCAGGAAAGGTGGTTTAGATGAGAGAGCCTGGAGCTCACTCACTCTGCGGTCAGAGGTGATGGCAACTAAGAAGACAGTTTTGATGGTTAAGAGCCGTAAAGGGCAGTTGTGTAGCGGCTCGAACAGGACACACATAAGGTATGTTAGTACTAGGTTCAGATCCCATTGGGGCATGATGAATGGGATAGGAGGAAAAAACATGTGTGGGGAAAAAAGATGTGTGGAGCCTTTAAGAAACCTCCCAACAATGGGAGATTTGAATAAAGAAGGTTGATCTGGTTACCTCAAGAAAGCAGAGATAGCAGAGAGATATCCCTTAAGGGTGCCCAGGGTGGAGCCCGGTTGGGCAAGGCAAAGAATTAAAAGAAGAACCCGAGAGAGAGGAGCAGATAGAGGTTCAACAGATTTGTTGATGCACCATACCACAAATTTCTTCCAACGACAGGTGTATACGGTTTTGGTTGAGGGACGCCTGACTGCCAAGGTAATGTTACAGACTTCGGGTGGCAGGTCAAAAGACGTCAACTGTCGCCTCTCAATCTCCATGCAAGGAGGCGGAGGGTGGACAGGTTCGGGTGGATGACCCTCCCCTGTTGCTGCAACAGAAGATCCTCCCAAAGAGGCAGTCTGATCAGAGGAGCTATGGCCATGCTCAAGAGCTCGGGATACCAGACTCTTCGTGCCCAGTCCGGAGCCACCAGGATTACTTGAGCCCGGTCTTGCCTGATCTTCTACAGAATTCTGACCAGAAGTGGTGTGGGCAGAAAGGCGTACAGGAGGTCCGAATTCCACTCGTGACTAAAAGCATTGCCGAGCGAGTGCCGCCTTGGAAACTCCAACACGCAAAACAGCTGACATTGTGCGTTCTCTACAGAGGCGAACAAGTCTAACCAAGGTTCTCCCCACTGAAGGAAGATACCTTGCACCACCTCCAGATGGAGATGCCATTCGTGATCGACCACGCATCGTCAGCTGAGTTTGTCTGCCCTGGGGTTCAGGGAGCCCGCCAGGTGTTGAACCACCAGAGAAATGCCCTGATGCTCCAGCCAAGTCCAGAGATGAAGAGCCCCTTGACAAACGGTCCAGGACCCCACTCCGCCTTGTTTGTTGCAGTACCACATGGCGGTGGTGTTGTCGGTGAATACCTGCACTGCTTTCCCTTAGGGAGAGAGGGAAGAAATGCTTTTAATGCTAGTCTAATCGCTTGGAGCTCCAGAAGATTGATATGGAGCCCGTTTCTGCCAGAGACTAGAGGCCTCTGATCTCCGCCTCTCCCATGTGGCCGCCCCATTCCAAGAGTGACGCATCTGTCACTACTGTAAGATCTGGTTGGGGAAAGGAGAGGGATCTGCCTTTGACCCAATCATGATTTGATAACCACCACTCCAGGTCTCTCACAGTTCCTTCTGGGATCAGGACCTTGTCAGAGAGATTCCCCTGATGCTGCGCCCACTGGAACTTCAGGTCCCACTACAGAGCCCGCATATGCCATCTGGTCTTTTGAACTAGCAGGATGCAGGATGCCATGAGGCCCAGCAACCTCAGAGTCATTCTCACTGAAATCTAGGAGAGGATGAAACATTGGTATCATAGCCTGAATATCCTGGAATCGCATTTCTGGAGGATACACCCAAAACTGCACTGTATACAGAACAGCTCCAATGAAAGGGAGAGACTGAGAAGGAGTTAGGTGTGACTTCAGCTTGTTGATAGTGAACCCCAGTGAATGCAAAAGGTTCCCCATAGTCTGGAGGTGGGAGACAACTGTCCGGGGCGAGTTTGCCTTTAACAGCGAGGTAGGGGAAGACTGGAACCCCTAACCTGAGCAGGTGAGCTGCCACCACTACCATCACTTTCGTGTACACCGGAGAGGCACTAGTAAGGCCAAAAGAGAGCACGATGAACTGAAACTGCTTGTGACCTACCACGAATTGTAGGTAACGTCTGTGGGCCGGCAAGATGGGGATGTGGAAGCATGCATCTTGCAAGTCCAATGCTACCATCCACTCTCCTGGGTCCGGGGCAGATAGGACCTGAGCCAATGTTAACATTTTGAACTTCTCCTTCTTGAGGAAGAGATTGAGGGACCAAAGATCTAATATAGGACAAAGACCCTTGTCCTTTTTCGGCACCAGAAAGTAGCGGAAATAACAACCACAACCAACTTCTGGCAGAGGGACCCTCTCTAATGCTCCTTTGGCCAAAAGGGCTTGGACTTCCTCACAGAGAAGTGACATATGATCCTCCGATATGCAATTGTATGAAGGTGGCATGGCTGTTGGAGATGTCTCAAAGGGGAGGAAGTATCCCCTTCGGACCATCCTGAGGACCCACCTGTCCGAGGTAATGGATTGCCATTAGGGCAGGTGAGGTCGAATCCTGCTGCCAACTGGTTCCTGGTGTACCTGCGGACTAGGAAGGTTTGGAGGCTGAGGAGGGGGTGGGGGTGGACTGGGCGACCCGCTTGCTCCCTGATCCCCTTGGAGCGTGGGATCCGAGCAGAGCTTTACAGCATGTGCGGGTCGATGGTTAGGGGGTTAAGAATGCAGTTGGGTGCCCCTTCCGTAGCCACGAAATGGGCGAAAGGTTGACTGATGGGTTCCAGGAGCAGGCGCGAGGCCTAAGGACCGGGCCGTGTCCGCCTTGTCTCCAAATAGACGCGTGCCATCAAAGGGCATGTCCATCAGAGATTGCTGGACATCCCCTGAGATGCCAGATGTTCTCAGCCAGGCGTGGCGTCTCAATGCCACCGTTGATGCAACCGATCTGCCCAGAGTCGGTCATATCCTGTCCACAACAAATCATAAACTTTGCTGCGTCCCTCCCATCTGTCACTGCTTGGGAAAGGACAGTCCGGGCCTCCTCCAGAACTCTGGGCAGCACTTGCGCGACTGTATCCCAGAGAGTATGGGAATGGTGGCCCAAAAGGCATAAGGTGTTCATGGACTGCAGCGCTAGACTGTTTGAAGAAAACATCTTCTTCCCCTAGCTGTCCAGTCTTTTTGATTCCCTATCCAGGGGTGTGGTAGGGAATGTGCCAGATGAAGATGAAGCCTGGATGACAAGGCTCTCAGGCGTGGGGTGAGGAATTTTGGGTCTATTGGTGCAGGCCGATGGCGGCGGGCAATCGTCCTATTCACAGGAGCCCCCATGCTGGGTCTAGACCAAGTACCCAAATGGACGTCCGCCTGTGCCTCATTAAAGGGAAGAAGGGGAAGACCCCCGCCTGAAGCCCGTCAGTTAGCATATTAGACCTAACCTCCACAGAAGGTAGCTCAAGGTCCAAGACCTTAGCTGCCATTCTCACCACCATGGAGTATGTGGCACCCTCCTCCGTAGCCAAGGTAGGGAGAGAGAGAACATACCAGTGTCAGGGGAGGTGTCTAGAGCACTGGCATCACTCAAATCCTGCACCCAGTCCATTTGGGGTTCAGACTGTTATTCTAAAGGGTCCAGCGTCCCCTCTAAACTCTTTCTGTTTCCATACCCATAAGTATAAGGGTCTGGATC
Organism: Pleurodeles waltl; assembly: GCF_031143425.1. Taxonomy (NCBI): domain Eukaryota; kingdom Metazoa; phylum Chordata; class Amphibia; order Caudata; family Salamandridae; genus Pleurodeles; species Pleurodeles waltl. Next base: position 1,313,241,694 of record NC_090440.1, read on the forward strand.
AACCCTGGGCCCAGGAGAACCCATAGAGAACGGAATCAGCGTTGAGTGGGTATGAGAATAGGATTGACGTTGATTGTGGGCCCAACCGACGTCAGGAGCGTAGACATCTGACCTGACGCCGGGGAAGGTCGTTGTGGCACGATCTGATCTGAGATTGGATCCGGAGGAGCACTCCGGAGCTGGAGCTAAAGCTGACGACTTCGAACCCGGAGGGGGCCTCACTGACTCACCTGTGCCTGAGGGCACTGAAGACGAGTCGGTCTGCCCAAAAATGAGGCGCATTGCCTCATAAAACTCTTTTAGCTTGGTTGGGGTGGCTCCGGCTCCCAGGAAGTTGGGGAAGCGCGGGGCAGACCCAGATGAAGGCTCCAAGGACAGAGGCCTACAGCGTTGATGCTCTTCCCGTGCCACATCATCTGAGCAACAAGGTAAAGTTGAAGAACGCTTGCTCTTTTTGACTTCTTTTTCTTGTGACCCGAATGTCCCGATGACTTCAAGGACGAAGAGTGGTGGTAACTTTGTGGCCGGTCTCAAGACTTTCCTCTCGAACGAGACCTTGAGCGCCACGGAGTTGAGTGTCGGGCCGCCATTAGCTTTAGGGGCCGCTCCCTCAAAGCTTTCAGGTTCATGGCCCGACAATCGGAGTGGATCCATCACCGACATCATTCGGTGATAGGAGTCGCATGGCTTAAAATGGGTCTTGCAGGACATCCCTCGACGCATCCAGGCCTGGTCAAAAACAGTTCGACAAAAATTTTCTTCGTAGTCAAAAAATGACTGAGGTAGCTCTTCTCCGGATCTGCGTGTAGGCTGGCACGGAAAGAAAAGAACTGACGTCAGCGAAGGTGTGGCGTCAATTTACGACCGTGACGTCATCAAGGCGACCACAATGCCAACGACGCCCGTGGAGTTGACTGACATCACCCGACGGGTAGCGCAGAGGTACTGCTTAAAGACAAATCTCCAGATCCAGTCTGACATCTGGGGAAATTCAAAGGTAAGGAATCTGCAACTAGAAGTCTCTATCAGATATCAGTTCACCGAGTGGGGAGGATGGAAAGGTCATTAAGGAATCTGCAGCTAGATATAGTCTCTACCAGATAAGGTGTTACCAAAGGTAAGCAACTTGCCCATTTGAAAGAGGCTTGTAGATCCAGAATTCTTACACCTTTGAATAGATGCCCAAGCAATAACTCCCTGGAGGTGGGTCTGCAAACAAAGTTCAAGGTATAAAGTCCAGAAGGACCAAATGGGAAAAAAGTTCCCCTCTCTATGGAACTAACTGTCCAGGCAGTAGTGTTAGGTAAACGTGTGAAGGATGCTCACATTGATGCTTGACAGATGTCCAGGACTGGAACGCTGTGTGTTAACGCAGTGGTTGCAGCTTTAGCTCTGATAGAATGCGTGTAAACACTCAGGATGTTACTTCTTGGCCAGTGCGTAGCAGATCCTAATGCAGAGAACGACACATCTGGAGATGCTCTTCTTCTGCACTGCACAACCTTTCTTCACACCCATATACTCTACAAAGAGTTGGCCATCCTCCCAGAACTCTTTTGTACAATCAGGTTAGAAAGCCAACGTTCTTTTTGAGTCCAGGTGGTGGAGTCTTACCCATTCCTTAGATGGATGTAGGGGTGCGTAAAAAGTAGGCAAGGTGATTGATTGGCCTGCATGGAAAAGCATGACAACATTTGGCAGAAAAGAGGCCCTAGTGCAGAGCACCACTTTGTCAAGATAAATAGAGAGGTGGAGCAGCTCAGATGATCAGGCCTGCAGCTCACACACTCTGCGAGCAGATGAAACTGCCACAAGGAAGGCTGTTTTCAATGAGAGAAACAAGAGAGGACAATTGTGAAAAGGCTCAAAAGAAGCACACATCAGAAAAGTCAGAACCCATGAATGGGGAATGGAGGAAAAAATGTTGAAGACCTTTGAGGAACCTATAAACAATAGGAGACCTAAACAAAGAAAGTTGATCAGGCAACCTAAAAAAAAAAGCAGAAATAGCAGACAAACATACCTTAAGAGTGCCTGGAGCAGAGACCTTCTGGGCAAGGGGAAGGTTGAACAACAGGACCTCAGAGAGAGGGGCAGAAAGGGGGTAAACAGACCTGTCTGTGCACTACGCCACAAGCTTCTTCCAATGACAGACATATACCATTTTAGTGGATGGAAGTTTGGCTTCCAAGATTACATTATAGACTGCAGGAGAAAGGTCAAAGGCTGTCAACTGTTGCCGGTCAATTTCTATGCAAGAAGGAGGTTCGGGTGCAGAACCCTCCACTGCTGTTGCAACTGAAAATCCCCCCGAAGGGGCAGTCTGATCGGAGGATCGATGGAAATTCTCAGCAGCTCGGGATACCAGACTATCCGTGCTCAGTCCGGAGCTGCAAGGATCACTTCGGCCCGGTCATTCTTGATTTTCTTGAGAACTCTGGGCAGAAAGACATATTGGAGGTCTGATCTGAGCAATTGCTGCCTTGGAAACACTAACATGCAAAACTGCTGACACTGCACATTCTTGGAAGAGGCAAACAGATCTAACGCTCTGGAGACGCCATTCATACTCCACTAGGCATTTTTGGCTGTGTTTAACTGAACTGGCATTTAGGGGGCCAGTCAGATGTAGAATCACCAGGGATATGTCCTGCTGTTCCAGACACTTCTAGAGGTGCAGAGCCTCTTCTGCAACTCACCATGTGCTGCCTGTTGCAGTGCCACATGGCGTGGTGCTGTACATGAAGACCTACAGCATCTTTCCCTTGAGAGAGGGAAGGAAGGCTTTTAATGCCAGCCATATTGCACGGAGCTCCAACATACTGAAATGGAATCCCACTTCTGCTGGAGACCAGATGCCTCTAATCTCTACCTCTCCAAGATGGCTGCCCCATCCTAGGAGTGACACGTCTGTCACTACTGTCAGAACTGGTTGAGGAAGGGAAAGGGATCTGCCTCTGACCCAGTCGCAGTTTATTAACCACCACTGCAGATCTTTCACAGTTGCCTCCGAGATCTGGACCCTGCTGGTGAGATTCCCCTTATGCTTCACCCACTGGAACTTCAGGTCTTACTGCAGAGCCTGCAAATGCCATTTGGCATGGGTCATGAGCAAGATGCAGGAGGCCATGAGATCCCAGTAGCCTCAGAGTCATTCTCATTGAAATCCTAATTTAAGGCTGAAGCATAAGTATCAAAGACTGAATATCCTGGACTCGCTGGTCAAGATCATAGGTCTGAAACTGCACTGTGCCCAGAACAACTCCGATGAAAGGGAGCATCTAAGAGGGAGTCCATGTGACTTGGGAATGTTCATAGTGAACCAACCCCAGTGAATGCAGGAAGTCCGCCATAGTCTTAAGATGGGACATGGCAGCCTAGGGCGAGCACGCCTTTAACAGCCAGTCATCCAGATAGGGGACGATTAAAACCCCTGATTTCTTAGATGAGCTGCAACCACTGCCATGATCTTGGTTAACACCCGAGGGGAACTAGTAAAGCCAAAGAGGAGAGTGGTAAACTGAAAGTGCTTGTGGCCTACTGTGAAGCACAAGTAATGTCAGTGGGCAGGCAGGATAGGGATGTTAAAATAAGCGTCCTGCAAGTCCAACGCTACTATCCAGTCTCCTGGGTTCAGGACACATAGAACCTGAGCCAGTATGAGCATCTCGAACAACTTCTTGAGGAAGAGGATGAGGGTCTGAAGGTCTAGGACAAAGCGAAGACCCTTGTCCTTTTTGGGGACCAGAAAGTAGTAGGAATAAAACAACAAAGGCACATAAGGTGCACACAGATATCGCCCGAGGACAATATCTGCAGAGACTGAATCCTGTGTTATAGAAGATATCCTCAACGCATCAGGAGTGAAACTTGTAAAAGACTTGCAAAAAGTCAAAAAAGCCATTCAAAACTGACTGAGGAGCAGCTCTCTCAGGACTAGTAATCTGCTGGCGCAGAAAGAAGAGAAATTACATCACTGGGCCTGGGTGGCACCTATATAGGGACCCTTAACGTCATATCCAGCACGAACAGCGCAGACGACGGATGCAGAGCCGATCAATGCCACGTACCGGCACTCAGGGGTATTGCTCACGAAAATCTTCAGGATCCAGTCTTGACGACTGGGAAGAATTCTGCAGCTAGAAGTCTATCAGATAAAAACTATAGGACTTTTTCCAATTTTGCCTGTGAAGCGCCCTTTCAAAAGAAGAATGTCAATATATAAACCATGCAGACTCTGATTATATCTGTTGGTAGACAGCAATGTGTAAAACCTGTTAATATTTCGGGATTACAAAGAACAAGATTTAAATGCAGAATTTGTTGCAAAATAAAAAGGCAAATACATTTAACATCAACATACTTGTAAATCATTTATTCTGAGGTCGAAATGAATCACAGAGTAAACCCGGGAAGACACAACAAGTAACTCCAGCATAGATGAAATGTAATATTAACAAGAGGGGACACAGGTACATCCGAGTGCAATATATAAAAAACGCAAGAGTTTTGTGAGAGGTCAGAAGAGTTGAAAGAGTTCCTTATACAAATACATTTTACGCATGCTCAAAAATATTTGTTAAATGTAATATTCATGATTCTACTTTGGGAAAAAAGCAAAAATTAAGACCTCCTGAAAATGTAAACAGTTATTTTTTTCATATCACTTTGTTGTATATCAAAAATAGTATGCATCTTTTAAATGTACAACGCCATAGAATGATTTATTGTATGCATTCCCTCTGCCCTGCACACAGATTAGACAAATCAAAATGACTTCAATATTTAGGGGCTGTTTGAACCTATTTCAACAGTCATCGATAAGAAAGTGCACACACTAGGTTTATGTCTGAAAGTCTAAAACTAATCCCTGTTGGCATATTCTCTACAGTCTAAACAAAAGGCATACATTATGCAAAGAACGCAAACATTTTCTGTCACAAGGAAAGATAATTTAAATGTGTTTGGTCTAAGTGGGTGATAAATGCTAGTGTCTTCATTAACATATGCTAATTATTACAGGATTCCTGAGCACCCAAAAACATTGTGCCCCTTCGCCTCAACCTGCTCCAAAGGCCTGATTGACATCTTTAAAACACTAACTAAAAACTAAAGGTTTTATTAAGGGTTTGGCAGACGAGATGCTCTGGCAAAATGTAGTAGAAATATCATCCGCCCTAGTACAAGTGTCTTAGGCTATAATGTACTTGTTTTACGGCAGGCAGGATAACTATCACATTTTTGGTGGAGTATCACGTCTGCCAAACTGTAAATAAGGCCAGAAGTCAGTTTCCACTGAGGAATGGCACAGAAAAGGACACAGTTCTCGTCAAATATTAATTAAAGCCCCGAGTTTTTTTTATTTTTCACATAAAGTAGAAAGAAATAGGAAGTAGCACACGCCAATGTTACCATGCCTGGGAGAAAATTATTCCGGTCATTCTTCCATTTTTGAACTATCAAGTAAACTAAACAAGATCAACCAACACCACCAAAGGCGGAAATATTGTGCAACTGACTATATTTACCATAGTACTTGCAATCCCTGCTTGTTGACAGTGACTCTAGATCTAAGAACAGCTGCACAAGAAATATATGAAAATCAATTCAGTACGCTACTTGTTTAATACGAGAGATATGATTGCTGCTGTTTGAGAAAACTGAAGAGAATGCACAGTTGTGAGCCGGTTATCACCCGCACTGGGTGCAATAGCACCGTGGGCAGAGAAATATTCTCTCCGTTGCCACCTGAGAAGATTTGCGGAGGATGTGTCCCTCATAATTAGCACGAAACAAAAAACAACATTCTTGCAAATAAATGAGCAGAATTTATGAACATAGCAATTTTAACGATAGTCATTGCAAACTACAAAAGATAATTGCATAGAAGCAAGGTGTCCATGTGAGCCAACTTAGAGCAAGAAACAAAGCAGCCTTTAGAATAAATTAGGACCTGCCAGGGATTCTCAGCATTTTCATTAAGCAAATTACAATACCACTCTCCTTTAAAAAAAAAAAAAAAAAGACGTTTCTAGCAAAGTATGTATATGCGATAACCAAGTTGGGTCTCTTCCAATTTATTCCCTAAGTGCACAATGTTCATGCCCCAACTTTGGAATCCTGCTTGCTTTGGACACCTTTCGATGTGCAATATTTTGCCTACAGCCTGAAGTTTCCTACTCCAGCAATATTCTTCTCTATAACCCTTTTTCTTTACACTCACACTTCCCAACATGCCATGGCTGTTTTTATAGGTTGAAGTCCTTTCTTTGTAGACATACTTTGACATTTTCTGGTGCTCTAACTTCAGTGGCGTAGCATTTTTTTTGGGCTTGGTGAATGTGACACAACCACCACCAAAACTGATAGATACACTCCAGATTGTGTACGCAGACATCCACCAATTTTTGGCAGATAACATGCATCTGCCTAACACTAAAGAACCCTCACAGTTTGTTCTCTTAAGACCCAACAGTCAAATTTATGGTCTGTATTCTGTGTCTTATTTTTATGTAACTATCAACTTCGTTTAAGTTATGACTTCCTATTTCGTCAATTTCTAAAACAGCCACCCCGATGACATTCACTACATCTCACTTTTCTCACCAGTAGAACCAGAGCTGTTACAAATCACAATTTAAGCAAGAGAGACAATCTGAAAGTTATCTAAACATGTCAATTTTGGCAAAACATATCCCCTTTTACAGATGCCCTCACTTTCACAGACACTCTTACACCTTCAGTTTTCAAAATATACTTCTAAGAAGAAAATATATCCAGTTTCAAACTTTCTGCAGTGCTAACATTTCTAGCTTCATGTTTTTAAAATATTCAACTTTCTCAATCCTAAAACTTCCAAAGCCCCTCCACATAAGACATTTGACTTTTTTCTCTCACCAATCTTGTTCCCTATGTTTTAAAAGGTCATATGTTCAAAATACCTGTTTATGCAGACATTCTCAGCACTCTGATAGCGTGTTTACAAAGCCTTAAATAATCACATCTACTGCATTCTCGCTTCAAGTTGACCTGATCTTGGTTGACATTTTATTCTAATGTTCTGGAATCCCCCAATCTGGTGGTATTTTATTGCACATTTCTTTTTTGGTAATATTTTTGGGTTGCCCTTCTTTAACCTGGAAGCACCTTCCCTTATGGTGAACCCCGGTGTCCAATTGTATGGTCTGTCATTTGTTGGTGACTTTTTTTTGGCACCCATACCCACGCTCTCTTTTTTGCCCCTACTGACATTTGTTGTGTTCCCACTTCCTGGTAGGCTCGGTCTGTGGGTATTCATTTTGACCTCACTCCCTGACAGTCCCATCTTCAGTGTCTCTTTATGCTTTCTATGTTTCCTGATGTCCGTCACCGGTCTTAAATTATTTGCACTCTTTATTCTTGGAGAAACCCTGGCTGATGAGATCAATTTAGCTCTCATTTTTCTGAGCTTCTCATATTCATAAATTTCCTTAAGGTCACATTGCATGAAAGCAGCTTCTTTGGAAAAATTCCTTGCACTTCCTACTCCTGGAACGGACCTCCCTATCCCAGCTATTTGAACCCTCACTTCTTGGCAAGTTTTATGGACAAGGTGCTGCTTTTCTCACCCTGGCGAACTGCTTAGTTTTCATCATTACTGCCACTATTGACTACTGCTTAAGAAATGTGTAAGATGAAGTACTGCACAAAAACACGAACATGTCTAATTTTTTACAAAACAAATAAAAAGTGGCAACAAATAAATGAAAATATTCGCAGCAGCTAACGGCCACTTCGCAGCATCGAGTCTGCTATTTGGCTCAAGATTCTAAGGAAAAAAAGGGCGAGAGCAGCAGCAATCAGTACTGTACAGTGAACTTTACTGTTGAATGCGCAAGTGGTAAAATGTCTGACCGCTTATCTCAATTTATTTACATAAAAACACCAGTCGAGCTGAAAAGATCCTATAGGCCATAGTTCACCATCAAGCAAAACACGAAAACGGACTACTTTATTTAATTTGGTAAAAAGGACACTGAACTTAAGTGGGTTGGTTGATTTCCAAAATTGAGCAAAATGGATGATATAAATGTCCGTCTTTAGATTGTGGAATCTCAGCTGCAGTAAGTAAAGTGTGAATTTTGAATCCTTCACAGTGCAGTAGAAGCTTCTCCCAAGCCAGTGTTACAATTCCTCCTTCCGCTTCACTTTTCCATGGTCTTTTTCACGTAAGGATCTCATGAAGCTGGCGAATCCTGCCCCCTAGTGTGATAAAAACATATACCGCGTCAGTCATTTTGAATAATGTGAGTAGGATTGTCGTAAATTATGTATCCCAAATGATTCATTTTTCTAATAGCAACAAATAAACATATTTGAAAACGCTCAAATAAAGCTCTTATGATTTCTCTTTGAAATAATGGCTAGAATACTGCCAATTACAACACAACAAGAACTGTAGAGGAACATAAACGTGCATGCCTTGTGGATTCCACTGCTACAGTGCGCGCCCAGTGTCGTAGCTAAATTCCAGGTAATTGTCCTCAAAAATAGTATTTAATGAATTTACACTGCAATGTCATCTGCAGACCTACCAACTCACATGGTGCCACAGTGTGACACACAATATAGGTTTCCATATCACATGGTGACAGGGAATACGAGCTGAAGACCACTGTAAACATAGGCTTTGTTATGTCGACGTCTATTAAAGTGGTTTGAAAACACCCCAGCATATGCGCACAAGCCTCAGCAAGGTTTTTTTTTTCTGTGGAGGACTGGATTTGGGGCGAGACTGGAATAAAAGAGCTTTGTAGGTACTGCTCGGCACGAGACCCCCACCCCCTCCAAGGTTACACCCTTTCATCACATAGTAAATATTTAGCTTGAGTTGGCAGGTCTGCGTCCCTGTACAGCATTTGTTAAAATTATTCTGTAGGAGGGACTCCTCTCATGTTTCGTAGCAGTGGACAGTTAAAACACAACTGAGACAAACTTCAAACTGTTTTAAAAATTAACAATAGGTTTTCAGTATTACAGTGTGTATCACTCTAAAGAAAGGAGATAATTTGCTCCATCACCCTGCCTATTAGTGACTAAATAGACACGTGAACATAGGAAGCCTCAATACAAATACGGTTAGTTTTATGAAAGATAAAATGACCTTTATTTAACAGGTACTTCCTGATTCTCCCATACTGTCTGCCAAATGTTACCCTACCACCTGACGGTGGAGCAAGACACTGCTTCTCAAAGGTCTTCATGAAAGTGATTCACAGATGGTTCCATAGATGTGTGGACACCCTTTTCAGTATCCATAAGACAATAACCTCGATCGCATGTTTTTGCGAGTTGGCAGTAGGGATACAAGAAAGGGTTGGAATAGCAATACATGATACCATAAAGTTAACTACTGCATATAGTATTTCTCTTATTCCTAACCACTGGGTAGATTTTTCAGCAAGAGAAATAACAAAGGAGGAGTAGAAAAGCCAGCATCAAAAGGCAAATCCGAAGTGGATTCATAGAAGGTGCAAAAAAATGCATCTGCAAAACGGAAGCAGGGTAATCGTGGGCGATGCCTCAGACCACCACATGCCTGGAGAATGCAACCTAAGACATTTTTGCTCAAGTAAAACGAGCATGGATACTTGCAGTAAAAAACAATCCATACAGTGTGAGCACTGTTAGCTACAGTGAGTTTTCCGTCTTGCAGTGCAGGTACGGGATGTATTGTGTTTGCATACATTCTAATGTGACTGATCAAAATCTGGTCAAGGAATGAAAATGTTGCACTACTTTACTGGTAAAAATATAAAGCACGCTTAAAATTATGATTTGAATGACCATTTTGCAAAAAAAGCTTTGGTGTGTGAGTGCAGTAAAAGTTCAACTATACAAATATGACTGTTAAGATGAATTTTGGACAATACCTATGGGACAAAAGCGGGGTGGGATGAGTCAAAAGAATTACATTGTCTTGACTGAGCAGTTCACTTCCAGGAGAGTAGCATGGGCTCAAAGGAGGTCAAAGACGGTTTGTGACTAACAAATTACTGACCTTCGGTAACGCATTATCTGGTAGAGACAATATCTAGCTGCAGATTCCTTACCTTTGAATTCTCGAGGCATCAGGACTGGATCCGGAAACTTTTGCGTGAGCAGTACCCTTGTGCTTTGTCTGGGTGGCTTTGTTTGGTTCCGTGCATCGGCGAAGAAAGCGACATCTGTCACCTATATAGGCGCCACCCAGGCATGCGGATGCCAGTTACTTTGTACAACCTTCCACGCCAGAAGCGTAGGGCTTTGAAGCGAACTGACAAATGTGTGTCAAAACCAGGGCCTATAGAGGGGAAATAAACCTAGCCCTAGAAATCTGTCCACAGAGCGGGGAGGCATGGGTGAGTCAGTAAGAAATCTGCAGCTAGATATTGCCTCTACAAGATAAACCATTACAGAAGGTACGCAACTTGTTCAACTGATAGAGACGTCTAGCTGCACATACCGTACCTTTGAAAAGATACCCAAGCCATATCCTACTGGCTGTGGGCTGCGGACAAATTTACGTAGATTAAGAAGTCCTGCAGGACAGAATGGGCGAAATGTCCATCCCTGCGGACCTGACTGTCCTGGAAGTAGTGTTTGGCAAATGTGTGCAGACACTGATGTTGCTGCCTGGCAGATGTCGAGGACTGGGACTCCTTGAGCTAACGCCACAGCTGCAGCTTTTACTCTGGTGGAATGGGCCTTTATTCCATCAGGAGGCTGCTTTTTAGCCAGGGCAAAGCAGGTCTTGATACAGAGTACGACCCAGCATAGAATGGTTAGTTTCTGTACTGCTTGACCTTTTTTAGCTCCTACATACTCATAGAGTTGGCCGTTCACCCAGAACTCTTTCATGAGGTCAAGGTAAAAGGACAACGTTCTTTAGGGATCCGGAACGTGGAGTTGTTCCTCTTTTTTAGTGGGATGTGGAGGACAGTAAAAAGTGGGTAGGGTGCCAGACTGTCTCAAATGGAATGGGGTCACCACTTTCGGGAGGAAAGAGGCCTGAGTGTGAAATACCACCTTGTCAGGAAACACAGTAAGATAGGGAGGGTTGGATGATAAAGCCTTCAGCTCACTCACCCTCCCGCCAGATGTTATTGCAACTAAGAAGGCTGTCTTGATGGTAAGCAGCCAGAGGAGACAAATGTGTAGTGGACCACACAAGGGACGTGAGAACCAGGTTCAGGACCCACTGAGGTATTATGAAGGGCGAAGGGGGAAACATATGTACAAGCCCTGCCAGAAACATATTTACCGTAGGGTACTTAAATAAAGAGGGTTGGTCAGACAGCCGCAGGAAGGTGGACAGGGCAAGGTAACCTTAAGGGTACCCAGAACAGAGCCCTGCTGGGCAAGGGTAAGAATGAAGAGAAGAATATCAGAAAGAGAGGCAGAAAGAGGGTTGCTAGACCTTCCTGTGCAATATTTTACAAATTTTTGCCAACAGCAGGTGTATATGGTTTTGGTGGAGTGCCGCCTGGATGCCAAGATAACTTTACAGACTTCAGGAGGAAGGTCAAAAGCTATCAACTGTCACCGTTCAATCTCTACATAAAGGGGCAAAGAGTTAACAGGTTCGGGTGGAAAGCCCTCTCTGCTGCTGCAACAAAAGGTCCTCCCGAAGGGGCAGCCTGATCAGAGAACCACTGCTCATTTTCAGAAGCTCAAGATACCGGACTCTCCATGCCCAGTCTTGAGCCCCAAGGTTAACTTGGGCTGGTTGTTCCCGATCTTCTTGAGAACTCTGAACAGAAGCGGTACAGGCAAAAAATGTGCTTAGGACGAAAAGCATCTCTGAGCAATAGTCACCTTGGAAACTCCAAAGCACAAAACTGCTGACATTGCGCATTCTCTTCAGAGGCAAACAGATCTAACCATGGCTCTCCCCACTGCCGAGAGTCCTTGTGCCACCTTTGAATGGAGACCCCACTTGTGATCCATTAGGCATCAACGGCTGAGGTTCTCTGCCATGGCATTCAGAGAACCTGCCAGGTGTTGAGCCACCAGGGTTATGCCCTGCTGTTTCAGCTGTGTCAAGAGACGTCTCTTGACAAAGGGTCCACGACGCCACCACACCCTGCTTGTTGCAGTACCACTTGGCAGTGTTGTTGTCCGTGAACATTTGCACCAACTTCCCCTTCATAGAGAGAAGAAATTATTTCAATGCTAGCTGGTGCTCCAGCAAGCTGATGTGGAGTCTGGATTCTGCCAGAGACCAGAGCACTTTGATCTCCACTTCTCCCAGATGGCTGCCCAATCCCCGGAGTGACGCATCTAGAAGGGAAGGGAGAGGAGTCTGTCTTTGAACCAATCACGGTTCATCAACCACCACTGCAGATCTTTCCCATATGCCATCTGGCATGATTCACCAGCAGGATGCAGGAGGCCATGAGGCCCAGCAGCCTTAGAGTTATTCTCACCAAAATAGAAGATAGAGGCTGAAACACTGATATGATAAACTGAAACAACTGGACTCCCTTCTCGGGAGGATAAGTCCAAAACTGCACTGTGTCCAGAACAGCTCTGATGAAAGGGAGCATCAGAGAAGGAGTCAGGTGTAACTTCAGCATGTTTATAGTGAACACCAGTGAATGTAGGAGGTCTGCCGTAGTCTGTGGGAGACAACAGCCTGGGGCGAACCTGCCTTCAGCAGCCAGTCGTCGAGGTAGTGGAAGACTGAAAACTCTAGCCTGCGCAGATGATTTGCTACCAACGCCATCACCTTAGTGAACACCGGAGGCCAAAGGGGAGCACGGTGAACAGAAAGTGCTCATGGCCTGCCTTGAACCGCAGGTAATTCCTGTGGGCAGGCAGGGTGGGGATGTGAAAATATGCATCCTGCAAGTCAAATGCTACCAGCCAGCCTCCTTTGCTAGGGCAGACAAGACCTGAGCCAAAGTTAGCATCTTGAATTTCTCCTTTTTGACAAAGATATTTAGGGTTTGCAGGTCTAGAATAGGGTAAAGACCTTTGTTCTTTTTGGGAATCAGAAAGTAGTAGGAATAACAACCACTGCTTATTTCTGATGTCAAAACCTTTTCTATAGTCTCTTGGCCAAGAGAGCTGTAACCTCCTCTCGGAGCAGAAACAGATGATCCTGCGCAAGCCATTCTTGCGTTGGTGATATAGGGGGAGGGAAAGATTGGAAAGGGTGGGAAAAGCTCCGCCAAATGATCTGCAAGACTCATTTGTCCGATGTAATGGACTGCCAGTGGAGAAGATGATATTGGATTCTCCCCCAACTGGGTAACCACGGTCTTGCAGAACCAGACTAGGGGAGCTTAGGGGCTGCAGCTGCCAGGGGGGTTGATGGCAGATGACCTCTGGCTACCAGTCCCATGAAGTCGGAATGCACTGGACAGTGGCTGGCATAGGGCTGGTGAGGTAACATGCCCCTTGGCCGTAGCCCATGAGTCCTTGAAGCACTCCAGCGCCGAGTCTGCCTTCTCTCTCATGAGACAACTCCCGTCGAAGGGCATGTCCATGAGGTTGGCCTGGACATCACCCGAAAAGCCAGATATTCTCAGCCACACATGATGCCTCTAGGCCATAGCAAAGGAAACCGCTCTGCCCAGTGAATCAATTGTATCCACACCTAATGGTGAACTGTAGGAAAGTAGCCTCTTTCTAGCATTGTTACCCCCACTTTTGGCCTGTTTGTGAGTATATGTCAGGGTGTTTTTACTGTCTCACTGGGATCCTGCTAGCCAGGGCCCCAGTGCTCATAGTGGAAACCCTATGTTGTCAGTGTGTTTGATATGTGTCACTGGGATCCTGCTAGCCAGGACCCTAGTGCTCATACGTTTGTGGCCTATATGTGTTCCCTGTGTGGTGCCTAACTGTATCACTGAGGCTCTGCTAACCAGAACCTCAGTGTTTATGCTCTCTCTGTTTTTAAAATTGTCACTGCAGGCTAGTGGCTAATTTTACCAATTCTGATTGGCACACTGGAACACCCTTATAATTGCCTAGCATATGGTACCTAGGTACCCAGGGTATTGGGGTTTCAGGAGATCCCTATGGGATGCAGCATGTCTTTTGCCACGCATAGGGAGCTCAGACAATTCTTACGCAGGACTGCCACAAATGACGTCTATGTTAATTCACAGCCATTTTACACTGCACTTAAGTAACTTATAAGTCACCTATATGTCTAACCATCACTTAGTGAAGGTTAGGTGCACAGTTACTTAGTGTGAGGGCACCCTGGCACTAGCCAAGGTGCCCCGACATTGTTCAGGGCAACTTCCCCGGACTTTGTGAGTGCAGGGACACCATTACACACGTGAACTACATATAGGTCAACATCTATGTGTAGCTTCACAATGGTAACTCCGAACATGGCCATGTAACATGTCTAGGATCATAGAATTGTCACTCCAATACCATCCTGGTATTGGGGGGACACTTCCGTGCATCCCTGGGGCTACAGCATGGGCTCCGGGTACTGCCAAACTAGCTCTCTGGGGTTTTCTCTGCAGCTACCGCTGCTGCCAACCCTCAGACAGGTTTCTGCCCCCAGGGGCCTGGGCAGCCCAGTCCCAGGAAGGCAGAACAAAGGATTTCCTCTGAGAGAGGGTGTTACACCCTCTCCCTTTGGAAATAGGTGTTAAGGGCCTGAAAGGAGTAGCCTCTCCTGGCCTCTGAAAATGCTTTGAAGGGCACAGATGGTGCCCTCCTTGCATAAACCAGTCTACACCGGTTCAGGGATCCCTGCCATCTTGAATGCAGAGGTGTGAGGGCACAATGGAGACCTCTGAGTGGCCAGGGCCAGCAGGTGACGTCAGCAACCCCTCCTGATGGGTTCTTACCTGGTTAGGCAGACAATCCTCCTTTGAGGGATATTTAGGGTCTCTCCTGTGGGTTCCTCTTCAGATAACGAATGAAAGAGCTCACCAGAGTTCCTCTGCACTTCTCTCTTCAACTTCTGCCAAGGATCGACCGCTGACTGCTCCAGGACACCTGCAAAACCGCAACAAAGTAGCAAGAAGACTACAAGCAACATTGTAGCGCCTCATCCTGCCGGCTTTCTCGACTGTTTCCTTGTGGTGCATGCTCTGAGGGCTGTCTGCCTTCACCCTGCACTGGAAGCCAAGAAGAAATCTCCTGTGGGTCGACGGAATCTTCCCCCTGCCAACGCAGGCACCATATTTCTGCATCACCGGTCCTCTGGGTCCCCTCTCATCTTGATGAGGGTGGTCCCTGGAACACAGGAGCTGGATCCAAGTGTCCCTGACAGTCCAGTGGCCCTTCTGTCCAAGTTTGGTGGAGGTAAGTCCTTGCCTCCCCACGCCACACAGTAATCATGTGTACTGCGTGAACTGCAGCTGCTAGGGCTTCTGTGCACTTTTGCAAGACTTACTTCGTGCACAGCACAGCCCAGGTTCCTGGCACTCTGTCCTGCATTGCCCAACTTGCTGAGTTGGCCTCTGACTTCGTGAGACCCTCTTTTGTTGTGCTGAGACGACCCCGTGCTCAGATCTTCTGATCACCTGTTCAGGTGCTTCTGTGGGTGCTGCCTGCTTCTGCGTGGGCTCTCTCCTCCTCAAAGGGGCGACCTCCTGGACCTTTCTGGGCCCTGGCAGCACCCAAAATCCTCAACCGTGACTTTTGCAGCTAACAAGGCTTGTTTGCGGTCTTTCTGCGTGGAAACAACTCTGCATCCTCCACCACGCCGTGGGACATCTTCTGACTAAAGGAGAAGTTCCTGGCACCTTCCGTTGTTGCGGAATCTTCGGCTTCTTCCACCCAGAGGCAGCCCTTTTGCACCTTCATCCGGGGTTTAGTGGGCTCCTGGCCCCCCCGGACACTTGCGTGACTCTTGGACTTGGTTGCCTTCCTTTGCAGGTCCTCAGGTCCAGAAATCCGCCTTCAGTGCTTTGCAGTCAGTTGTTGCCTTTGCAGAAACCCCTATCTTGACTTTACTGTCTTTCTGGGGTAGTAGGGTAACTTTACTCCTACTTTTCATGGTCCTGGGGTGGGGTATCTTGGACACTCTTAGTGTTTGCTTACACTCCCAGTGACCCTCTGCACACTACACTAGGCTTCGGGTCCATTCTTGGTTCGCATTCCACTTTTGGAGTATATGGTTTGTGTTGCTCCTAGGCCTATTTTCTCCTATTGCATTCTATTGTGTTCTGCAGTGTTTGCACTACTTTTCTAACTGTTTACTTACCTGATTTTGGTTTGTGTGTATATTTTGTGTATATTACTTACCTCCTAAGGGAGTATATCCTCTGAGATACTTTTGGCATATTGTCACTAAAATAAAGTACCTTTATTTTTAGTAACTCTGAGTATTGTGTGTCTATGATATAGTGCTAAGTGATACCAGTGGTATCGTAGGAGCTTTGCATGTCTCCTAGTTCAGCCTAAGCTGCTCTGCTATAGCTACCACTATCAGCCTAAGCTGCTAGAAACACCTCTATTCTACTAATAAGGGATAACTGGACCTGGCACAAGGTGTAAGTACCACTAGGTACCCACTATAAGTCAGGCCAGCCTCCTACATGAACTTTGTTGCATCTCTCCCATCTTTCACTACTTGGGAGAGCATGGCCCAAGCCTCTTTTGGAACCTGTGACAACACTAGCACAACTGTATCCCACAAGGTATGGAAATAACAGCCCAATTGGCATGCAGTGTTTACCATTGGCAATGCTAGGCTGGTGGAAGACATTTTTTTCTTGCCTAAGCTATCAAGCATCTTTGATTCCTTGTACGAGGGAGCCACAGGGAACGCACCATGGGAAGTTGAGTTTTTGACTACCAAGCCAGGGCAATGGCAGCGGGCAATTGTCACTGTTCACAGAACCCCATGTGCTGCGCTTGAACCAAGTTCCCAGCAGGACATCAGTCAGTGCTTCATTAACCGGCAACAGAGGGTCGGATAAGAAAGACCCAGGCTGAATCAAGTTTGTCAAGATGTTAGTCTTGACCGCCACAGAAGGAAGTTTGAGATCAAGGATCTCTGGTGCCCTCTTCACCACCATTGCATAAGATGCTCCCTCCTCCGTAGCCACTGTGAGGGTTGAGAGCAAACCAGTATCTGGGGAGAAGTCCAGTCTACTGGCATCCGCTAGTTCCTCGTACCAGTAAAATGAAGTTGGGGTCTCTAACTGGCATTCTAAAGGATTCAGTGACCCCTCCCACTCCCCTCCCCCACCATGCCTGGCTGCTTTGGAAAATGCTCAGGCAATGACCTGGAACTGATGGGCCCTGACAGTGCCTGAATCGGCATCGATCAATGCCGCTCTGACTTATCGGACAGGAGAATGGGGCTGGCAGGCACCAGGAGCATTGGTGGCAGCACCAGGAGCACTGTCGCTGTGATGGGAGCCAGAGAAGGTCAAGTTGGCACAACCAGTGTTGATCCGGATCCGTAAATGGATCCATAAGACCCCATCGGACCAGAGGCCGGAGCTGTCGGCTCGGAACTTGATGAGGTCTCTTCTGACCCATGGGGTTTGAAGGCGCACCAGAGGGGTCAGCCGGCTCAAACATGAGGCGTATGGCCTCGTAGAAGTCTTTTAACTGAGCAGTGGCCACTCCGGCTCCCAGAAAGGGGGAGAGGCATGAGTCAGACCTGACAACGGCTCTGCAGAACTGTGCCTGGGAGTGCCGATGTTCCTCACACGTCAAAGTCCTTTTAGCCTTCTTTTTGTGCCTCTTCCTCAGGTATGATGAAGAGGACTTGGGGCTCCTGGATCGGTCTAGTGACCGTCTTCTCGATTGTGACTCATATCTCCTAGGAGTCACGCTTGCTTGTGTCTACCGCAGGGCTGCAAGCAGCTTTAGGGACCACTCTCTCAAATATTTCAACACCATGGTCCGGCAGTCTGAGCACAACTTTGAGTCGTGGTTGCGCTTGAGACACCATAAACACACCAGAGGGGGGTTGGTAACCGACATGGCGCAGGGACAGGCTTGAAACCTGCCTTCCTAGAAGACATTTCTTCAACAAACTTCCCAAAAAAGTAAACAAAAAAAAGTGAAAAGACATGTCAAAAAGAGAAAGAGGGGTAGCTCTTCAATGCTAACTGACGCGGAAAGAAAAGAAATGACGTCTGCACACCTGGGTGGCGAATATAAAGATGACTGCAATGTAACTTCTTTACCAATGACGCCATGCGGAATGGAGTGAAGCCACCCGATTGCACGCAGGGGTTCTGCTCAAACAAAAGTTTCCAGATCCAGTCTGATGCCTGGGAAATTTAAAGGTAAGGAATCTGCAGCTAGAAGTCTCTATCAGATATGGGGAGCAGTATGCAGTCCTTCTGACGGGGAGAAATAGTTAGAGTATGCCAAGCACCTGATGCCTGACAGAGAATCAAATAGACTCCCCAATTTTTTCTTGTAAATGCCTTTTCTTGAAAGAACGATCCTGAGATAACGATCACAGTGGATGAACAAGAGGCAATTTGCAATTTTAAATCCCTTTAGTCAGAAGCTCTAAGCATGAGGTCTGGGGACCATTTTGGGTCAGTGACTGCTTAGAAAACAAAATCATAATAACACATTAATAACATGTATATAAGTAAGGAAACAAAATGTAAAACTGAACTTTTAAAATGTTCTGTAAATGCTAAAGAATTTGATGCTGAAGGGTGAAAATGAAGTTGGTTTTCTCAGATTGATTCTTGGGTGCAGTGCAAGTGCATCGATCAGACTACAGTATGGACAATGGGTGGGCTCAATTGACTTTAGAAAAGCTCCAACTTTCCCATGAATACTATAACTGTTTATCGTGATTCCGTGGGGACCATGAATTCTGGTAATGATTAAGTGGGGGTTCACAGGAGTCAAAAGGTTAAATACTACTGCCATATTTTATCGGGATGGTGGGCCATCTGAGCTTTTGAGACCCAGCTTTTACAACATAACCTTTGCCATCCAGTCAACATGATGAAAAAATGAAGTCTATATAAACATCGTGCCTGAAACTACAAACCTCCCTGCATTCCCTCAGAACAAGGAGATTATCATCCTCTCTTGTCGTTCGGTATGTCCTTCCACATCAGACTACAACCAGTTAGATCTGTGCTCACGTTCAGGAAGGGATTGATTTTGGTAATTATGTTTCTCAATGGAATCAATACTCCTGTTTCTCAAATTGGTCTGAGATTGAAGAGACACAACTAACATGTCCTTCCAATCTGAGGAATACCAAATTATGCATGATTGTCAAGGATGTGTTTTGGAAATGCAACCACAAGCCATTGGATGCCTTGAATTTACCATCCAATTTTCACTTCCACAACTGTAATCCATCTGGCTATTTGCCAGATACCCGGCACTACTTTCAACACGTGTTCCTGAATAGATATGAAAGATCTGTGGTTGGTCCAATCATCACTAGACTTAAGGAAAAGCTACACTGCAACGTTCAACCTTAAAGAGATAATCTTCATCCACAACTTCCTCGAGATCGGTCGGGACTCCAAAGCTACTTGTGATCTGTGAGGAAAGAAATTAGTAAGTCTGTCCAGCAAACATGGTAATATACAAGCTACAGACTGTACACAAGCCAGAGAATGGACCAGGGAGTCAAAGTGAGTGCTGCAAATAAGCTACCATTCTTTTGAAGAACACTGCAGACATGTATTAGGTGTCTCATCTACCAAGTGTTGAAGCTTAACTTCCGGCTGTGGTTAAGGCAGAAGCTTTGGTTGAAGGAAAGCTCAAAGATGAGGCAACTGTGCTTTAAGCTATAATGTCTGAGAGTTTCTCAAGTTAAAGGAGGAAGTGAAGCCTATTAGTAATATTCATAAGCTGAATAGTAAGAGGGGAGGTCACCAGCGGGGGTATCCTACTAGTAGGAGCACTGAGGACCTGCGTAGTTAAACTCATAAACATGCCAAAGAGGGTACCCGGAGGCAGTGGCGTAGCGTAAGTTGTCAGCACCCGGGGCAAGGCAAGTAATTTGCGCCCCCTAACCCGGGGCAAGGCAAGTAATTTGTGCCCCCTAACCTGTGGATTTAGTCTCTTCCAAGATGTTGCGCCCGGCCCCCCCTGCAACCCCCACGCTACGCCACTGCCCGGAGGCATTTTATTGTGCTAGCTCCCTCATAGAATAATTCAGTTTTTCAAGTGTTTCCGATATCTTCACAAACTACATTTAGCCTGAAAATCCGGATTCCAGAAACTTGTACAGAGAAGGGCATATCTATCGGTGTTGCAGAGGCAATATGCCTCACTGGGGTAAAAGCAGTGTAAGGGGCCCAGGAGATTATGGGAAACCCTCAACACCAATTATAGCTGCATTTTACTATCCAACTTAGGGGAATGGGTCCATTTTGACTTAATTGCATTAGGGCTCATGGCATCCTTACTACCTCTCTACATCTAGAAGTGCTTTCCTGAGGCACTCATAAGTAATAGGAGGGTGCATGGCGTCATGCTCGATATAGGACTTGCAGAACCTCACTGAGATTGAAAAGGGTTTTGTCCAGTATTGGAGAGTAACTTCCCACTTCCATAGTTGATGGAATTCCGGCAGCATACACTATAAAACTCATTACCGAAGTTACCAACCCGCCAGATAGAGGTGGTTTAACTATCTCCTGCGTTGAGAAAAAAACAAGAAGCTTCTCTGTGAGGATTGTCTAATAACCTGCTTTTCATTATCAGCAAACATTTGAAAAACCCACACATACCTGCACACATATAAAGATGATACACACCTCCAGCTTCTAAGCTGGTGAGTATGAGGTTAAAGACAATAAATTAAACGTCAATTTGTGTCAACCACGTTTATCACCAAATGAAGGAAAAACTGCTTTAGCTAAAAATACCCAAGACGGTAGTTTGTGAAACATGTACTAACGTCCTGTTATTAGTTCGGACATGCATCGCTTGGACACGCCTCAACCTGGTAGTTATTATCATTGACACCTAGTGGTAATCATTCTCCTTAAAAAAACCTGAGCATTAAACATGAAAACAAAATAAAAATAAATACGTCAGAAACCATGGTGTTGGACCTGTCCTCGCTTCCTCAGATAACAGCAGATACAAAAATGCCCCATTTGGGTAACAAAGTACCCATCCGTTTATTGGAAGTTGTATGGCTGCAGTCTTCATCTGGCTCCATATTTCGAGATTTTTGCTAATTTTATCCCGCACTGGCTACGGTGGGTGTGTATTTAGCAGCAAAAGGCAGTGGTTGTGTAGACGGTCTGTAGGTAGATTCAGCGTCTTTGGTTTTGAGCGCAGAGAACTGTTCGAAGTATCAGAATTTGTTGAAATTCAATTTTTTGTAAATAAAATCACTGAGTATGGAATGTGTGACAATAGAAGGGGTGAAAATATCTCCTATCTTAGATCGGTAAAAACCTCTTGAGTTTTATTTGTAACAACATTTGTTTTAATTAGCAATTTGTTTTACTACATTCTGAACTGTTTTAGTCAATATTCACACTATTTTGTTTTTTGTCCTAACTCAGGAAAAAACTGGGAACTGACACTATGGCTCAATAGCAGACTTTCAAAATATGACTGCAAAGTCGGATACCTCAATTTCAGATTACAGGACACTCTCAGGGCACACCTCAGAAAGTAAAACCAACACGAGGCAGAAGAGTAGTCAGACAAGAAAGTGAAACAAAGCAAAAAACAATCATTAGGGAACTGCGGGTTATTCAACAATGAAACTGGAGATTTCAAGTAGATGGGGATAAATGCTACAGAAGGGCCAAATTGAGAAGGAACAAGAGGCAGGTGGCGCAACAGGAAGCAGGGAGAAAAGAGGAGAGCAGAGGAGAGACAAAGGTGGAAGGAGCAACACGCACAATCGGAGAACAAAAGGGTTTCTCTGCGTGCCAGGAGCACTGACGTATGACAAGTGATGCAGAGGAACACCAGCATCTAAAGAGGTGACACTGATCCACCAAGCTGACTCATGAAATGTCCTAACTCACATCCATCGATGAGCATGAGCTTACTTAAAGAGTGCTGGTACTTCCCAATCTACATTGTTTAACGGTAACGCTTGGAGCTGTGCCTGGTAGCAAACTGGTCAATTGGGAAAAATCATCCTTCCTTCTCATTAGTTATGTACTCAAACCCATCTGCTTACACTTTCTTTTTTCCTCCAAAAGCAATGGCACAAATGGAAGGGTAGTGGTGAGATGCCCAATCACTGCCATATATGGCAAACCAGCCAAGAGCTTGAGAGTACGGCTCCTGGTACGAGGAAAGTACTATAAAACAATGGAGTTCTGTATGCCAGTCTTCGCTGAGAAGGTCCAAAGCTGTCTAGAAGCTGCCATCAGAAGTGTAGCTTGATGGTTAAGACCTCTATCGGGAAGAAGGAAGTAGGACTCCCTGATTGGAAACAATGAAGCAATTCATGACAACAAACACCAAAGGAAGCAAGGCATGTTAGAACATAACATCATTATAACTTCTAGGAAAATGTAATTATTTAAATCATTGATTGAACTTTTTTCCCATCCATCACATCAAGATCATGTATAGTGCTCATGCTTATTCAGTAAATTGCAAAGCAATACTTACTCCTCGCTCCCCATTGTATTTTTCTGCAAACTTTCCATAATTGTAATAGTTAAAAGTTGGGTATCCTTCTACACCCTCTTGTTTACACAGGTCTTGGTTCTTTTCTTTGGTGCAGTCCACTGCTGCATAGGCAATCTGAGGAAAAGAAGAAGATAAAAGGGCTGTCAGTTAATGATTGTCAGACATCCATCAAATACAGTGTTCTCTTTTAAATATGATCCATTATTGCTTGCCAATCATATAATCAATGAATGTCATCTCAGACTTACAAGACAAAATCAATGCACTTGCAACTGAAAACGTTTGCGTTTTAAATCTCTGCCTTAAAAAAAGAACTGAATTTATGACAAAAAGGTCAGAGGAAAATCCTACTAGGTCAATATTAAACACAGATAAGAACTAAACTGTGTATATCCTGAAGATATATTTTCAACTAGAACATATCTTGAAGCAAGGCAGGCGTTCAGTATATCTACAATGTATTAATGAAAGGTTATCTGACTATTCACTGGTTTACAGAATGACAGTGTGGAACACTTGGTTCTTATTTAGATACATTCAACAGGAAAAATCCTAAAATGTTGCTCCCATGAACTGACAAATACACAACCAATAGTTCACATCAAACATAGCAATGGATGGCACACTCATCAGGTCAAATACTTTCATAGCAATTAACAGCGGTGGCAGGTTACATCAGACAGGAAATGAGGTGGTGTGCTGAGTGAGCCAGTACTTGAAAACAAAATAATCACCTTTTTTTAAAATAAAGTTAAAAACTCCTAATCCTTTGTGAACACTGGGAACAATCTACCTGACAAGTCCAGATGGTGCGTGGGCACCACTTCTGTTAAAGGAGGCAGGATAGCTCACAGGGCAAGACTGCTGACACGGAGCAGAATTCGGTGAACCCACAGCATCCCTAAATATCTGACTATGCAAGTTTTAGGAAAACATCATACCCGCATGTGCATGCAAAGTTGTTCCTCAGATGGCAGGAAAGTTGCTGGACCACAAAACGGTGAAGTGAAAAGTTGCCCGAGACGGGGCCATAGACAGAATGTAAGCAGCATCCTCTTGCTTGTGAAGAAGATAAGCGTTGCCTCACTGCAAAGCACAGCATGCCACTGGTGCTTGATCTGTTGTGGGTCTGAGTCTCCTGGCCGAATTGACAGGTCAGGCCATCTGAGAAGTGGCTGGAGCCATGAAATGGGTGTCCCGATGGGACACTGAAGTGTGAAGCATGACGAGTGTAGTCAAATTGTGGGAGGCCAAACAGAGAATGCCAGAGCAGTGGCGTAGCGTGGGGGGTGCAGGGGGGGCCGGCCGCACCGGGCGCAACATCTTGGAAGAGACTAAATCCACGGGTTAGGGGGCGCAAATTACTTGCCTTGCCCCGGGTTAGGGGGCGCAAATTACTTGCCTTGCCCCGGATGCTGACAACCCACGCTACGCCACTGTGCCAGAGGCCTCGATTTTCCATTAGGAAGTCGAAAGAGACATATATTGAGGAATGGCATAAAAAAGCCATTCATCGCACAGTGATTTATTTTCTCAAGGATTATAACAGCATCGCTTTCTCTTCAGGAGCTTTCCTCTTGTTCTATCCTGTGCGATTCATGAGAAATATGAGATTCGTGTGAAACAATTGCCCAGCTGGTGACACAGTCCTTAATGTTACTGCGCACTTCCACTGTAGTTGGTGTAGAAGTGCTTGGCAAACCTGATTATTTTCCTCTGAATTTGCCCTTTGGATCTCAACCAGATTGGAATAACTGCCGCAGGAAAGGAAGCATTTCGAGAGCAGTGTCTCATTCAAATATAGCAGACTGTGTCCAAGAGCAAAGCAACTTTTAGACTTCTTAGAAATCCATGGGGATGGATGTTCCACTGTAGGGGGCATCAAGCGAGAACTAGCAAAATTCGTAATGCACACTCACCAACGTTTTTAAGACAGCAATCTTGCGCACAGACTGGAAGAGACAACCTGAAGTGTAAAAAGCTAGGTAGGCAGGCAAGGATGGTGATGAACTCCACAGATAAGCGGCGGGACAAGTTGAGTGAGGTGGGTAGAAAAAGAGTCTTATGAAAGGAAGGGATGTGAAGTGTGCCAAGTTCAACTAGGTTGCAGTGTGGAAGTTGAGCTTTTCATGTGTTTTAAAAGATGATCATGTAAAGGGCAACAATGCTACAATTGTAAATCTTACTGCAGACTTGTATACTGAATGTTAGGACCACATAATGGGGTAGACCTTGCAGATCTCGAGGTGATTATACCAGAAGGCAGCAGAGGTGATAGCGAAAAGTAATGGATAGTTATCAAAGGGTACCCTGATGCAAACACAGGAGTGGGGAGCAAGTATTTAAAGGAGGAAGATGGGGGAGAAGAGGCAGTGGTGGACAGCTGAGAAAGGGAAGTATTTAATGTGTGGACTTACAGGGATACAGTAATTGGTTGAGAACGTACAATGAATGGTCACTAGCCAGTCCATACTGCACTGATGGAGAGATTCAAAAACAAGTTAAAGAACAGCAACATATGGATGACGTTAATCTATAAATATTATAAGTCACTAAAAGACCATATAAGAAATACTACCCAGTATGTTTAAGCACATGGAGAAGAACGAGGATCGTGGACATAGTCTTGAGTCATCCCCATAAGCAGTGCATTAGAAAGAACTACTAGAGCTCCAAGATAGATCTGCTCTTTGATTCACAAGCTAGGAGACCCAAGAGAGTACGGTGTTCAAATGTTCCAAAGCAATGTTCAAATTCGAAGGTTTGAAGGAAGAGAGAAAGGTCAATGGAATTAACAGCTTAAGAATGGATAAGGAGAAAGTCCACTAAATGTGATGGCCATGTTATGTGAATGCAATGAAACTGGAAACTTATGCGAGCAAGCGATGAAAGGCTAGTTTTTTGCAAAATGTGTGAAATGCTAGTGTTTCAAGGATCTCAGAAAGAATGGACATAGCAAGATCAGGAGGCAACATGAGGGATGAATAAAATGGGAAGTTCAATGGAAGGAGAGAGGTCAATTGATGTTGTTTTAATTAGAGGTATCAGTGTATGATTGCAGGCAATCTAAAACACAGCAAATAGATTCAGCATTGTCTGTATAAAAGGGAACATATATTGCCAGCCTCACAGGTTTGCATTAGCTACCAGTGGAAATGACAAATCTACCTAAAGTAATTAAAGTAATGGTGTCTTACTAAAGACAATTCTTGCTTTTTAGCCTACAACAGTGGTTCCCAACCTGTGGACCGGGGACCCCTACGGGTCCACAAAGCCTTCCCAGGGGGTCCGCGACTCCTTAGAAAATTAAAAAATATTAACAGATTAGGTCCCCAGATTTCAGTAATGACTCAGTGGGGGGTCCCCGGATTCCAATAATGATTCAGTGGGGGTCCCCAGGTTCCAGTAACGATAAAGTGGTGGGTCCACAGAAGTCAAAAGGTTGGGAACCACTGGCCTACAAGTTTAATTGGTACAAATCTGAAGGAGCCTTCAGGTCATTATTACTTTCACAAGTCATCCCAAAATACAAACTGACCAATGGAACGCTCTTTATTGCCATTTATAGAAAAGAGCACCATTGTTGAGGTTCGGGGAAAACATTAATGCAGGAGCAGCTCGCATAGATGGGGCGGGGAGGAGAGCGTGGGAAAAAATCATTAACAAACAATAATAAAAAATAAAAATAAAAACTTACCTGCTTTGCTCCCGCGCCATGCTCCTCTTCTGTCGCTGCTGCAGGCACAGGCTCAGGATTGGCTGGGGGCACTCCCAGGCAGACTGGGAGCCTGAGCAGGCTCTCTCCAGCCCAGCAACCGTGTTGCTGGGCTGGAGAGAGCCCTGTGCGCATGTGTGTTTGGCTGGCCCGAGATGGCACTTCCCTCAGCTCGTCACCCCCAATGCCCCTTCCCTTTTACGTGGACAGCATAATAAACAGAGCTTATTATCCTTTCCATGTAAAAGGATTTGCAGTGGTTGCTGCTGGTGAGGGAGAGGGTATGGGGGGGGGGGGTGACGCTCCTCCACCCATACGGAGGAGCTGCCCCTGCTTTAACGGCTTTTCAGACAACAGTCGCTCAAGTAACTCAATATCCAGTCACATTCTTAACCATGTTTCTAGAATTCTTGTAAGCGGTTGTGCTCATGGGCTCTTGCACATAAATTAAAATCACTGCAGTTGTGAAACATTAAGAGGAAGAAAAAGACTGGAGGTTCTTTGTTGCAGAGTACAAATTAGTGAGTGAGGAAGAGTGGAAAGAGGACCTATATGACTTGGGGTAGAAAGGCCCGACTGGTGTGTGGCTCAGTGAACTAACCCTTCTAATGGAATGGCCTAAGTTAAACCGTTTGGTCACAGTCTCAATTACAGGCAGTTACACTCCACCTTTCTTCCTTCTGATGTCGATGAAATGAGTACCACTGAACTGATTAACAATAAAAGTCAGCACAAAATTACTTGATTAGCAGACAATGAACACTACACAAAAATAAATGGAAAACTGCCATGAAAAAGCTGCACATCAATATTATGATTAAAACAAAACCCACTTTTAGAGTACTGCCATTTTTAATTTTGAGCAAGGTGAACCATACAAAGGGCCAGATGTATCAAAGTACCGTTTAATATTTCCTAAATAGCGAATTTTAAGAAATGCAAAATGGTCTGTAAGAAAATAGTGATTCCCTAATTGCAATTTCTTAAGATTTGCAATCGCTATTAGGGAATGGGACTCCATTCATCCCTAAGGAAAGGCCCATAGGTGCGAATGGTTTTGCATTTCCTAATTTGCTAATTCCTTTTAGGAATTCGCAACTTAGGTAATGCAAATTCAAGGGCGCTAGGGGCCTAAGGCCCCCTTTGATGCACGCCCCCCAATAAATGTGCACATGTAAAGCGAACACATGCCCCATGAGCATGTGTGTTCTACATGGCACTTTAAAAAAATATATATATATTTTAAATTGCACATAGTTACTACCAACTTGGAGTTGATGGTAATTGCATTTCCTAAATGCCCAGTTTGCATTTAGGAAATGCACGATACATGTGCATAGGTAACCGCAAATAGGTATTCCCTATTTGGGAATTCCTATTTAGGGAATCGCAATTTGCTAAATTCAGTAACAATTTTAGGGAATCGCTATTTTAGCAATTCCTTAAAATTGTCCTGTGAATGTCTTTCATAAATCTGAAAGCTTGTTTTGCATTTGCAAACAGTGGAATTTTGAGATTCGCACCATTTGCAAATGCATAATAGTTTGATACATCTGGCCCTTAGTCACTTGCATTGGTTAGGAGTGTTAAGGATGCAGATAATCCATGCTGTCAGTATGGCAGAGCTGTATGTTTGAGGTTCATGTCCTTACTGTGTTATGCCCCACTAAGCACAGCACAAGCTAAGAAGTATCTTTTGAGAGGAAGAGCAAGGTAGGAGCAGATTTGGCCTCCAATCATTGCACCTTAGAAAGCCACTACAGCAGATGCAATTGACTGGATTTCTATGTGTCTTACAATGAAATTAAAATGTGACAATTTCCGAAGTGTATACCTATGCTCAATTTATGATTCAAATTTCAAGTCAGCAGGTTCAAGAACTGATCGTTGTCAAACAAGTTATATTTGGCAATAGCCATTACAGCATTACATATATGGTTTATACAATGGTAAAGCAGCTGGCGTCTTCCCTGAGTTACATCACAAAATTTATGATTCAATTCCAGTTAAATAGCTGGTCCACCAATAATGAAACTACCGACAAAGATTTAAAGAAAACATAGCTAAAGGGCTCTTTTGTTGTCTTCCATAGTCTTACTTACCATAAAAATTTTACCAAGACAAGCCATACTTTGAAAAGAACAATCGAGGAGGAGCACAGGGCCACTGAAGTATTCTAAATTGACAGGTAGTGATGCAAGAGGTACCGACCCTAAACATGAGGTAGAGCCTTTCCATTGGTGGATGAGACATCTTATCCAAATATGTCTCTGTGGGCGCACTACATCCCTAAAGACCTGCACCTCAATGGGGTGTCCAGAATGTTAGGTAGACCCGGAACGAGCTTGAATCATGAGGCAATGTGTCCCAGAGACAAAGTGCTAAACATCATTTCAAAATACAGTCAATAAAGAAAAAACTGACTAAAAAAAGGATTTTTAGAGCAGAATTTAAGAAAACCATAGATGCTTATTATAAACGTCAAATGTACAATACAAAAATAGTCAAGTTGAAATCCAACAATATAATCATTTTAATGCTATGAAGGTTCTCAGTAATGGAAACAATACAGAATAGGCAAAATCAAAAGTAGACTAGTCCTTAATATGTAGCAATAACAGTAAAAAAATAAAATATGCAGCATCTTTAGTGGAATGCAAAGTGTGTGGCTCATCCCCAAATTTAATATTTTATAAAGCCATTTTCTCCATAAGAAAGCATTGAAACTGCAAAATCATCATGATGTGAGCAAAGAATTAAATTTCAACGTTAGTTTAAAGCATTATCAATAGTCAAATTCAGATCCATAGCAAATTTGTTTCAACTGCAATAGCTCAATGTCAGTATACGTGTTAATTCAATTGGAGGTTAATTGCTCTGCACACAAATAATAATACACATCTTGATTTAAAGGTACAAACGCTTCAACACATCCAATCACTATCCAATCTTAAAATCCAGGCAGAAATATATCATGATGTTGACAGATGCTTTCTCACACAGTGAAATGCTTTGTTTCCCCGAAATGAAGTCTTGAAGGCCTTGATGAACAAGTTACTTAACCTTCGGTAGCGCCTTATCTGGCAGAGACAATATCTAGTTGCAGATTCCTTACCTTTGAATTTCCCTCAGGCATCAGACTGGCTCCAGAGATTTTCGTGAGCAGTATCCCTGTGTACCTGTAGGTGGCATCTATTGGCTCCACGTATGTCGTTGCTGTCGTCCGCAATGGATATGACATTGCTGTCCTTATATAGGTGCCATCCCGATGTGCTGACGTCAGTTTTTTTCCCACAAATTTCCACACCAGAAGCGCAGAACTGTAAAGAAACTGACCACTGGTGCTTCTGAACTAAGGCCCTGAAAGGGGAGACCTGCCCCTGGAAATCAGTTCTAACAGCGGGAAGGATAGGTGGGTCAGTAAGGATTCTGCAACTAGATTATGCCTCTACCAGATAAGGCATTATCAAAGGTAAGTACCTTGTTCATCTGATAGAGACTTCTAGTTGCAGATTCCTTACCTCTAAATAGATATCCAAGCAATACCATCCCCAGTGGTGGATCTGTGACCCTATTTCATACAAAAAATTCCTGCAAGACCTAACAGACAAAGAGGGTCATTCTGACCCTGGCGGCCGGTGGCCGCCAGGGCCACCGACCACGGGAGCACCGCCAACAGGCTGGCGGTGCTCCAATGAGCATTCTGACCGCGGCGGTTCAGCCGCGGTCAGAAGCGGAAAGTCAGCGGTCTCCCGCTGACTTTCCGCTGCTCATTGGAATCCTCCATGGCTGCGGAGCGCGCTCCGCAGCCATGAGGATTCTGACCCCCCCTACCGCCATCCAGTTCATGGCGGGAAAGCCGCCATGAACAGGATGGCGGTAGGGGGGGTCGCAGGGCCCCTGCCGTGCCCATGCCAATGGCATGGGCACGGCAGGGGCCCCCGTAAGAGGGCCCCAAAATGTATTTCACTGTCTGCCTTGCAGACAGTGAAATACGCGACGGGTGCAGTAGCACCCGTCGCACCTTCCCACTCCGCCGGCTCGATTACGAGCCGGCATCCTCGTGGGAAGGTCGTTTTCCCCTGGGCTGGCGGGCGGTTTAACTGGAACCGCCCGCCAGCCCAGGGGAAAACTCGTAATACCCGCCGCGGTCTTTTGACCGCGGCGCGGTAATTTGGAGGGCGGGATCCTGGCGGGCGGCCTCCGCCGCCCGCCAGGGTCATAATGAGGCCCAAAGTGTCCCTCACTACGGACCTGACTGTCCAGGCAGTAGTGTTTGGTAAACCTGTGCAGAGTGCCCACACTGCCGCCTGACAGATGTCAAGGACTGGAACTCCACATGCTAATGCAGTGGTCACAGCTTTAGCTCGGGTAGGATGAGCATTTAAACTGTCAGGGTTCGCTTCTTGGCCATTGAGTACATCTTCCCACATAGAACGACCCATCTGGAGATGGTCTGCTTCTGCACTGTCGGACCTTTCTTCACCCCCCACATAACCAACAAAGAGGTGATCATGCACCTGGAACTCTTTTGTACCATCAAGGTAGAATGCCAATGCTCTTTTTGGGTCCAGGCAGTGGAGTCTCTTCTCTTCCTTAGAAGGATGTGGTGGTGCGTTAAAAGTAGGCAAGGAGATGGACTGGCCTACAAGAAAGGACATAATCACTTTTGGCAGGAAGGAGGCCCTAGTGCGAAGCACGGCTTTATCAGGACAGATAGAAAGGTAGGGAGGCTTAGATGACAATGCCTGCAGATCATTCACCCTGCGAGCAGATGAAATGGCCACATGGAAGGCTGTTTCAAAGTGAAAAGCCTGAGAGGACAATTGTGGAGAAGCTTGAAAGGGACGCACATCAGAAATGTCAAAAACAAATTTAGATACAATTGGGGCATAATGAATGAGAATGGAGGAGAAAGATGTGTAAGACCTTTAAGGAACCTAATTCCAATGTACAATAGGGGACTTAAACAAAGAAGGTTGATCAGGCAATTTAAAAAAAGGCAGAAATAGCAGACAAGTAACTTTTAAGAGTGTCCACAGCAGAGCCCTGGATAAACAAGAGAACCTTAGACAGGGGAGCAGAAATAGGGTCAACAGACTTGTCTGTGGACCATGCCACAAATTCTTCCAATGACAGGTGTTTACTCGCAGGTGTATACCCACAGGGGCAGTCTGATCAGAGGATCAATGGACATGCTCAGCAGCTCAGTATAGCAGACTCCTCGAGCCCAGTCTGGAGCCACAAGGATTACTAGGGCCTGGTTGTTCTTTACCTTCTTGAGAACTCTGGGCAGAAGTGGTATGGGTGGAAAGGCGCACAGGAAGCCTGAGTTCCACTTGTGATGAAAAATGTCTCTGAGCGACTGCCGCCTTGGAAAGGCCAATGCGCAAAACTGCTGACATTATGTGTTCTCTGCAGAGGCGAGCAGACCTAACCAAGGCTTCCCCCAGTGCTGCAAGAGACCTTGAGCCACTACTTCCGCATGGAGATGCTATTCTTGATCCGCTAGACATTTTCTGTTGAGTTTGACAGCTCTGGCGTTCAGAGATTCCGTGAGATGTTGAACTAATAGGGATATGCCCTGCTGTTCCAGCCACGTCCAGCGGTGCAGAGCCTCTTGACAAAGGGTCCAGAACCCCATCCCGTCCCCTGCTTGTTGTAGTACCACATGGCGGTGGTGCTGTCCATAAACACCTGAATCATCTGTCCCTAGATATAGGGAAGAAATGCTTTTAATGCTAGCCAGATCGCACAGAGCTCCTACAGCTTGATGTGGAGTTTGGATTCAGATGCTTCTGACCTCCTCCTCTCCCAGATGGCTGCCCCATCCCAGCAGTGACGCATCTGTCACTACTGTCAGATCCGGTTGGGGAAGGAAGGGGGTACCAATCATGGTTCGTTAACCACCACTGCAGAGCTTTCGTAGTTCTTTCTGAGATCTGGACTTTGTCAGAGAGATTCCCCCGAGGCTGCACCCACTGGAACTTAAGATCCCACTGCAGAGCCAGCATATGCCATCTGGCATGTGTCACCAGCAGGATGCAGGAGGCCATGAGGCCCAGCAGCCTCAAAGTTATTCTCATCAAAATCCAGGTTAGAGACTGAAACATCCTGGACTCGCTGTTCGGGAGGATAAGCCCAAAACTGCAATGTATCCACAACAACTCAGATGAAAGGGAGCATCTGAAAGGGAGTCCGGTGTAACTTCAATACGTTTATAGTGAGTTCCAGTGAAAGTAAGCGGTCCGTCGTAGTCTGGAGGTGGGAGATAAACAGCCTAGGGTGAGCCCGCCGCCAACAGTCAGTCATTGAGATAGGGAACGACTGAAACCCCTGATCTTCACAGATGAGCTGCAACCAGCGGCATCACCTTGGTGAACACATGAGGGGCAATGGTAAGGCCAAAGGGGAGCACAGTAAATGGCAAGTAAAGTCTGTGGCCAGGCAGGACGGGCCATGGAAATAAGCGTCCTGCAAGTCCAACGCCACCATCCAGGGCAGATGCAACCTAAGCCAGAGTGAGCATCTTGAACTTCTTCTTGAGGACGAGATTGGGGGACTGAGGTTCTATGATAGGGCGGAGGCTCTCATCCTTTTTGTGGACAGAAAGTAGTGGGAATAGCAACCATGACCTACGTCTGCCACTGGAACCATTGCTATGGCTCTCTTGGCCAGGAGAGCTGTAACTTCCTCATGGAGAAGGGACAACGAATCCTCCATCATCCAATCATAGGACGGTGGAATAGATGGCGGGGTAGTCACAAAGGGGGCTGTTTGCAAAACCCACCCAACGTGATGTATTGCCAGTGGAGCAGGCAACGGTTAATCCTGCCACCAACTGGATCTTGATGGGCCTCTTGATCCACAATGAAAGTGGATCTTGCACCCTCAGCCATGCAGAGGTTGGGCATCATGCACGGTACAGTGCCTAGCCAGGAATGGATGCAATTGGAGGTCCCTTCTGTAGCCGTGAAAGATGCGAAAGGCAGACTGAGGGTAAAGTGGGACTGCCAAAAGGCCCAAGGACCTAGCTGTAGCCCAAGATTCTTTGAAGCGCTCGAGGGCAGAGTCTGCCTTGTCTCTAAAGAGACGGGTGCCATCAAAGGGCATCTCCATCAAGAAAGCTTGAACATCCCCAGAAAAGCCAGACATCCTTAGCCAGGCGTGGTGCCTCAAGGCTACTGTTGATGAAACTGCTCTGCCTGGCGAGTCTGTTGTGTCCAGTTCAGAATGGATTCTGAACTTTGCTGTGTCTTTCCCATCGGCAACAGGAGCGGTACCTGTGGCAACACTTGCGCAACCGCATCCCACAGTGTGTGTGAATAAAGCCCAAAAGGCATGCGGTGTTCACGGACCGCAATGCAAGGCTGGCAGAAGAAGACATCTTCCCAAGTGAATTCAACCTTTTAGATTCCCTATCCGGGGGAGTGGACGGGAACGCGCCCTGGAAGGTAGAGGCTTTGATAACTAAGCTCTCATGGATGGGGTGTATTGTAGGAAAACTTGGGTACCCATGGGAAGGGGTGATGGCAGTGGGCAATTGCCCTGTTCACATGAGCCCCTCTGCTAGGTTTGGACCAGGTACCCAGTAGGACGCCCATGAGGACTGCGTTAAATGCAAGCAGGAGCTCGGGGCAGAAAATCCTGGTTGTAGCACCTCTGTCAGGAGATTATTCCTGACGGCCACTGAGGGTAACTCAAGGTCCAGGACCTCAGACACCCTTCTTACCACCACAGAGTAAGAAGCTCCCTCCTCCGTTGCCATGGTAAGGGGGGAAAACATGCCAGTATCTGGAGGAATATCCAGTCTGCTGGCTTCACCCAATTCTATACGCCAGTCCAAAGGTTGTTCTTTGTGGAACTAGTATTCTAAAGGGTCCAGTGACCCCTCCCATTCATCCACGCAGAACACCTTTCAGGTGGAAATTGCGAAGGCTAGAGTGCAGAAACCCTGCCTTGTTGCTGCAACAGCAGCTCCTCCTGGAGGGTGAGCCTGATTGGTGGGCATATGCTCAAGTCAGTGAGTGCTGGATACCATCAAGCAATCAATCAGGTCGATTAGAGAAGTGAAAGTCTGTAGTTACAGAGGGAGGTCATTCCAGGATTTTGCCACAAGCAAGGAGAAGGAGTGCCCTCCACTGTTGCTGTGGTGAATGTGTGGGGTGCAGGCGAGTGGGAGGAAGGTGGAGCGTAGTTGTTTGTTGGAAGTCCAGGCAACTGTTGGCGTCATCTGGGCCTTGGCTGTGCAGTGCTTTGTAGATGTGGATCATCAGCTTGAACTGGCATCTATTCTGTAAGGGGAGCCAGTGAAGTTTTATGAGGTAGGGCTGATGGTGGTCCATCTGGGGAAGTAGAGGATGAGTCTGGCAGTAGAGTTCTGTATGGTCTGGAGTCTCTGCAGAAGGTGTGTATTGATCCCAGCAAATAGAGCATTTCCATAGTCTAATTGGCTAGTGATTATGGCCTTAGTAACTGTCTGTCTTGTTTTCATAGGGAGCGATTTGAACAGTTTTCATAACCTGCAAGTGTGAGAAAGCCAGCAGAGGCAACTGCGCTGTTCTGCGACTTCATGGGCAGATTTCAGTCCAAGGTTATGCTGGGGTTTCTGGTGTGGTCAGTCAGTTTGGGTGATGGTCCTCGTTCCAATGGCTACCAGGAGTCATTCCAAGGGGTAGTGCTGTTGCCAAAGACTAGCTCTTCTGTTTGGTCCTTGTTGAGCTTCAGGCAGTTGTCTTTCATCCAGCTGGCGATGCTCGCCATGCACCTACAGGTGTTGGTGCTTGGGTTGGCGGGATCTTCTAAGAGCGAGAGGATGAGGTAAATGTTGTCTGCGTAGGATATGATGTTTAGTCCATGGGGTCTGATGATGTTGGTCAAGGGGTCATGTAGGTGTTTGAGAGAGTGGGGCTGTGGGAGGATCCTTGAGGGCCACCGCAGATGATGTCCTTGAGTTCAGAGTTGATCGGAGGTAGGCGGACCTTCTGCATTCTTCCGCTCAGGAAGGAAGTGATCCACTTGAGGGCGTTTCATTGGATAATGGTGTGATACAGTCTTCCTGATCAGGGTGTGATGCGGTATGGTGTCAAAACCTGCTGAGAGGTTGAGGAGGATCAGGGCTCTCTGTACCCAATCTAGAGCCACTAGGATAACTTGGGCCTGGTCTGTACTGATCTTCTTGAGAACTCGGGACAGGAGTGGTATCGTCGGAAAGGCATACAGCAGTCCTGAGTTCCACTCGAGGAAGACGTGTCTCCGAGTGAGAGGTGCCATAGAAACTTCAGAAGCGCAGAAGTGCGAACACTGTATGTTCTCAGCAGTTGCAAACAGATTGAGCCAAAGTCTTCCATAATGCAGAAGAGACCATGCGCAACCTCTGCATTTAACTGCCTTTTTTGATCCACTTGCTACTGAAAGCTGATCTTATTTGCCCTGGCATTCAAAGATCTGCCAGATGGTTCACCACCAGCAAAATCCCTTTGTGGTCCAGCTATTTCCAGAGGTGCAAAGCCTCCTAACACAGGATCCATGGCCCCACCCTGCCCTGTTTCTTGCAGCACCACATAGTGGTGGCGTAGTCTGTGAGCGCTTGATGGACAGCTGGAAGGCTTTCAGCGTCAAGAGGATGGCCCTCAGCTCCAGAAGATCGATGTGGATCCAGCACTCCGCTAGAGACCAGTGGCCTCTGATCTCTACGTCGCCTAAATAACCACCCCAACCCAGAATTGATGCATCAGTCATGAATTTCATATCTGGATAGGAAATGGAGAAGGGTCTGCTGCTGACCCAATCATGAGTCAGCAAACACCCCCCAGAAATTTTGCAGTCTGCTCTTAAATCTGAACGTAGTCAGAGAGGTTCCTTTGATGCTGAGCCCACTGAGACTTCAGATTCCACAGCAGAGCCCACATATGCCACCTGCCATGCTCCACTAGCAGGACACAGGAGGCCATCAACCCCAGCAGCCCCTGTGTCAACCTCGCTGAAATTCAGGACCAAGGCTGGAAGTTCAGGATCATAGCATGAAGGTCCTAGACTCTCCTTCATAGGGGAAAGCCATGAAACCAAACCATGTCCAGAATGGCTCTGATGAAGGGAAATGTCTGGGAAAAGCAGGTGTGACTTCAGCAGGTTGACCGAAAACTCCAAAGATGACAGTAAGTTCACTGCAGCCTGGATATGGCTGACGACTGCCTGAGGTGGGTTCGCTTTTAACAGCTAGTCGTTGATTTAGGAGAATACTGGTAGCCCAAACCTCCGAAAATGAGCTGCCACCAACACTTCTGTGAACACCCAATGGGCACCGGAGAGACTAAATAGGGAGCACAGCCAATTAGTAATGCTCCTATCCTAGGATGAGCCGCAGGTAGTGTTGATGGGCTGACAGGATAGGAATATGAATATAGGCGTCTTGCAGGTCCAACACCACAAGTCAGTCTCCAGGGTTGAGGAAAGACAAGCTCTTGGCCAGAGTGAGCATGTTGAACTTTCCCTTTCAGCAGGAAAGCTGTGAGAGGCACAGGCCTAATATAGGCAGGAGGGCTATGCCCTTCTTGGGCACCAGAAGAGGGAGAGAATAGCATCCATGCACTACGTCTTGTACATGAACCATTTTGATAGCCCCTGTGGCCAAAAGGACTTCCACTTCCTGCCACAAAATGGAGAAATGGTCCTCTGTCAGTCATTAGGGGGGGGGGACAGAGGAAGGTGCAACAAAGAATGGGAGAACATACCACCTGAGAACTGTCTGCAATGTCCAACTGTCCGACGTAAACGTTTGCCAACCCAGAAAGAATTGTCTGACTGCCTCCCACCTAGTAGCTATGCTCCATCAACAGCACACTAATCAGGTTTGGCAAGAGTGTAAGTGGTGGCCACCTCAGCCACAAACTTGCTAGGTTCCCTGATGGAGTTGGACAGACAGGATGTAAGGGGCGCCTCATTCAAAACTGCGAAAGAAGAGCTGAAATGGGTGTGGTTGGCGAGTAGGGAGGGAGAGGCCCAGTGAGAAAGCAGTAGCCCTGCTCTCTTAAAACTACTCAGTGGCGGAGTCAATCTTGTCCCCAAATAGAAGTGTCCCATCAAAGGGCTTGTCCATTCATGAGGACTGGATGAAACAGGAGAACCCACTTGATCGCAGCCTTACCTGGCTGGGCATTGCAACACTGGTGCCTAAAGCTCAACTTATGGAATTGGTGGTTTCCAAGCCACAATGTAATGTGAAATTGGCTGCATCACAACAATCTTGATTGCCTGGACCAAGACAAGCCGATAGGCGTCAGGAACGCCTGGGAGGACTTGAGTTCCTCAATCTGAAAGGGCCTAGCAGTTTGTGGCCTGCAAGCAACTGGTGTTGACAGAGGGAGAGAGAGCCTTGTGGAAGAAAGCCTCTTGCCAAATGTTTTACACATATAGATTCCCTGTCTGGAGGATTGGAAGGAGACATGCTCAGATTAGACCAACTTGTGGAGGAGTGAACAACAAGGCTATCTGGTGACAGATGCTGCAAGAGAAAAGCAGTGTTGCCGGTGCAGAACAACGGCATTTGGCAACTTGTAAGATGATAGGGGCCCAGGGAAAGGCTTGGCCTAAGCCTCAAATAAAGTGTCCATTAAAGCCTCATTAAATGGGAAGTGTGTCTCAGCAGAAGCCTGTTCACGTTGTAGGACCTCAGTCAGAACATTTGTTTTGACCTGCATTATGGAAAGGTGGAGGTTAAGAACTTTAGTCAATCTATGCATAACCATAGCATAGGAAGAGGATTCCCCTGTGGCAGGACTAGGATGAGAAAAAGAGTAGTCTCAAGAGAGATTTTAAGGCCACTAGCCTTCAGCAAGTCATGATATTACTTGTCAAGTATGGGCTGAGCGAACTCATCACGCTAGTCATAATCAGAATCAAGGCCAAAAAGAGTGCAATGTTTGTTGCCGCCTCTGGAGAAACAGGAATAGCCCATAGATGCTTGGTCAGATTTGGGTGCAATATCAGCTGCGGTGATACCATTGCTGATTAGATGTCGGAGAGAACGGTTGGTTCCTCTTCCTCCAGTGCTGAAGGTGACAGCGTAGGCATCAAGGAACCAGGGGCTGGGACAGGAAGTGGGTCAGAAGCAGAACCAAAAGGGCCAGGGGGAGGATCCAATTGGCACTAAGGTCGAATCTGCTGGCGGTATTCCAGACGGAGGGCCTCATGGCTCCTTTGGGTCCGAAGGTGCGCCAGAGGGAGTTTGAATAGATCCGAAGAGCTGGAGCATGGCCAAGTGGAACACTGATCTGGTGATGTGTGGCATTCGGCTCCAGAATCTCAGGTATTGCTGCACAGGTTGGGGGATCCTCTCTGAAGTCGGGCGATTTCAGGAGTGAGACTGAGAAGATTGCCACTGCTAATGAAAGAGCTGCAAGAGAGTGAAATCCTGCTCCTACTTTATGTGTTTCTTTTTACCTGAAGATTTGGAGCACGTCAAAAAGGATCCTCTCAAATCGCTCTGACTCTGGGAACACACTTTTGACGTGAGTCACTAATTATTTTAGCTGGGCGTGGATTGCTATGGCTCCAGGAAACACTGGAAGGTGCGAAGCAAACCTAGCCTCAGGCTCAGAGACTGACATGTGGGAGCATGTGTAGGAAGGTGGCTTTCTTCTAGCATGGTTACCCCCATTTTTTCCTGTTTGTCAGTGTGTTTTTACTGTCTCACTGGGATCCTGCATGTCGGTACCCCAGTGCTCATAGTTTGTGGCCTATATGTCAGTATGTTTTACTGTGTTGTCAGTATGCTTGACTGTGTCACTAGAGTCCTGCTAACCAGAACTCCAGTGCTTATGCTCTCTCTGATTCCAAATTTGTACTTACATACTGGTAACCAAGTATTCCACTTAAGATTGGCATACTGGACCCCCCTTATAAGTCCTTATAAGTCCTTAGTATATGGTACCTAGGTACCCAGGGCACTGGGGTTCCAGGAGATACTTATGGGCTGCTGTATTTCTTTTGCCACCGATAAGGAGCTTATACAAACACTTCTTCAGGACTGCTATTGCAGCCTGAGTGAAATAGTGTAAGCACTATTTCACAGCCATTTTCACTGCACCAGGTAACTTATAAGTCACCTATATTTCTAACCTTCAGAACCTGAAGGCTAGGTGCATAGTA
This sequence comes from Pleurodeles waltl, assembly GCF_031143425.1. Lineage (NCBI taxonomy): Eukaryota > Metazoa > Chordata > Amphibia > Caudata > Salamandridae > Pleurodeles > Pleurodeles waltl. The sequence goes on from NC_090440.1 coordinate 1,313,281,121, forward strand.
CCTGTGTTTGAGGGCACCCCTGCACAAGCAGAGGTGCCCCACATCGTCCAGGCCCATTTTCCCAGACTTCGTGAGTGCGGAGACACCATTATAAGTGTGTACTACATATAGGTCAATACATAATGTAGCTTCACAGTGGTAACTCCGAATATGGCCATGTAAGGTGTCTAGGAACCGGAAATTGTACCTCCAATCTGATTCTGGGATTGGGGGGGGGGGGGGCACCACCATGGACCCCCAATACTGCCATACCAGTCTCCCAAGGTTTTCACTGAAGCCCCAGCTGCTGCCACCTCACAGACAGGCTTCTGCCCTTCTGGAGGTTGGCCAGCCCAATCCCAGGAATGCAGAACAATGCATTTCCTTTGGGACAGGGGTGTTACACCCTCTCCCTTTGGAAATAGGTGTTGGCATTTTGGTGGTTTCCTCCCAGAGCCTCTGGAAGTGCTTTGAAGGGCACAGTTGGTGCCCTCCTTGCAAAAATCCAGTCTACACTGGTTCAGGGACCCCCAGCCTATGCTCTGGCATGAAACTGGACAAAGGAAAGGGGAGTGACCACTCCCCTGTCCCTCACCACCCCAAGGGTGGTGCCCAGAGCACCTCCAGAGTGTCCCTGGGTTTTGCCATCTTGGAATCCAAAGTGTTAGGATACTCTGGGAGCATCTGATTGGCCAGTGACAGCAGGTGACGTCAGAGACCCCTCCTGATAGGTCCATACCTGGTTAGGGGACCAATCCCACTTTGAGGGCTATTTAGGGTGTCACCTGTGGGTGTTGCCTCAGATTTCAGATTGCAAGATGCCAGCAGGACTCCTCTGCATTCTTTGCTTCACCTTCTACCGTCGGATCAACTGCAAAACTGCTCCAGGAACTCTACAACTGCAACAAAGTATCCAAGAAGACTACTGCAACTCTGTAACTTCAGCTCCTGCCAGCAACTGCAACAGTTTCCAGATTGTGCACGCTCTGAGGCCTGCCTGTCTTCATCCTGCATCAGAAGAAATAAAGAACTCTCCTGTGGAGTGACGGGTCACTTCCCTGTTTCAGCAGGCACCTCTCTGCAGCAACGACGGGTACTCTGGGTCCCCTGACGAGTGTGGATCCTGGAACACAGGTGGTGGACTAAAGTGACCCTGACTGTCCAAGCTTGCCTCCCGTGCCAGACACTACCCCTGTGCACCAAGTGATTTGCAGCTCCTAGGGCTTCTGGGCACTTCTCCAAGAATCCTTCATGCACAGCATAACTCAGGTCCCCAGCACTCTATCTTGCAATGCTCAGCTCTGTGAGTTGTTCCCCGGCAGCATTGGATCCCTTTGTGTCATGCTGTGATGACCACCATTTGCAACTCCTTTGTCCCCGTGCTGTGGGACTCCTGTGTGTTCTGCCTGGTCTCCTGAGGGACTCTGAGTTGCTAAGAGCCCCCTCTGCCTCCCCCTCCTGGGTAGAGTGGACCCGGTTCTTCCTGGTCCATTTTTTGCTAAACATGAGTTTTTGCATTTACCAAGGCTTGTTGGCAGAATCCCATGACACAAACCAGACTGCATTCATCCATCCAGCATGGGACAACCAGGAACCCACATCTATCCTTCTTTGGTGCAATACTGACTGTCTTCTCACTGGTGGTTCTCCTTTTTTACCTTCATCTGGGTTAGCAGGGGCTCCTGTTCTCCCTAGACTCTTCAGTGCTTCTTGGACTTAGTCCCCTTCTTCCAGAGGTCTTCAGGACCAGAAATCCATTGTTGGTGTCTTGCAGTCTCTTCTGGTTCTTGCACTGTCTTCTACCACGACTTCTAGTGTGTTTTAGGAAACTTGCAGTGTTTTACTCCTGCTTTACTGGGCTCTGGGGTGGGGTACTTTACTTACCTTCGGTGTTTTCCTACACTCCATGAGCCCCTCTACACACTTCACTTGCCTAGGTGGGAAATCGACATTCACATTCCACTATTTGAGTATATGGTCTGGGTTGCCCCTAGGCCCTTTGCAACCTGTTGTGATTTTCACTGTTTGCACTATTTTATGAATGTTTACTTACCTGATTTTGGTTACTAGTGTATATTTTGTGTATAATACTTACCTCCTAAGGGAGTATAGCCTCTAAGATATTTTTGGCTTGGTGTCACTAAAATAAAGTACCTTTATTTTTGGTAACACTGAGTATTGCCTTTCTTGAGTGTAAGTACTGTGTGACTTCAGTGGTATTGCAAGAGCTTTGCATGTCTCCTAGTTCAGCCTTGTCTGCTCTGCCTACAGCTATCTCTAGACAAGCCTGGCTTCTAGACTCTGACTACATTTCACTAACAAGGGATAACTGGACCTGGTATAAGGTGTAAGTACCTGTGGTACCCACTACAAACCAGGCCAGCCTCCTACAGCATGGCCTCAATTTGTAGTGTTGTTCCAAAGCCTTGCCCCATGACTTGGACTGGCATGAAGACGCTGAAGAGACAACTTCTTAGAGTTAGTTTTCTTGTGGGACTTATCTGACCAAGATTTGGAGCAAGACCACAACCAGCGGGAACGACTTTGAGAGCGGTCCCAGTATCTTCCTTGTCACAGGGACCTGGAGTAGTTAGCTGCTGTGTGCTGTCAGGTGACCAGGAGCTTTGCTCAGCAGTCCAGCAGGCCTTGGAATCATGACCTGGCTCCTTAGAACCACTACCAAACCACATGGGGATCTGTCACAGACATCGGCCTATGACAGGACCCAAAGAGTTTAAACCCCAATACACACTGCAGGTGTAGGTCAAAAAGATGTTTAACAGAAAGTTGAAAAAGGTTGTCCAAAAAAAAGATTGAGGTAGCTCTCGCCTGAACTTCGCTGATGGCACATTCGGAAAATAACCGATGTCAGTGAACTGGGGTGGCACCTCTACAGGCAACCTGCATGTCACATCTGGTGCAGCCAACGCAGGGCTGATCAATAGAACTTACAGCCATGCAGAGCTATTCCTCTAGATTTTCCAGATCCAGTCTGATCCTGGGGAATGTTCTACGTTAACGAATCTGCTGTGACTAGAAGTCTTTATCACATACCACATTTTGAAAAGCTCCAACCTTCCCTTTAAAATAAATAAATAGTTCTGTACTTTTCTTTTGTTTGTGAATTAAAATATTTCATATTTTGTGTATTTGTTAAATCTATACTTGTTTTTGTATTTTCGTGTATTTTATTTTTTTAGAGGTTCAAAGAAATTACTTAGGTTGGGGTCCCCAGATTCCAGTAGCGATGCAGAGGGGGTCCCCAGAAGTCCAAAGGTTGAGTACTGCTTCCATATATTACCGATGACCATCTTTTAACCTCTATTCTCTTACCCTGATGACTGTGCATGACCAGGTTGAGGCAGCACACAAACAGGTCAGTACTTTTGGGACAATGAGGGCTTATAATTGATGTCCCTATGCTTTTAATATGTGAGGGTGGAAATAAATACAGTGACTTGGTATACTCTCACACACTTACTTTTGAGGGTTGGTTTTCAAGTGACACCAAGCTTATGTAGAGAAGGGATGCGGTGTACACTATTAAGGGAATACATATGGGGAAGCTAGGGCAGAGAAATCAGGTCAGAAAGATACTTTGTACTGATCTCGGTTTCACTCATTTTGCCTACCACCCTTTGTTTTGCTGTGGATGTCCATTCCTAACAAGCATTTTCAATGCAACGGGTCTCGCATTTGTTCGAGTTAGAGCTATTAGCGCTGTAAAGCAAAAAAAAAAACGCAGCGCGATCGCGCTATGTAAAATGCAGCGCGATCGCACTGCGTGGAAAATATACAGATAAAGTATTCCGGACTCCAGGCTGATAACATTGAGCCTCGTATGTTTTTGGTACTTTACCGGTGCTGTGTAGGTGGGCTAAACACCCGAAAAGACATGAAGTATGCATGCCTTTCACAAATGAAAGCAAGCGGATTTTAAAAGGCAAGCCCACAAAACAATGTAAGTGACAGAGAGAGATTACAGAATGGACGGAGCACTTCGTGCTCGCCCATATTAAGGAACAAACCCTCTCATGACACACACTTCATAATATGGGAATGAGAATTTGATGTCCTTTTAATCATAGAGTTTAGTATAATTTAGTCAATCTAGTATCATCGTAGCATATAGGTGGCATGCACTGACCTTCAATGAAGCGCTCACAAGAGTGCTTTTGGTAGAACTACATTTCCGACGCATCATCCAAGACACGTGAGATTCTTAACGTTCATTTAATAGCTTTAAAGACGGTGCCACTAGGGTGGGCATCAGAAGAAGCTGTTACCATTTGTAAATCTTAAAGCATTCTTCAGAGGAGTTATTAGGATCGGTGATATGAATCTGGAAGAAACCCGGTTTTCCTCTCTGTATGGCTTATTTGTAGTTAGGGCCACCTATGCAACATTTCACCAGAAATAAATCTCAAATAATTTCATCTTTTAAGGGCCCTGAATCTGCATTTCAAGAGTCTGGCTATTCGGACAATTAATTGTTTAGTTCCATACTGAACTATTGCAGCGGGAGGAAGCATTTGAGTTGTGTTGGAGATCGTTGAACAACTTCTGTGTAACTGGAGAAAGCATGTTCCATTGTCCGTAAAATTAGCATAGATTAAGAAAAATGTGATAGTCTGTAAAACGTGCACATAAATGTACACGCTAAAAGAACACGACAGAAACATTTCTAACTTTAACTTGGAAAGTGTTTAGCTTTACCAGAAAGTCAAAGGAAGCTGGTGCGGCTAACTAACAATGAATATTAAGTGAGGTAAATGAAAAACCTGATGGATGGGTTTGCATAAAGAAAACTCAAATATTGAAATATAATAATACACGAAGATAACCTTATCCAGCAACTCGGACGAAGGACTTTAGCCCCAAATATAGTGACAAAAGGCACATTTTGTTCAAATAAAAGACGTTTTCCTCATGATTTGCCTATTTTTGAGGGCGGATCCGCGGAAAGAGCAATGCAATAACAGGGCAGGAGTAACCAAAAAACACAATAAATATATGACATGTAACATAAGTATGAGAGAGACTGACAACGAACATGTTGTAACCTTATGTACAGTGCTTTGTAATACTGTGTTTCTTTTGGTCTTTGCAAATGGGTACTAAAAAGGAAGACCAACTCACAAACAAGCATTTGCAATGCAACGGGTCTCGCGTTTCTCCGAGTTAGAGCTATTAGCAGTTGTAAACACCCAACCGGACTTTTCTTGCCACATTAAATAGAAAAAAAGAGCACGCTCACGCTGCTACAGTTCACTCGTAGTGAAACCTATTGGCAAAAGTGCAATTATCTACATAACGGGCAAAAGTACAATTAACTATGTAACAGGGTCGATGTCATGGAAAGCGCTCGACTTCTGCCAAGTGAGATCGCGCTGCGAACAAAGATAATAAAAATAGTCCACAAACCGGAGCGAGCCTCGCATGTTTTCAGTACTTGGTCGCTGGGCTCGAGGAGGGCTAACCACTGGAAAAGGCATGACGTATGCATGCCTTCCACTAATGAAAGCAAGCAGATTTTAACAGGCAAGCCCACGAACCAATGAAAGACACTGACGTGACATAGATGGGGCTCCGAACCCTTTTCTAACTCCTAAAGGGTCTTGCAAGCAAAACTCATACGCAAGCGCATGCACGCAGGCTCGACTCTAAAAATGTTGTAAATCTCTGATTGAGGAGGAGGAGGCTAGGCACTGTGGAGGTGTACGCGTGTGTCCCGAATCCTAAAAATTGTAGGTGTTTGAGTGTACAGCATGTGACATTCGGAATTTAAATAAACTGTGAGGACGCAAATTTTTTCATTAGCTACATATGCCTAAATTGTGTGCGAATGTGTAAGATATGTAAATAAGTGATATTCCGCAAGAAGCAATTTTATATTCAATCCTTCATGTTTTACTTCTTTCCTGTGACTGATTTTTCATGCACCTCTTTACACTTTCTGCCGCTTCCACCTGGATCACTTAAGAATAGGTTTAGAATTGCTCACAAGTGCCGGAAAGGCATTACACAACTTGTGAATATTCACAATTATGACTCTGTGGGTGTTACAATCTTAGCTACTGCCCCCCCCCCCAAATCCCAGTGCTGAGCACTTTTTTGGCTATTTGGGGTAGTTCACGCTTAGGCTTTCATAACATTTTGTCCACATAAGCTATCAATGCCAAATCTGTGTCCTTTTTTTCCCCAACATCCTAGGGAATCTAAAGGTAACCAGAGCTTGTGGGTTCCCCTGTAGGAGATCAAGAATTTAGCCAAAATAGAGCTAAAATTTTGTTTGTTTCAGAAAAATGGGAAAAAGGGCTGCAGAAGAAAGCATGTGTTTTTTTCCGTGAAAATGGCATCAACAAAGGGTTTGCGGTGCTAAAATCACCATCTTCCCAGCTTTCAGGAACAGGCAGACTTGAACCAGAAAACCACATTTTTCAACAGAAATTGGGCATTTTACTGGGACATATCCCATTTTTACTATTTTTTGTGCTTTTAGCCTTCTTCCAGTTAGTGACAGAAATAGGTGTGAAACTAATGCTGGATCCAGGACAGCTAAACATTTCTGAAAAGTAGACAACATTCTGAATTCAGTAAGGGGTCATTTGTGTAGATCCTACAAAACAACAGCTGAAGTAAAAAAAAATATTGTAATTGAAGGAAAAAAACGGTAATTTTTCTCCATGTTTTACTCTAACTTTTTCCTGCTATGTCATATTTTCAAACGTAATAACCTGTTACGTCTGCTGGACTCTTCTGGTTGCGGGGATATATAGGGCTTATAGGTTCATTAAGAACCTTAGGTACCCAGAGCCAATAAAGGAGCTGCACCTTGCAATGGGTTTTCATTGTATACCGGGTGTACAGCAAATTATTTGGTGAAATATAAAGAGTGAAAAATAGGTGGCAAGGAAACCTTTGTATTTCCAAAATGGGCACAAAATAAGGTGTTGAGAACCAGTGGTTATTTGTAAGTCTCTGAATTCCGGGGCGCCCATACTAGCATGTGAATTACAGGGCATTTCTCAAATAGACATCTTTTTTACACACCGTCTTACATTTGGAAGGAAAAAATGTAGAGAAAGACAAGGGGAAACACTTGTTCTGATATTCTGTGTTCCCCCAAGTCTTCCAATAAAAATGGTACCACACTTGCGTGGGTAGGCCTAATGCCCACAACAGGAAACGCAACATGGACACATCACATTTTTACATTGAAATCTGATGTGTTTTTTGGAAAGTGCCTTGCTGTGGATTTTGGCCTCTAGCTCAGCTGGCATGTAGGGAAACCTAGCAAACCTAGACATGTTTGAAAACTAGACATCTTGGGGAAATTGAGAATGGGGTGACATGTGGGGCTCTCACCAGGTTCTGTTACCCATAATCCTTTGCAAACCTCAAAATTTGGCAAAATAAAACCTTTTCCTCACATTTCAGTGATGGATAGTTCTGGAATCTGAGAGGATCCACAAATTTCCTTCCACACAGCATTCCCCCAAGTCTCCTGATAAAAATGGTACCTCACTTGTGTGGGTAGGCATAGTGCCCACAACAGGAAACGCCCCAAAATGCAACATGGACACATCAAAGTTTTACATTGAAAACTGACGTGTTTTTCGGAAAGTGCCTAGCTGTGGATTTTGGTGTCTAGCTCAGCCTGTACCTAGGGAAACCTAACAAACCAGTGCATTTTTGAAAACTAGACACCTAGAGGAATCCAGGATGCGGTAACTTGTGGCGCTTTCACCAGGTTCTGTTACCCAGAATCCTTTGAAAACCTCAATATTTGGCAAAAAAACACTTTTTCCTCACATTTCAGTGATCGAAAGTTCTGGAATCTGAGAGGAACCAAAAAATGTCCTTCCACCCACCAAGTCTCCTGATAAAAATGGTACCTCACTTGTGTGGGTAGGCCTAGTGCCCGCAACAGCAATATATCACACAACGGTCAATGTTTGTTCTTACATGAGGGCAACTATTGACCATGGAGTGATCCATTCCTGACGCAGGCACTAGGTACAGGCACTCAAGTGGGGTAGCCTTTTTATCAGGACAGGTGGGAAAACACTGGGTGGTAGGAATTTTGTGGATCCCAGCATATTTCTGTAGTTTGTGTGACAGAAATGCAAGGAAAAATTGAGTTTTTATTCAACATTTCACCTTTGCAGGGTATTCTGGGTAAGAAAACTTTGGGCAATCCACCCAAGTCACACCTCTGTGGACTCCCACGAATGTCTAGTTTCCAGAAATGTCTGAGTTTGGTAGGTTTCCCTATAAGGCCACCCATCCCAGGACCAAAAACGCAGGTGCCTGCCTTACAAAACCAGTTTTTTTTTGTGACAGATAATTCTGATGTCCCCACAAAATGATTTGGGTGGTGGAATTTGGGGTTGAACTAAATTGGGGAGCTCCCAAGAGAGCACTCTCTCTGTGCTTGCTGCCTCATGCACCTGCTCTCTGGGTTAGACTAACCCACTATTGTCCCGCTGCACAGACTGTGCTTGTGAAGGGACAGCAGGACTGTCCTCATCACCTCCCTCATAATCAATGGAAGAGGAGTTATCGAATGGGATTACTCCAACTGAAAAATCACTCCCAGAGTCTGCGCCACTGTCCTACCCTCAGATGCTTTCTCAGTATCTACTGTCTCAGTCTCTGATCCTACGTCAGAGCTGTCCTCTATAACCCGAGTGAGGGCTTGAGCAGCAGTCATCCAACTAGATGCCATCTCCGTTAGTGGCTAAACTGTTGCTCTAAAACACTAGCCTACGTAGACAGTCACAAAATTGCTGGTGTGTGTGTGAGACACATGCAACAGTAGAGGTCACCTTAACTTCGCTTCCTCCCTCAATCAGTACGTTCTTTCAAGACACTAAAAAAAAGGCACACTATTACTTTACCTTGTCATATACCAATCGTCAGTCTTTGGCACCTCTAGCGCCCAGTCCAACAATCATTATTGGTGCTCCCACTCCCATGACCTCCTTCTTGGATTCCCTCACTACCACCCAGCAAAAGTTCCCTTCATCTCTCCATGTCCCCCCGCACATACATTTCATTTGTATAATAGAGCAGGTAATGGCTTGCTTTACTAATGCACTCAGCTATTTACTTAAAATACAGATTTGATCTTTGCAGTAGGCATATAAACCTTCTGCGCTACTTTATGGCATCAAAATTGCCATTAGACAAAAGTCTGGCACGTTTGCCAAGGGGGCCGACCCCCCCTCCAGTGAAATCCCTGGTGTCTAGTGTGGGTTCCTGGCCCTCAGGCCAGGAAACCGGTTCTGGAAGGCCTTGTTTAGGGCTGCTTTCCCTACTGGAGCAGGAAGCGGCCACAAGGCCGCTTCCTGCTCCGATGGAGAAAACAAGCAGTGACGTCAGTGTGCCTCGCAGCGTGCTGATGTCACAAAGTGGAGGGGGCAGGGGATGGGGGAGACACAGAAGATCTTTTGTGTCTCCCGGGGTATTTTTTTTAACCCCCTCCTTGGTGTCGGCCACTGGTCGTGACCCGCAGCAGGGAGGTAGTATGGGCGTCGGCCAGTGGCTGACGCCTGTACTAATGAGGTTAAATATCATACGTATGATCCACTCCCCTGGCACTTCCCTAAGATCATCAACTTCTTCAACCCTACCAGTCACAACTGCACAAAACATAATGCCAGTTTTTTTTTTTGCAGACACAACTGATATTTGAGCATGTAATAATGACAGACTGGACATGTGAGTTAAATATTCAACTGTGAGATATGTGATGATTCGCTGGTCAGCAGTCTGAATCCTGTTCATGATAGCTTAGCCTTCCGTTCATCCTAAATTGGTCAACTGAGCACCATTAACTAGGCAATGGTAACATCTGTGATTAGTGCCTGGAAACGGCAGAAGAACAGTAGGAAATGCAAAATATTAATATGATTATTAGAAATCAGGAGCATCCGACAAGAAAAAAAATCAGTATCTTTACTATGCATTTGCCTACACGACTGTGGATCCAATCACTATGCTAAGGGTTTATCAGCAATGCACGTCAATAAGACCGGAAGTCCAGCACCTACTTGCAGTGCAACCCCACCGAGACCAAATTCCTCCCATTTGTCAATAAAAACAAAACAACTGGTCCTGCTTAACAACATGAAGAACAGCAACTCCTGGAAAATGACTTCAGAATTGCCATCCAGGCCCTTTTACTTTCTTACTTAGATGGTGCAACCATCACCGTGACCCCACACTAGACCCTTCAAAGGGCAACCCATACACCACTGCTGGCCTCATCAAGGGCCTGAAGAAATTCAAACACATTTTCCCTGCTGTGATGGAACTCCCAAGGTTTCCCCTACCTGACCACATCACTTCCAAGACCAGCAGTGTCATCTTCAAAGTCATCACTAACAGTTCTCCTGCATAATTAGCGGACAAGCTCACCATCTCCGGCTTCTCTTCAAACCTGCAGCCACAACACCACCAGACTAGTTTAAGAGTTAAACAAAAAATAAATACAAAAAAAAATAGGAGATTGGCCTTCTCCCATTACACACTCGGGATCTGGAGCAACAACCCTGCAACCACCAGGACTACCTTAATCCTCCTTTAATTCAGGAAAGAGCTAAAGTTGCCCCTCTTCAAAGATTCACACAATACTGCATCCCACCACCTTAGACAATCCGCTCCCACCCACTGAATTTAGCTGCCATTCTCCTCTCAGTCCTGCTTTTGATCTCTGAGGGTTCTCCTTCCTTTTGACCCTTGGCCAGTACTCTCTTGCCCCTGGCTACGTTTACAATATGTAGATAGCCACAGATACACAGTAATGCACGCATTACTCAGGTACACAATTTATCTTCTGTGCTGGCAAATAACTTGACTGACAGGTGTGCTGCAGACACAGCCATGCAGATACAGTAGTGGAGCTGAAGCACCACATTATAAAGCTTCTGCAAAATGTCATTTCGATCCCCAAATCCCACCGATGGCAATTCTAATTAAAGCACTCTCTGAAGCCCATAGTGGTACACTGACTTCAACGCAGTTTCCCACTTAAAATATGTACTGCCACGCACAGCTGCATTGATTCAAAAAATATAAATCTCTCCATGAGCCAATATTGACTTTGGCTTCAACTTGTAAGAGGATAAACCATCTGGATATTGATTTCAGGCAGGAATGGAAGATGCAGCAGTGAACTTGAGAAAAAAAACACATTACAATAGTACAATGTCTGTGTGAGGAGGAAGGAGGCCACTTCCAAAGAGAAAAAAAAAAGACATGCTGAAACGTCGACTCAAAAATACCTTCAACTACAGCAAAGTTGATAGAGGGCAGAGTTTTCAATTCTTTCCTGGTACATATTGAAATCAGTGTTGCTTTGGGAGTACAGTGATATCAGGTTTTAATGCAGTGACATTGTAGGTTACATTAACCTGAATTCCACCAGTAAATATAGACTGCCACCCCCTCACATTTATGCTGCTGTCTCTGCACGGCACTGAGAGTAAACATAAAAGCAAATGTGCAACTTTGACCCCGAAGGGATATTTCCATGCCATTTTTTGCAGGATAACCGCTAGGCGAATGAGATGCATCGACAGAGGAAAGTCGCCCACCCCCCAGCAGCAGCAGCTGCAAAACTTGAAAAATAAAACGTTTCGTTATTCTAGGGGGCAGGGCTATGGGGGATGACAGACATGGAGGAGTGGTAGCATGGTGTCAGTGTGCATGTGGGTTTGGCCGTCTGTCTTAGGGCAGCCAAACTGACATAGGCACTGAGCTGTCTCCAACCTGAGCTGTGTTGTTGGGTTAGAGGCAGCAGGCACAGGCTCCCAGTCTGCCTGGGAGCACAAATCGAGTGCACTCAGGCCAATTGCTGCCAGCAGCATGAGAGCAGCATTAGGATTTGTCATAGGGCATTCTGGGGCCTGTCTCTGCAGAGGACAGTAGAGCCCGAAGAGCGTCGATGCAGCAGGTAAGTGTTATTTTTTTGTGTTGTTGTTTTGTTACCTCCCAACCAGCCACTCTGCCCTGGCACCAGCCGCGACTGGATGCATTGAGATTGATTGGACACAAATTCTTATTTAGTGGATATTGTACAAATATGCATGGCTCTACCCCTTTTAAACATATGCCAGACATTCCTCCAGCAATCCTTTCCTAGGAGCAAGAGCATACCTAGACATTCTCATAACAAAGGGTGTGGGTATGGTACATCTGAAAGAGGAAGGCAGTAGGACTATAGCAGGGTTTTTTGCTGCCCTAGAAAAAGATAATATTCCCACAAGCCATGCCCATTTAAGTTTCAGCCCGACCCCTGAAATTATCATTCTCAAGCAAGGTAACATACAGAATTATAAATGGGTAACTGGCAATAACAGGGTAGGTTTCAACGAGAATGAAGCTTGTGTTGACTATGGTGTTGTTTGAGGTGGAAAAGTCCATGTTATGTATGGCTCTCATAGAAAGACAGCTACTACGTCACAGCAAGGGGAAGCAAAAGTTGTTTTGCTGTGCGGTGACAATGCCTGCCCTAACTGCCACATTTCTCTGTCAGCGCATACCTCTGCACGCCCATGCTTGACAAAACAACTTCAAAGCTGCATTGACACGGTTCTCACAGAGCCTGTCATCACAGCGCTGTGTGTCCTTTGTTCCTTAGGCAGCAGAGCTCATGCCTTCTGGTAATACCCAGTAGGTAGTTATAGTTAGGACCAATTTTTTCCATAGATGGAGCGTTTTTTGATTTGCCAATAAGTTTGAGGCAGTTTAACGAATCTTGACAACATTTTCAAAACTAATATGACAATCAGTTCAGCTGCTGTGTTGAAAATCTAAGGGTGATTCGTCAAGCGGGGACTGAGAAAAAGGGAGATCCCAAAACACTTTTTCCCCATTCCATGCCTATGGGATTTTTAGAATTTTTTAACACAACTACGCCCAAACCACAGAATGGATTTATACCAAATTTGCAGAAAGCTAGATTTTGGTCCAGAAAGCGTGCATTTTATAATTTGGTGTGGATCCGTTCAGTAGTTATTTGTGGTTAAAAAATATAGATATCCAGGGATGTGCATCCACTGTGGATCCACCCATGAAGGATTCATAGATCTGGGGAACAAGTCAGGCCCTGATTGGCTGCCACTAACAGGAAAGGGAATGGGCTCAGCGCGACTCCCCAGTGTAAACTCACAAAGGAGCTGCAGATTGAGTAAAAAGAATACATGCACTGATCCCAACCCCATGCTGTCACACCCGAAATAATTTTGTATGGTTTTGTGTGTGTAAAATGTGAACCTAACTATAACGTCCCTATAAGCTTTGGGTTTTCAGTGAATTTCTATTTTTTTAAAAAGTAAATTCATTTTTAATTACCATACATTAATCCAAAATCCGTCGAGAACGGATGAGGGCCTGGCCTGTGGCCACACTCTCAAAAGCAATCAACACAAGTGGGGGGGCACATAGCCCCCCCAGACCAATTTTGGCCCCAGGAACCCCATCCCAGTTGCCTGCTGCCTTTTTAAAGGAGAGGGGGCACGCTGCTCCCCTTCCCTGGACCAATATCAGCCCCAGAAACCCCATCCCCTGGGGCTTACCCAGCATTTGAAAAGGGTGGGGGGCACCCAGACTCTATCCCTGGGCCAATATTGCCCTGGGGCCTGCCCAGCATTTAAAGGCGGCATACAGCTTCCTCCCCATGTCAATATTGCCCCCTGGTGCCCCATCCATTTGGGCCTTCCCAGGATTTAATAGGAGTATGGGGCACTTAGCCTTCCGTCCCAGGCCAATTTGGGGCGTGCCCTGGCCCCGCCCAGCATACACATTTCCTCCTAGAGGAGGCTGCAGGGGAGCCCCAATATAGGTCCTGGGAGGAGGTGGCTGGGGCCAGGTGGGGCCAGATGAGAGGCGGGAAATAACAGGCGGCATGCAGAACTGGCAATGAAGGGAAAAGCAAGGCGAAAGCAGTGAAAACAAAGAAAATGCAAGGAGAAGACACTCAAAAATATAGGGGAAAAAGAAAGCGGTGAGAACGAGGAAAAAGCAAGGCGAAGGGACTTAAAAAATGGTAGAAAAAGCAAGGAGAAAGCATTAAAAATGAGGGAAAGCAAGGAGAAGTCATACAAAAAACTATGGAAAAAGCAAGGAGAAAGCAGTGAAAATGAGGGAAAAGCAAGAAGGCACACAAAAAATGGTGGAAAAAGTAAGGAAAAAGAAGTGAAAAGCAAAAAAAAAAAAAAAATACACCCCCCCCCCCCCTGGTACCTTGCACACTTGGGGGATGCAATATAAATAAGCGCTGGAGACCATGCATTTTTTTTTTGCCTGGATGTGAAGATCCTCTGCAAATTTGTGCCATTTAAAAAAAAAAAAATTATAAAGTTTTTTGTCCTCGGTGGGACTTCACCACCAGGCTTAGTGGGTCAGGGTATTCCTACCCTGCCCCATTCTGATTTTTCTCACCTTTTTCTTGGGACTCAGAAGAGTCCGGGTAAAAAGATTTCTGGTTGAAGTACTGGCAGCCAATCAGATTTTCATCCCTACATATCTATATATCTTTTTCCCTATACCAAATCACAAAAAGAGCTATTTCTGGACCAAGAGCTAGCTTTCAGGCTGTAGCCGTGTTCAAAATCCCTTTAGGGAACTGCATGGGGAAAACACTTTTTTGACCCCCCCCCCCCTCTTTTTCTTGGCACCTGCTTGAAGATCACCCCGAACCTTTCCATGCCGAACTAAGCCAAGTAGGGCACTTTTGGGGGGAAAAATTTGTCAAACAGCACCAAAGTTATTAGTAACAGAGCTTAAAAAATTGTGCTATCCCTCATGCCGCAAAAGTCATTAAGTTGTGACAAGTTTAATTTTACAAAAGAGACAGAGTGAGAAACTAACATGGAAAAGCTACACTGATGCATTTTAAATGTGCAATTGCTTTTATTTAAAAGTTCGACTTAGGTGCCTTTTGAATTGAATCACGTTAGAAGTATAAAATTATGTTAAAATGCAATTTACAATCTAGACTAACAGTGCATGTAGAAACAATATTGAATTTCTTGTAATTAATTAAAGATTCATGAATTTGAAAACGCGAGCACAATGAGAGAAATGCACTTCACTGTTATACTTAAAGGAATGCAATAACAAAGCTTTTTCGTTTGAAATTAAATTTATTACTCACACTGATGAAATAATATTCATATTGAATTTATAAGCTTAAATATTATACGTGTTTTACTAAAATGTATTAATTAAATGTATTTTATACTATCCCTGTGTCAGCCTGTTAGGCCTGCAGAGCTTGCAATTTGGAGTCATGTAAAAGAGTTGAATTATTTTTTCATAACGTGAAGTCTTCGTTCAGATTTCGTTCACATGAGAAGCAAAGCCTTTTTGTAGTAGACCCCGTTGTTTAACCGTGAAAAGATTAATTCCCTTGAGGTTGGGATATTGCAGGAACATGTCCTGCGATCGGACAAATTTGTTTCAAACCTGCTTAGAGTCACAAAGAAAGGAGATGTTCCCATGACAGACCTGGGAAGAAATGTGTTGGTTTCAATTTGGAAGTCTTTCGATTACCCCTCATTGGTTGAGGCCTATTCAACGTAACATGAACTGATACCTTTGGCAAATCAAATTAGTTTGTGCAATTTGAAATGAAGATGGACATTTAAACTTTTGTCACTCTTGAGTTGATCTGAGCAGCTTGCTCAGAGCTCCTGATGCTTGCAGATGCCTTGCTGATTGAGGTCTAGTTGATGAAGATTTCTTGAATACTGTCATCCTCTTTGCCTTTTGCCCTTCCCCTTAAAATGCCTATTTACATTTAGTAATCCTTTTATTGTCCCTATCAGAAGACTCATGACTGAGCGTCTGATATGCTGACGCTTTCTCTTTTTACCTATCATTTGCCTAACTTAGTTAGTGACCTGCCAGAATTATCTTTTTCCAAATGATTCTTGACCTTTTGTGCTTTCTCTATTTTGCCTGCATGTGTTCCTCCCCACACATGTATTTTCCTGATTTGGTTAGCGGTAGGGTTGACCCGTGTCTGGTCAAAGATTACCGACTATGGCAAAATTTGAAATGACTAATGACTGTAAATTCTGAGCAGTGAGTAATATCTGTATCTCAGATATTTGTATTAATGTTTTGCATTCTTCTACTTGAATGATTAGTTTCATTAATGTTAGTTAGCCTGAATTTATTCTGACACGCTGGGCAACCCTTTGTGATAATGTACCTTTATAATTTGGTTTTGTGACTGAACTTATGCTTGTGGTTGTAATAAATCGTTTAACTTTATTCCTGATTGAAGTTATCCTTCCATGACCACATAGGTCATGGTGTCCAATTTGTTTGGGGCATTGCTGAAATTCTGTTGATGGTTCATCACCCTACTTTCTGCGTCCAAAGATTTGTCAACCTTGTTGAGCATTTGATTCCTGCGATGCTTTGGCTTGAAGACTGCGGTGAAGTGTGATGTTGTGAAGTGTTTTCCGAAGTTGTCGTATTCAAAGTGATGGTGGCGCTTTGTGCTAAACAATATTCCAAGTTGTTGTTGTTTTTGATGGGTTTCATCGTTGCCTAAGGTCTCAGGACAACGCACAAGTCTAGAAAACACCTGATTAATTTATGGTCTGCAGTGAGGAACTTGTCATGAGACGTCGTTGAGGGTGCCAATAGTTTTTCCTTGAGTGAATGTGAGCTGTTGGTTAGTATTTAGAGAATCTGAAAGGCATAAGGAGGAGCTATAACAGGGCTCAAAAAATCATAAAAATGTTACTAGACCTGCAGGTCGAGTAACTTAAATAATCTACTCACTGTAATGTACTTGACCCGTAACAGATTGTCCTCTACACACAGTTAACTTTCCAAAAAATGTCCAAAATCTTCTCCACTAACATACAGCTTTACTGATAAAACTACATAGTGTATTAACAATCCGTGAAAATTGGGTTTCAGAAAACATATCCTTTGCACATTAACATGTAAAGTACTCTGATTTGTTTTCATCCTTTTGAAATATTTTTTCATGACACAAAAATATAATAAATGGCTTTCACAGCTACTGAAATATATTTTGAAATGTTTGCACAGTTGACTTAGTTATTTAAATGTTGTGTATTAGGAAAAACCTGACATCCTATATCCTTTTATTTTACATTCTAAGCAGCAGGTCACACAGTTCACCTTATGAAGTCCTGTAGCTCTGCAGTCAGAAGAAAATTAATTGTAAGAAAAACTGACTTTTCACCTCTGTCTGAACACAGAGCAAATTTAACATACAAACAAGATTTAAAGGCATCTTTTATTGCCCCTCCACTTTTCAACTGAACAGAACACCTGTTCAGTGTCAACTTGCAAGAAGGGTCGAGTAAGTATTAAAAATAGCTTGACCTGATCAAATAAGACTCACCAATGAAAGTGGTCGAGTGGATTTTTCGAGCCCTGTATATCAAGAGGAGTAAGAATTGTTGGTCAAGTTTCACTCGTTGTGCAATTGTGAAAGCCATAGTAGGAAATTTAACCCAAGAAGCTTTTGAAGTGTTTGATTTCCTCCCTGTAGTATGAATACTGGTTGTTGGTTTTTGACGTAATATTTTGCATTAGGTGTGAGAGAGAGAATGTGTGAGAGAAAATTGTGAAGTAATTGCACTGCTGAGAGAAATTAGTGTGACATCATTTTCTGCCGCACTGGTATGGGTTAGTTAGTTGAAGCCGCACTTGTATTGGTGGCAGTGCTGAGTTGCTATTGGTTATAAACAGCTTGCGAAAAGGATTGTGGGATTGAAATTGCTTCCTGATTCGACTGACTATCATTGTGGTTGACTGAATTTATGCAAAAATGAAAATTTTCAAGACATTAAGACCCTCATTATGACATTAGCAGTATTTCGGCAAAACCGAAGTGATGGCGGCTGCCGAAATACCGCCAGTGATGTAATACTGCTGTATTATATGTTACACACCACAGACCGCCCAAATACGGCCACATTACCTACACCACCTGGCCGACCGAGGGCAGAAGAGAGGCGGTCGCAGCACCGCCACGCCGAAAACATTCCACCCGCCATTTTACGTTCCACAAATCAGCACAGCGGTCTCTGCACGGTGTTGAACCTTTGGCAGTTCGCACTGCCATGCAACTGCCCATTGGGTACTATTGCTGCCTATGGGGGACTGGGGCCCATGACCAACAACTCCGGTAGTGACGGTCTTGTGTGCGGCGGCTTACAACCCCTTACTGCCCGCTACCTCAGATGTCTCCTGATGATCTACACGACATGGGATGGTGTGGACTTCCTGACAGGTATGTGGGACGACTGTAATGGGGTTATGTGGGGGAGGGGAGTGTTAGCGAGATGTGTATGTTTGGGGTGTGTGTGTGTGCAGGCATGTGTGTGCATTGGTATGGGTGTGTGCAGGTGTGGGGGTGCCGTTGAGTGTGACAGGAATGTGTTTTTCCTGTCCTGGGGTGTGTTACCACCAGAGTTTTAATGGCAGGGCGACCACTCTGCAAACCCTGGCGGTGTGCAGCCTCGTAATACGGTCGGCGGTGTCATACTTCCTGCCGGCCTGGAGAAGGCAACCGCCGGCCGTGGTGATCTGCCCGCACTGGCCGTGGTGTGGTTGTTTTTCGTAGGCCACATCGCCATGCTCATAATACGTCTGTCTTCATCGTCAGGACTGCGGCGGGCCACGCACCGCCAAACTTGTAATGACCACTTAAGAAGTGCACTAAGAGGAGATGTGTTTATGTCAATTAGAGAGGGCAAAGAAGCCCCGCCTGAAGGAACCCCGGCTTATCGCGTGGCGTTGTTAAATGGAGTTTCCATACGCCTACAGCTTCAACAGTGGTATAAAATGGCTGAGAAAGAGGGTGCTTTAGCTTTTCCACATTTTGGAATATTTTAGTTAAGAGTATCAGACAACTTGAGGAGAATAATGTATGAGTCACAATCACCTCCAAGACCCACCCAATTTAAAGCTCTTAGTATTTGGGAACTCACTGCAAGACAGAGAACAACAACAAAATTTGAGAATAGAATGCAGAAAGAAATTCAGACTTAGCAGAACAAAAAATGTGGAGAGCAGACATATTAGATGGAGTGAGAATGTTTCCAGCTATTACAGAAGAAAGTGATGGGGGTACAAAACCTAAGGCTCTAAAGAAACAGACAGCAAAGGCAGAGCAGACAGCAGAAGATTAGGGTAAAAGGACAATCCGATATGAGAGTGATTCGGAAAATGAATTAATAAATCATCAAAAGCTGAATCGTTCCGCACAGTATCATTCAGTTGAGGAAAAAGAGAGTAGTAAATAATGTAGTCCCGAATGTGCCAGTTGCACAGATCCCGAATCAGACTGTTGCAAGTCCACCTGTTAATTTAGTGGCACAAGTGTGAGAAGGTAGCCTCTTTCTAGCCTTGTTACCCCCACTTTTGGCCTGTTTGTGAGTGTATGTCAGGGTGTTTGTCACTGTTTTCACTGTCTCACTGGGATCCTGATAGCCAGGCCTCAGTGCTCATAGTGAAAACACTATGTTTTCAGTATGTTTGTTATGTGTCACTGGGATCCTGCTGGTCAGGACCCCAGTGCTCATAGGTTTGTGGCCTATATGTATGTGTCACTGGGACCCTGTCACACAGGGCCCCAGTGCTCATAGGTGTGCATGTATATGTTCCCTGTGTGGTGCCTAACTGTCTAACTGAGGCTCTGCTAACCAGAACCTCAGTGGTTATGCTCTCTCATTACTTTCAAATTGTCACTAACAGGCTAGTGACCAATTTTACCAATTTACATTGGCTTACTGGAACACCCTTATAATTCCCTAGTATATGGTACTGAGGTACCCAGGGTATTGGGGTTCCAGGAGATCCCTATGGGCTGCAGCATTTCTTTTGCCACCCATAGGGAGCTCTGACAATTCTTACACAGGCCTGCCACTGCAGCCTGAGTGAAATAACGTCCACGTTATTTCACAGCCATTTTACACTGCACTTAAGTAACTTATAAGTCACCTATATGTCTAACCTTTACCTGGTAAAGGTTGGGTGCAAAGTTACTTAGTGTGAGGGCACCCTGGCACTAGCCAAGGTGCCCCCACATTGTTCAGAGCCAATTCCCTGAACTTTGTGAGTGCGGGGACACCATTACACGCGTGCACTACATATAGGTCACTACCTATATGTAGCTTCACAATGGTAACTCCGAATATGGCCATGTAACATGTCTATGATCATGGAATTGCCCCCTCTATGCCATCCTGGCATTGTTGGTACAATTCCATGATCCCAGTGGTCTGTAGCACAGATCCTGGTACTGCCAAACTGCCCTTCCTGGGGTTTCACTGCAGCTGCTGCTGCTGCCAACCCCTCAGACAGGCATCTGCCCTCCTGGGGTCAAGCCAGGCTTGTCCCAGGATGGCAGAACAAAGAACTTCCTCTGAGAGAGGGTGTGACACCCTCTCCCTTTGGAAAATGGTGTGAAGGCAGGGGAGGAGTAGCCTCCCCCAGCCTCTGGAAATGCTTTGTTGGGCACAGATGTGCCCAATTCTGCATAAGCCAGTCTACACCGGTTCAGGGACCCCTTAGCCCCTGCTCTGGCGCGAAACTGGACAAAGGAAAGGGGAGTGACCACTCCCCTGACCTGCACCTCCCCTGGGAGGTGTCCAGAGCTCCTCCAGTGTGCTCCAGACCTCTGCCATCTTGGAAACAGAGGTGCTGCTGGCACACTGGACTGCTCTGAGTGGCCAGTGCCACCAGGTGACGTCAGAGACTCCTTGTGATAGGCTCCTTCAGGTGTTAGTAGCCTTTCCTCTCTCCTAGGTAGCCAAACCCTCTTTTCTGGCTATTTAGGGTCTCTGTCTCTGGGGAAACTTTAGATAACGAATGCAAGAGCTCATCCGAGTTCCTCTGCATCTCCCTCTTCACCTTCTGATAAGGAAACGACCGCTGACCGCGCTGGAAGCCTGCAAACCTGCAACATAGTAGCAAAGACGACTACTGCAACTCTGTAACGCTGATCCTGCCGCCTTCTCAACTGTTTTCCTGCTTGTGCATGCTGTGGGGGTAGCCTGCCTCCTCTCTGCACCAGAAGCTCCGAAGAAATCTCCCGTGGGTCGACGGAATCTTCCCCCTGCAACCGCAGGCACCAAAAAGCTGCATTACCGGTCCCTTGGGTCTCCTCTCAGCACAACGAGCGAGGTCCCTCGAATCCAGCGACGCTGTCCAAGTGACCCCCACAGTCCAGTGACTCTTCAGCCCAAGTTTGGTGGAGGTAAGTCCTTGCCTCACCTTGCTGGGCTGCATTGCTGGGAACCGCGACTTTGCAGCTACTCCGGCCCCTGTGCACTTCCGGCGGAAATCCTTTGTGCACAGCCAAGCCTGGGTCCACGGCACTCTAACCTGCATTGCACGACTTTCTAAGTTGGTCTCCGGCGACGTGGGACTCCTTTGTGCAACTTTGGCGAGCACCGTTTCACGCATCCTCGTAGTGCCTGTTTCTGGCACTTCTCCGGGTGCTACCTGCTTCAGTGAGGGCTCTGTCTTGCTCGACGTCCCCTCTCTCTGCAGGTCCAATTTGCGACCTCCTGGTCCCTCCTGGGCCCCAGCAGCGTCCAAAAACACCAAACGCACGATTTGCGTCTAGAAAGGCTTGTTGGCGTCCTTTCGGCGGGAAAACACTTCTGCCCGACTCTCCAAGGCGAGAGGGATCCGTCCACCAAAGGGGAAGTCTCTAGCCCTTTTCGTTCCTGCAGAAACCTCAGCTTCTTCTGTCCAGTCGAAGCTTCTTTGCACCCGCAGCTGGCATTTCCTGGGCATCTGCCCATCTCCGACTTGCTTGTGACTTTTGGACTTGGTCCCCTTGTTCCACAGGTACCCTAGATTGGAAATCCACAGTTGTTGCATTGCTGGTTTGTGTCTTTCCTGCATTATTCCTCTAACACGACTCTTTTGTCCTTAGGGGAACTTTAGTGCACTTTGCACTCACTTTTCAGGGTCTTGGGGAGGGTTATTTTTCTAACTCTCACTATTTTCTAATAGTCCCAGCGACCCTCTACAAGGTCACATAGGTTTGGGGTCCATTCGTGGTTCGCATTCCACTTTTGGAGTATATGGTTTGTGTTGCCCCTATCCCTATGTTTCCCCATTGCATCCTATTGTAACTATACATTGTTTGCACTGTTTTCTAAGACTATACTGCATATTTTTGCTATTGTGTATATATATCTTGTGTATATTTCCTATCCTCTCACTGAGGGTACACTCTAAGATACTTTGGCATATTGTCATAAAAATAAAGTACCTTTATTTTTAGTATAACTGTGTATTGTGTTTTCTTATGATATTGTGCATATGACACTAAGTGGTACTGTAGTAGCTTCACACGTCTCCTAGTTCAGCCTAAGCTGCTCTGCTAAGCTACCATTATCTATCAGCCTAAGCTGCTAGACACCCTATACACTAATAAGGGATAACTGGGCCTGGTGCAAGGTGCAAGTACCCCTTGGTACTCACTACAAGCCAGTCCAGCCTCCTACAACAAGTGCCTGTGATTTATCCACCAATTGTTACGGGTAATACAGCACAGTCCATTTCAAGTACTAAGGTGAATCAAGCAGTGCAGACACCTAATATGACCAAGCTTGTGCAGAATTGTAATTAGAATCTGCCTATGTTTACGCCAATGCAGATAATGTCAAATACCCTAAACCAAACAGGACAGGCTTTCAGCACTGTTTTAACAGGTCAAAGTGCTGGAATGCCCACTCCATAGAATCAGACAAATTTGATGGGTCCGGATGCACTAACAGTTCCTGTGTCTATGGGTCCGGTTGTACCCATGTATGCCTCAGGTAATTCTGGAAGTAATGCCCATTCAATGAATATTTCAGCAATTCCTGAAACGCCAGCTGCATCATCACCAACTGGTATGCAGAGATCAGTATATTCCAACAACCCAGAGATGGGAAGATCAGCTTCTTTTGGCCCACCTTTGACTCCTAAATGAACTGCAGAACCTAACCAGATGTTAAATCAGGCAGGACCAGTTCTTGATGCTAGGTTTCCACAGGAAATCCCACTTCCTTACATGCTTACAAGAGATCAAATTACAAGTGTACATTGCAGTACCCTGCAAGATGTGCCCCAGAGAAGTGATATCAGTTTGCAAGGTCTTTCAGCACAATAGTTAACGGATTGTCTAAACAATCAGAGCCCGAATGGTGCAACAAAGGTTAATGTTAGATCTGAAGAGAAACCAGAGACAGGACAGCGAATATGTCCAGATTGAAATTAGAACAAAACAAATTAATTTTGAAAACATTCGATGCAGAGCATTGGAAATGTACACAGAGTATTAATTGTGATTCATGTGTAAAGATGTTACCCAACGAGCAGGAAATGCTTATGAAAAGTTAGCAGATTTAGCCAAGAAATATGAAGTGGACTTACAGAAATCCAAACCTCTAAAGAGAAGTTAGATATTAGAGTTCAGCAGCAAAGACATCATAAACATGAGATCATCCAAAATGAGAATGCATATCAAGGAATTCATTACATACATTCAAACATGGGGTGCATTAGATAAATGAGAAGGCAGATGGGCAAAGAAAAGAGAGTAGAAGAAAGCAAAGCCGAATGTGTCTCTGGCAGGAGCAATTCAAGCTGAGAACAATGTATAGATGATGCCTAAGAGAGAGAAAGCCCAGGTGGAGGTTATGTGCATGTGCCATGGAGTAGGAGCGATATTTTGTCATTCATTAATGATTACCCGTGATTGAGGGAGAAGCCAGTGGAGTGGTACAAGCAGACAGAAAGGTTTATGAACCTTTCAAAATGCCTGTGGGAAGATTTGAAAATGTTGTTTGACATTGTCATTCCAGCTGACTTGTAGACTGCAAAAGAAGTGTTGATTGGACAGAGCATGAACCTCCGAGAGATCCAGTAACAGGATTGTCATCTGAAGAAGGGATGAAAAAGTATTATATGTAATTGAATTCTTGCAGAACAAAGTGTTTACAAAAGATATTGATTGGCAGAAAATTGACTGGACATCACATGAAGTTGAAGAGGCTATTCATGGGTATTATGAGAGATTGCTGCTAGCTTTCAAACAGCATACCGGTACAGAGAACATCGAGCTGAAGGATATGGATCACTTTGTGTCTAGGGTTGTGCAGGGATTGAAGCCAGACATTAGAAAATTAATTCAGCAGCATTTGATTTGTTGGCAGAAAAAAACGCATTGATGAGATCCTGCGGTATGCAAGGTACTGCAGTAATGAAACTGAGCTGAAGCAGAAAAAGTTGAAAGAAAACCAAATGGTGATGCAATTGAAGGCACAGAAAGAACGTGAGAGCTTACAGATGATGCTGAATACAAGTGGAATGCAAGGTGTGCAACAGAAGGTTAGTAATGTGGTTCAGCCAAGAGATAGAGGACATGGTGTACAGGTACATCAGAGTGAAAATTTGGTTGACCTTCAGTTACTGAAGAAAGCAAATCCTTGTCATGCTTACAGAAATTTTGGTCATTGGTGGAGGGAATGAGCCTAAAATAATGTGAATACTTTGGTACAGAATGCTGGAGTTGCTCTGAATCAAAGTAATAAACAGGTTCAAATTCAGAGAGTTCAAAGACCCTAAATCTCGAATGTACAAGTGTCCACAGGACAGCAGATACAGGTACCACAAGTCCTGATGACACAGCAGCAGGTGATTGTACCTCAGGAAAACATGAATTGGACGGCACATGCAAACATGAATCAATTGGCAAATGCAAATGGGAATCCGAGATATCACAATTTCCCTTAATTGATTGGAGTGATGAGGATTTCTTAGAAACATTTCACAGTGATAGTTCTGATGATAACGATTGTATGTTATCTGCATCCTTAGAGGTAGATCAACGTGGTCCCTATGTAAATGCCAATGTTATGGGACACGATCTGTCATTCTTGGTTGACACTGGAGCTCCACTATCAGAACTGCAGAAGTGCCAGATGGCCGTACCAGAACAAATTATTCAGGCTGTAGGAGTAGCAAATAAGCAGTTGACACATCCTTTTACAGGACATGCTCCAGTAAAATAGGTTCTTTTGAAGATAAGCACCAATTCGTGGTTTGCAATTCAAGTCCAGTAAATCTGTTAGGACGTGACCTGCTGTTCAAGCTAAACTGTTACATCAGCTGCACATCTAGATTGATAGAAATACAAACAAATTATGAGGAAAATGTGCCTTGTAAAATTGTAGAACAGTATCCCACTTGTCTTGTTGTATCCAGTGAAGACATGTAATGAATTGCCTGAAGAATTGCAGGAGACAGTTTTTTCTGAGACTTGGGATTTTTCAGGAAATGATATAGGACTCATGAAACGAGCTGAGCCAGCCAAAATAAGAAAGAAGCCAAATGCAGTGTACCTGAGGATACTGTCTTCCAATATGACACCCAGAGTAATTGCTGGAATAACACCCTTGATTGAAAGCCTGACTGAGCAAGGTGTTCTGAAGGAAATTTTGGGAAGCCCTTGTAATTCCCCTATTTTAGGGTTACGGAGGCCCAGTGGAAAATATTTCATAGTTCAGGATTTGAGAAAAGTGAACAAGATTGTTGTTACATGTTGTCCGGTGGTACCGAATCCAGCAGTGATTTTATTTCAGATCCGGTGTGAAACGGAGTGTTTTACAGTCATTGACTTGTGTCAGGCCCTCTTTTCAATTTCTCTACATGAAGATAGCCAGTTACTCTTTGCCTTTAAATTTGGCAGTCATATTTTACCATGGTGTTGTATTCCAAATAGGTATACAGAATCACAATCATTTTTTAATCAGATTTTGAAGAAGAATTAGGAAACCCATAAAATGCCATTTTAGTGCAGTATATAGACAACCTTTTGGTTCTATGAAATACTCATGAAGCTTGCAGAAGAGATATTATATCTCTCTTGAATCATTTAGGAGAAAATGGACAAAGTTTCACCAGCAAAACTGCAGTACTGTAAAAAAAAGTCTCCCCAGCAAAACTGCAGTAGTGTAAAAAAGAAGTCCAATATTTAGGTCAACACATAGAGAAAGGCGCAAGGAAGATGTCCCAAGAGAGAATTTCAGCAATCATGTGGATGGATCCCCCAGTTACTCAGAGGGAAGTCTGAATGTTTATGGGAATGGTTGGCTATTGCCGCCAATAGATTCCACATTTTTCCATTTTGTCCAAGCCCTTATAGAGGTTGACACACAAGGATGTGTCTGATCCAGTACCATTTGATGATGAATGCATACATGCCTTCGCTGAGCTGAGAGGAAGCTTGTGCCGTGCCCCAGCGCTGGAATGCTCAAATACTACACATGTTTTTCTTTGTTTTGCTGTGAGAGGGATGGATGTGCTCTCTTGTTCTGACACAGTTACATGGAGATGCAAACAAGCCTGTGGCATATTTTTTAGCCACACTTGATCCTGTAGCTGCTGCGTTGCCTGGTTGTTTAAGAGCGATGGTAGCACTGAGCGCCAGCACCGAACAGTGCGAAGGCTTAGTTATGGACCAGCCACTGAACGTTTTTAGCCTGCATTCAGTAGACATTTTGTTAACTCGCACCAAGACTCAGTGAGCAAATTATAGTGGGTTCTTCAAATGTCAACATAAAAAGATGCAATGTATTACATTTAACTATTCTTTTGCCAAATCCAGTTGAAGATGTAAATGCCTGTAAAGATGAGATTGAGCATGCCTCTCTCAATGTTACTGAACTGTGCACCAAACCAAGACCCACATTAAAAACGTTCCCTTAGATGAAATTGACTATGTCACGTTCGTTGATGGCTCATGCTTAAGAGATCCTGATGGTATCCTGACAGCAGGTTATACAGTTTGCACAGTCTCAGGTGTGATAGAAGCCTCCTGGATTCAAGGAGTTTTTTTATTTACAAGTAATTTCTCTTACTAGAGCATATGTGTTTCTCAACAGATCAAACTGACCATTTTCACTGACAGACAATATGGGTTGGGTGTCGTTCACAACTTTGGAAAGTTGTGGTACCAGAGGGGTTTCATGACCTCTTTGAAATGGTGGCAGAGTTTACCAATTGCTGAAAGCATTACAGTTATCTGTGAAAATTGCAGTTGTACAATGTGCAGCTCACCAGAAGTCAAATGATTACATGTCCTAGGGCAATAAACATGGAGACGAAGTAGGAAGGCATTGTGCCTTGCATTGCCCACCTTTAATGAGGAATTGAGCTATGGAAATGACAATGAGACAAGTAAAAATGTCTTTATGGTAGCCTTTGATACTTAGGAAGAAGTTAAAAGATTGCAGGAAGCAGTGATAGAAGACGAAAATCAGGGTTGGATTAGAGCAGGATGTGTCCACAAGAATTCAGATGATGTAAGGGTGTCAAGTGATGGTAACCCAATAGCTTATTGCCCTCAATGGCAGGGTATTACCATGGACAGGCACACATAGGTAGAGAAGCAATGATCAGATGAGGCAAACATGATACAACCCCAGATTTAGATTGGTTGCGGAAGCAGTGTCACAGATGTGTAACGTATCAAAAGATGAATGTAGGGAAATGCACAGTTGTTACCCTTATTCACATAGGCAGATCAGGAGGACCATTCAACAGAATGCAGCTTCAGTTCATTGAAATGCCAGTGTTTATAGGCTGAGGAACATTTTGGTTGTGGTGTGTGTATTCTCCCACTGAGTAGAGGCTTATCCAACTCAAAGAAATGACAGCCTCACAGTTGCAAAGTTGCTATTGAGAGAGTTAATACTTCGATATGGTTTTCGCATTTCTCTGGAATCAGACTGAGGAACTTATTTCAACAGTGAGATTATTAAATTATTGTTGAGCAAGTTGAGCAAAGACTGCACTGCAGTTACAGACCAGAAGCGTCAGGACAGGTAGAGCAGATAAATGGAACACTAAAGTTTTGAATGGCGAAAGTATGTGCATTTAAAACACTGAACTTGCCAGAAGCACTGCTTCTTGTCCTGATGGGTATGCGCAGCTCATCTTCAGTAGGGTAGGCTTGTGACCACATGAGATCATCATGAGGCGCTATGAGATTGCCAGCAGTGCCTGCAAATGCTCTTGTGAACATTACACATGACTTGGTACTGGATTATTGCAAAGGACTAGCTGATGTGGTTCATTCTTTGTCTCGCCAGGTTAGAGAAGCAACTGCACAACAGCACAAAGAACTTTGCCACGACCTGGCACATACGTGTTAGTGAAAAAGTATGTAAGAAAGACATGCTTGGAGCCACGTTAGAAAGGGCCGTACCAGGTTGTTCTAGTAACAACTACAGCTATGGAGTTGGAGAGTCAGATTGGGATAGAGACCATGCACATGCTGCAGTGAAGAATAGTCAAGGATTCTTAGCTTTAGATTGGCAACATGTAAGGAAATTATGTGCACACAGGCCAAAGTCATAGACAGACATTCATTTTGTAGGTACTAGTGAATGTAGACATGCTTTTGTATTTAGAAGTTCATAAACCTTTATGTTAAATGGACAGGCTCCCACCATACAAGGAGTTTATTTCATATGTGGGGAAAAAAGCCTATTACAGACTGTGGAAAGTCTGGTGTGGAACATATTATCTGGGAGTAGTTTTTCTGAAAATGTATCATGTGGACGACATTAATTAAACTGTCTGGGATGAAAAATCAAACTCCAGAGTTAAAAAAGGAGCAAGTGCCTCAGAAATAGTGGGAGATATTTTGGTGCCATAATTTCATCAGTGCGAGTAATCTTGAATGATCTCAAGATTAGGAAATTATCAACAATAGTGGACAAACTATCCATTGACACTGCAGGAACTATGATGTTAATAAACACAAAGATGGCAGCTGTGAGATCAATGGTTTTGCAGAATCATACATTACAAACATGACTGACTTAAAAAGAGATCTGAAAGAATGGACATCCACTGGTGCATGGGAAGCTATTGGAAGTGGTTTCTCAGCCATTGGTAAATGGTTTGGGAACATGGGAAGGGGAATAGTAGGAACCATTATGATACTTTTGCTGATTGTGTTTTTGTGGGTCATAGTTACACTAGGATTTTTACAAAATATAAAAGATACTGAAGGTGAAAAGAGCTAAGACTAGGTAGAAGAGAGAGGAGACAGAAATGGAGACTAGGAGAAGCATTCATTACTGTAACCTCAAGAGATTAGAGGATTACAGCAGACTTTATCAGGATAAATCATCTAAATTCTGGGTTGTCTCATTGAAATGAGAATTTGGCATTTCATGTTGCCGTATTTCGCCATCAAATGAGGGACTGATATAGCTTAAGAAATAGTGCTGTCCCTTGTGAAAACTAAAGGCATTAAAATGTGACAACTTAGAAAAGCTGCACTGACACACATCTTAAATGTGCAATTGCTTCTATTTCAAAGTTCGATTTAGGTGCCTTTTGTATTTAAATCACATTAGAAGGAAAAAAATGATGTTAAAATGCAATTTAGACTCTAGACTATCAGTGCATGTAGAAAAGATACTGAATTTCTTGTAATGAATGAAATCATTGTTTTACTGTGGAAAGATTTATTCCCTTGTCCTCGAGGAAGAGACATTCCAGGAACATGGACTGCAATCATATACATTTGTTTAAAATCTGCTTGAGGTCACACAGAAAGGAGATGTTCCCATGAGAAGACCTGGGATGCTATGTGTTTGTTTCAATTTGGAAGTCTTTCAATTACCCTTCATTGGCTGAGACCTATTCAATGTAACATGAACTGATACCTTTGGCAAATCAAATTAGTTTGTGAAATTTGAAATTATGATGGGCATTCAAACTTTAGTCACTCTTGAGCCGACTTGAGCAGCTTGCTGAGAGCTCCTGATGCTTGCAGGTGCCTTGCTGATGAAGATTCCCTGAATGCTGTATCCCTTGGAGATGTATCGTCCTCTCTGCCATTTGCCCTTACCTTTGAAATGCCTATTTAGATTTGGTAATCCTTTTATTTGCCCATCAGATTACTCATGACTGAGCTTCTGATATGCTAATGCTTTTTCTTTTTATCTGTCTTTTGTCTAACTTAGTCAGCGACCTGCAGTCCGAGATGATTTTTTTCCAAATTATTTTTGTTCTTTTTGTATTTTGCCCGCATGCGTTTCTCCCCACACTTGCATTCCCCTTATTTGGCTAGCCAGAGGGTTAACCTGTGCCCAGCCAAAGATTACTGACTGCTAAAATTTGAATTGACTAATGACTGTAAATTCTGAGAAGCGAGTAATATCTGTCTCTCAGATATTTTTATTGATGTTATGTATTCTTCTTGAATGCTTAGTTTTATTAATGTTTGTTTGCCTGAATGTATTCCGACGCCTGGGCAACAATTATGTACCTTTATAATAGGGTTTTGCGCACTGTCATTATAACTGAGTTTGTGGTTGTAAAAAAGTTTTTAACTTTATTCCTCATTGGAGTTTTCATTCATTGGCCACATAAGTCATGGCGTCTAAACTGTTTGGGGTATTGTTGAAATTTTGTTGATGATTCACCACACTATTATTTGGGTCCAAAGATCTGTCTACCTCATTGACCATTTGATTCCTGTGAAGGATGAAAAATGCATCCGCATTATCAAATCAAAAAACACTGTCTATGGAAATTAGGTCCTAACTATAACTACCTACTGGTGATCGTCATTTGAGATGGCTGGTGAGTCATAAATGGTGTCACAGAACATGTTATGTGTGTTGTAACATGCGAGGTCATAAGCAGTGCATGGCAGGGTGCAACTAATATTTAGCTCTGTTAACTATAACTGGTGAATGTTTTTTTTTTGTTTTTAGTTCAAAAAGTTAATGTTGTCACTGATATATTCACATAACTATATTGTTAATTTAACCTTTGTTTTTTCAGTGTATTTGCAGTTGCCAGTAGCTAGTTATAGTTAGGATCTAGTTTCCATTGAAAAAGCATTTTTTGACTTGCCTATACCTTTGGCACTGTTTAACAAATCGTCACAAAATTTTCCAACATAGGTGTGCCAGAGAACCTTGTTGTGCACGGAACGTTTCAGGGTCATCCATCGTGGAGGGGCTGAGAAAAAAGGGGGTTAAAAAAAGTGTATTTCTCATGTTAATTCGCATAGGAGCTGTGAACACAACTACAGCCCGAACCAATAGACGAAATAATACCAAATTCAACAGAAAGGTAGCTTTCGGTATGCAGATTACACTTTTTGTTATCTAGAGGTGCGAAGGCGTCGTAAGTCATCCCGATCTCACGAAGAGATCTAATTGTCGGCCAACATATAAACCAGGTAGTGTTGACAGCCATGTTACGACTCGGCTTCAGCCAAGTATATAAAAAAAATAATAATAATAATAATGATGAAATGGGGGCAGGATACTGTTTCCCTACCTCCCCTAGCCTTGGTGCAGGGGTCCCCCAGGGACCACTCCCCCCAAGCTTAAAATTATATATATATATATATTTTTCATCACAGTGAAAATCATGGTGGACCTGCAAATTTCGCTGTGATTTAAAAAAAAAAAACAAAGCAAGCGCAGTCTCCCGTGCTTGCCTTTAATATTGGGCCAAGTCCTGGGGGCATTTGTCAGTGCGCGGCAGGGTTCAGTCTCAACAGCAGTTGGCAAGAAAGAAACCACTTGTCACAGACACTATCTGCGATATTGCGGTAGAAAAAGGCAAGAATGCAAACACCTCCATCAAGGATTACAGACAACTTTTCAAGGTGGAAATGCAAAAAAAACGCACTTACTTTGCCTTGGTCGGTCGACTCCACAGGCGGCGTGGTCGCCGCGATGACGTCGGGAGTAGTACAAAGAAGCCACCCTTGCGCAGTGACGTCAGCTTCTTTTAACGGCTTTCCACACTCGAGCGCAGAGCCGCTAAGAACACTGAGATCGGTACGCCAGAGCTAAGGACCTGATGGGGAAATCCCTGTCCACAGAAATCAGTTCGCAAGCGGGGAGGATGGGTGGACGGTAAGGAATCTGGACGGTAAGGAGTCTGCAACTAGAATATGTCTCTAACAGATATTTCATTACTGAAGGTAAGTAACTTGTACATCTGATAGAGACTTCTAGTTGCAGATTCCTTACCTTAGAATAGATACCCAAGCCAAGCCATCCACGGTGGTGGGCTGTGAACCAAGATTATACTAAAAAGGCCTGCAGGACCGAATGACCAAAGTAGCTGTCTCTGCGGACCGGACTGTCCAGGCAGTAATGTTTTGTGAACCTGTGCAGAGATGCCCACATTGCTGCCTGGCAGATATCCAGGACAGGAACTCCGCATGCTAACACAGTAGAAGCAGCAGTTGCTCTGTTGGAATGAGCATGCAAGCCTTCAGGAGGTTGCTTTTTAGCCAAAGCAGAGCACATTTTGATGCAAAGGAGCACCAATCAAGAGATGGTACGCTTTTGCACCCCCTTCCCTTTCTTCGCACCCACATAGCCAACAAAGAGTTGATCGTCCACCCGGAAATCTTTAGTACGATTGAGGTAGAACGTCAATGCTCTTTTTGGGTCCAGACAGTGGAGTCTCTCCTCCTCATGGGAAGGATGTTGGGGTGCGTAGAAGGTAGGCAAAGTGATGGACTGGCCTACATGAAATGGTGTAACCATGTTAGGAAGGAAGGGAGCTCTAGTGCATAACACCACTTTGTCAGGGTGTACAGACAAGTATGGAGGTTTTGAAGAAAGGGCCTGAAGCTCACTTACCCTGCGAGCAGAGGTGATAGCGACCTGAAAGACAGTTTTGAATGTGAGGAGCCGCAAGGGACAATTATGCATTGGCTCAAAGGGGCTACACATCAAATAAGTAAGTATAAGATTAAGATCCCACTGAGGCATGACAAATGGAGTGGGAGGAAATAAGTGGGTGAGCCCTTTTAAGAACCTACTCACAATAGGAGATTTAAAGAGTGAGGGCTGATCAGGTAGCCTAAGAAAGATGGAAAAGGCAGACAAATACCCTTAAAGGGTGCCCAAAGCAGAGCCCTGCTGGGCTAAAGAAAGAATGAACAGAAGAACATCTGACAGAGGGGCAGAAAGGGGATCAACAGATTTGTTGGTACACCATGCCACAAATTTATTCCAACAACAGGAGTGTACAGTTTAGTGAATGGATGCCTGGCTGCCAAGATAACATTGCAGACTTTGGGTGGAAAGGCAAATTCCGTCAACTGTTGCTGCTCAATCTCCACGCATGAAGACGGAGGTTGGTCAGGTTTGGGTGGAGAACCATCCCCTGCTGCTGCGACAGAAGATTCGCCCGAAGAGGAAGTTGGAGTGGAGGATCGTTGGACATGCTCAATAGCTCTGGATACCACACTCTTCGAGCCCAGTCCGGAGCGACCAAGATAACTTGGGCCCGGTCGTACTTGATTTTCTTGAAAACTCTGGGCAGAAGAGGAAGGTGTAAAGGAGGCTGGAGCTCCACTCAAGACGAAAAGTGTCTCCGAGCGAGTGCCGCCTTGGAAACTCCAACGGGCAATACAGCTGACATTGCGTGTTCTCTGCGGAGGCGAACAAATCTAACCAAGGCTCTCCCCACTTGCGCCACCTCTGGATGGAGACGCCATTTGTGATCGGCTATGCATTAATGGCCGAGTTTGTTTGCTCTGGCGTTGAGAGAGCCCGCCAAATGTTGAACAATCAGGGTAATGCCCTGATGTTCCAGCCATGTCCAGAGGCGTAGTGCCTCCTGACAAAGGGTCCTGGACCCTACCCCACCCTGTTTGTTGGAATACCACATGGTGGTACACCTGCACCACTTTCCCTTTGAGAGAGGAAAGGAATGTTTTCAACGCAAGCCTGATCACCCAGAGCTCCAGCATATTTATGTCGGGCCCGACTCCGCAGGAGACCAGAGGCCTGAGATCTCTGCCTCTCCCATGTGGCCATCCCAACCCAGAAGTGACGCATCTGTCACTATAGAGAGATCTGGTTGGGGAAGGGAGAGGGATCTGCCATTGACCCAATTTGGATTCGAAAGCCACCACTGTAGGTCTTTCGCAGTCCCCTCTAAGATCTGGACCATGTCGGAGAGATTTCCCTGATGCTGCGCCCACTGGAACTTCAGGCCCCACTTCAGAGTTCGCATATGCCATCTGGCATGTTTTACTAGCAGGATGCAGGAGGCCATAAGGCCCAGCAGCCTCAGAGTCATTCTCAGCGAAACCCAAGACCGAGGCTGAAAGATCGACCTGAATGCCTTGGACTCGCTTGTCAGGAGGATAAGCCTGAAATTGCACTGTATCCACAACCGCTCCAATGAAAGGGGGCGTCTTGAGAGGGAGTCAGGTGTGACTTCGGCATGTTTATAATGAACCCCAGCTTGTGCAGGAGGTTCGCCGTAGTCTGAAGGTGGGAGATGACTGTCTGAGGTGAAGGCGCCTTCAACAGCCAGTAGTGGAGATAGGGGAAGACTGAGACCCCCTAACCTGCGCAGATGAGCTGCAATCACCGCCATCACTTTCGTGAGCACCCGAGGGGCGCTGGTAAGGCCAAAAGGGATCATGGTAAACAAAGTGCTCGTGACCTACCACGAATCGTCGGTAACGCCTGTGTGCAGGCAGGATGGGGATGTGGAAATAAGCATCCTTCAAGTCCAACACTACCATCCAGTCTCCTGGGTCTAAGGCAGACAGAACCTGAGCCAGGGTGAGCATTTTGAAGTTCTCCTTCTTGAGGAAGTAGTTCAGGTCCCGAAGGTCTAGGATAGGACGTAAGCTCTTATCCTTCTTTGGTATCAGAAAGTAGCGGGAATAACAACCATGACCTACTTCTGGCACAGGGACCCTTTCCATAGCTCCCTTGGCCAAGAGAGCTGCGACTTCCTGGAGGAGAAGCACCAAATGATACTCCGGAAGATGATGGAAGGATGGTGGCGTGTGTGGTGGTGCAGATTCGAAAGGGAGGGAGTAGCCCTTCCGAATGATCTGTAAAACCCACCCATCCGTGGTGATATGTTCCCAGTGGGGCAGGTGATGGCGGATCCTGCCACCAACTGGGTGGGAGTGTGGGGACGGACTAGGAGGATTTGGAGACTGCAGTGGGGGCAGAGGTGGACTGGACAGACCTCTGGTTCCCTGTCCCAAGGCCACGTGGGATTCCGCGTCCTCGGCCACCCATAGGCTGGCCAGCGTGTGTGGCTGGGTAGAGGACGCGACAGGGCACCCTTTCCGTGTCCACGAAAGGGACGAAAAGCAGACTGTGGTGGGCGAGTGGCGGAGGAAAGACCAAGGGACTGAGCAGTAGCCCCGGAATCCTCGAATCTCTCCAAAGCCGAGTCCGCTTTGCCTCCGAAGAAACGGGTGCCATCAAAGGGCATGTCCATGAGTGAATGTTGGACATCCCACTAGAAGCCAGAAGTGCGCAACCAGGCATGGCGCAGTAAGGCCACTGTCGTTGCAACTGATCTGCCCAGAGAGTCAGTCGTATCCAGCCCACAACGGATAGTGAACTTTGCTGCATCTCTTCCATCTTTCACTGCTTGGGAGACGATAGTACGGGCCTCCTCTGGTATCTGCGGCAGGACTTGCGCAACCGTATCCCACAGGGACTGGGGTATAACGGCCCAAAAGACATGCGGTGTTCACAGACCACAGTGCGAGGCTGGAGGAAGAAAACAACTTCTTGCCACATTGTTCCAGCCTTTTGGATTCTCTATCCGGGGGCGCGGAAGGGAACACGCCTGAAGAAGAGGAAGCCTGAATAACAAGACTCTCCAGCGTGGGGTGTTGGGACAGAAATTTTGGGTCGTTCGGTGCGGGACGATGGCGGCAAGCGATAGTCCTGATCACAGGAGCCCCTGTGTTGGGTTTGGACAATGTACCCAAAAGGACATCAGTGAGGGCCTCATTGAATGGTAGAAGGGGTTCTGAAGTACAAGCCCCAGGCTGAAGCACCTCCGTCAGGAGATTAGACCTGACTTTCACAGTAGGTAGCTCAAGGACGAGGACCTCAGCTGCCCTACTGACCACCATACTGTAAGTCTCTCCCTCCGCCGTAGCCACGGTAGGAGGACACAGCATGCCAGCATCAGGAGAAGTATCCAGACCACTGGCTTCGTCCAAATCCTGTGCCCAGTCCATAGCAGGGTCATCCTGGTATTCATAAGGCTCCAGGTACCCCTCCATTTCCTCTCAGTATTCGTACTCATAAGAAAAAGGGTCAAATTTTGCCCTGGGATGAGCAGGCCTCATCGAAGACAGAGGCAACGTCGGCCGACACTGTTCCTACTCAGAGTCGTTGGGGATAAGGATAGGGTCGACGTCGATGGTGGCCACCACCGATATCTGGAGCGTCGACAATTGAACTGGCACCAGGGAAGGTCTCAATGGTACGACCGGCGTCGGCGCAGATCCGCAAGTGGATCCGGAGGGGACCTCGGTGGCCGAAGCTGCTGCCGTGGAACCCAAAGGTCCCTCGTCTGAACCCCTTGGGTCCGAAGGTTGCCGGAGCAGTGGCGGTCTGCCCAAAAATGAGGCGCATGCCCTCGTAAAGCTCCTTTAATTGGGCTGGGGTTGCTCCGGCTCCCAGAAATTCGGGAAAGCGCAGAGCGGACCCAGAAGCAGGCTCTGAAGGCAGAGGCCTTGAGCGTTGATGCTCCTCCCACGTGGCATCAGCCGAGCGACAGGCTGAAGTTGAAGGGCGACGGGACCGCTTCAACTTTTTCATCTTCTTACCTGTGCCCGAAGACTTGGAGGAAGAAGAATGGTGGTGGCTCTGTGAACGGTTTCGAGACCTTCCTCTCTAGTGAGACCGGGACCTATCCGGAGTCGTGCTCCAGGCCGCCATGAGCTTGAGGGACTGCTCCCTCAAGGTCTTCGGGCGCATTACCCAGCACTTGGAGCATGACTTCCAGTCGTGATCGCGCTCTCCAAGCACCACAAACAGACCCAATGCGGATCCGTCGCAGACATCATGCGATGACAATCCTCGCACGCCTTGAAATCGGTCTTCGGGGACATCTCAACGCACCAAAAACCTCGCCAAAACAGTTGAACTGGGTCAAAAAGAGAACAGGGTAGCTCACTCCGGATCAGTGAGTGGCACAGAAAGAAAAGAACTGACGTCACTGCGCTGAGGAGGCGTCTATGTAGTATTTCCAACGTCATCACGGCGACTACGACGCCACCGACCCATAGGGAGTCAACCGATACCATCTACCATTACACAAAGGTACTGCTCGAAAAAAAAATCTCTGGATCTTTGTGATCAGGAATCACAATCTAAAAATGTATTAAGGAATTCCCAATTGTAGCCTATAAGAAGACTATACCTCACAACAGTAAAAAATTACTTTGGGAGTTTTTGACTACCAGGACATGTAAATCTTAAAACTACCTGTCCTGCCTTTCACTTAGACAGCACCCTGACCTATATTCTACTGAGGCTCTACCTTAGAGGTGCCTTCAAAGTAATAAAAGGGGTTTTAAGGCTTGGCAAGATGTTTTAAAGACCAAGCTAAAGTGACAGTGAAACTGCACACACAGCCTCTGAAATGGCAGGCCTGAGACATGCCTACAGGGCTATTTGAGTGGGTGGCACTAGCAGTGCTACAGGCCCACTAGCAGCATTTAATTTACAGGCCCTGGGTATATGGTATGTGTAGGAGGTTGGCCTGGCTTGTAGTGGGTACCAAGGGGTACTTACACTCTGTACCAGGTCCAGTTATCCCTTATTAGTGTAGAAGAGGTGTTTCTAGCAGCTTAGGCTGATAGAAAGTAGCTATAGCAGAGCAGCTTAGGCTGAACTAGGAGACATGCAAAGCTCCTACTATATCACTGGTGTCATATGCACAATATCATAAGAAAACACAATACACAGATATACTAAAAATAAAGGTACTTTATTTTTATGACAATATGCCAAAAGTATCTCAGTGAGTACCCTCAGTATGAGGATGCCAAATATACACAAGATATATGTACACAATACCAAAAATATGCAGTAATAGCAAAAGGAAGTAATGCAAGCAGTGTATAGTTACAATAGATTGCAATAGGAGCACATAGGTATAGGGGCAACACAAACCATATACTCCAAAAGTGGAATGCGAATAACGTATGGACCCCAAACCTATGTGAGCTCGTAGAGGGTCGCTGGGACTGTAAGAAAACAGTGAGGGTTAGAAAAATAGCCCACCCAAAGACCCTGAAAAGTAGGTGTAAAGTGCACCTATATTCCTCAGACAGCACAGAAGTCGTGATAGGGGAATTCTGCAAGGAAGACCAACACCAGCAATGCAACCAAAGTGGATTTCTGGACGAGAGTACCTGTGGAACAAGGGGACCAAGTCCAAGAGTCACGACAAAGTCGAGAGTGGGCAGATGCCCACGAAATGCCAGCAAAGAAGCTGCCACCGGGTGGTAGAAGCTGTGGATTCTGCAAGAACGAAGAGGGCTAGAAACTTCCCCTTTGGAGGATGGATGTCCCACGTCGTGAAGAAGCTTGCAGAGGTGTTCCCACGCAGAAAGACCGCAAACAAGCCTTGCTAGCTGCAAGGGTCGCGGTAAGGGTTTTGGATGCTGCTGTGGCCCAGGAGGGACCAGGATGTCGCCACTTGGATGAGAAGACAGAGGGGGCGCCCAGCAAGTCAGGGAGCCCTCACAGAAGCAGGCAGCACCCGCAGAAGTGCTGGAACAGGCACTACGAAGAGGAAAGAACCGGAGCTCACCCGAAGACACAAAAGGGAGTCCCACGACGCCAGAGGACAACTCAGGAAGTTGTGCACTTCAGGTTAGATTGTTGGGGACCCAGGCTTGGCTGTGCACGAAGGAAATCCTGGAAGAGTGCACAGGAGCCGGAGCAGCTGCAAATCACGCGGTACCCAGCAATGCAGTCTAGCGTGCGGAGGCAAGGACTTACCTCCACCAAACTTGGACTGAAGAGTCACTGGACTGTGGGAGTCACTTGGACAGAGTTGCTGAGTTCCAGGGACCACGCTCGTCATGTTGAGAGGGGACCCAGAGGACCGGTGATGCAGTCTTTTGTTGCCTGCGGTTGCAGGGGGAAGATTCGTCGACCCACGGGAGATTTCTTCAGAGCTCCTAGTGCAGAGAGGAGGCAGGCTACCCCCAGAGCATGCACCACCAGGAAACAGTCGAGAAGGCGGCAGGATCAGCGATACAAGGTTGCAGTAGTCGTCTTTGCTACTTTGTTGCGGTTTTGCAGGCATCCTGAGCAGTCAGCGGTCGATCCTTTGGCAGAAGGTGAAGAGAGAGATGCAGAGGAACTCTGATGAGTTCTTGCATTCGTTATCTAAAGAATTCCCCAAAGCAGAGACCCTAAATAGCCAGAAAAGGAGGTTTGGCTACTTAGGAAGGAGGATAGGCTAGCAACACAGGTAAGAGCCTATCAGAAGGAGTCTCTGACGTCACCTGATGGCACTGGCCACTCAGAGCAGTCCAGTGTGCCAGCAGCACCTCTTTTTCCAAGATGGCAGAGGTCCCGAGCACACTGGAGGAGCTCTGGGCACCTCCCCTGGGAGGTGCAGGTCAGGGGAGTGGTCGCTCCCCTTTCCTTTGTCCAGTTTCGCGCCAGAGCAGGGCTGGGGGATCCCTGAATGGTGCAGACTGGCTTATGCAGAGATGGGCACCATCTGTGCCCATCAAAGCATTTCCAGAGGCTGGGGGAGGCTACTCCTCCCCAGTCCTGACACCTTTTTCCAAAGGGAGAGGGTGTAACACCCTCTCTCTGAGGAAGTCCTTTGTTCTGCCTTCCTGGGCCAGGCCTGGCTGGACCCCAGGAGGGCAGAAACCTGTCTGAGGGGTTGGCAGCAGCTGCAGTGACACCCCGGGAAAGGTAGTTTGGCAGTACCCGGGTCTGTGCTAGAGACTCGGGGCGTCATGGAATTGTCTCCCCAATGCCAGAATGGCATTGGGGAGACAATTCCATGATCCTAGACATGTTACATGGCCATGTTCGGAGTTACCATTGTGACGCTGTACATAGGTAGAGACCTATGTACAGTGCACGCGTGTAATGGTGTCCCCGCACTCACAAAGTCAGGGGAATTTGCCCTGAACGATGTGGGGGCACCTTGGCTAGTGCCAGGGTGCCCACATACTAAATAACTTTGCACCCAACCTTCACCAGGTGAAGGTTAGACATATAGGTGACTTATAAGCTACTTAAGTGCAGTGGTAAATGGCTGTGAAATAACGTGGACGTTCTTTTACTCAGGCTGCACTGGCAGGCCTGTGTAAGAATTGTCAGATCTCCCTATGGGTGGCAAAAGAAATGCTGCAGCCCATAGGGATCTCCTGGAACCCCAATACCCTGGGTACCTCAGTACCATATACTAGGGAATTATAAGGGTGTTCCAGTATGCCAATGTGAATTGGTGAAATTGGTCACTAGCCTGTTAGTGACAATTTGGAAAGCAGAGAGAGCATACCCACTGTGGTTCTGGTTAGCAGAGCCTCAGTGAGACAGTTAGTCATCACACAGGGAACACATACAGGGCACACTTATAAGCACTGGGGCCCTGGTTGGCAGGGTCCCAGTGACACATACACTAAAACAACATATATACAGTGAAATATGGGGGTAACATGCCAGGCAAGATGGTACTTTCCTACACTATGCACTTTACAAGAGACTTTACAGGTAAATTAAATATACCAATTGTGCATGTACTAATTTTACCATGTTTTAGGGGACAGTGCACATGCATTTTAGCACTGGTCAGCAGTGGTAAAGTGCTCAGGGTCCTAAAGCCAACAGAAACAAGGTCAGACAAAGTGGAAGACAAAAAGTCTTGGCCCTGCGGAACAGGCTATTTCCAACAAAAGCCCCCTCCCCCCACCAACACACACACAAACCCACACACACACAAACACACACACACCTCTCTCTCAAGAATACACCCAAATGTCCCCTACAAACACCCTTAAAATTGCTCATAAAGGGGCCCATGTATAAACAGAAAATAACTAACACCCCCGACTTCACTGGCAGCAGTGCTTGAAGTAGCTCAATCATTAGAGCTTTTGCAGCGGTCACCCCATATGCTAAAACCACAGAGTTAGATGCTATTCCTCCTGCTGTGTCCTGAGGGGGCTCTGAAAAAGCACCAGGGTGAGTGGGGCATTTGGAGAGCAGTAGGTGGAAGAATGGTAGAAAGCTAGAGATTGCAAGGTTGGTGGCACTGAAAGCACTCCAAGTTCTGCAATTGGCCAAGACTTTGATGAAATGTGTAGGACTCCTGCTTGCCTGCAAGAAATGAGGCATGGAGGTCTGCTCGCAGGCCAAAGACAGCAACAGTGAACATCTGAGGAAGCAATTGCTGTTTCCAAAACAGGAGGTATTGGTAGCCCCTGGGCTGAAAACTCTGGTGGTGGCCAGAGTAACTCTCTGCCCTCCCATAAGACTTATGATACCATCTTGTGCCTATAAAGGACAAGTTACTTGCCTTCGGTAACACCTTATCTGAGAGATCTGGAGATTTATCTTGAGAGGTATCCCTGTGCACCGCTAGGCAGCATTGAAGGAATCTGAGTCAGTCATAGGTGTCGTCTACATCAGATATGATGCCTTGGGTCCTACACAGGCGCCACCCTGGCACGCTGATAGCACTTTCTTTTCACGATTTTCCACACAGGAAGCATACAGACATGAAGAACACTGGCCACAGGTGCGTCAAAACTAGGGCCTTGAAAGGGAGTCCCTAGAAATCAGTTCGCAGAGCAGGGAGGATAGTTGGGTTGGTAAGGAATCTACAACTACATATTGTTCCTATTAGATAAAGTGTTACCAAAGGTAAG
The DNA here is from genome assembly GCF_031143425.1 of Pleurodeles waltl. NCBI lineage: Eukaryota > Metazoa > Chordata > Amphibia > Caudata > Salamandridae > Pleurodeles > Pleurodeles waltl. The sequence continues at coordinate 1,313,322,867 of NC_090440.1, forward strand.
TAACTTGTCCATCTGATAGAGACGTCTAGTTGCAGATTCCTTACCTTAGAATAGATACCCAAGCAGTACCATTCCCGGGTTGGGTCTGCAAACTCAGATCATACTAGCAAGTCCTGCAGGACTGAACGGGTAAAGTGTCTGCCCCTTTGAACCTAAATGTCTAGGCAGTAGAGTTTGTTAAACATGTGCAGAGATGCCCACGTTGCAGCCTGACAGATGTCAAGGACTGGAACTCCACCTGCTAACGCAGTGGTCACAGTTTTAGTTATGAGCACGCAAACCCTGAGGGGGTTGCTTCTTAGCCAGTGAATAGAACATTTTACTGCAGAGTATGACCCATCTAGAGAAGGTTCTCTTCAGCACTGCCTGACATTTATTTTCACTCACATAACCAACAAAGAGCTGATCACCCACCCGCAACTCTTTGGTACGATCAAGGTAGAACACCAATGCTCTTTTTGGGTCCAGACGGTGGAGTCCTTTTTCTTCCTTAGAAGGATGTGGAGGTGCGTAAAAAGTAGGCAAGGTGGTGGATTGGTCTACATGGAAGGGCATAAATACTTTTGGCAGAAAAGAAATCCTTGTGCGAAGCACCACTTTGTCAGGATAGATGGAAAGGTGGGGCTGGTTAGATGACAATGCCTGCAGCTCACTCACTCTGCGCGCAGATGTAATGGCTGCTTTCAAAGTGAAAAGCCTGAGTGGACAATTGTGGAGAGACTCAAAAGGAGCACACATCAGAAATGTAAAAACGAAATTTAAATCCCATTGGGGCATAATAAATGGAGATGGGGGAAACATATGAGTAAGGCCTTTAAATAACCTATTTACAATAGGAGACTCAAATCAGCAAGGTTTATCAGACAACCACAAAAAAGTAGAAATGGCAGACAGATAGCCTTTGAGAGTGCCCATAACAGAGCCCTGCTGGGCCAGAGAAAGGATAAACAACAGGTCCTCACAAAGAGGGGCTAAAAACAGGGTCAACAGACTTGTCTGTGCGCCAGGCTACAAATTTCTTCCAATGTCAGGCATATACGGTTTTGGTGGAGGGATGCCTAGCTGCCAAGATAATGGTACAGACTTCAGACGGAAAGTCAAAAGCTGTCAACTGTCGCCACTCCATCTCTATGCAAGAAAGCAGAGAGTAGACAGGTTTGTGTGCAGAACACTCCCCTGCTGCTGCAACAGAAGATCCTTCTGCAGGGGCAGTCTAATTGGAGGGTCGATGGCCATGCTCAATAACTCAGGATACCAAACTCTCCATGCCCAGTCCGGAGCCACAAGGATTACTTTGGCCCGGTCGTTCTTGATCTTCTTGAGAAGTCTGGGAAGAAGTGGTATGGGTGGAAAGGCGTACAGGAGGCCAGACCTCTACTCAAGATGAAAAGTGTCTCCAAGTGATTGCCGCCTTGGAAACTTAAATGCGCAATACTGTTTACATTGCGCGTTCTCTGCTGAGGCGAACAAAGCTACCCCTGGCTCTCCCCAATGCTGAAAGAGACCTTCCAGATGAATATGCCATTCGTGATCGACTAAGCATGGGTGGCTGAGTTAGACTGCTCTGGCATTCAGAGACCCCACCAGATGATGAACCACAAGGGAAATGCCCTATTGTCCCAGACGCATCCATAGGTACAGAGTTTCCTGACAAAGGGTCCATGACCCAACCCTACCCCACGCCTTGCTTGTTACAGTACCACATGGCGATGGCATTGTCAGTGACTTGCACTACCTTTCCCTTGAGAGAGGTCATACATGCTTTCAATCCTAGTCTGATCACACAGAGCTCCAACAGTTGATGTGGAGTCCGGACTCTGCCAGAGACCAGATGCCTCTGCTCTCCACCTCTCCTAGAAGGCCGCCTCAGTCCAGGAGTGATGCATCTGTTACTACTGTCACATCTGTTCGGGGAAGTGAGAGGTATCTGCCTCTGACCCAATCCTGGTTAAGGGATTCCCCTAATGCTGGGCCCACTTGAACTTCAGGTTCCACTGAAGAGCCTGCTAATGTCATCTGGCATAAGTCACCAACAGGATCCAGGTTAGAGGCTGAAACGTCAGTAGCATAGCCTGGATATCCTGGCCTTGCTGTTCGTGGGGATAAGTATGAAATCGCACTCTGTCCAGAACAGATCTGATGAAGGGGAGCATCTGACAGGGAGTCGGGTATGACTTTGGCACGTTTATAGTGAACCCCAGCAAACGCAGGAGGTCTGCCATAGTCTTGAGGTGGGAGACGACAGCCAGGGGCGACCCCGTCTTCAGCAGCCCGTCCTCGAGATAGAAAAGATTGAAAGCCCTAATCTGCGCAGAGGAGCTGCAACCACCCCATCACCTTGGTGAACAGGTGAGGGGCACTGGCAAGGCCAAAGGGGAGCACGTTGAACTGAAAGTGCCTGTGGCCTACCATGAACTGTGTAGGGAAATGCCAATATTGGCATGGTTACCTCCCCCACGATTTGCCTAGTGTTGTTGCCAACTTTTTTTTGAAGGTGTGCTGGGATCCTGCTAACCAGGCCCCAGCACCAGTGTTCTTACCTGTAAACTGTACCTTTGTTCCCACAATTGGTACAGCCCTGGCACACAGTTAAGTCCCTTGTAAAAGGTACCCATGGTACCAAGGGTCCTCTTGCAAGGGAAGGTCTCTAAGGGCTACAGCATGTATTATGCCACCCTGAGGACCCCTCACTGAGCACATGCACAATGCCTGGCAGCTTGTGTGTGCTAGTGGGGAGAAAAATACTAAGTCGACATGGCACTCCTCTTAGGGTGCCATGCACACAAACCACTGGTAAGTCACCTCTCTAGCAGGCCTTACAGCCCTAAGGCAGGGTGCACTATACCACAGGTGAGAGCATAGCTGCATGAGCAATATGCCCCTACAGTGTATAAGTCCATTCTTAGACATTGTAAGTGTAGTGTATCCATATTAAGTATATGGTCTGAGAGTTTGGCATTACGAACTCCACAGCACCATAACGGCCTCACTGAATACTGGGAAGTTTGATATCAAACTTCTCAGCACAATAAACCCACAGGGTTGCCTGTGTGGGATTTATTGAAAAATGCACACAGAGGGCATCTTAGACAATCCACCTGTATGCTAGGCCAACTGCTAGTGTAAGACTGACCAGTCTGTGCCAGCCTATCACTTCCAGATGAGTTTCTGACCGCATGGGGTGAGTGCCTTTGTGCACTCTGTGGTTAGAAACAAAGCCTTTCCCAGGTGGAGGTGCTTCACACCTCCCCCTGCAGGAACTGTAACACCTGGCGGTGAGCCTCTAAGGCTCAGGCCTCGTGTTACAGAGCCCCAGGGAACTCCAGGTAGTGGAGATGCCCGCCCTGCAGCGCCTAAGTGACCCCTAGGGTCCACCTATTGAGTTCCATTGGGAACCCGATGCCCTGTTCGCACCCTGCTGCCCACATGCCTGTGCCGCTGAGGGTGCGTGTTTGGTACCTACTAGCCCTCCCCCCCCCAGTGCTCCTCTAAACCCCCATGGTCTGCCCTCCGACAACACGGGTCCATAGGGGCCCATGTTATTTTGGCTCCTGTTTGACCTCTGCCCCTAACCAGCCCTGGGTTGAGGGTGCTGGGTGTTTGGGATTATCGTGAAGCAGTCACGCACATGGTGGTCTGCTGTTCCCAGCACACCACCATCCCCGTGAGTGCCCTGAATTGCTATGGGGTCGCAAATTGCGACCCTCCTCATTAATGTTAATGAGGTGGGTCTTTGCGACCCCATAGCGACTCGCAGAAGGTGCCTGAGACACCTTTCTGCATTCCAAATTGCAAGTTGCAATTTGCGAGTCGCTGGGACTCGCAAATTGCAACTCGCAATTTGGAACCTACCTACATCTGGCCCTTACTCTTCTGTAGCCATGGTAGGGGAGAAAACATGGCAGTGTCATGGGAAATATCCAGACCACTGGCTTCACCCAGGTCCGCACGCCAGTCTGAAGGGTCTGGCATGGTTTTCTAGAGGATCCAGCAACCCCTCTCATTCCTCAAAGTACCCCAACCAATAAGACAATAGAGGCCAGGATCTGACAACAGAGCTAGGCCTCTGCTGAAGTCAGAATCTGTGTTGCGCAATGCCAATCCAGCTCAGTGCTGGAATCGGCAATGAGGAAGGGGACGACGGTGACCGCAGGCATGGGGAGCAACAGGAACACTGACGTTGGAACTGGCACAGGGAAGGTGGAGGTGGTATGATGGATGCCGTTTTGGATTCAGGGATGGATCCATGGGTGCCCACAGGGCCCAAGACCACTCCGGCCGGGTCAGACTGCCCAAAAATGAGGTGCATGGCCTCATAAAACTATCTGAGTTAGATGAGGTTGCTCCTGCTCTGGGAAAATCCTGCCACTGAAGGCAGCTCGAGGCCCAGGACCTCAGCTGCTCTTTGCATCACCATAGAATATGACACTCCCTCCTCCGTAGCCACAATAAGGGGAGAAACCATGCCAGTTTCTGGGGAGGTGCCCAGTCTCCTGGCTTCACCCAAGTTTATAGGGTCTGGAGCTGGAATCCTAAATGGTCCAGTGACCCCCCCCGCCACCCCATTCTTCACCATAACCTAGCCCTTAAGAAAGGAGGTCAAGATCCAACACAGGAAAACAAGGCTTCTGCCAGTGTCAGAATCCATGTCAGCAATACGATTGGGGACAGTGCCGTCCAGGGGCATGGGCGGCGCCGGGTGCATCTGCATCAGAACCAGTGTGGAAGGTTGAGGTGATAGGACCGACATTATCCCTGATCCAAGCATGGATTCATGGGTGCCCCCCACAGCCGCAGAAGTCAAAGGGGCCCCCTTCAGACTCTGCAGGGTCTAAAGGTGCAGCAGCGGTGTTGGACTGCCTAAAAATGAGGCACATGGGCTCATAGAAGTCCTTCAGCTGAGATGGGGTCGCTCCGGCTCCCAGAAACTCAGGGACGTGCGGAGTCGGCCAAGACGCAGGCTCTGCAGAGGAAGTCCTAGAACAACAATGCTCCTGCTCCCTTCATCTAGTTGGCTAACAGACAAGGGGAAGTCGAAGAACGTCTTGTCTTCTTCGACTTCTTCTTATGCCTCAACTTACCCAATCATCCCAAGAACTTGGAGTGGGACGACGAGGGGGACTCCGGGACCAATACCGAGCCCTTCCTCCCAACCAAGACTGTGACTTGCATGGATTTGAGCTTCGGTCTGCCACAAGCTGTAGGGAACACTCCCTCAAAGCCTTTGGGTGCATGGCCTGACACTCTGAGCACAACTCTGGGTGCAGATTTGTCACAGACATCGCCGTTAACGTCCCGTAGGGGTTGAACCCGGTCTTCCTCAATGACATATCCCAACGCACCAAGAGTTAACAACCCTAAATAACATTGACAAAAATATCGAAAAAGGCCTGTCAAACACTGACTGAGGGGTAGCTCTCTTCAGATCAGTGCTGGCTGGCATGGAAAGAAAAGAACTGACATCAGCCTGTCGGGGACGCGCCTATATAGGACAAGCAACGTCATGTGGTGTGGACGATGCGGATGACAGATACTGAGCTGTTCAATGCCACCTAACGGAACACAGGGGTACTACTCAAGAAAAATCTCTGAATCCAGACTGATACCTGGGGGAAATATGAAGGTATGGAATATACAACTAGATGACTCAATCAGATATATACTCGTAGGTGCCTTTATTTTAAAATCAAAGCCTACTTTATTTTATGATGCCATTAATGTTGCCCATAATGGTTTCATATGGATGCACCAATATTAATCTTTTACTCGTAATTTTGTCATGAATTAAACAGATTGAACTAAATGGTGTCTTGGAGAAATGGTAATCAAACTTGCAGAATAGTAAAACAAAACCTTTTTACCAGTTTGCTAATTGTTTTATGGGTACATATATAGAATGTTGTGCTCAGAAATGGATAGAAAAAGGGAGGAGAAATGCTCATGACATAAACTGCATGGCTCGAAGACAAATGGCTCATGATTCCACTTATAAGCATATTTGGGACATTCTGTGATTGGAAACGTATTCCCAATTTGTGAATGTATTTTAATAACAATCATTCATATTTAACCTCAAATAGGCGTGTGTCCATTTGTCAAATTAAATAATGTTATAATCTGTAGCTTATCTGTGAAATTCCAAACAAATTCTAAAATGTGAATGTTTTGCACTTTCTAGCCACAACCCCGACTCTGCCCACTTACCCAGTCCTCTGGTTATTCCCGCCCCCTGATTCTCCTCCCACAGTTCCCCCACTGATACATACTCCGCTCGGATGGATGTCAGAATGCATACAGTCAGGAACATTTGTATTTTATGACTGCGTGTGTGTATTTCAATAACGTGTAGAGCCAGGAATAAGGAGTGGAATACCTGTGGCGTGGATTGTGGGTGTTGTTTGTATCACTGAGACGTATCAGGTATCTATAGAGTGGTCTGATTTGCACAGGTAGGAGAGTGCATCTGCTTCATAATTTTGTGTTTTAGAAGTCAGAAATCAGGGGGTTTTCAGGAGTGTTTAATAATGCCTGTATCACATGCAGTATGTGAGTGTGTGCAGTCAGTGAGTACATCGCATGCAGTGTGAATTGGGTGTCTACTTGTCATGTGTCCCCTTTCCATGCATCTGTAGAAGCCATCGTGAAGTGTGTGTGTATATATATATATATGTATATATATATATATCAGGGAAGTATTGCACGTGTGTGTGTGTCTCACATCATGTGGAGGATATGTATTAAGCATGTTTAAGTTTCTTGGCTTTATTTCTAAAGTAAAGTTCACAACTGAAGTGTAGATTCGCAGTATTTCCAAGTGTTGAAATTTCATTGCTGTGTGTAGATTTTCAACATAATTTGCGAACTTATGGAACTTAAAAAAAAAAAAAAGCCGACCTCAAACATTTGTGAATATGTCCATTACCGTGCTTGAACACTAAACCTTTACGTTGTGCCTTATATCTTGAAACCACTGAACGGATTTTCACCAAACCAAGAAAAGGCAGTGATTGACCTAAAGACTGCTATGTCATTAACAATTCAATCAATTCGGTGGTTTCATATACATTTTCATATAAAAAAGCAGAGAAAAAATCTCCTACGGGAAATCTCATTTTATTGGCAGCTTAAAAATTAATTTAGCACCCCCAATATAACTATTGAACTGTTTAACCCCTCAGCATCAAATTACAAGTTCTTCACTTGGTGTTTATCCTGACTGTGGTGTGGATGCAGCCACAGCCATTAAGGCTCCCAAAACTGCATTTCTTATGGAAGGAGGTGTCATCACTAAAGAGGCAAAACTGCCTATCTGTAATCCAAAAATATAAATGAAGAGAGAAAGAGAGACGTAATGCGCCACAGAAATCAAGATTATAGAGCTGCAAAAAGCAGGCGATCAAACGGGATTGAGGAAGTAGATGACAGACATGTCTCTCAGTCGAATATCAATTTGCTTGCAGCCTTAGATTCCAGCATGGTCACCATGCCTTTAATATCAGGCTTTCTCAGAATTGCAATAGGATTCCATACATTCGTTTTCATAACTGAAAAATGCTATAGTGAGTAAAGGGGAAGAAAAAATGATGATATGCTCTGCATTCATCAGAATATCTCTTGGAGGCAAGCTGCAAAAACATTATCCACTAGCTTGGCTTAGGAATCCATAGCCATCCCAGGAGGCACGAGAGGGTCACGGCAGTGTTGACAGCAGGATAAACTTATTTATTTAAGACCTTAATGATCTGAGATATAAAGAGCGTAAATTGCGGACAAGGTAAACTGCCTAGAGATTTTGAGAAAATTACTGCAGGATAGTAAAGCACAACTCTGTGGAATGGTAGAAGGTAAAAATGCATATAATCTCGGTTAAACCTACAAAATTAAAAAAGGGAGAAAAAGTTTTGAAAACAAAAGCTAGAAGCAAAAAAATCGACCTTTTAATGTAGTCTTTGTATTCAAGTACTTTTACACTTTCTTATTTTTTTCCAGACTCCTTGCTTTTTTTCTAATTTTTAGTTTTGAATCTTAGGTTTTTGCAACAAGATGATGGTGCGCAGACTTTCAGGAACTTGGTTTCATTTAGAATATCCAAAAACGTCACTGGAGAACGCAAGCAAGGGCTTTTTTGACCCCTAAGGAAGCATGCAGGAAACTTTGGAACATTCCTAGGGATGTGGTTGGTGAGGAATCTGTGGTTCGACAGAGTCCCTACCAGAAAGGTTATTGAAGGTAAGTAGCTTGCTCTTCTGATCAAGACTTTTCAATTGCAGATTCTTCACCTTAGAATAGATACCCAGACAATACCTCTCCGGAAGAGGGTCTGCAAACTGGCTCAAGTCAGACAATCCTGGAGGACTAAACATGTAAAATGCCCGTATTGATGGACCTGACTGTGTAAGAAGTAGTGCTTTGTGTGGAGTGCCAACCATGCAGTCGCTTGGCAATTGTGGAGGACAGGTACTAGCAGCTATGGAACTGGGGGAATGGACCCATGAGCCCTCATGAGGCTGTTTCTTAGTTACTGCACAGTAGATCTTGATGAAAAGTACAATTAAGAGATGCTTCTTTAGCACAGCCCTGCCTTTTTTCATTCCTGTGAATCCAATAAAGAGCTGATCATCTGCGCAATTGTCTTAGGTATGATCAATGTAAAAAGACACAGTATTTTACAGATCCAGATGGTCAAGCATCTTCTCTTTCTTGGAAGGATGAGGGCGAGCGAAAAATATCAGCAACGTGATGTTTTGGCTGGAATGGAGTTACCACCTTTGGTACCAGATCCAGATGGTGAAGCCTCTTCTCTTTCTTGGAAGGATGAGGTGGAGCGAAAAATATCAGCAACTTGATGTTTTGGCTGGAATGGAGTTACCACCTTCGGTAGGAAGGAGGTGCGAGTCGAAAGAACAAGTTGTCCGGATAGAATCTGGTGTTTTGAGGGTTAATTGAAAGAGTTTGAAGCTCCTTGATCCTCCCGGCCAATGTAATGGCCACAAAGAAGACCGACAAGTCTCAAGTGACAGCTGTGGAGGGGCCTCGAATGGGAAGTCCATAAGAAACATCAGGACAAAATTAAGATCCCATTGGGACATGATGAAAGGGGTAGGTGGGAACAAATTTTGCAAGCCCTTAAGGAAACATGCCACAACAGCTGACTTAAAAAGTAAGACAGGATCCCACAGTCGCAAAAAAGCAGACGTGACAGAATGATAGCGACTAACATTGCCCAAGACAAGGCCTTGCCAGGCTAACGACAGCAAAAACACCACCATCGACAATAGGGCAGAAGGTGAATCAACATGTTGCGAGAAACACCAACCCACAAAGTTGTCCCAGTGGCAGGCATATCTATTTTTTAGTCAAGGGATGCCTACCTGCCAAGATGACATCACAAATCTCAGGAGGAAGATTAAAAAGGGTGTGTGTGTCTGTGTGTGTGTGTCTGTGTAAATATATATATATTTATATATTTGGAAGCAGTGCACTGCCCTGCTGCTGCAACAGAAGGTCCTCCCTATAGGGCAGCCTGATCGGACAGATGCTCATGCTCTGAAGTTTGGGAGACCAAACTCTCTTTGCCCAGTTCAGAGGCACTGAGATAACTTAGGCCCAGGCGGTCCTGATCTTGAGAACCCAGGGCAAGAGACGTCATCAGCAGATAGGCATAGAGGAGTTCTGGGTTCCAGTCTAAGCGGAACTTGTTTCCGAGTAAGAACAGCTTTGAAAACTCCAACGTGCAGAAGCGCTGACTTTGTGCATTCTCTGTGGTGGCGAATAGATTGAGCCAAGATTCTCCCCGTTCTCTGCAAAGACCGTGTAGCATCTACGGATGTAGATATCATTCGTGATCCACAAGGCATCAACAGCTGAGTTTGTGTGCCCTGGCGTTCAAAGATTCTGCCAGCTGCTGCACGGTCAGGAAGATGTCCTGCTGCTCTAGCCAAAAACCAAAAGCTCAGCACCTTCTTGCAAAGGGTACATGACCCAACGCTGTCCTGTGTGTTGCAACACCACATGGAGGTGATATTGTCTGAACACCTCAACCTGCACTCACTTGATGGATGGAAGGAATGCTTTCAATGCCAATCAAAATGCCCTCAGCTCCAGCAGATTGATATGGAGCTCAGAGTCTTCTGATTTCCACCTCTCTCAGGTGGCCACTCTAACCCAGAAGTGATGAATCAGTATCACTATCAGCTCTGGGTAGAATTCAATTGTGGTTTGTCAACCACCACTGAAGGTCTTTTGCAGTCTTCTTACAAATCTGGACAAGGTCAGAGACATTTCCCTGGTGCTGCGCCCACTGGGACTTCGGATCCCACTGCAGAGCCCACATATGCCAATGAGCGTGCTCCACCAACAGAGCTCAGGAGGCCGTCAGACCCAGAAACCTCAGAGTCAGTCTCACCAAAATCCAGATCTGAGGTTGAAACATCAGAATCATAGCCCAAGTGTTCTAAAATTTCCACTCTGGAGGGTAGGCACAGAACTGCTCTGTGTCCAGAATGGCTCTGAATAAAGGCAGCACCTGAGAAGGAATCAGGATTTTCATGTTGACATTAAACCCCAGTGAGTGCAGAAGGTTCAGTGAGGCTGAAGGCGGGCTACCATTGCCTGGAGTAAGTCCACCTTCAACAGCCACTTGTCGTTATAGGAGAAGACTGGGACCCCTGACCACCGCAGATGTGCTGCAACCACAGCCACCCCTTTCGTGAACACCCGAGGGGCACCTGTGAGGCCAAAAGGGGAGGATGATGAACTGGAAATGCTTCTGGACTAACGGGACCCGCAGGTAATGCCTGTGGGGCTGCAGGACGGGTTATGTAGAAATACATGTCCTGGAGGCCCAACGCTACCATCCAGTCTCTGGGGCAGACAGAACATCAGCCAACTGAATTTGAATTTCTCTTTGCGTAGTAAGGTGTTCAGAGGGCGAAGATCTAGGAAAAGACAGAGGCTATCATCCTTTTTCTGCACCAGAAAGTGGTGGGAATAACAACCACACTATTTCTGATGCTGGCACCCCTTTGATGGTCCCTTAGGCCAGCAGAGCCTGCACTTCCTAATGGAGTTGTCGTAGTTGGACTCTTGCTCTAGGCAAGATTGCTGATTTAGGGATGACAGCACTTTTGTTTGTAGGCGACTAGGGAAATCCTAAAACAAGTCGCAACAGTCGGCCCAATCCTCCCAGCTCACAAGCAGTACCTCACCAAAATCAGAATAGTGAAAGGTGATTTGTGGCAGCCTTTACATATGGACTCAAGAGTGTGACATCTCAGAGGAGTCGTGGTTAAACGGAGATTACCATTTTCTCACATGAGCAACAAGTCTCAGTCACACACATGCAATAAAGGAGATTTCAATAGGTTTTATTAACAAGACTGCAATCTACTGTAAATTGCATGGGCTGCAATGATTAGGATAATGGGCAATGCAAGAAACAGAATTGTAAAAATGAGAGTCATGAATATAAAGACTCCCACCAACTTACAATAACATGAGATGTGAAATAGGCCCTAATGCCCTAGCATGATGAACCTAATCACTAACCTAAAGAGAACTAGGTGTGTTAAACTTAATCTGCTAGTATAATGTCCATGAGAAGAGCCCCCCAACCCTTGTTACCTTGGAATGAGGTCTCTAGATCAGACTGCATGGGGACATGATGGCTGGGTCTGCATCAAGGCGACATGTAGCACAGATAGTGTTGATGACATCTGGTATGAATCCCTCTGATAACCCTGTCTGTGTGCGATGTATTTATTCAGATCTTGTAGGAACCCTGACGCAGGTATGTTCCCAAACAATAGACAAGAAAGCATGCTTGGTGCAGCAATTATATAAACAATTCCCTGCAAAGTACATTATGCTACTGTCACACGTAAGTACATGATGTCAATACCTAGTATATCACTTGTGTTTGATGCTGATAATGATGCCTGCTGATAATGACGCCTTCAGAGTGGCACTGATAACATGAAATCAAAACATCTTCCTGACTATAAACATAGCACCCATCTTGGTAGAAATTATTAAATAAATGGGCTAAAACAGAGCATGCCAACTAGGTTAAAAGCCACTAGCCACTAGCCACTAGCACTACCACTAGCCAGGGGCACAGGGCTGCAAGCCAGAAGGCTAAGCTATCTCATGTAATAAAACCAAATAGGATCCACTACAGAGTTAGAAGAGAAAGTAGAGATGGTCCTCTTCCGGCCATTTGGGGGATAGTGGCAAACTACGTAGAGTTTCGTAAATGTAAGGGCATAACCCCATTGCATGATTTGGAGCACCTATTTGTTGGAGGTTATTGCATGCCATTTGGGCAGGTGGTGCCTGATCCTGCCACCAGCAGGATGGTTAAGCTGTATTTAGGACCCACTAAAGAGGTTTGGAGGCTGTTGTAATTGGAGCAGCAGGGGTCTGGACAGTAGGCTGGGTATGAGTGTCATGTCCTCTGTGAGATCCACTACTCCGACAAGGAAAGGGCTGAGAAGCCTACTGGCCTGGAAGATAAAGGTTGGAATTGTTGACACACTAGGGAGACCCGACCGAGGCGATGGAAGGAGAGAAAGAAGGATTGTTGATTGTTGCTGTTGTTAGGAATCCAAGAAGAGGCCTAGGGGGATCTGGGAGTGCCTTTGCTCTCCTTTCAGTGCTTAAGCGCCATGTCTGTCTTATCGTCGATCAGGCAGGAGTTGCCAAAGGGCATGTCTATAAGGGAAGATTGTACATCCTCTGAAAACCCCTTCAATCTTAGTAAGCGTGGTGGTAGAGTGCCAACGTCGAGGCCATGGCACTTCCTGGTGAGTCAATGGTGCCCAGTGTGCACTGATAGGAGAACTTCACTGCAATCGGGCCATCTGGCAGTGAATGGTTCAAGATGATCCGGCACTCTTTGGGAAGCATGGGCAGCAGCTGCGCAACATGGCATGAGTATATTGGCCCAAGAGTCATGCAGTGTTCACTGGTCACAATGCCAGACTGGCGGAAAAAAAGATCCTCTTCCTAAAGGTATTCAGTCTCTTCGAAACCTGGTGGTGCAGTTGAGGCCTGCATCACTGGGGTCTTAGGAGGGAGGGGTATGTTGGGTGAAGAAGCCCGGGTGCCAGGGGAAATGGTGGTGGCAATGAGCGATCATCCTGTGCATGGGAGCCCCCATGAGCGTTTAGTCCAGGCCCCCACGAGAATGTTAGTGAGGGCCTCATTAAAGGGGAGCAGAGGCTTATAAGAGCTTATCCCCGGTTGAAGCACATCTGTCAAGATGTTGGTCTTTACCTTGATGGAGGGTAGCTGTAGGTCATCGCTGCCATATGCATCACCACAATGAGGGATGCTCACTCCTCTGTAGCAGGACCCAGATGAGAAACCAGGCCAGAGTCTGGTGAGGTGTCCAGAGCACCGGCATTGCCCAACTCCACATACCAGTTTTTCTCCTGGTTGGAATCAGCCGCCTGAGGGCTAGTGCCCTCTTCATAATTATCCCTATCTGTGAAAGTGAGTCAGTTGAAGGGTGGCAAGTCTACGCCGGGGTGAAGCGGCACCAGTGTCTACACTGAGAGGTGTAGAGGATGCCCCATCTCTGAGTCAAAGAGGATGGCAGGGCCCTCTCCGAGTGGTACCAAGAGAAGGGGAACGGGGAAGGTGATGCTGCTGGTGTCAGTGTCGGTATGGATCTGGGAACAGATCCAGAGGGCCTGAATGGCATTAGGGGCAAACCTGTTGGTAGTAACCCAGCAGGGGAACCTCTCAGCTTTGAGGGGCACAATAGAACACCAGAGGGAGTGGTAGGCCTAAAGATAGTGTACATAGGGTCATAAATTCTTAATTTGGGCAGCGGTCTCACCAGCTACGGGGAACGCATGGAAGTGTGAAGCAGACCGAAAACACCTGCTCCAAGGGTGGAAGGCGGGAGCAGGGCCTAGAAGCACAGTGCTTGCTAGAAGAAGCCAAAGAACACTTCAACATCTTCTTTATTCTTTGTCTTAGCCGACTTGGAGTAGGAGTACAAACGTTCACAGGATCGGCTTTGAGAATGGGCTCGAAAATCAATTTCTTTGAGTTCAGGACTGAGATTGGCCAGGATCCTCCTTCTGCTGACCTTCATCACCGCTCACAAATCGCTTTGGGGTGCATCGACTTGCAGTCGGTGCAGACTTTTGCGTTGTGGTTCAACCGCAGCAAACCAAGGTACCACAGGCAAACCAACTGTGGGTCAGAGACATGCTTTTTCCGGTGACATTCCTCACTTGGTTTAAATCTCTTGAGTTTGTTAGGGACATATCCCTTACACACTGGTAGCAAACCTCCAAAATATTCCTCAAAAGGGTTGAAACAAGTGGTAAAAAAATGACTGATGTAGCTCTTTCGAATAACGCTGTTTGAGTATAAAGAAAGGAGCTGATGTCAGTGCGCAGGGTGGCACCTAAATAGGCACTGTGCACGCCACTTCCAATGCAGATGACATACAGCAGAGCCACTCGTGGGCACCTACAGGCACGGAGAGGTAGTGCTCATGAATTTCCAGATTCAGTCGGAATCCTCTTGAATATTCATTCTAAGGTTAGGAGTCTCCAGTTAGAAGTCTCTATCAGTAGTGTTGTTACTGACAAACATTAGATTGAATCCTTAAGTAGAAAAAGAACGATAGCCTGCAGGACACTCCTTAGCAGGCATTCTTAAATTAACCTTACCTGAACTGTGAGGTGGGTTCAGTGCGCACTACATTGAAAACATATAAGCAATCAAAGTAGGAGGCTATCAATGTAGCTGAATTGTGTAGACATATTACAAGCCTCCAGATGTTGGCAATAAAGATATACTTATGAAGGTGCTCTTGGCATCTCTGCGTGATTGATTCAGCAGAATCTCAGAAACTAGGTAATAGGGGAGGCTGCAGCCCAGACACCATTATCTTTTAGGCCGTAGGCCCAAGCCTATAAGGAGCACATGAGAGGTAGACAAACAATATGTGGGCCGTTGCATTTCTTGTGGTGTTAAACTAAAAAATGTTTATAGTGAATGGCGTCTGCCACTGCCGTTTAACATGATGTTACAACTGCAAGTTCCCTTTAGGGGGAGTAGACCGAAAAAAAAGATGCTGCAAAGAGCTGCCACAAATCCAAAATGTAACAAGTCCCAAAAGTGTTACATTTCGAATGTATCACTGGAGATTTTAAACATACCTTATCTAGGTGTGGATTACCCTATTGAGCATGGATTGTAACACCACAAGTTTAGTTAGAGGATCCTTGCTATACGACTGTGGGTGTACAGAGGAAGGAGAGGCATTAGTACATATGTAGGCATCTTGTAATATTATTGGAAACATCAATTTTCTTCCTATCCTGGCAGATTTATAAGAAGCTGAGCAATAGCCAGATGTCTGAGTGCACCTATATTACACAGACTTAACTTACACTGTTGGCATCACCAAACATAGGAAGCTATAGCAGCTTCATACCTCATTCTGGGTGGGTGGGGGTCGGGGGGCGGGGGTGGGGGTGCTCATTGAATGTGAGGAAGCGAGATTTATTTAGTTTCTGCTGCAATTTTTTTAGCCAGTCACAAGCGAATTATTATATCCTCTTCTTTTGAAGGGAAGGCATGTATTCCTCAAGGTATACCTGCTGTAGTACAATGACATAATTTAGTTAATGCTTAACTGTCTTAAGGGTTGTCAACAGTATCCATATAAGAAACTCATACACACCTTACATGCAGAACTTTGGACTGGACGGGAAAAAAACAGACAATATTCTGCTGGAAAGTAGAGTGTTTATGGGGAAAGTAAATAAAAAGGTGGAATGGTTCATATTCAAAACCACCTTCTCAACAAACCAGACAAACTATAGAAACAGTGGAAGACCTAGTAAGAGATGTAGGCTCAATGGAAGAAATTGTTTGGGAGAGGGCATTGAAACACATGAGATGAGGCCATAAACACAAGGCCAAAAGTAACTCAGTTAAAAATACTTCACAGAGCGTACTAGAACAAGAGGAGACTGTGCAAACTAAGAAGAGCCAAACATACACATGTGTAAAGTCTGATATGATTTAGGCTACTGTTTTTCGTTTTACTGATTTTTACAGAAAAACACAGACAGAAATATATTTATTTTCCTGTCTATATTTTTAAATGTGGATAAATAGGTTGTTTTTGAGTGATTTTAAATGTGGTCACTCATACTTGCTAGGCCAAAGGCTGTGCTGATTCAGAGGTAAAGGGGTTAAAAACAAAGACATTTTAGTAATGAGGCTTAAACATCAGTAGTCTTGCACAAGGTCGACACTAAAATGTGCATGCTTTCTTATAAGTGTATTGATTTATTATCAGTGGGTGCCCATATCACTGAAACCTGTGAGGCAATCAAGTACGAGTTAAATAACCATAGAAATATACTAGTTTCGGCTTCATTTTTTCTTAAAACCCAAAATGAATATGGATAAATACAGACAGAAATGTAAAAAAATATATATAGACAGTACAAAACCGGGAGCCCCAGATACAATATAGAAGAAGGAACGCTTTTACACACAATTTGGGGATGCAACAAAATACGAACATACTGGGTAGACCCAACAGCGATCCTAAAATATGACATACCAAGTACCACTCAATTTGCTGTATTAAGGATTTCCAGAGCTAAACTGACACGTTGCATGCTGGGCTTGATGGTGGCCAAGAGAGACATTACCAGGGAAATTATAATCAACAAGTCCCGACCAAAGAGGGTGCCCAAGGAAGTTTGAAAATGTCTGGGACAGAGTGAACAACTTTGGACTAAACGAAGACACAGACAACCACACAACGGATTCTGCCCACAAAGACTTAACTGTGCATGAAAAAGAAGGCGAAATGGTGTCTTGGCAAAGAGGTAACTGTCCAGGCAATGTAAACTTGAATGTTGAAGGGGCGAAGGAATTATTTTAGTAGTGATATTGATGTCGAGAGCATGCGGCCTATGTATAAATGTTAAATAACTGAAGAAGTGTAATTCGTTTAACAAAGAAATAAAAGTAAGTAACATGTTTGCGTTTTTAAAAACTTTAGAAGCGTGTTTTAGCCACTCAGATTATTCCCAAATCTGCACTGGTATTATTTCAGATCAGCCACGTCTTTTCGGATCAGTACTTTTCTTTCCTGGGGGTATTAATGATTTTCAATATCCTATCATATGTCCTCAGAAGAATCATCATACTACACATGTATTCCACCTAGTTTGCTCAATCTTTCTTTACTGTCACTTCTCACTCCACCTACGTCTTTTTAACTTTCTCAACTAACTCCCACTACTTGTCTCTCACGTTCAGTTTTCTTATCCAGCTTCTGCATCTTTTCTTTTTTTTACACTAGTATTGCTCTTTATAACCCATCAGTCCGGCCGTACACTCTTTCATGCGTCTAGTCGCTTGTTCAACCACCTTTTCCCCATTTATTTCCTCATATGATCATGCTCGCCACACTAGAAAAAGATAGTATGTGTCCCTGATAGCTTGTGTAAGGCTGCGGTTCTGACACTTCAAAGGACTTCCAACTGCGTTTGACACATTCAGCATGATGCCATATATCAGTGAGTCGCTTCTTTCGTTTCATTTGAAACTATTTGTCCCTTTGTGGTGTGAAGCGCTTCAGGCTGCATAATTCATCCTAACAATGCCCCATGTTGGAAGTCGGATGGTAAATCAAAAGACCAAAGTACCTTTCGATCTTCTTTGAAGGTATCAGCAGCAGCTGTGAAATCTGGGATGGCATTTTTGCAGTGAGGACACCCTGTGGACAAAGTGCAAAATGCATGTTAAACATTACTTCGAAACCGTGTCTACCATCTATTCACAGCTGTGATAATTGTAGGTATCTATTTTAATGAGGTCACTGAATGATATCCAGCGAACATGCTGCAAAATAACAGCAAGCAACACCAGTGTACAAGGAGTGGCTAATTGGTTCTTTCCATGGCACTCTACACAAAGCACATAATTTTCATTTGAGATCATCCAGTCCGTGCCCTTTAACAGTTATGGGCCTGCTTCAAGGGCAATCATTCTCTCTTCTGAATTAACATTTTTGCCTCGGAATCCGCCACCGTGAACACCTCGATTAAGTTATTTCACTTTTCCAGTTCGCTGATAATATTCCTAATTATTTTCACATTCGTGTCCATAGTGAGCAACAGCAGACCTCCCTGAACTAAAGGCTTCCATTTTCATATATCATGTGAATGTGATTTAAAGCATTCGCCTACGATCCTTCAAATGTAACTTGTCCCTCTGCGCTGGCAATACAAACAAAGAGACCTCGTCTCATCATTAGAGCACAAGGAAAGCACACGTGCTTCTTTCTTTTTACTGTGAACTACGACTACAGTGTTTTTCTGGATAACCGAAATGTGAGTGCCACTCAGAGTTGCAACCTAACTTGCAATAACAGACTTATGAGCACCTTAAAATTACAGTATACGTAAAACGTGAAATTAATTCAATAAGCTATTTTATGAGCTGAACTACAGATAGTTGGACAAGTTACTTACCTTCGGTAAGCGCCTTATCTGGTAGAGACTATATCTAGCTGGCAGCTGACAGCTTTTGACCTTGCTCATGAAGTCTGTAACGTCATCTTGGCAGCCAAATGTCCCTCCACCAAAACGGGATGTGCCTGTCTTGGAAAGCATTTTGTGGCACAGTGCACACACAATTCTGCTGACGCCCATTTTGCCCCTCTTTCTGAGGCTCTATTGTTCATTCTTTCCCTTGCCCAGGAGGGTTCTGCTTTGGGCACTTTTAAGGGATATTTGTCTGCTATTTCTGCTTTTATGTGGCTGACCGATCAACCTTCCTTGTTTAAGTCTCCTATTGTACATAGGTTCCTCAAAGGTCTTACTCATCTTTTTCCTCCATCCCCTTTCATTATGCTCCAATGAGAGCTGAATTTGGTTATGACTTTTTTTTAAATGTGCTCCTTTCGAGCCGCTCCACAATTGCCCTCTCAGGCTGCCCACCTTGAAAACAGTCTTCCTTGTGGCAATCACTGCCCGCAGTGAGTGAGCTGCAGGCCTTATCATCTAAGCTACCCTACCATTCTATCTATCCTGACAAAGTGGTGCTTTGCAATAGAGCCTCATTTAAAAAAAAAAAAAAAAGGTGGTCTCCCCCATTCATGTAGGCCAATCCATCATCTTGCCTACTTTTTCCGCACTCTCTCACTCTTCTAAGGAAGAGGAGAGACTCCACCGACTGGACCCAAAAACAGTGCTGGCGTTCTACCCTGATCGTAAAAAAGAAGTTCTGTGTGGATGATCAACTCTTTGTGGGGCATGTGGGTGCGAAGTAAGGTCAAGCAGTGCACAAGCGGCCCACCTCCAGATAAGTCGTACACTGCATTAAGGTCTGTTATGCACTGGCCAAAAGGCAACCCCCAGAGGATTTGTGCGCTCATTCTACCCGAGATAAAGCTGCAACCACTGAGTTAGCACACGGAGTTCCAGTCCTGGACATCTGTCAGACGGCAACGTGGGCATCTCTGCACACATTTATTAAACACTACTGCCTGGTCAGTCAGGTCTGTAGGGACGGGCACTTTGCCCGTTCAGTCCTGCAGGACTTTCTTGTTTGAAATTGGCTCACAGGCCCACCTCCAGCATTGTATTGCTTGTGTATCTGTTCAAAGGTAAGGAACCTGCAGCTAGAAGTCTCTATCAGATGGACAAGTTACTTACCTTTACTAACACCTTATCTGGTAGAGATTATATGTTAATACAGATACCTTAAAGACCAACCCATCCTCCCCGCTCTTCGAACTGATGTCTAGGAGCAGGGACTCCTATTTTAGGGCCTTAGTTTTGAAACACCAATGGTTAGTGTTCTTCATGGTTCTACGCTTCTGGTTATGAAAAGAGACCAACTTTGGTGCACCAGGGTGACTCCTATATAGGACTCTCAACGTCACATCGGGCGCAGACCCAGCCACCGATGGATGCTGAGCTGATCGATGCCACCTACCAGTGCAGAGGAGTATTGCTGACAAAAATCTTCAAGGTCCAGTCTGACACCCCTGGAGAAGTCACAGGTAAGGAATCTGCAGGTAGAAGTCTCTATCAGATATTTAATTTATTAACTTCTGTACTTGAAGGGGTTCAGTAATTACACACTCTTCGATGTACTGTAGAGTTAAAAAAACGTTTGGCAGAACTTTTTAACCTCTAGGCTACCTACTCAAACTGGAGTGCTCAAAACGCATGATCATAATACATAAGGCAGTGTTTCCAGCTCAGGAAAGAATTAGCCACATGTGTTTTATTGCACCTCAATGCTGACAGTGTTAATCCGATGAAGAATATAAAAAGTGATGGATGCAATGCCTTAATTAAACTCATCCATAGGAAATTACTTATGTCCCAGTCCATTTGTTTTGCCTACCATGCCACTTCATATCAGACCCAGCCATATGCAAATCAGTATGGGTTCTGCTCAAACAGAACAGCCAGCTGATCTTCCAAACCAGGTCCCCTCTGAATCACAGCAAATGCAACCCAAGACTGCTTTTGGCCTACTTGGGCCTCTTCAGTTGGGTGAAGCTTTGTTCCAGTAGCACAGTGAGCATGGGACCCATGTCAGGACATGCACATCACGCCTAATGTAGTTTACAAAAAAGTAGTGGATGGAATGCATAAATTAATCCCAGCCACTGGTATCCAGTCCACTGATATTTTTAACCACAACACAGCATCAGTTTAGACCCAGCCTTTGCAAATCACACTAAGTTCAGCCCCAAAAGGGACAGTCCAGACCTAACTGCCAAGACTGGTCCTCTCTGAACTGGAACTTAATCAACTGAAGACCAGGTTTGGCCTGCATGGGTCTCTGCCTAGCACTATGAGCTGGACTGTACCTACTGGAGCAGGATCAAGATAGATTTGCATATAGCTGTCTCGCGTAGGCTCTCATTATCCTAATGAGACTACTAGATTTGGGCGGCAGAATCACTTGCACTTGTCTGAACCCACTACAGGTGACATCTGTCGGCCTAATTCAGGTTTTGTTCCTGCTAACTAGCAGTGCCTCATCTCCACCCAAGAGCAAGGATGATTGGGCAACCGAGTGTCTGACACAATTGACTCCTCAGGGAAATCGTGGTCACTCAGATCTCATCCGTTTCTCTCAGTTACATTAGTCTCACCTATGCATATAGTTCAATAAGGTGTTATTGAAATAACTTCATCTTAGATAATGAAGCATGTATTGCAATAACTAGGATGATGAAGCATGATAGGATTAAAATTGTGACAAGGAGAGTGATGCATAAAAATAACGCTACCATATTGTCACTAAAATTGTTAAGAATAGCTCCTACCTAGGCTATGTTAGAGCATAGCATGTTAAGCTCTAATTCTGCCCTTCAGGATTTCCCCCTGCAGGTTACCAGCTTCAACTTCTAAAGGGCCAGGGACTGGATTTCGCCCCATTTAGCAATTCAAGACTGTCAGTAGAATAGCCCAAGCACTGGCAGATGAAGTCTACGATGTCCCTGAGAATTCACAACAGAAGGCAAGCTCTGTTCAAGCCCTTGGCGAACCTTGGAAAGCAGGATGTAGAAAGCAAAGTCCAGTCTTTGATTCCCAGGGCAGGAGTAGCAGAAGCAGGCCAGCACAGAAAAGCAACAGGACAAGGGGCACAAGACTCTGCCTAGCCCTGTTCTGCCCCCAGACACACCCTTGGTGTTTGGAGACTATAATGTGCGAGGGCCGGCGCAGCCCTATTCAGGTGCAGGTGTCAGCTCCTCCCACCACTCTAGCCCACGAAGACCCATCAGGGTATGCAGGACACAACTCAGCTCCCTTTGTGTGTCTGTCTAGAGTGAATTCTAAAACAGCCAAACTGTCAGTCTGACCCAGACGTGTATTCAGCAACTCAGCAGAGGAACAGATTAGTTAAGTAAGAAAATGCCCACTTTTCAAAAGCAGCATTTTCAAACTTACAATCTAAAAACCAACTCCACCAGAAGATGTATTTTTATATTGTGAGTTCAGAGACCACGAACTCCATATTCCCATCTGCTCCCAATGGGAAACTGTACTTACAAGATATTTCAAGGCAATCCCCATGTAACCCAAAGAGAATGATGGCCCTTACAATAATGAAAACTGAATTTAGCAGTAGTTCACTAGCAAGACATGTAAAACACACCAGTGTATGTCCTACCATTTAAATACACTGCAGACTGCCCATGGGGCTGCCTTGGGTCTACCTTAGGGGTGACTTACATGTAGTAAAAGGGAAGGTTTCGGCTTGGCAGGTAGGTACACTTGCCGGCTGGAACTGGTAGTACAACACTTCACACACAGACACTGCAGATGCAGGTCTGAGACAGGTTTACAGGACTACTCATAAAAGTGGCACAATCAGTGCTGCAGGCCCAGTAGTCGCATTCAATTTACAGGCCCTGGGCACACATGGTGCACTTTACTAGGGGCTTACCAGTAAATCAAATATGCCAATCACAGATAAACCAATCACTAATTCAATTTAGACGGACAGCATATGCACTTTAACACTGGTTAGCAGTAGTAAAGTGCCCAGAGTCTGAAAGCCAACGAAAAAACGGGCCAGAAAAAGGAGGAGGAAGGAGGCAGGTCAAACAAGTCCTGGAAGGTTCTGAGTGTTCTTATACACTCAAATAGGATGTGTAATCTTTATTGCCTTTATCCATGGCAACCAACAGAGATGTCTATGGAATGCTGAGTATACGAAGGTCTGGCGGCACCCATTTTGGTTCAATTCCTGTTTACAACATATTCTCTAGACAGAACATTGTAGGCCTCCAACGTACTGCAGGTTCCAAAAGTACTTATTTGACCCAATTATGGAAAACACAACACGGCAAAGTGAAACTCCTCGTCGTAGGCCTGTACTAGCCTGTACAGCTAAATGTAGCAATTTCGTCTCACAAATATGGCAAGGAAGAACCGTGTGTAATGTCTGTGGGGCTACAAGGTGGGCACATGAAAGTAAGTTTTCTGCAGGACCAAGAATACCGTCCAGTGGCCTGGATCTAGAACAGACAGAATCTGGGCTAATGTGAGCAATTTAAATTTGTCCTTACACAGAAATATATTCACAGGGCGAACATCTAAAATAGGATAAAGGTCTCCATCCTTCTTTGGCATGAGAAAATAACAGGAGTAACAACCCTTCCTTACTCCTGAGTCACAAACCCTATTGATGGTCACTTTGGAGAGTAGAGCTTAGACCACTTGCTGTAAGGTGGATAGGTGCTCCTATGAGAGCTGCTGTGATGCCGGAGGAAGCTATGGTGGGTTGAAAAGGAGCAGAAGGGTATTGCCCTGCTGGACAATTTGAAGGACCCTTCTATCTGATGTGATGGATTGCCACCTCAGGAAAAAATGTTGGATTCCATCTTCAATAGGGCAGATTTGCACAGCTAAGGGTGAACTAAAGTGCCTTGGATGCTGAGGAAGCAGGGGAGGGGGGCTGGGAAGATCGGTGCCTCTGGTGACATGTGTTGGCTTTCTAATCTCTGTCCATGTACATGAAGAGGTTGAGGTGACTGCAGTGGGGGAAAGACACTGGAGCTACATGTATGTCAACTTTCTGGCATAGCCTCGAAAGGTCGAACAACTGGGGACACTGTCAGGGGTTGAAAAGCTGTGGAACACAACATGGCCTGACTTTCTCTAAAGTTTTCTAAGGCAGAGTTCCCTTTTTTGCTAAATAGGGGGGGGATCAGTAGAAAGAAATATCCATAAGGAAAGTACACACCTCCCTACCTTTCAAAAGACAATTTTAATTGAAAAGCGGTCTGCCTTGCCCAGCCCGTGATTTGCCATGGGACAGGACTTGTTTTTCTATAATTCGGGCTCTGACTTTACTATCAAAGAACAAATTGCATACCCAGGATCGCTTTGCTCTTGATAACCACCAAACCCTCTTTTAAAAAAGCCGACTGAGGTGGATTTTTCTAGAAACATGCATGCTCTAGAACGAGCTCCTAAAGACAGTATAATTAGCACACACTTAGAATTTGGAAAAGCAATAAAAACTGGGATTTCCTGAAACAAGTCAAATGACATCTTACAAAGATTCAAATCGTAATCCTATATTGCATACTCTACCACCACTTACAACATGCTAACGTGTTGCAACGTCCCACTGCTACTTGTCTGGAGCACACTGCCAAACCTCATACATAACACCAAAACATGGCAATCATAAGCTATTCCTCAAAGAACACTCCAGTAAAATCCAGAAATAATGGTTTAGATACCAAGTCATTCACCATGAAAAACTTGGCTTTGTAAGGTACAAGAAAGCACTTGATAAGTACAATAGAACACCTCTTTTTTCTAACTCCCTCATGTGCCCACTTCCTCATCTGTGGAGTAAACATCTTACTACTGTTAACATTTGCAATATACAAGCACAATTTATGGAGTCTTTCTTTCCTATTAAGGACCTCTCTATAAGATACCAGTCAATGGAGCTGAGATCTGGTAGCCTGAGATATGTATACCGATAGATATGTTTGCCCTAGTAACCACTTCTTTTGAGATTCTGTGCTTGGAATAGAGAAAAATACATAGGTTCTGGAATTATTGTATGCATTTCTGCACATGTTGTCACATTCTGGTGGCTTTACTGGACCCATTTTACACCAGGTGGAAAAATGTGTGTGGTAAGCCACTGCGACCCGGCCCAAGCCAGCTACCATAGGAGAGAAGAGTACAAATTGAGGGCTCCCTTGTGAACACCACAACATTGAGGCCATGGAGGCTACCTCAGACAGGATGGACCAGCCTTTTGGGAGACATGTTTAGAAAAAGATCAGGGCTCAGCATGGAGGGCAAGCTATTTGGTAAACAAGTTTCCTTTGTGAGCTATTTGGTAAACAAGTCTCCACTGTGATCAATTACTGTGACTGCCTGGACAGGTGAGTGGGGCCATGCTCAGCACAACTGCAGCCAGTTGTATGGCGGAACCACGCATGCTTTTACAACACCGTCATTACAAATCGACTTTACAACACCGTCATTACAAGACGTCTTTACAACACCGTCATTAAAACGCATCCGTCTTTACCATGCATATGCCTTTACCATGAAAATTTTGTTGTAAAGGAATGCATGGAAAGGGCATATGTGTGGTACAAATTTGAGATGTAAGGATTATATATATATATATATATATATATATATATATATATATATATATATATATATATACACACTTGTATTTGTATGCCTCTGTGTGTGTGTGTGTATATATATATATATATATATATATATATATATATATATATACTCACTAAAAAACAAAGGTTACAGGGATGTTATAGTCAGGTTCTGAATTTATTCGTACAAAACCTTCAAAACTCAGCAGTTATAGTTACAGTTATTTCAAGAAATTATAACTCGTGCCCTAAGGTAACTATAACTTGCGACCCCACCATGCAGTTTTTTCTATAATATATCCATATATATATATATATATATATATATATATTTTTTTTTTTAACTGCATTTATGAAGAGAGTAAAACATAGCGAGACATTCACCATCACATAAGTCAAAAAGCACAGTAGGCAAATTGTGATAAGCAAGCCTTGTGTCTATACATTGCAAACAACTTTTTGTCCGAAGGCCACCCAGGTTCATTTACAGGTGACCTACCCTGTGGCAGAGTCATGCAGTCAAGACACAGGCCGATGGGGTTTATACAGCTCAGTTATACAGGTCAACGTCTGCAATGGTAAACAACGAAAGGGAAGAAAAAACAGAGAGAGGAAGTAAGGGGAGGAGGGGAAAGGTGAAGAGGAGTCCACGCAGCAATAACATCTCACTTGAAGAGGAATGGTGTAGGCTCGTCACCTCAAGGGGATGGGCGGCGGGGTTCATCTCGGTCATAACTGGACCCATGTGTCAGCAGCCGCTTACACTACTACGGTTGGGACACAAGGAAGGATCACAGGGGAGTCCATATATCTCGTGGCCGGGAGTTAGACAGCATCAATTCCCAGTAGGCTATTAGTTGTTCCTGGCAGTACGCAGCATCGTGCAGCCACTCCTTACATCGGGGTATCTGATTCTTCCCCCAACACATCACCACTCTACGCTTAGTCAGCACCAACAGAAGCCCCACTAGTTTCCTGTGTTCGGGGGGACCTCTTTTACATACCCCATGATGGCAAATTTGGGAGAACGCAACAGCTCGAGCCCGATCATTTCCTCAAGTGCGCCCAGCACATCCATCCAGTATCCCTGCAGCACGCCGCCTCGCCACACCAGGTGCAGGAACTCCACCTCCTGCACTAAACATCTTTCGCATCTAGCATCTGACCGGATGCCCATCCTCTTAAGGCGCCTCGGTGTATAGCACAAGCAGTGCAGAAATTTTAAGTGTACTAAATGCAATCTGTATTTGGGGGAGAGTTCTAGCATATACGCGCAGCAATAACACCACACATCGTTCGGAAGGGTCTCACCTTTTTCCAATTCCCAATGTGCTCTGGCCTTGGGCGTAGCCAGGGCTGCAGTCATCTGCATGCAAACATACAGGCCCGTGATGAGTCTACGTGAAGACAGTGATTTGTACACCAACTCAAGCACGTGGCACACCGAGGGTCTCTCGGGAAAGCAGGGGTAGCTAGCCCGCAAAAGCACCTTGGTATGTAGGTAAATTAAGCGATATAGCGCAGTATTGTGCGGCTCGCACAGCACAGCTTCTGAGGAGATGAACGAGCTCTCCAGATACCAAGACCCAAGGGTAGCCATATTCAGATCGCTCAGGCGTTCACAGAACCGTCCACCCTCCAATAAGTGAGGGTTCATGATGTCCCGCATCGGTGTTGAGGGAGCAAAGGGCTCACCAGTCTCTGCACGTTTCAGGAGCGCCCTCCAAGCCCATGTCGTGCACGGAACAGTGTTGACACTCCTCGTCCTATGCCTGGGAGGCCCATAAATCACTCCAGAGAGCCTATCAGGCCAGACAGAATCGTGTTCCGGAGGCAGATGCGGTAAGTAGTTAATGGGATGCAACCAAAAATGTGCAAAATGTGCCTGTGAAAAGTTATAATAAAGTTCCAGATCCGGGGCTTCCACCCAGTTCAAATGGTTGTGTCAGTATTTCCCATGAGATTCTGGGCTGCCTGCCAGCCCAGGCCAGAGTTATGAGGGAAGATCTAAGCCTTTTCAAGACATTGGACGTGAGGGCGAGGGTAATGTTGAGAAACAAGTAGAGAAATTTAGGCAGAATTACCATCTTGGCTATGGCTATGCGGCCGGTCAACAAGAGCGGAAGGGAGCGCCAGGCTACCACTTTGTCTTCCAGCCACATAATGGCCTCGCCATTGTTGGCCGACCACAACTCATCCACCTCCCTGCTGAGCCATCTGCCCAGGTAACGCACCGGGCCATCAGCCCAACTCAAGGGATATTTGGAGCGGTACTGTGCCGTTGCAGCCGACAGGGGAAAAACGACTGACTTAGACCAGTTAATCGTAATCCCAGCAATCTGACTAAAGCCTATTATCTCGTCTACCAGTATGTTGAGATGAAGCTGTGGGTCCTGTACATATAGAGCAACATCATCTGCATACATAGAGACCAGGATTGGACATTGTCTAAATGCCGATCCCCTGCGGTTATGATGTGGTCTCAAGCACGCTGCCAGTGGCTCCATCGCCACCGGTAATAGCGGCGTTGAGAGGGGGCCACCTTGTCGAGTACCTCTAGCTATCGGGAAAGGTTCTGATATCATCGCATTGATTCTCAGTCTCGCGGTTGAAACGGAGTATAATAAACGGATTAATTGGATGAATCTACAGCTCAAGCCCACCCTATTCAATAGGCCGAACATATACGGCCATGCGAGGGAGTCAAACACCTTGGTGGCGTCCAGGAACACAGCTGCAGCGCAGTCTTCAGGGGTCATTTGGGTCACCGCAAAAAAGGTACAGAGGTTATACAAGGTTGAGCGACCAGACACAAAACCAGATTGGTACGGTAGCACCAGAGACTGGCGCAGGGCCTGCAGTCAAGTCGCAATTAGCTTCCCTAGTATCTTATTGTATATATATATTAGCTATAGTGGTCTATATGAGTTGCAAAGACACGGGTCTTTACCTGGTTTCAATGTGGCGACAATAAGGGCTTCATGAAGCGAAGGCGAGAGAATCCCGCTCTCGAGTGCCTCCGCATAAACATCTAGCAGGTGCAGCGCCAATAGGTCTGCGTATTCCTTATAGAAGGCCGTCGCGAGCCCATCCAAACCCGGGGCCTTGTCTCCCAGTGTCATGTATAAGGCCAGACGTGGTCCAGGTCTCGCCCGAAATTCAACTGCGCGACTCTGCGGCGCTTTATGCGCACCACTTGTCATCCCCTCTTTTTCCAAAGGGGACCATCAACGTCGTCTGCCCTGTGGCAAAGCTCATAGAGCTGCAGGTTCAGGACAGTGCTGGACAAGATGCACTTGTCAGTGCTATTCTATGAAGGGAATACAATTCCCATGTTTTTAGAGGCAGCGGCCATCTTGGGGTGTGGCAGTCCTATAAAGCCCAGCCACACCCAAGCACGTTGCTCACTATTTTGAAGACTTCGATGGAGCCAGACCTCGTGGGGGTTTCTCTGGAGAAGACCAGAGTTCCTGAATGGCAGAGTGTCATCTAACCAAAGTCCATGGTGCATTAAAAAACGAGTAGGTCGTAATCGTAGCGGTAAGGCCTTGCTGAATCCAAGTTTGGAGGAAGTTATTACTTCCAAAAGGTAAAGCGCTCTTTTGGCACAGTAATTCAAAGCGTTTCAGTTCACAGAGGTAAAGCGCTTTTGTGCACAGCAATTCAAGGCGTTTCCGTTCACAGATGTAAAGCACTCTTTTGGCACAGTAATTCAAAGCGTTTCAGTTCACAGATGTAAAGCGCTTTTGTGCACAGCAATTCAAGGCGTTTCCATTCATAGGTGTAAAGCACTCTTTTGGCACAGTAATTCAAAGCGTTTCAGTTCACAGATGAAAAGCGCTTTTGTGCACAGTAATTCAAGGCGTTTCTGTTCACAGATGTAAAGCGCTCTTTGCACGTCAATTTTGGCGCTTCTGATCTTAGATGTAAAGCACTCTTGGCATGACAATTCAGGCGCTTCAGTTCACAGATGTAAAGCGCTCTTGGCACGACAATTCAGGCGCTTCAGTTCACAGATGTAAAGCGCTCTTGGCACAACAATTCAAAGCGTTGCAGTTCACAGATGTAAGCGCTTCAATTCACAGGAGTAAAAGGTTCTTGGCATAACAATCTAAGTGATTCAGGCTACTTGAGTAAAAGCGCTTCCTGGTACTAACTAAAGCGCTTTAAGTTCAACGAGTAAAACCTTTTGGCATTTATTGTTGTGAATGTGAAAGTATTTCTGGAGATAAGCACATCATAGTTTTAATTGTTCTTTGAAAAGCTTAAGATGTAAAAAGCATATTTAATTCTTTGAGATTTTCTAAGTCATGATCAAATGTTTATGTTGTGAATACATAGGTGTTACAGGATTGATATTCAGTGTATAATCATAGTTCAAAGTTCTTGCCATTCTTGATTCTGAGGTTGTGTTTACTTTTGTTCCATGTTTCAAAGAAGGGGCTTTACCCTCATTTCAAAAGAGGTCTCCATCTGATATCTCGGAGACGCATTACTTCAAGAGTCTATAAATGAGTTACGTTTCTATGAATGAGTAAATGCATATTTGTTCTAACCTTTACTTTTCAGATCTCTCTCCCTGCTGTTCCCTACCCTAATTCCCTTCCCACCGGACTGGCTTCATGATAACTCTGTGCTATAATAGCTTTCTGAGTTGGTGAAGCCGGGAGGTGGGCCTTTTGTCCAGCGATGTGCAGATCCCAAGGAAAGGACCCAGTGACACCTGGCAGACCACGTGTAACCTGAAAGACATCCTCAACCATGAACGGATTGCCTAAGTACTGCCTGTGTGTGTTCTTAAGCCAGAGCAGACTAATGTTGTCAAAATTCTGTGCACGCCGCTGCGTGCGGCCCTGTCGTTTTGGAGTATAGGGAGGAGTAGAAATCCATCAAGACCCGCTTGACCCCTTCAGTGCCAGCATGAAGTACACCAGCCGAGTCAAGCAGCTCAACAACATAGTTCCCGGCCCACGGCCATCGAAGCATTGCGACCAGCGTCTTACAGGCCCTCTCACCCTCTCCGTATCACCTCGCCTTGGCTTCCTTTCCCAGAAAACAAACCTCATGGAGTGCCACTTCCTCATAATTGTGACAGCTTCTCTTATACTTCAACCAAAAGGGCACTAGACATGTCTGCACACATTTGTTTCTCCAGAATAGCCAGCTGGGCCTCTCAGTCTGCCAATTCGCGACAGATCGTCCAAAGCACACCGTGCTGCTTGGAAAGGCAACCCCCCCCAAATTACTACCTTGAATACCTCCCATAAGTTGCCCACCAAGTATACTGAGCCCCAATTGACATTAAAGTATCCACCTTAGTGGTTCAAATCTCCTCCCTAAAGGCGTGGTCTCTTAGCGCGCCATGTGGCAGCCGCCACAAGAATTCACAGTGAGGGCCCAGAGGGATCATCAACTCCAATACAACCGGAGAATGATCTGACAGAGTGTGGGCATATGTTCAATAGATTCTGTCCAGACCTCTATGTCGCTGGTTCCGAGCTATCTATCAATACGGGACCAGCTATTATGTACTGTATTAAGGTATGTTCCCTCTCTAACTGCACCATGTTTCACCCTCCATAGATCTACCACGGCACTCTCTGCCATAATAAGGGATAAGGGCGTAGCAGCTGCCACATGTTGAGGCTGAGCCCGGCTCTCACGATCCGCCTCAGAGTCCAATACCACATTAAAATCACCTCCCATTAAAGGGGACCCCAAGCCCAAAGAGACCACCAGGCGCCACACCTCCCCAAAAAACTCCAGGTCATCAACATTGGGACCATATACTGACAACAGACGAAACGGCCTGTCTTGTAATGTACCCAGCAGCATGACATAGCGGCCATGCTGGATCCATGAGCACTTTCTCAGTACGCCATTGCTGGCCCTTTCTAAGTAGGATGGCCACCCCCCTCGCATAGCTCAAATAATCTGCTACGTGGCTCTCCCCAATCCATTCAGCATTCACCATAATGTTTGTGGCGTTATTCAGGCGAGTTTCTTGAAGCATGCAAATGTCTATCACATGGCGCTGCACATATGCAGATAACAAGCTCATCTCCCGGCCATCATTCAACCCCCAAACATTCCAAGTCAAACATCTCAAAGAAGTCACATTATTAGGAGCCATCATGGTAGACACCGCAACCTCTCCACAACCAACCCCATCCAGATGTAAATCAAATCAGCTGCAAGGACAGAAAGGCTCAGGTAGACAAAAATAGAGGGAAAACATCAAACATAGTAGCCAACAATACATCAGCCGCCCCTCATCCACTCAGGCCCCCCAATTGGGCCCGACCTCCCATGCCACCCCTCCCAAAATCATATCCCATCTCACAACAACAAACAACTGAATTGGACTCATCCAAAGGGGCGCTGGCGTGGCCATCAGACTTCCTACCCAATATGGGTAGGTGGGCAGGGGCCACCGAGTAGTCCAAAGCCCAGCGGGCCAGTCATCACCGAAGTGCAGTTCGCTTGCAGGCCCAAGAGGCCATAGGGCGCAGTCAAGACACACAGACGCCCCTCATGAACAGCTGTTCTCAGTCATTATGGCTCAGGTTATTTCCACCTTCTTCATTTTCCTGCAAGCAGCCAGGGACCAGTTTTTTGGGAATGTTTTCGCAAATTTTGCTGCCTGTTTCGGGTCGTGGATTTTTTTTTATTTGCCTTTATGTTGAACACGCAGCTTACCCGGGCAGATAAGGGAGTATTTAGCATCCATGTGGCTCGGGGCGCGCTTAACTTAACTGGCCGAAGACAGCACCACAGGTGCTCAGTCCAGCTTTAGGCACCCCCGGCCGCCTCCCTGCAGCGCGGCCAGGGGGCACCACCACCGAAGGCCACCAGCACCGCGCCAGGCAAGCCACCTGCTACTCACACCTGCACGCCCAGTCCTGTTGCCTCACCAAGGCCAAGGCAACAGGATTTGACAGCGTGCAGGTGTGAGGCCTGGGGACCTCAACATTTTTTCTGCTCACATGGGCAGCCCTCAGCAAGGGGAGGCGGCAGCTCTCCGTCTAGGCCATTTCCCCACAGCAGCCCCAGGTAAGGCGGCTGTAAGAGGCTGGCCTGGCTTATAGTGGGTACCTGATGGTACTTACACCTTGTGCCAGGTCCAGTTATCCCTTATTAGTAGATTAGTAGTGTTCTAGCAGCTTAGGCTGATAGAGGTAGCTATAGCAGAGCAGCTTAGGCTGAACTAGGAGACATGCAAAGCTCCTACTTTACCACTTATATCATATGGCACTATATCATAAGAATCACAATACTCAGGGTTACTAAAAACTAAAGGTACTTTATTTTAGTGACAATGTGCCAATAATATCTCTGGGGATATACTCACTTAGGAGGTAAGTAAAATACACAAAATATACACACAAACCAAAATCAGGTAAGTAAACAGTTAGAAAAGTAGAGCAAACACTGTAGAATACAATAGGATGCAATAGGCCGAGGGACAACACAAACCATATACTAAGAAAGTGGATTGCGAACCACTTAGGGACACCAGGCCTAGTGTAGTGTGTAGAGGGTCGCTGGGAGTGTAAGAAAACACTAAGGGTGTCCAAGATACCCCACTCCAAGACCCTGAAAAGTAGGAGTAAAGTGACCCTACTTCCCCAGAAACACACTAAAGTCGTGACAGGAGATTCTGCAACGACCACAACAGACTCCAAAGCACTGAAGACGGATTCCTGGACCTGAGGACCTGCAAAGGAAGGGGACCAAGTCCAAGAGTCACAAAAGTGTCCAGGGGGGGCAGGAGCCCACTAAACCCCGGATGAAGGTGCAAACTGGCTGCCTCCGGGTGGAAGAAGCTGAAGATTCTGCAACAACAAAAGATACCAGGAACTTCTCCTTTGCACAGAAGATGTCCCACGTCATGCTGGAGGATGCAGAGCTGTTTCCACGCAGAAAGACCACAAACAAGCCTTGCTAGCTGCAAAGGTCGTGGTTGAAGAAAATGGGTGCTGCCCGGGCCCAGGAAGGACCAGGAGGTCGCCCCTTGGAGGAGGAGACAATGGGGGGCGCTCAGCAACACAGAGAGCCCACGCAGAAGCAGGCAGCACCCACAGAAGTACTTAAACACAGGTTCAAGGAAACTGAGCACTGCGGTCGTCTCAGCACTACAAAGGAGGGTCCCACGAAGCCGGTGGTCAACTCAGCGAGTTGACCAATGCAGGACGGAGTGCTGGGGACCTGGGCTGTGCTGTGCAAGAAGGATTCCTTGCAAAAGTGCACCGAAGCCCTAGCAGCTGCAGTTCACGCAGTACACAGGATTACTGTCAGGCGTGGAAAGGCAAGGACTTACCGCCACCAAATTTGGACAGATGGACCACTGGACTGTCGGGGTCACTTGGATCCAGCTCCTGTGTTCCAGGGACCAAGCTCGTCAAGATGAGAGGGGACCCAGAGGATCAGTGAAGCAGAAGTTTGGTGCTTGCGTTAGCAGGGGGAAGATTCTGTCGACCCACAGGAGATTACTTCTTGGCTTCCAGTGCAGGGTGAAGGCAGACAGCCCCCAGAGCACGCATCACCAGGAAACAGTCGAGAAAGCCGGCAGGATTAGGTGCTACAATGTCACTGGTAGTCTTCTTGCTACTTTGTTGCAGTTTTGCAGGCGTCCTGGAGCAGTCAGTGGTCGATCCTTGGCAGAAGTCGAAGAGGGAGATGCAGAGGAACTCTGGTGAGCTCTTGTATTCGTTATCTGAAGAGAATCCCACAGGAGAGACCCTAAATAGCTCTCAGAGGAGGATTGTCCACCTAGTAGGTGGGGTCTCTGACACCACCTGCTGGCACTGGCCACTTAGAGGCCTCCATTGTGCCCTCACACCTCTGCATTCAAGATGGCAGAGGTCTGGGACACACTGGAGGAGCTCTGGGCACCAACCCTGGGGTGGTGATGGACAGGGAAGTGGTCACTCCCCTTTCCTTTGTCCAGTTTTGCGCCAGAGCAGGGCTGGGGGATCACTGAACCGGTGTAGACTGGCTTATGCAAGGAGGGCACCATCTGTGCCCTTCAAAGCATTTCCAGAGGCTGGGGGAGACTACTCCTCCCCAGCCCTTAACACCTATTTCCAAAGGGAGAGGGTGTAACACCCTCTCTCATAGGAAATCCTTTGTTATGCCTTCCTGGGACTGGGCTGTCCAGACCCCAGGAGGGCAGAAGCCTGTCTGTGGGTTGGCAGCAGCAGTAGATGCAGTGAAACCCCCAGAGAGCTGGTTTGCCAGTACCCGGGGTCCATGCTGGAGCCCCGGGGATGCATGGGATTGGTATCCTAATACCAGATTTGGCATGGGGGACAATTCCATGATCTTTGACATGTTACATGGCGATATTCAGAGTTACCATTGTGAAGCTACATATAGGTATTTACCTAAATGTAGTGCACGCGTGCAATATAGTCCCCACACTCACAAAGTCTGGGGAAATTGCCCTGAACAGTGTGGGGGCACCTTGGCTAGTGCCAGGGTGCCCTCACACTAAATAACTTTGCACCTAACCTTCACTAAATGAGGGTTAGACATATAGGTGACTCATAAGTTACTTAAGTGCAGTGTAAAATGGCTGTGAAATAACGTGGACGTTATTTCACTCAGGCTGCAGTGGCAGTCCTGTGTAAGAATTGTCTGAGCTCTCTATGGGTGGCATAAGAAATGCTGCAGCCCATAGGGATCTCCTGGAACCCCAATACCATGGGTACCTAGGTACCATATACTAGGGAATTATAAGGGTAATCCAGTGTGCCAATTAGAATTGGTGAAAATGGTCACTAGCCTGTAGTGACAATTTTAAAGACAGAGAGAGCATAAGCACTGAGGTTCTGGTTAGCAGAGCCTCAGTGACACAGTTAGGCACTACACAGGGATACACATACAGGCCACAACCTATGAGCCTGGGATCCTGGCTAGCAGGGTCCCAGTGAGACATATAAAACACACTGACAAATAGGGTTTTCACTATGAGCACTGGGGTTCTGGCTAGCAGGATCCCAGTGAGACAGTGAAAACACCCTAACATATATTCACATACAGGCCAAAAGTGGGGTAACAATGCTAGAAAGAGGCTACCTTCCTACAGCGGCGCATCAGGGGGGTCAGCCAGTTAGGGCACATAGATCGATAAATGGCCAGCGAGCGCCGGTTCTTCCCGAGGCCGGGCACACCGACAGGGGCACTCAGCGGGACTTCTGCCATCCGCCAGCTGACGACATCCAGCGCCGGGCCGTCAGGGGCCTGACAGCCCGCCCCCCACAGAGTCTTTCTCCACCACCGGCTTGGCCCCGGGTCCCACAGCTCCGGAACACCCACCTGCTGGGCCCGTGATCGAACCCTCGCCACCGGCTCAGCTCCGTGGGTGCCCACCGCCCGTCCAACATGGGGAATCCAGGAGCTCTGCAGCTCCGGCCCGCCAGCTCACATTGTCCTGGAGGGGCAGGCGCCAACCCCCACGCCGCCCTCCGTCACCGCCGGCCCACCTCAGGGCCCCGCTCAGCCAGCACATCCCCCGGCGGTCCGCGAGGCTCACCGTCAACAGGGCGATTGGGCCAGCTTGCACCGTCCACCAACGAGCCGGCCCCTTTTTATCAGCTCTCATCTCCTCAGCTGTTCAGCACATGAAATAGAGTATAATGAGCACCTTGGGCAGCCGATCCGTCCGGATTGTCGAAGGCTTTATGCCCCTGCCCTGCAGAGCCTCACAGAGTGGAGGCCATCTTGCAGGACGGCCAGGCCATGCCCCTTTTCTTCAATAATTTAACAGCTAATGTTTCATTTATATTTTTAATGACGCTATATAAGTTGTCATGAGTGCTGTAATATCTGGGGTAATTAGCAGTGTATGGCAAGGGTGCGAGTTAAAGTTACCTTAGGGCGACACGGCGGATCTGCCAAATTATAAAAAAACAACAACAAAAAAAACACTTGTTTAAATGAAGCCCCCCCGGGTTGGCCGGGTCCCAGGGGCATATACATTTTTTATGTGAGGGGGCTGCCTGGCCCTCCCCCGCAGCCCCAGGGACTGCTACCTCCCTGGGGCACAATAGTAATGACATAATTGGGGGAAGGGGGGACAAAGGCATGAAGTTTAAGTTACCTGTACTGGTACTCAGTAAAACTTTCCACCTGTACCACTTAAGAGCACCAGGAACAGGCATTGAAGCACTGTATAGCCTAAAGTGGTATAATACTGAAAATAGTGTGCTAAATTAGTACATTGACGTGCTCTACAGCAACGTGCCACAGTCCAGCTGAAGAATTCTGTGGAATGCCAAACAATTATGCAACTTAGGATATTTGTTATCTTCTGTGGAGTAATCGCTTAGCAGTTACATGCGACGTTTGCATTATAGATGTTCTAAGACAATTTCCTGCCGATATATTATAAAGCTAAAATAATTCATCTTGTTGAGTGCCTTTTGAAGATAATGCCTACAGTTAGGTAAGAGCTTTATAAACACATCCATCCATCCAACCATCCAAACATACATACAGTCACCCTTGGTATTATCCCTGTTTGGCAAGGAGGCAGTGAGAAAAGTATAGGGTCTCCCAGGGGAGGGTGTGTGAATACTTCTGAGGGAGAGAGTTGTTGGGGGACCCTTAGCACAGGCTTTTGGGAGAAAAAACTAAGACAGAACAGTGGGTGCTGGGACTATCGATGCCCAAGTGTGAGACCGGAAAGGCTGGGGTGTGGGCACCTCTCGGCTGCATAGAGTGATGGGGTATCCAGGGTCACCAGGGTCATTCTGGCCCTTATCTGATAGCAGAGCGAATATCCCCACCCTGGAGTAGGAGATATGTCTGTTCCTGGACCCAGCTCTGCTTGATAACTCCCAAATGTTTAGAGACATTAATATCTGTATTTCAGCTCTCCACACCAGTGGTGGGCCATGTTCACATTTTTAAAGGAGGGCATACCGTAGGACCTCCCTTTCAAAAGGTCTTGCTGTTCTGCACGTTTTTCAATCTGGTCAGTGCTTTGCAATGTGGCCTGTTTGAGAGGTCTTGTGCATTTCAGAAATGCTACAGTAAATGTCTGTTGCCCTTAGAATGGAACAGCAATGGCAGGGCTTTGGTGTGTGTTCCTCCAACTATTGGTGAAACTGCCCACGAGACAGCAATAAGCACCCCTATTCCCATGCATACCAGTGCAGGGACAGGAACACACATTGAAATGTATACCTCCCCAGACGGAGGAAGTGTATTGCCAACATTCCTACAGTTTTTGGGTGAAGACCACACACCTGAATGAGAACAATGGAGACAGTTTTCCCCTTAGAAATTTAATGAGGCCTTGTTAGGGATGGGAATTTCTAATTACTTGATATCCTGAGCACTTCAGGTTTGGTAGATGGCTCAGTGTGAGCGGCGTGGCTGCAGTTTCTATTATTCAGGTAAGGAAATTTCTACAACGGGCCTTTAATTTTGTGTCCGATTACTGCTACGGGAGGCTGAATGCAGTCAGATGCAAGATTTTACCATTCACTGTACCAATGTTGTGAGTGCTCCAGATTGGTGACAACCCCAATGCTCCCTGCCCCGAGAAGCCTTACTCAAACAGTAACACAGACTCTGTTCTCCTTCTTCCCCCTTGGCCCCCCTCCACCCCTATGATCAGAGAGAATGGGGAGTATTTATAGTGAAAACATTTCAAACACACCAACACAACATTCTTGGTGCCTGGTGTCCTTTCATGGCGAAAATAAAAGCACTTTTATTTTAAGAATATTTACCCAATGGGTGATGGAGATGTGTGCGAGTGCACCAGTGGTGTAACATTAGACCCCTCATCCTCAGTGGTGCGGGGGAGCCGAGCTCCCGGGGGCTGCCTCAGCAACAACGGTCAAGCACCACGCACTGGTGGCACTGGGCAAGGGCAGCGGGCCTCATGTCCTGAGACCTCCTGACTGGGTTGGGAGGGCTGGGGACCCCTCCCTGTTCTTTGCAGAGGGGCTCCCTCAAGTTTTGTTACACCACTGGTGTGTACTGGTGTTTTCATAGCCCACAGTGTTATTTCAACACATGCACATAATGTTTTCTTTCTACAGGTTTGCATACAATCTTAAAAACGCATCACATTATTTCCGAAAATCTTGTATAAAAACAGACTAACTCAAAACTTCCAATTGTCCTTTTCCACTTGAATGACTCTTCTGTTTCCTTTCCATCCCCTGCATGCCTTCTCTCTCTGAACACAGCCTATTGTAAGTCACAAGTATATTTGCCTTAATCCTTATTATTGCACCTGTGCAAACTGCCCAGTACCTCATTTCAAAGATCACGACCTCTCCTTTAAGAATCAAATCCGTGCATCCTAATAATAAGCAACCTCTGCTAGCTCACCTAATGAAACTGCCATCCAATGCATTAATTCACATATCCTGCTCCTCCACTAAAGATCACAGCGAACACTGATCAATTAAATACGCCACATACAAATTGGAGTAAATGAGACGCATGCTGAGGGTTATGTCCACCACCCAGTACTGTTCTAGTCCATAGCAAATAAACCTCCCAATATTAACTGAGTATGCATGAAATACCTGAATAGATCTGCAGCGTGCTGCTGGCCAACACAGGGTCTTTAATTTAGTCCACCACTTCGGGTCCCAACTAGCCACATCCTATGACTGCTTCCTTACACCTCACAATGACAGTCAGACATGGGATGATTTCAACAAAGTCCATTCCAGTAGATCTCTCTGCTATTTATTCCTTTAACCTATGCCTGTTCAAGACCATAAACTTTAAACAAAGTATTTCAAAATGGACATCCCTGTGCAGCAAACAGCTAAGTGGGCTAGGAACCTGCAGATCTATTCAAAGCTCCCAGGTTACTGAAAACCATATACTGTTAGAGCCTGTCTCTCCCACACTTCATCACACTGCTAAGCACTGCTTCCTATAACACGAAAACCACACTCAAGTGGTCATAACGTGCAAAATGGAAACCCCTCCCACACAGGATCAAAGCGAAGACAAAAAACTCCAACCACACACCCAACAAAGTTTAGTGTGCTGCCCATGTAGGCAAGCGCTTCAGTGCCCCACAAAGGGGTAGTGCTATGTAAGTATTGCAATACAATACCATACTATAGGTATTACCTGGCAAAATGTGCAATCAAACAAGCTGGCACCTCTCCCTTCCGGAGATATTATCGTTTGCCTGACTTGCAATGAGTGGCTATCAATATACCAACTTTTGTCTATTTCCAATAATGTATTTTGTTCTAGAAGATTGCTACATCAGAAATTCTTAAGTTCTTTCTGAAAATCTGATATTTTGCAATGGAGTTCTGGGCAGTCACTTTGTGGGTGTGGGGAAGTGCAGGGGTTTGTCAAGGGAACAATGATTTAACATCACACCACAAGATCGCAGTCTTGGAGACTAGAGGTGG
The DNA here is from genome assembly GCF_031143425.1 of Pleurodeles waltl. Classification (NCBI taxonomy): domain Eukaryota; kingdom Metazoa; phylum Chordata; class Amphibia; order Caudata; family Salamandridae; genus Pleurodeles; species Pleurodeles waltl. The sequence goes on from NC_090440.1 coordinate 1,313,362,455, forward strand.
ACGGGCTACTAAAAGCTCGAGCCAGCAGCTGGCTCTGACTTGAGTTGAGGTCCTGTTGGAACCTTGAGCTCATAACAAGCTGAGCTCTCATAAATATTCTGCCTGCCTCACTCCCTCTTTTTCTCTCTCTACTAAGGAGGTGGCATTAAGGCTAGTGCTGCTGACTTTGGCTGACTTTGAAACTGGGGAACCAGGTTCAAGTCTCAGCATCAGTACAAAATCCTGTGATTCTGGCAAAGCGCGTAATCTCCCCATGCCTGTAAGCAATGAATGAGCTAATGTGTAATGTGACTGTGCTCATGTAAAGTGCTCCAATTTGCCCTTTGCGTCGCGTTCTCGCTAAAAAGATAGTAATTTCCTGTCTGATTTGTGCAAAGTGAAACCAGAAAACCTGGATAATTCACAGCTTCACTACTACTTAAATTGTGTGATCTTGGACATATATTTTATTTCAACAAAATCTTTTTTCTTCACTATCCTGTATGAAAGCACTTTCCAATGTGTGAGTTCTGAATTTAATTGATTGATTTAATAGACTAATATGTTGCTCTGGAATAATCTGGGCCAAGTACAGGATTTACTTGACAATTGTCTTGCCTCAGTACACTAATCGTTTATGTTTAAAAACAGTTACTCTTAAAAATTACTTATCAGTGAAGTGCTATAATGTGACATACTAATCACAAAGTTTCACATGTTAGAGAAATACACATTTTTAAAATTTGAAACGACTTCATCATATTTTACGTGGGTTGATGTATGATTTACATAGCAAACATTTTCGTGCACGGGCTCCAAGATCCGAGCCAGACGCCTGGCCTGGCTCTCCCAGCAAATTTACTGATCCGTCGACCTCCATTGGAGACCTGTTAGTTATGGCCAAATGGAGCAACAAGCAACCTTGAGTCTCATTAAGCACTTCGCCGCAGAGAACAAGGCGGACGTCATCTCCCATTACAGTCTGTGATTAGCAGGAAACCCAGGAAACGAATGGAACATAATGGACCCATCAGCATGAACTTGGCAACTGCCGTAATTATTGGCAAATGGACTCTTTATTTTGTCTAAACAATCTCAGACACTTAACAACAATTAAAACATGGGGATATTTCCCATACACCAGTCCACTGCATTTACTGATTTACTGATTACATAGCTAACTATGGAAATTAAAAAAAAAAAACGCAAAGCTTTTCAGTGACCCGATCCGCGATGCGACAACCTATATTAAAACAACTCGAGAAACGCGGACTCGGCCAATAAAGAGCTGCAGGACCTTTTAATTAAATTCTTATTTCTTTCCATGTTTTCCATTCTGGCCTGACATACTGCATAACGCGCGGCAGGGTATATTATTATAACTGCTGGGTGATAGTGCGGAAAAGATGGGGTGACGTGGAACCAGTTCGTGCCTTCACTGGAAAAAGTGAGGAGAGTTCCACGGACTCATATGTCGGTTTGTGATCGACCCACTTCTCCTAGCAATGACAGGCCTGTCAACCAGTGCTTAATTTGTTACAAGATAAGTGCCAGGGCCCTCGGCAGGCGGTCACTGCATCTTGCACCACCCATTGCTCCTGCCAGCGCTGCCAGGGGAAGTATAAACACAACAACTAACCATCATCCTCCTGTAATAGTGACAATTCAGACTGTTCCACGAACTGAAAGCCATAGGAATGTCTTGGGTGGGCAGTATTAGTCATTTTATTGTATATTTAATTAATAAACAACTGTTATGCTCATCTCTATATCAGACAAACAGCGCCACCATGTGGCAGATTATCATAAAATTCGGTGTTGACAATTAAGTGTTGGTGCAGAGCACCAGAAACCACTGCCTCAAATTAAGCACTGCTTGTTAACAAGGATTCATTTCACAATGTATGAAGTCATGCTCCACTACAGTCATTCATTCACTCATGCTAATATTTTCATACCATGGGGAATTTTCCTTATGTTGCTCTACTGGACAGGAAAAGGCCAATATATGTTTTATATGTGGATGCAAACATTGTATTAAGACATTTGTTACCATTGATGAATGTGGGTGGAGGACAGGACTAATGAAAGGCACGGTCCCGAGTTAGTCGCCAAAAAAAAGAAGAATGCATATTTATTGAAGGAGAGGCAATATTATGTGGGACATACCTAAAATGAAGACATTCTTGGCTTTAAAAAAATCGAGACTCTCCAGCCTGAATTGGGTCTTTTGGCATGTTCGCACTGAAGGAACTATGTGACTACTAGAAGAGTTGTTTCCTTGTGTAATTAATTATTATAGGCAATCTGTGAGGCAGTACAAAGTGATTTTCAAATATCATTTTTGGTGTGCTATGTTAATCAACTGAAACAGAGAAATGTGGTATGGATAGACGCTCATAGGCTTGCAAACTGCAATATTTCGCCAATCACTAGCATTTTCGCAGTGTGCTCTGAAATTTCTTTAACATTTTTTTTCAGAAGGATTGATGTATGATTGTTTTGCATGTTTTGGACCCCACTGATTTACATTACAAATTAACTTTATTAAGAACATATATTTTTCTTCACATATGCCAGGTTTCTCCTTTTTGATCATGTCTATTTTGCATGATATTTTGGCTTACTGATATTGTAGGAGGCTGGCCTGGTTTGTAGTGGGTACCTAAGGTACTTGCACCTTATACCAGGTCCAGTTATCCCTTATTAGTGAAATGTATGCAGTGTTCTAGCAGCTTAGTCTGTCTAGAGCATAGGTTCTCACAAACATTTTCCCTGGGGCCACAAATGATGTTCTGAAGTGAGCCCCAGGGCCGCATTGATGCTATCAGGATGGGAGTGCAGCTTTATGGGTGGTTAAATAGTGCAGGATACTTTATTTTCTTGTTTTTCTTTACTCCAGTTAGCTTGTAAATTAAACCTTCCTTCTTTATTTAACATAGTTCTAAGTGTTAGTGCCCTGTGAAGTAAACAGCAACCCAATGCTGCTTTAATCCGTGGGCCGCATGTGGAGGTCAGGAGGGCCGCAGGTGGCCCCAGGGCCGTACTTTGAGTATCACTGGTCTAGAGGTAGCTGTAGCAGAGCAGTTTATGCTGAACTAGGAGACATGCAAAGCTCCTGTAATACCACTATAGTTGCACAGTACCTATACACAAGTAAAGACAATACTCAATGTTCCCAAAAGTAAAAGTACTTAATTTTAGTGACACAATCCCAAAAATATATTCAAGGGAATACTCCTTCTGGAGGTAAGTATTATACACAATATAAACACTAGTAACCAAAATCAGGTAAGTACACAGTAAGAAAATAGTGCAAACAGTAGAAATACAATAGAATGAAAAAGGCCTAGGAGCAAAGGTAAGTAATGTACCCCACCCCAGAGCCCAGGAAAGTAGGAGTAAAGTACTGCAAGTTTCCTCAGGACACACAACAAGTTGTGATAAGAGATACTGCAAGAACCAAGCAAGACTGCAATCAACAAATGGTGGATTCCTGGACCTGAAGACCTGTGAAGAGAGAAGACCAAGTCCAGAAGGCACCATCTGTGCCCTTCAAAGCATTTCCAGAGGCTCTGGGAGGCTACCCCTCCCATGCCTGTAACATCTATTTCCAAAGGAAGAGGTTGTAACACCTTCCTCCCAAAGGAAATTAATTGTTCTGCCTTACTGGGACTGAGCTGCTCAGACCCCAGGAGGCAGAAACCTTTCTCTGAGGTGGCAGCAGCTGTAGCTGCAGTGCAAACTTCAGAGAGCTGGTTTGGCAGTACTGGGGGTCCATGGTGGAGCCCCCAGGATGTGTGGGATTGCCTCCTCCAATACCAGATTAGGAATGGAGGGGACAATTCCATGATCTTAGACACCTCACATGACCATATTCGGAGTTACCATTGTGAAGCTACATATGTATTGACCTATATGTAGTGCATGCGAGTAGTGGTATCCCCGCACTCACGAAGCCTGGGGAACTGGCCCTGGACAGCGTGGGGGCACCTTTGCTAGTGCAAGGGTGCTCTCACACTTAGTAACTTTGCACCTAGCTTCAGTAAATGAAGGTTAGACATATAGGTGACTTATTAGTTAGTTAAGTGCAGTGAAAATGGCTGTGAAATGGTGTGTGCACTATTCCAGTCATGCTGCAGTGGCAGTCCTGAAGAAAGGTTTGTCTGAGCTCCTTACGGGTGTCAAAAGAAATGCTGTAGTCCATAAGGATATCCTTGAACACCAATGCCCTTGGTACATAGGTACCATATACTAGGGGCTTATAAGGGGGGGTCCAGTGTGCAAATAGGAATTGGAATATGAAGTCACTAAACTATAGTGACTCATTTGGAAGTAGGTTGAGAATAAGCACTGGAGTTCTGGTTAGCAGAATTTCAGTGACACAGTTAAGCACTACTGACAACACACACATAGGCCACAAACTATGAGCACTGGGGTCCTGGCTAGCAGGATCCCAGTGAGACAGTAAAAACACACTAACACACTCACAAACAGGCCAAAAGTGGGGGTACCCATGCTAGAAAGAGGCTACTTTCTCACAGATATCACCATATGATCGAATCCAGATGCCACATGTTGGTGCATTAATATACTTAATCGATATTTGTTTTAAATCATTCCCTTGGTGGCCATTTATCCTAAAACTGAACTCTTGGCCCGTCGGACCCAAGCAATATTACTAAATTAGCACTGCATGTTTGTCTCGGAGTTTGGAGTGCTCTTTGTTTCTGGAATACAGTAATATGGTGCTGTTAGTAATATTTCAGCAGACACTGTATGGCATACATACCCAATGAGGCAGCAGCGCCAAATCAAACCTTAGCATGGAGCCACTTACACTTCATCCTTAGGTAATGATTAATCTTGTTTATAGACTGTATGAAAACAAAGAACTATCCGATTAGTTATGCTTTTCACTACATATTGGTGAAACTACTATCTCGCTGCCGCCTAATCTATTATAATTCACAGCCACGGAGCACTGCCAAGTTGTGGTCATTGAAGACCTGGATGTTCCTTGTAGAAAAACTTTTAAAATCTATTCCCAATTTTATCTCACCTCCTGCTAGAAGGTCGTTCAATGCATTTACCATTATTTCTGTGAAGATCTTCTTTCTGATGTCCAAGAGCCAGCGAAAAGGTTTATTGCATTATCTTTCTTAGAAATGTGTCTATACATGCATCCCCTTATGTCCTCTCCACAAACGTTACTCCTTTGTAATAAAAAATCTATTTGTATCAGTGTGTAGAATCGCATGAGGATGTGTTGGGAAGAGGGATACATATCAATAATCAAATTCTTCTGTAACAGAACTAAACCACCTCCAACTTCGAAGTTCCAGTATACATCTCAAACAACCCAAGCCTGGTGTTTGGTTTCAGATTCTTTGACAAACTTTTTGTATCACTAGACTAAAGTTCCTTTTTACTTCTTGAAGGTTATTCAACTGAACATGTGAGTTGATAAGAGGCAATGTGCAAATTAGGCGAATACAGTAAATCAGCTCCAAAGTAACTACCAATGAAGAGAAGTTGGATTTATAATTTAGAATAGGCTTTCATGGATGTCTATCCATGCACTGGATCTTTTCCTGTATGGTCACTTGTTGAACAGTTCCTACGAGCAAAATGTTCACTACAGAAAGGTGGTTCCATACAGAGACTTAAGACTGTTTAGAGGCATCCGATTATGTTGGTGTGAGCTGCTGATGACTGCTATTTCGAACCAGAAATTCGACATTTTGTGGATCCATTTCATAGTGGTGTACCCTCCATGGAGTTGATTCTGGGAAGTGGGCTGAAACCAGGAGGCCCTGTAGGTCTAAGCATGCCAAAAGACCTACCTGTGGACTTCAGAACTGATACAGTAGTGTGTGGCGAAAATACAGACAGATGCCTATGTAGCTGCTTGACAAATGTCCGAAACCAGAACACCCGAGTTGGGGCTGTAGTGACTGCTTTCACCATGGAGAAATGAGCCCTTAGAAGGGTTCTTCTTAGCCAAGGTATAATACAGTTTATGCTAAGGACAATCCATCTTTATAAGGTCAACTTCTGAAACTCTTTTGCTTTCTTTGCACGGGAAACCCAACGAATAGTTGATCCCTAACACATACCACTAGTCCTACCAATGTAAAAAAAAATACGGGCATGACATAGGTTTAACAGGCATACCAGTCAATTCTGTGTAGATGGATGCAGTGGAGAAAGGAACACAGGGTCCATGATTGACTGCCCCACGTGGTGGAAAGGTGGCCCACTTTTCGACGAAAGGTTGCACAGGTCTTAAGTATAAGCTTGTAAGAGGTAGTAAAGGTAGTCCAGAGAGGCTGAAATGGCAAGGTCTGTAGCTCACCCACATAGTGATAGTGAGGTTTAAGAGCCTCAGAGTATAGCTGTAAAGAGGCTCGCAGGGCGTTCACATCAATAAGGTTCCACTGCTGCACAATGAGGGCATTTGGGGGAACATATATGAAAGTACTTTTAAAAATGCATCTTAAGCAGTGCTTTGAATAATGAGGGCTGATTCGGCAAATGAAGGAAGGCTGAAAGGGCTGCTAAGTAACTTTGTCAGGCAAAGAAAATACAAAACAACTGAACATGGGACAGCTTTGCTTGAAGAGGGTAGACTTGTTTTTCTTTACACAGAGCAACAAATGTAGCCAACCGCACTGAATATATAAACTTGGTGGAGAGGCAGAAAACGAGAAAGACATCTACCAATTCTAAAAGCATAGATTTGGTCTCAAAACTATGCTCTGCTGTTTGAATAACGGATCCTACCACAAAGGCAGCTGATATGGAGGGCATTTGTCAGGGTCAGGAGTTCAGAGTGCCAGACTCTCCAAGCCCAGTTCGGGGCTATCAGAGTAAGCTGTACTCTGTCCCACCAGAGCTTTTTCGACACCAGCAGAATCTGAGGCATAAGTCCTTTGGCAGCAGGTCACCGCTTTAAGGAAATCAGAACACATCTCCTGGAAACTCTTGCGAGGGAAACCCTAGAGCATAAAACACTAAGCATTGTGTGTTTTCGGAGACAGTAAAAAGGTCTACCCAGGGCATGTCCCATTGAGAGAAAATGCACTTTACCACCTCCAGGTGCAGACACCCCTCAAGGTTGGCAAGATGACGGGCGCTGAACTTGTCTGCTCTGATCTTAAGGAATCCTGCTAGATGATGGACCATTAGTTATATACGGTAAAGTGCCAGTCCATGATACAACTTTAGTGCCTCCAAACAGGACTCCTGCCCCCCCCCCCCCATAAAAAAAATCCTCATTGATTGCTGCAGTGTCACTTGCCAGTTATGTTATTCATCGCCTCCTAAATAGGGCTACGCTCAGTGGAAGGCAGAAAGGCCTAGAAAGCCAGTCTGATAGCATACATCTCCAGCAGATTTACTTGGTGGCACTCTCTGGAGGCCAGGGGCCTCAGATCTCTAAACTGTCCAGATGACCCCACCAACAGAGAAATTATTAATTCCGGAAGAGGTGAGAACAGTCTGTTGGTCAGTTTGGTCTCCATAATCCACCCACTGGAGTGTGTTAAAGCGGCGGTAAAACCGCCAACAGGCCGGCAGTAAAAAAAAATGGAATTACGACCGTGGCGGAAACCGCCAACATAGCCAGCCACTTTAACACTCCGTCAGCCACGGCGGTACAAACACCGCGGCGGTAACCGCCAACAGACAGGCGGAGGACAATGTACCGCCCACACTATTACAACCCACCAATCCGCCACCTTTCCGGGGCGGATTCACCGCAAACAAAAACACGGCAGAAACTGGACTTCAAAGGGAAAACGCTCACTTCTACACACCCCACGAGGAACCAGGACGCCATGGAACCGGAGCTCCAAATTTTGCCAGCCTTTATCTTTCTGCTCCTCTACCAGGAGCACGAACGCCGGCGGCGAAGACAACGGTGAGTACTGCACATACAACACAGGGGAGGGGGGAGGGAAAAAACAGTGACACACACACGCAACACACAAAACCCCCACCCTCACCCACTACAGCACACACACAAGTACATGTTGATACATCACAGTTACACCCCCCAAACCCCCATGGAAGAATGCAAGGACAAAAGGAAATTAGTTGAATAATTGTGATATATTCAAAGACATGAATCAAAAATATATACAAATATATACATTTATACTATATACAATTATATACACCAAGAACACAAGTCCAAGGGATTCCACCATCATAGTCCGTGGATCACTGGGCCCAAAAGGCATGGGCGAGGCCCACACTCAATACCCGATCAAAACGGAGAGAACACTGCAGGGGCATCAGATAGAAATAAAACAGGCACCTCAGGGGGAAGGGAAGGGGGGGGGCACCTCAGCCGGTTGAGTGCAAGACGCCAGATCCACAAGGGGGCTCCATGCCCATTGATGTATCCTGGGGAGTGCAAAGCCACAGTCTCACAAGTCTCTACAGTGAGTGGTTTGCCCTCTGTTCAATCCTTGGGAGTGCAAAGCCACAGTCTCTCAAGTCTCTACAGTGGGTGGTTTGCCCACTGTTCAATCCTGGGGAGTGCAAAGCCACAGTCTCTCAAGTCTCTACAGTGGGTGGTTTGCCCACTGTTCAATCCTGGGGAGTGCAAAGCCACAGTCTCTCAAGTGGATAACAGTCACCACTGGTTCTGGAGGGGGCCTTGTGCCCAGAGTGCTTCATCCTGCCAAGGACTGAGGTTGTGGATGTATCTCTCCACTGGTTCTGGAGGGGGCCTTGTGCCCAGAGTGCTTCATCCTGCCAAGGACAGAGGTAGTGGATGTATCTCTCCACTGGTTCTGGAGGGGGCCTTGTGCCCAGAGCGCTTCATCCTGCCAAGGACAGAGGTAGTGGATGTATCTCTCCACTGGTTCTGGAGGGGGCCTTGTGCCCAGAGCGCTTCATCCTGCCAAGGACTGAGGTAGTGGATGCCTTTCTCCACTGGTTCTGGAGGGGGCCTTGTGCCCAGAGTGCTTCATCCTGCCCGTGGCGGACTCAGTAGCGTCGGAATCATTTGAGCTGACTGGCCCGCGAGGCTGCTGGCGGCGGTGTCCTGGGCAGCGGTGCTTGTGGCAGTGTCCTGGGCAGCGGTGCTTGTGGCGGTGTCCTTGGCAGTGGTGCTTGTGGCGGCGGTGTCCTGGGCAGCGGTTCAGCTGCTGGCAGTCTTGTTTTGCCCTGCAGGCTGCTGGCGGCGGTGTCCTGGGCAGCGGTGCTTATGGTGGTGTCCTGGGCAGCAGTGCTTGTGGCGGTGGTGTCCTGGGCAGCAGTGCTTGTGGCGGTGGTGTCCTGTGCAGCGGTGCTTGTGACAGCGGTGTCCTTGGCAGCGGTTCAGCTGCTGGCGGTCTTGTTCTGCCCTGCGGGCTGCTGGCGGCGGTGTCCTGGGCAGCGGTTCAGCTGCTGGCGGGCCTGTCTGTGGCAGCGGGGCTGCTGCTGGCGGTCGGTTCCTGGGCAGCAGGGCTGCTGCTGGCAGTCGCTTCCTGGGCAGTGTGGCTGCTGGCGGTCCTGTCTGTGGCAGTGGGGCTGCTGCTGGCGGTCGCTTCCTGGGCAGCGGGCTGCTGGCAGTCCTGTCTGTGGCAGCGGTGCTGCTGCTGGCGGTCGCTTCCTGGGCAGCGGGGCTGATGCTGGCGGTCGCTTCCTGGGCAGCGGGGCTGATGCTGGGGGTCGCTTCCTGAGCAGTGTGGCTGCTGGCGGTCATGTCTGCGGCAGCGGGGCTGCTGCTGGCGGTCGCTTCCTGGACAGCGGGGCTGCTGGCGGTCCTGTCTGTGGCAGGGGGGCTGCTGCTGGCGGTCGCTTCCTGGGCAGCGGGGCTGCTGCTGGTGGTCGCTTCCTGGGCAGCGGGGCTGGTGGTGGTCTTGTCCGCCGTGCTGATCTTCCCAGACTTGCCGGTTTTACTGTGCCCCTTTCCCCCCTTGGATGGTGTTGCAGTTGTCTCCACACTCCCAACTTTTTATGCTTGACAGGTGGAGGACTGTCCGTGCTCTGGCTCCTTGCCTCACTGCCTGCCCTGCTGCCTGGTGCACTCCATAATCCGGTGACTACTGGCACCACTGGTCCCGCCTATGTTGTGGCTGGGGTGCTAGGTTGGGACCTGGAGTGCTTGGGATAGGCTGAGGTACAGGGGTGTGGGTCTGGGTGGAGGAAGCTGGAGGGGGGAGGCTAGAGACAGAAGAAAAACATGTTCAGTGCATGCAATACTGCTACCGTTGGCGGACACGACAAACACAGAAGCCCCCTGCACTACGCCGCACACTTGGGCTCCACTATTCAATCCCTGGGACATGGCTTACAAGGCAATGGCTGATTTCTGCACACATGGATGTCACTTGGAGATGGCACGCCAGATGTCCTTCTTCTGGTGGGCGCTGACCTACAGGAATTGTACAGGGGAAAAGAGAAGTAATTACCAACTGCACCGTCACATGACACACATGCACTCACCGTTGTTTCATGCACGCCTCACTCTCACCTCCCCCCCATCTTTCATCCACCCCACTCCACACAGGCATTGCCCATACAGCATGCTCACAGTGTACTTACCTGTTTGTCTGGAGGACCGTAGAGTAGCGTGTACTGGGGGAGGACCCCATCCACGAGTTTCTCTAACTCCTGTGCTGAAGGCAGGGGCCCTTTCCCCAGACACACAAGTCATTGTCTCTTCCAGACTGAGGTCACAGCAGCACTTGCAGTGTAGGTCCTCTCCTGTCGAAGATCAGGTATCGAGTGATTGAACAGATAGAAAATGGCGGTCACGTCCGTGGAGGTGCGTACCGTCACCACCGGCGTACATCGTCATTGGCTCCTGGGACCCATAGGGCCCAATGTTAACCAATTAAGAATTGCGCTGCGGTCTTCGACCGCCTACCGCGACGGTGTAGAACGCCAGCGCAGTTACCTCATATCCCCCTGTCCCACTTTACATGTCAGGCAGCTGCCATTTCAGGGGCCCACATGGCATTATTTTTGACTGCGTCACACATACCTAGGCCTTGCCTAACTACTCATACAGGCAAATTTCGATTTATGAATATTTTCAGAGTAAGCTGTGTTTATGTACCTCAGAGTTGGTTGACTCTGTGCTTGCTGTTCTCCTCCATAGGCACCGTCCACTGGGGCATGTGAGGAGATGGCGGCATCCTCCGGTGTACAGACTGCTGGTGGACCAATTGACAATGGAGGAAAGACGTGATCATCACCTACAGGCTTGATCGTGCCACAATCCAGGAACTGTGTGCCCAGTTGGAGCCAGACCTGATGTCAGCTATCCGCCATCCCACAGGAATCCCCTCTCAGGTGCAGGTGCTGTCAGTACTCCATTTCCTAGCAAGTGGGTCATTTCAAACAACAGTGGCCATAGCATCAGGGATGTCCCAGCCTATGTTTTCCAACGTGTTGTCAAGAGTGTTGTCTGCCCTGCTGAAACACATGCGGAGCTACATCGTTTTCCCTCAGGTGGAGGATTTGCCTACAGTGAAAGGTGACTTCTATGTCCTGGGACATATCCCCAACATCATAGGTACCATTGATGGGACACATGTGGCCTTGGTACCCCCCCCCCCCCGCAGGAGTGAACAGGTGTACAGAAACCGGAAGAGTTACCATTCGATTAAGGTGCAGATGGTGTGTTTGGCAGACCAGTACACCTCCCATGGTAATGCCAAATTCCCTGGCTCAGTGCATGACGCTTACATCCTGTGGAATAGCAGCATCCCTTATGTGATGGGGCAACTCCAGAGGCACCGGGTGTGGCTATTAGGTGAGCACCTGGACCCAAATCAGTGTGAAAAGTTGGCTGGGTCTGTGGATGTCCCTATGAGTCAGTGTGTGTCTAACAGTTGTCCCTCACCATATGCAGGTGACTCTGGTTACCCCAACCTGTCATGGCTACTGACCCCAGTGAGGAATCCCAGGACAAGGGCAGAGGAACGTTACAATGAGGCCCACGGGCAAACTAGGAGGATTATAGAGCGGGCCTTCGGCCTCCTGAAGGCCAGGTTCCGGTGCCTCCATATGACAGGTGGTTCCCTATTCTACTCACCAGGTGTGCCAGATCATCCTGGCCTGCTGTATGCTTCACAACTTGGCTTTGCGATGGCAGGTGCCTTTTCTGCAGGAGGATGGTCCAGATGGAGGTGTTGTGGCAGCTGTGGATCCTGTGGACAGTGAAGACGAGGAGGCAGAAGAAGAGGACATCGACAACAGGAACACGATGATCCTGCAGTACTTCCAGTGAGACACAGGTAAGAAGACAACACTGCCTGCAACATCTGATTTTAATCCACTACCTCTCATCTGTCTGTCATTTTCACCCAGTGTATGGTCACTGAGTTGTCACTTTCCCTTACGATTTCACAGATGGGCGTCCCACAGTGTGACATCTGCTTTGTTTCCTCTTGGACTAGAGCTGTGTGACATAGGTATGTTGACATTACATTTGAAAGAGCATTTTGCCACTGTAATTGCTAATACACTATTTCGAAATCACAGACAGACTCCTGATTGTTTTGTGCTTTAAGGGTGTTTATTTAAGTGCTCAATATTGGAGGGGGTTGTAAAATGGTGAGGGGTGATGGTGGAGGAATGTCCATGGCAGAGTCCAGTCTATTAGTCTCACAGGTGCATTGTCCAAAGGGGCATAGGAAGTGGAGCTGGGGCAGTTTAAGGATGGACAGGGTGGCAAGGTGGGACAAAAGGATGACAATCAGGGTGGTCTCATTTCTTGGCGGGGGTCTTGGCATCGTTCTTTGTTTTTGTCCTGGATCTCAGGGACCGTTTGCGGGGTGGTTCTGCCTCTGCAGGGGGTGGGGTGCTGGTGTGGTGGTCCTGTGGCTGTGCCTCCTGTCCACTAGTGCCGGCGGAGGTGGTGGGCAGTTCCTCGTCCAGGCTAGTGTCAGGGGCCCCTTGTTGTGCCACAGTGTCCCTCCTGGTGTTGAGGAGTTCCGTCAGCACCCCTACAATGGTGCCCAGGGTGGAATTGATGGATCTGAGTTCCTCCCTGAAGCCCAAATACTGTTTCTCCTGCAGCCGCTGGGTCTCCTGAAACTTGGCCAGTACCGTTGCCATCGTCTCCTGGGAATGGTGGTAGGCTCCCATGATGTTGGAGGGGGCATCGTGGAGAGTGGATTCCCTGGGCCTGTCCTCCCCCTGTCGCACAGCAGCCCTCCCAGTTCCCCTTTGTTCCTGGGCCTCTGTCCCCTGAACCGTGTGCCCACTACCACTGTACCCAGGTCCCTGGTGTTGTTGGGGTGGTGGGTTAGCCTGGGTTCCCTGTAGTGTTGGACACACTGCTGATTGACGTGTCCTGGGGACAGAGGTATAGGCCCGCTGGGTGGGTGCTGTGCTGGTGTTTCCAGAGGGGGCAAGCTCTGTAGTGGTCTGTGCCAGTGTGAGTGGAACCGACTGTCCCGGGGTCCCAGATGGGCCGGGCTGGTCATCTAGATCCAGTTGGACAGAGCTGCTGTCATCACTGTGGGCCTCTTCTGTGGGTGGAGTGGACATATCTGGATCCTCCTGTCCGGTGATGTTGGGTAGGGGTCCTGCAGGGGTTTAAAGGCATGATTATTGCATCTGTATGTGCCATGGTGTGCAATGGGTGGGTGACCGTGTACCCCAGTGCTTGTATTCCTGTGTAGGACCTTGTGTGATGATGGTTTAGGGGGGTGTATGGGTATGTGCAGTAGCCATGCTTTGGTGATGGGTGTCCATGCTTTGGTGTTGCATGTAGGGCTTGATGTTGAGAGGGGTGGTTTGTGATATTGGGACATGTGTGAGGAGTAGGAGTGATGGGGGTGAGGACGAGGGTGGGGGTATGAGATGGCATGCAGGTTGGGTGGGGGATGTAATAGTAAAGATTTGACTTACCAGAGTCCATTCCTCCAGCTACTCCTGCGAGGCCCTCAGGATGCAGAATAGCCAAGACCTGCTCCTCCCATGTTGTTAGTTGTGGGGGAGAAGATGGGGGTCCGCCGCCAGTCCTCTGTACCGCGATGTGGTGTCTTGAGACCACGGAACGCACCTTCCCCCGTAGGTCGTTCCACCTCTTCCTGATGTCATCCCTATTTCTTGGGTGCTGTCCCACTGCGTTGACCCTGTCCACTATTCATCGCCATAGCTCCATCTTCATAGCTATGGAGGTGTGCTGCACCTGTGATCCTAATAGCTGTGGCTCTACCCGAATGATTTCCTCCACCATGACCCTGAGCTCCTCCTCAGAGAACCTGGGGTGTCTTTGCTGTGCCATGGGGTGGTGTGGGTGATGTGTGGGGTGGTGTGTGTTGTGATGTGTGGGGTGATTTTAGAGGTGTGTTGTGTGAGGTGCGTGGATGCTATATGGGTGATGGTGTTGAGTGCCTGTGGATGCTCGTTTGTAGATGGTGGTGTCTCTCTGTGGTCTTCAGTCGTAATTGTGGTCGTAAGGGTTTGTGGGTGATGTGGGTGTGTGTTTTATTTTGTATTGGGTGTGTGGGAGTGGTGTGTGTATGTGTATCAGGTGTGTGTATTTAGAATTGTCCAATGTGGCAGTGTTTTGTAAATGTGTGTGTATTTTGAGAGCGGCGGTGTGTACCGCCAATGGAATACCGCGGTTGAAAGACTGCTGCGTGGATTCGTGGGTCGTGATAGTGTGGGCGTATTCCTGTTGGCGTGACGGTGGAGGATTTGTTATCGCCAGTTTATCATTGACCTTTGGTGCGGCGGACTTGTGTGGGTGTCTAGATTTTGGCAGATTCCGGCCTTTGGGTCATAATGACCGTGCCGGAATTCCGCGGGCGTGTGTTGGCGGTCTTCTGCACGGCGGTATGCGGCTTTTACCGCCAATGTTGTAATGACCCCCATAATTATCTACCGGAACCAAGACAATATCCCGAACATCTGCACTGCTTTGTGGGTATTAAATTTATAAACAGTATTTATGAGGCGTATGTGCTTTTATCAGTGAATGATTACTTGGCTAGTACTTTGTTCTAGCAGGTATTAGATCATTATTATAGCAAAGCTTGCTTCATGATAAGATCATCATTCTGATGAGCCCTCTGCCTTCCCGTTTTCTCCTGAATAATCTTACATTAATTCACAATGGTTGTTACAAATCCAATCCATGGTATTTCAAAGCTTTTTCTTTTGAGTATTGAAACCCGGTTTTTCCTTTGAGAAATCATCAACAAACTATTGGTTTCTGATTTCTTATGGCACGATATCTGATCTTGCTTCTAGATTCAATCAAAGATGTCTTCGAGCCAAGTTATAAAGTTGGGCCATGTTTAAGAACTAAAATGCTTTTTGATAAGCCATTACAATAACAAGGACTGACAAACAGAAAAATGAGATACCACATTATAAAAATAATCTGGAGAGCATGAGAATTTCAAATCAGTTTTGGCTAGAAAGGGTATATTAAGGAAACCTAGTTATAGTCAGTCAAATATTATTAAACACATTTATATATCCTTTCACAATACGGAACACAAGACAAAGACAAAAGTGAGAGATGTGTGGAAGGAGGAAGTATGTGTGGAAGGAGGAAATATTTCACGATTCAGGGTGAGGTAGAGTTACATTGACAGCAACTGTTATGTTTGTAATCGCCATATATCAGCATGCTTTTCTCACATATTATTCCGGACTCTGATAAAAATGCTTAAACAGATTTAAGCTGAAAAACCTGATGATGCAATGGTAAGAAAGTTGTTAGTAAGATGAGGTATATGTTCTGAACATTTAGCAGAACCAGAATGATTTTAGAAAAACATCTAGACCTCACCTTCAAAGTTAGTGTGGGGAACATGGCAAAAGTTAAGCAGCACCTCCTTTTATAAGAAAATAAAATATGAGGTATATGTTCTGAACATTTAGCAGAACCAGAATGATTTTAGAAAAACATCTAGACCTCACCTTTAAAGTTAGTGTGGGGAACATGGCAAAAGTTAAGCAGCACCTCCTTTTATAAGAAAATATGTTTTTTTGAAATTCTAAAAGTTGCATTAAAGTTGAGCCTCGAGAATTGGCTGCATAACCTCAGTAGCGTCCAGGTTAGAGAGGTAAACAGAATTAATTTGTCTCCCAAAAGAAAACATAGTAATTGATGGTCTTAGAAGTGACAAACAGATGGGCTGGACAGGGAATACTGACAAAAAGGACAGCAAGGTGTTTTGGTTTCAGATGTACATAGACATGCACAAACAAGACCGCATTTAGAATTGAAGAAATGAGAGCTGCTGCAAAATAAAAATGCAAATCTATATGGCATCTGCTGAATTTAGCAGTATAAAAAGGAAACCCTCACATATTTACCTAAACAGCAGCTGTTAGTGACCTTTCTGGGCATTGTTAAAAGAAATGGAGAAGGAACAAGGAAAATATTAATATTGCTACCCTTATGGTTGGATGTAGTGCTTGGAAGCCAGCAGAATGGTCCATTGAGCAGTGCATGGCGGAGATGAGAGTTAAGTTATAGTTAAAAACATTACACTTCACTTAACTATAACGGTCTCTTTAACCTCTGTTTTTTCAGGTAAAATCTGAGTTTATTTTTTTTACATAAATAACAATAGATAGAAAGTGGTGTCGTAAGTAGGTCAGACCTACGGGCTTCATCAAAGTTCAGAACACCAAAACTTTATAGGACGGGGTATTGGCTTTATCAGGAGGTGAGCACATCAACATATATAAAGCAGATCTAATGACTTCATCAAAAAGTCACCAATAACTATAATAAAATGTTTATTTTATAAATACACTCATTGCAATGTTTAATACTCTAGCTGCTGGGTCCCGCCCCCCCCCCCCCCCCCCCACCCCCCCTGTGCTAAGCCCTTTTCTTTGGTCTATTTGGGGTAGTTCGTGCTTAGGGTTGCACCCCTTTTTCTAACATCCTGGGGATTCTAAAGGTATCCGAGATTTGTGGATTCCATGGAGAGGACTTTGAAATTAGGCAAAACATACCAAAATGTTGAGTTTTGTGAGAAACATAGTGCTCAGGATAAAAGTGTATGTGTTTTTACTTAAAAATGGTATCAAAAAACTGTTTGCTATGCTAAAGGAGCCATCTTCCTAGCATTCAGGAACATGCAGAGCTGAATCAAAATTCATAATTTTGTACCACACTTCTGGCATTTTTTAAAGCAGTAGCCTATTTTTCTATTTTTGTACTTTTATCCTACTTCCAGTTTGTGGTGGAAACCAGTGTAAAAACCATAGGTGATCCAGGAAAGCTATAGATTTCTGAAAAGTAGGAAAAAGTCTGAATTTAGCAAGGGGTTTTACGTGTAGATCCCTCAAGATTTTTCCAAAGAAAATAACTGTTGAAATAAAACAATATTGAAAATGATTAGAAAAAGTGGCCATTGTAGCAACGTTTTCATCTGTAGCATTTTGTCATTATGGCCTACTCACAAAAGCAGTATACCATTACATCCGCTAGACCCTTCTGGTTGCGGGGATATATAGGGTTTGTAGGTTTTTCAAGAACCCGTGGTACCCAGAGCCAATAACTAAACTGCACTGTATTCACCACTCTGATATGATTACATTACAGAGTGGCAAATGCTGGCAGTCTGGGCAAAATATTACAGTAGGCTTAGTGCCTGTGACAGAAAATGGGTCAAAACACAACATGGACGCCTCACATTTTTCCAGTCAAAACCAACCCTTTTTTTGTAAAGTGGGTTGTTTTAGATTTTGGACCCTAGCTCAGCTGGCACCTAGGGAAACCTCCTAAACTAGAACATTTTTGAAAACTAGACACCGGGGGGAATCCAGGGTAGTGTGACTTGCATGGCTCTCACTGGGGTTTTGTTTACCCAGAATCCCTTGCAAACCTCAAAAACACATTCCTCACAATTCTGTGATGGAAAGTTCTGAAATCTGCGGGGAGTCACAAACCTCCTTTCACCCAGCACTCTCCTAAGTCTCTCCAAAGGAATTCACAAAATTCCAACCACCCAGCGTTACCCCCCCTTCTGCAGATAAAAACATTGCATCACCTGTGTGGGTGTGACTACAGCCAGAATCAGGAACTTATCAAACCATGGTCAATGGGGGCCATTGAAAGCGGACTCCCATTGACATTGGTTTGATTGGTTCCTGTCATGGGCACTAGGCCCAACCACACAAGTGGCACAGTGTTTTTATCGACACAAGTATGGTAACACTGGGTGGTAGGAAAATTTGGTATTCCCTAAGTTTCCATCACAGAAATGTAGAACAAAATGCTTGATTTCGGGAAAAGACTGATGTTTGCAAGGCATTGTGGGTAGGACATTCTTATGGTATCCACACAAGGCACACTACCATGGAATCCTCTGGTTGTCTAGGTTTCAAAATTGTCTGATGTTGGCAGGTTTCCATGAATGATAGCATAGCATGGCCCCATATCCTGCAGCTATCGCCATCGCCGATCTCTCCACATAGTGCTAAGGCCTTTTGTGTCCTGGGCTCTTGGCCCACCCGAACAAGTTGGGTACCGTTCTTATTGTAGGATTGTGGAAAGTCAAGGTGGTAGGAAATTTGTGGCACCATGCAGATTCCAGAAGTTTTCCTCACAGAAATGTGCGGAAAATGTGTGTTTTTAGTTAAAGTTTGAGGTTTGCAGTACATTGTGGGTACGAAATTTTGCGGGATTTCACTTAAAACACACCACCCTGGACCCACTAAGTTTTCAGAATTGTCTGGTTCTGTTAGGTGTTCCCAGGTGGCAGTCTATTCAAGCACAAAAAGTGAATCCATTCACCATTGCAAGTGTGACAATATTGGGAGTTAGCCACACTGTGCTGGCCCTTATGTAAAAAATAAAATAAAAAAATAAATAAAAAAGAATCAGATATCCTCTTGGGGTGGGTTTCTTTAGTCCGCAGTGGTAAGGAGCAGAAAGACTGGCATGCTATTTGTGATTTGACATAACTCTGTTAAGCTGTTTTTGAGATATTGAGGCTCAAAAACATTACATAGTTCACACCGGGAAGGCTCCACAGAGCCGACAGATCTTAGGATGATATCTCATTGGCTACCACCAACAACAATGTGGCGGCTGCGATCATACGACTAAAACCCGAGTTCTGTTAAAAAAAAGCTTTAAAAACAAAAAAAAAGCCATAAGGTGGAAGCGTAGAGAGACCCTGACCACCCCCACCCCAAATTAAAATAAATAAATAAATAACCCACCCATATTGGCTTACTCAGGAGAAGGGGCGCATTGCTCCCAACCTCCCCAAGCCTGAAAAGGAAATGGGGTCCTCATCCTCCAGAGCGAATAAAAAATAAACGGGAGAGGGCACTTGCCCCCCCCCCCCCCCCCAAGCCACACTAAGCCCCAGGACCGAATCCCCATGGGCCTCATTTATTTGTAAAGGGGAGGTTGGCAGTGCCCCCTCCCTGTGATGGTATCGGCCCTGGAGACCCTATCCCTCCAGGCCCTAAACTTGAGTGCCCTGGGAGCCCACCTCTGGGGTCACTGGGGTTCCTTACCCCAGAGAGTGCGGGCATACCCTGCCTGCACTCTCCTTTGCAGGGACCTCAACTTGCTCCTGCTTGGCAGGAGCAATTACAAAATGCTGCTCCCGCCATCACCCAGTTTAGTGCTGGCAGGGTAACTAGCTGGGATCATGGGGGCCTTGAGACTCCCCCCATGGCTCCCTACAACCCCTACAATGTGAGTGCCCGACTAGGCTCCTGGGCACCTACTAACAACTTATAAAACAGCTGGCTCAGCAAGGGGTACAGGCTGCCACTGCGGGGGGGGGCTCCCCACACAGCCCCCAATAACTTCTGCAATGAGTGATGGCTGGGGAGCTGGCTGGCGCCGTGGGGTCATTGGGGCTCTACTGTGGACCCCAAATAATATTAATATAATATAATAATATTAAACATGCGAGTGCCCCAAGTGGCCACCAAGACACTCATAACAATGCATTTTTTTCATAAAAAGTGAATAATAAATGAGTGGCAGAAGACACTCATTTATTATTTATTGCACCTTAAAGGAGAGCCCCATAATTCCCCACAATGCCTATTTACGTTTTGTTTTAGTATGTTGGTACTGCTAGAAAGGGCAGAGGCACCACCAAACATTTTCTTTTAATGTTGTGAGGAGCTACAGGGAGTGTAGCAGACCCCCAGTATAATTAAAAAATAAAATCAGTAAGTCTCCTGGGTCATTAAATCCATTACCCCAAGAGAACTTACCATATGTTTTAAAAATCACTCCTAGTTCGAGCTCTCTACTCAGCTGGAGTGCACGGCCCTTTTATGGTTGTTTTTAAGATTGCATTTCGTAGGCTGAAATATGTTAAAAGAAGCCCAGAAACATGTTGGTTTTGCTTCTTTGTTTAAAATGTCTCCAACTATTTTAACATGTTTTTGCCCACAAAATGCAATCATAAAAGCTATGTTCAAACATTCACAGGCATGTTGAATTTATTTGTTAAGTTAAAAATGTATTAGACATTTTTATAATAATCACTGTTATAACATATTGCATTGTGGGAATTACTCAAATATACATTTTATTATAGGTCTATTGGCTTCAAGTATGGTAATAAAATATTAATTTACATAAAAAAACCTTAGAAATTTGAAAACCAAATGTTAAAGTGATGTTATAGTTCCAAAAAGATATTAACTGAAAAAAACAAAGGTCAAAGTAACATTATAGTTAGGTGCAAATTCTAGTGACAATGTAATATTTTAAACTAAAAAAACAAGTGGAATTCACCAGTTACAGTCATCTAAGGTAATTATAACTCATACCGTAAAGTAACTATAGCTCACTATTACTCTCCATGGACTGTTAATCACTCCACATATTACATAATTCATGACATGACCATCACTGAAACATTCACCATACAAAGAGATGCAATCAGCCATCTAAAACTCAAAATGAGACTTTCATAACTCAAGAAGAGCTCCTCCCAGTGCCTCCTTTCGGATTGAGCAGGAAGTTGTAGTCCACACCACTGCATTACTTGTCTTGGTGTGAGTAGGGACCCAATGAGGACGCATGCCATCTCACCACAGGGTGGGTGAAGGCTTTCACCCTAAAGAAATAATTTTTCTTTTTGAGTTATAGAAATCTCATTTTGAGTTTTTGATAACCAACTGCATCTCTTTTTGTGGTGAATTTCATATCTTTGGGGAACTGATGCATGTCTAGGTCACAAAATGTTTCCCCCAAAACATTAAATTGCCACTGAGATTTGCACCTAATGTTACTTTAATCCCTTTAGAGCAGGTGTTGGGCAATTGTCGGCACATGCACACTCTCCCAGGTGCACCTAGTGGCCACTGACCGACACCGGGGAGGGCTTAAAAGAATCCTCCACTGCAAGCACCAGAGGATTCCTTTAACTAAAATGTGGAAGGTGAGATGTGGAATTGCTTCCGCGTCTCTCTCTGCCCACTGTAACATCAGCACATCGCAAGGCGCTCTGACGTCACACTTTCCCCACTGGTGAACTCCAGGTTAGAGCTTGCTCCATCGTTGGTGGAGTTTGGGGGTCCCACAATGTTTTCCCAGATGTCAGGGAAGCACTGTATGAAAGGGGGGAGTCTCGCTTTTCCAATGCTGCCTTCCTGGCACGCCACGATCCACAGGCAGAAAATGCCACTAAACACCAGGGATTTAATCTGAGGCGTCCACGCCAGTAGTGCAGAGCCATGAACAACATTGAAATTGGTGCGCCAGAGCTAGGGCCCTGAAAGGGAAATCTCAGTCCCTAGAAATCAGTTCGCAAGCAAGGAGGATGGGCAGGTCGGTAAGTAATCTGCAACTAGAATATGTCTCTACCCGATACATTGTTACCGAATGCAAGTAACTTGTTCATCTGATACAGACTTCTAGTTGCAGGTTCCTTACTTTAGAAAAGATACCCAAGCAATACCATCCCCGGTGCTGGGCTGTGAACCAAGATCATACTAAAAACTCCTGCAGGACCGAACGACCAAAGTAGCTGTCTCTGCGGACCTGACTGTCCAGGCAGTAATGTTTTGTGAACCTGTGCACAGATGCCCACGTTGCTGCCTGGCAGATATCCAGGACAGGAACTCCGCATGCTAACGCTGTGGTAGCAGCGGTTGCTCTAGTTGAGTGAGCATGCAAGCCCTCAGGGGGTTCCTTCTTTGCCAGAGCGTAGCACATTTTGATTCATAGCAATACCCATCATGAGACTGTCCACTTCTGCACTGCCTTCCCTTTCTTCTCACCTACATTTCCAACAAGGAGTTGATCGACCACCTGGAAAATTTTAGTATGAGTGAGGGAGAACACCAATGGTCTTTTTGGATCCAGATGGTGGAGTCCCTCCTCTTGTGAAAGGGAAGAGCATAAAAAGGAGACAAGGTGATGGATTGGCCTACGTGAAAAGGGGTAACAACCTTAAGAAGGAAGGAGGCCCTTGTACGAAGCACCACTTTGTCAGAGTGGACAAACAAAAATGGTGGCTTGGAAGAAAGAGCTTGAAGCTCACTCACTCTGCGAGCAGAGGTGGTGGCAATAAGAAAAACAGTCTTGATGGTAAAAGCCACAAGAGATAATTGTGCATTGTATTCCATTGTATTGTATCGGTTCAAAGGGGGCACACATGAGGTAAGTCTGGACCAGGCTCAAGTCCCATTGGGGCATAATGAACGGTCTGGAGGGAACAAATGAGTAAGTCCCTTAAGGAACCTTCCAACACTGGGAGATTTGAATGAAGAAGGTTGGTCTGGCAATCTGAGAAAGGCAGAGATGGTCAATAAATAACCTTTAGGATGCACAAAACAGATCCCTGCTAGGCCAAAGGAAGGATAAACAAGAGAACCTCAGAGGGATGTGTGGAAAGGGGGTCAATAGACTGGTTGGTGCACCATGCCACAAATGTATGCCAACAACAGGCGTATACCGTTTTGGTGGAGGGACGCCGGCTGCCAAGATAACATCACAGACTTTGGGTAGAAGGTTGAAAGCAGTCAACTGTCGCCACTCAATCTCCAAGCAAGAAGGCGGAGACTGGACAGGTTCGGGTGGAGAACTGTCCCCTACTGCTGTGACAGAAGATCCTCCAGAAGGGGCAGACTGATCAGAGGATCCGTAGCAATGCTCAGTAGCTCTGGATGTTTGACTCTTCTTGCCCCGTCCGGAGCCACAAGGATAACTTTGGCCCAGCCGTTCTTGATCTTCTTCCGAACTTTAGACAGAAGTGGTATTGGCGGGAAGGCATAAAGGGGGCCTGAGTTTCACTCGAAACGAAAGGCGTCGCCAAACGAGTGCCGTCTTGGAAACTCCAACGTGCAAAAGAGCTGACATTGTGCATTCACTGCGGAGGTGAACAAATCTAACCAGGGCTCTCCACATTGCTGAAAGAGACCTTGCGTCACCCCCATATAGAGACGCCATTTGTGATAGAGTACGCATTGACAGATGAGTTTGTCTGCCCTGGCATTCAGAGAACTGACCAGATGTTGAACCACCAGCCTGCCAGATGTTCCAGCCACATCCAGTGACATAGAGCCTCTTGACAAAGGGTGCGCAACCCCACTCTGCCCTGCTTGTTACAGTATAACATGGTGGTAGTGTTGTCCATCAACACCTGCACCACTTTTAGAGAGGGAAAGAATGCTTTCAATGTAAGCCTGATTGCCCGGAGTTCCAAAAGATTGGTGTGGAGTTCGGATACCGCCAGAGACCAGAGACCTCTGATCTCTGCCTCTCCCATGTGGCCTCTCTATCCCAGTAGTGATACACCTGTCACTACTTTGATATCTGGTTGGGGGAGGGCGAGGGATCTGCCACTGACCCAATCACGATTTGAAAGCCACCACTGCAGGTCTTACTCAGTTCCCTACGAGATCTGAACCATGTCGGAGAGGTTTCCCTGATGCTGTGCCCATTGGAACTTCAGGTTCCACTGCAGAGCCTGCATATGCCATCTGGCATGTGTCACCAGCAGGATGCAGGAGGCCATGAGGCCCAGAGGTACAGCAGCCTCAGAATCATTCTCACCGAAGTCCAGGATAGAGGCTGAA
This sequence comes from Pleurodeles waltl, assembly GCF_031143425.1. Taxonomy (NCBI): domain Eukaryota; kingdom Metazoa; phylum Chordata; class Amphibia; order Caudata; family Salamandridae; genus Pleurodeles; species Pleurodeles waltl. The sequence continues at coordinate 1,313,386,431 of NC_090440.1, forward strand.
ACATCGGAATTTTAGCCTGAATAGCCAGGGGTTGCTTTTCGGGAGGATAGGCCCAAAACTGCACTGTGTCCAGAACAGCTCTGATGAAAGGGTGCGTCTGAGAAGTAAGGTGTGATTTTGGTGCGTTTATAGGGAACCCAAGTGAATGATGAAGGTTTCCCGTAGTCTGAAGTTGGAAGATGACCTTCTGGGGCGTGTTTGCCTTCAACAGCCAGTCTTCAAGGTAGGGGAAGACTGAAACCCCTAACCTGCGCAGACGACCTGCAACCACCGCCATCACTTTCATGAACACCAGAGGGGTGCTGGTAAGGCCGAAGGGGAGCACGGTAGATTGAAGGTGCTCGTGACCTACCACAAATCGCAAGTAGCGCCTGTGAGCTGGCAAGATGGGTATATGGAAGTAAGGGTCCTGCAAGTCCAACGTTACCATCCAGTCTCCTAGGTCCAGGGCAGACAAGACCTGAGCCAGAATGAGCATTTTGAAATTCTCCTTCTTGAGGAAGACATTGAGGGCACGAAGGTCTTGAATATGACATAAGTCCTTGTCCTTTTTGGGCACAAGAAAGTAGCGGGAATAACAACCACACTCTACGTCTTGCGCAAGGACCCTTTCGATGGCTTCCTTGGCCAAGAGAGCCAGGACCTCCTCACAGTAAGTGCCAGATGATCCTTCGGTAAGTGGCCGAGGGATAGAGGAATGCCCAGAGGGTCTCGAAGGGGAGGGAGTAGCCTCCTTGGACGATCTGCAAAACCCACCTGTCCGTCGTGATGGATTCCCAGTGGGGCAAGTGTTGGCGAATCCTGCCTCCAAGTGGTCTGATATGGGGGACAGACTAGAAAGGCTTGGAGGCTGCTGCAGGAGCGGGGGTGGACATGGCAGACCTCTCTTTCCCTGCCTGAGCCTGTGAGATTCCGTGTCCACGGCTGTGCAGTGGCTGGGAAGCATGTGCAGCTCTGTGGCTGGCAGGGTAAAGATGTGACAGAGAGCCTGTTCCGGGGCCATGAAAGGGGTGAAGAGCAGACTGGGGTGGGTGAGGGGCAGTCGCTAGGCCAAGGGACCGAGCCATAGCCCAGGACTCCTTGAATCTCTTGAGGGCCGAGTCCGCTTTCTCTCCAAAGAGAAAGGTGCCTCCAAAGTTCATGTCCATGAGAGACTGTTGGACATCCTCCGAGAAACAAGACATCCTTATCCAGCTGTGGTGCACCAAGGCCACCATCGACACAACAGATCTGCCCACTGAGCGGTCATGTCCAGCCCACAGCAAATCATGAACTTACCTGCATCCCTGCCATCAGCAACTGCTTGGGAGATGATGGCCCGGACCTCCTCCAGGACCTTCAGCAATACCTGCGTGACCTCAGCCCACGGTGAATGGGTGTACCGGCCCAAAAGACATGCAGTGTTCACAGACCGCAATACCGGACTGTAGGAAGAAAAGATCTTCTTCCCAATTTGGTCCAATCTCTTTGATTCACTATCCGGGGGAGCGGATGGGAATACGCCAGAGGACGAGGAAGCCTGGATGCGAAGGCTCTCAGACGTAGGGTGTTGGGTCAGGAATTTAGGGTCGTTTGTAGTGGCCGATGCCGGCGGGCTATTCACAGAAGCCCCCATGGCAAGTCTGGACCAAGTACCTAGAAGGACATCAATGAGGACTTCATAAAATGGAAGCAGAGGCTCAGACGTAGAAGCCCCAGGCCGAAGCACCTCTGTCAAGAGGTTGTCATGACTGCCACAGTGGGAAGCTCAAGCCCAAGAACCTCGGCTGCCCTAATGACCACCATTTGAGCACAACGCTCCCTTCGCCGCAGCCAAGGTGGGAGGAGAAAGCATTCCAGCATCTGGAGAAGTATCCAGACCACTATCATCGCCCAATTCCTTTGCCCAGTCCAAGTTAGGATTGTCTAACTGGTATTCTAGAGGATCCAGTGACCCCTCCAATCCTTCTTCACATTCGTACCCATAATAAAAAAGGGTCTGAATTCAACCTGGAGTGAGAAAACCCCGTCAAAGTCGGAAGCAGCGTCGATCAATGCCATACTGGCTCCAGGTCATCAGGAATCAGGATTGGGTCGACGTTGATTATGGGCCCCGCTGAAGTCGGGGGCATCGGTGTCTTAGCCAGCACCAGCAAAGGTTGCAATGGTACGACTGGCTTCGACACGGATCCGAGAACGGATCAGGAGGGGCCCTCGGAAGCCGGGGCCGCTGGCGCGGAACCCAAAATGCCCCCCATCCCAACCCCCAGGCCCCACAGGTGCTGCAGGGGATTCGGTCTGTCCAAAAATTAGGCAACATGGCCTCATAAAACTCATTAAGTTGAGCAGGGTTGGCTCTGGCTCCCGGAAACTCAGTGAGGTGCAGAGCAGACCCAGAAGGAGGCTCCCTGGATGGAGGCCTTGAGCATCAACGCTTGTCCTGGGTCGCATCGGCAGAGCGACGGGGTGAAGTTGAAGAACATTTAGACTTCTTCGGCGTCTTCTTATGACCCAAATGTCCCGATGATTTTGAATGGGATCGAGGAGGAGTGGTGATTACTCCGTGAGCGGTCTCGAGACCTTCTTCTCAATCGAGACCGGGAGCGACGCGTAGTCGAGTGCTAGGCCCCCATAAGCTTTAGGTAACGTTCCCTCAAAGCCGTCGGAGCTTGACTTCGGGCCATGGTCGCACTCCAGACATAAACAAATATACCATGTGCAGGTCCATCACTGACATCATGTGGTCACAGGTGTTGCAAGGTTTGAAGCCAGTCTTACAACACATCCCTTCGATGCTACAGAAAGTAAAAAAATCAAACGAAAAGGTCAAAGTAAGTCAAAAATTGACCAGGGTTGTTTACGATAAAAGAGGAGTTGACCGACTCCATCTGACGGCATGCAAGGGTACTGCTCGACGAAAAATCTCCCGATCCAGTGTGACGCCTGGGGGAAATTCTAAGGTAAGGAATCTGCAACTAGAAGTCTCTATCAGATAGCGAGGGAGAGAAATAGAAAGAGAGAGAGCTAGATATATATTTCTATTTCCTTATATATAGACACGCGCACACACACACACACATATATATGGAAAATGTCACTTACCCAGTGTACATCTGTTCGTGGCATTAGTCGCTGCAGATTCACATGCTGTGCACATCCCGCCATCTGGTGTTGGGCTCGGAGTGTTACAAGTTGTTTTTCTTCGAAGAAGTCTTTTCGAGTCACGAGACCGAGGGACTCCTCCCATTTCGACTCCATTGCGCATGGGCGTCGACTCCATCTTAGATTGTTTTCCCCGCAGAGGGTGAGGTAGGAGTTGTGTATGCTAGTAATAGTGCCCATGCAATGGAGTGAATGCGTCTGTACATAATGAAGTTTAAAGTAATATATGTACAAATGTTTAAGATCTACTTCTGAACGGCTACAGGCTCCCGGGGAGGCGGGTGGGCACATGTGAATTTGCAGCGACTAATGCCACGAACAGATGTACACTGGGTAAGTGACATTTTCCGTTCGATGGCATGTGTAGCTGCAGATACACATGCTGTGCATAGACTAATAAGCAGTTATCGCCCCAAAAGCGGTGGTTCAGCCTGTAGGAGTTGAAGTGGTTTGAAATAATGTTCTTAGTACAGCTTGACCTACTGTTGCTTGTTGTGCAGTTAACACATCTACACAGTAGTGCTTGGTAAATGTATGAGGCGTAGACCATGTTGCTGCCTTACATATTTCGTTCATTGGAATATTTCCTAGAAAGGCCATGGTAGCACCTTTCTTTCTGGTTGAGTGTGCCTTTGGTGTAATAGGCAGTTCTCTTTTAGCTTTAAGATAGCATGTTTGAATGCACTTAACTATCCATCTAGTAATGCCTTGTTTTGAAATTGGATTTCCTGTATGAGGTTTTTGAAAGGCGATAAATAGTTGTTTTGTCTTTCGAATTAGTTTTGTTCTGTCAATGTAGTACATTAGTGCTCTTTTGATGTCTAATGTATGTAGTGCTCTTTCAGCTACAGAATCTGGCTGTGGGAAGAACACTGGTAATTCTACCGTTTGATTCAAGTGGAACGGTGAGATTACTTTTGGTAAAAATTTAGGATTGGTCCGTAGAACAACTTTATTTTTGTGTATTTGAATAAATGGTTCTTGAATGGTAAATGCTTGAATTTCACTCACTCTTCTTAGAGATGTGATGGCAATTAAAAATGCAACTTTCCACGTTAAGTATTGCATTTCACAAGAGTGCATGGGCTCAAAAGGTGGACCCATGAGTCGTGTTAAGACAATGTTGAGGTTCCATGAAGGAACCGGTGGTGTTCTTGGTGGTATAATTCTCTTTAGGCCTTCCATAAACGCTTTAATACTGGTATCCTAAATAATGAAGTTGAGTGCGTAATTTGCAGGTAAGCTGAAATTGCCGTAAGATGTATTTTAATGGAAGAGAAAGCTAGTTTAGATTTCTGCAAATGTAGTAAGTATCCTACTATCTCTTTTGCAGATGCGTGTAAAGGTTGAATTTGATTATTATGGCAGTAATAAACAAATCTTTTCCACTTATTTGCATAACAGTGTCTAGTGGTAGGTTTTCTAGCCTGTTTTATGACCTCCATACATTCCTGTGTGAGGTCTAAGTGCCCGAATTCTAGGATTTCAGGAGCCAAATTGCTAGATTCAGCGATGCTGGATTTGGATGTCTGATCTGTTGTTTGTGTTGTGTTAACAGATCTGGTCTGTTTGGCAGTTTGATATGAGGTACTACTGAAAGGTCTAGTAGTGTTGTTTACCAAGGTTGCCTTGCCCATGTTGGTGCCATTAGTATGAGTTTGAGTTTGTTTTGACTCAACTTGTTTACTAGATATGGAAGAAGTGGGAGATGGGGAAAAGCGTACGCAAATATCCCTGACCAGTTCATCCATAGTGCACTGCCCTGAGACTGATGTTGTGGGTACCTGGATGCGAAGTTTTGGCATTTTGAGTTTTCTTTTGTTGCAAATAGATCTATTTTTGGCGTTCCCCAAATTCTGAAGTAAGTGTTCAGTATTTGGGGGTGAATTTCCCATTCGTGGATCTGTTGGTGATCCCGAGAGAGATTGTCTGCTAACTGATTCTGAATCCCTGGAATAAATTGTGCTATTAGGCGAATGTGGTTGTGAATCGCCCAATGCCATATTTTTTGTGTTAGGAGACACAACTGTGTCGAGTGTGTTCCTCCCTGTTTGTTTAGGTAATACATTGTTGCCATGTTGTCTGTTTTGACAAGAGTGTATTTGTGGGTTATTATGGGTTGAAATGCTTTCAGAGCTAGAAATACCGCTAACAGTTCTAAGTGGTTTATATGAAACTGTTTTTGCTGAATGTCCCATTGTCCTTGGATGCTGTGCTGATTGAGGTGTGCTCCCCACCCTGTCATGGATGCATCTGTCGTTATTACGTATTGTGGCACTGGGTCTTGAAAAGGCCGCCCTTGGTTTAAATTTATACTGTTCCACCATTGAAGCGAGATGTATGTTTGGCGGTCTATCAATACCAGATCTAGAAGTTGACCCTGTGCCTGTGACCACTGTGATGCTAGGCACGGTTGTAAGGGCCGCATGTGCAACCTTGCGTTTGGGACAATGGCTATGCATGAGGACATCATGCCTAGGAGTTTCATTACTAATTTGACCTGTATCTTTTGGTTTGGATACATGGCTTGTATGACATTTTGGAATGTTTGGACTCTTTGTGGACTTGGAGTGGCAATTCCTTTTACTGTGTTGATTGTTGCTTCTAGGTATTGCTGTGTTTGACACGGCAGAAGGTGTGACTTTGAGTAATTGATTGAGAAACCTAGTTTGTGTAGGGTTTCTATGACGTAATTTGTGTGTTGTGAACACTGTTTTTGCGTGTTGATTATGAATAACCAATCGTCTAGGTACGGGAACACATGTATTTGCTGCCTTCTCATATGTGCAGCTACTACTGCTAGACATTTTGTAAAAACTCTTGGCGCAGTTGTTATTCCGAATAGCAACACTTTGAATTGGTAATGTATCCCTTGGAATACAAACCTTAGGTACTTCCTGTGTGAAGGATGTATTGGTATATGGAAATATGCATCCTTTAGATCCAGTGTTGTCATGTAGTCTTGTTGTTTGAGCAGTGGGATTACTTCTTGTAATGTAACCATGTGAAAATGGTCTGATTTGATGTATGTATTTAATATTCTGAGATCTAGTATAGGTCTTAAAAGTTTTGTCTTTTTTGGGTATCAGAAAGTACAGTGAGTAAACTCCTTCGTTTAGTTCTTGTTTTGGTACTAATTCTATTGCTTCTTTTTGGAGCAATGCTTGAACTTCTAATCCTAGAAGATTTATATGTTGTTTCGACATACTGTGTGTTTTCGGTGGGACTGTTGGAGGGAATTCGCGAAATTCTATGCAATAACCATGCTGGATAATTGCTAGTGCCCAAGTATCTGTTGTTATCTCCTCCCAATGTTTGTAAAATTGGCTTAATCTTCTCCCCACAGGTGTTATGTGATGGGGATGTGTGACTTGTGAGTCACTGCTTATTTTGAGGACTTTTGGGGCTTTGGAACTTTCCTCTACTTCTTTGGAATTGTCCCCCTCTATATTGCCCCCGAAAACTTCCCCGCTGATATTGGCTTTGGTAAGTGGGCCTTGTTTGTGATGTTGTGGTTTCTGTAGGTTGTCCTCGAAACCCTCCCCTAAAAGGTGTTTTGCGAAAGGTGCCTCTGCTCTGCGGGGAGTAGAGTGCGCCCATGGCTTTTGCCGTATCCGTGTCTTTCTTGAGTTTCTCAATAGCAGTGTCGACTTCCGGCCCAAACAACTGCTGTTCATTAAATGGCATATTTAGCACGGCTTGTTGAATTTCCGGCTTGAAACCCGACGTGCGGAGCCATGCGTGCCTTCTTATTGTTATTGCAGTATTTACTGTCCTTGCAGCCGTATCTGCTGCATCCATTGAAGACCGTATCTGATTATTAGAGATACTTTGTCCTTCTTCCACCACTTGTTGTGCTCTTTTTTGGAACTCCTTGGGTAAGTGTTCTATCAAATGTTGCATCTCATCCCAGTGAGCTCTGTCACATCTTGCCAAAAGCGCTTGTGAATTGGCAATGCGCCATTGGTTTGCTGCTTGTGCTCCAACCCTTTTGCCCGCAGCATCAAATTTGCGACTCTCTTTGTCTGGAGGTGGTGCCTCTCCCGAGGTATGAGAGTTTGCTCTCTTACGAGCTGCCCCGACAACTACTGAGTCTGGAGTTAACTGCGTTGTAATATAAACAGGATCTGTTGGCGGTGGCTTGTACTTTTTCTCCACCCTTGGAGTTATGGCTCGGCCTTTAACAGGATCCTGAAAGATTTGTTTTGAATGTTTTAGCATTCCTGGGAGCATAGGTAGTCTTTGGTACTGGCTATGAGTGGAGGTTAGCGTGTTAAACAAGAAGTAATCCTCAATTGGTTCTGAATGCAAGGTGACGTTATGGAAAGCAGCTGCCCTTGCGATCACCTGTGTGTAAGATGTACTGTCCTCAGGAGGGGACGGCCTGGTAGGGTACGAGTCTGGGCTGTTGTCCGATACTGGAGCATCGTAAAGGTCCCATGCATCGGGATCATCTTGACTCATGGCAGTATGAGTCGGGGAGTGCATCAGTGGAGGAGTTGCTACTGGTGATGTGTGCACTGATGGTGGTGGAGAAGGTGGTGGAGTTGTTTTCTTTGCCACCTTTGCCTGTGGCTCCTTGTCCTTTTCGTGAAAGGCAAGTTTTCTTTTTGTTTTAATTGGAGGAAGAGTGGTTATCTTCCCTGTGTCTTGATGAATGTGGAGCCTCCTTTGAGTATAGTCTGGCTCTACAGCTTGAAGTTCCTCTCCAAATCTATGTTTTTTCATTTGCGAGGCTAATCCTTGTTCCTCTGTATAGGAACCTGTTCTCGGCTCCGAGGCTGGATGTTTCGGAACCGAAACTTTTTCGGAGGTCTTTTTAGGCTCCGAAGAAACCTTTGTAATTTTCGGCGTGGTGGTGTCTCGGTGCCGAATTTGTTCGGTGCCGCTGTCACGGTGCCGAAATTTCTCAGAGCCGATGTCTTGGGTCCGAGATTGATGTGTGGCGGTATCTCGACCGGAGTCGGAGGACTTCGACACCAGCGTGCCCTTTTTCGGTGCCTTGGCTCGGTCACCGCTTTTTTGGGTTAAGCCATGGCCTGTTGGCAGTGGCGTCCCCTGGGCTCTTGTTGACTTCTCGTGAGTCTTATGTTTCGACGTCTTACTCACGGTTTTCGGCGTTTCTTCGGCCTCGAGCTCTTCCGAGTCCGATTCGTGGATAGAGAAAGATTCCTCTTCTTCCCCGAAATGCTCTTGTTCTGTCGGCGTCGACGCCATCTGCAGTCTTCTGGCTCTTCGGTCTCTTAACGTCTTTCTGGACCGAAACGCTCGACAGGCCTCACAAGTATCTTCCTTGTGCTCTGGGGACATGCACAAGTTACAGACCAGATGCTGATCCGTATACGGATACTTGTTATGGCATTTTGGACAGAAGCGAAATGGGGTCCGTTCCATCAGCCTTGAATTCACACGTGGCCGGGCCGACCAGGCCCCGAAGGGGGATCGAAAAAACCCCGAAGGGCCACCGGAACTCTTCTAAATTCAGTGTCGATCTGTTGTAACTAACCCGATACCGAACGCAAACAATACCGACGTTTTTTCCGAGATTCTAACTAACTTTCCGACCCGAAACACGGAGCGAAAAGGAACACGTCCGAACCTGATGGCGGGAAAAAAACGATCTAAGATGGAGTCGACGCCCATGCGCAATGGAGTCGAAATGGGAGGAGTCCCTCGGTCTCGTGACTCGAAAAGACTTCTTCGAAGAAAAACAACTTGTAACACTCCGAGCCCAACACCAGATGGCGGGATGTGCACAGCATGTGTATCTGCAGCTACACATGCCATCGAACATATATATATATACATACACACACACACACACACAGGGCTCTATATACAAACACACACACATACAGGGCTGCCTTTAGGGCAGTGCAACTGGCACAGCTGCAATGGACGATGACCTCGGGGGGTGGGGGGTGCTTTGATTTGTGCAATACTTACGATTCAAAAACATCTGTTGCAGAGTTCCTTGTACGCCCAGCTTTTAGGCACCAATAAAAATGTCAAGATGACTCTTGTGCTCTTTCTGTTAGAGGGAGAGATGAAGTTTTATCTAGTGGCTGTTTTGACTCGTCACAAAGTAGTGCAGACGGTTAACGTGCCTGCAAATAGTAATGTGCAGATCGATCTGAATTTTAAGTGGACAGCTGAGTAGATTACTGCAATTGTCACACTGAGCGCCTCGAGCAATAAGGCCTGTGATGATGGGTATGTGGCACGATGAAGTAATACTGTCCTTTTTTTGTCCTTATTAGTGTCTTTGGAGAACCTGCAGATTTAGGAAAGTAGATAAGGTAAGGTATATTATTGTTCCACACCCGCTTTTTTAGAACAACAAATCTGCCTTCTACTTAGAATAGTATTTTAGAAGGACAGTTTTAGCCAATAGCAGAGATGGTGTTGGTGGATGACGTCTGCTAAAGCCCTTATTCTGGTTATGGAAGACAGCTGAGGCAGGATCAGAGACTGAGACAGCTTCTGAGGGACAGGAAAATGGAGCAGAATCTGGAAGTGATTTTTCAGTCAGCTGAGTCCCATCCAATGAGTATTCTTCCAGCGATTCTGGGGAACACGATGACGGCAGTCGTGCTGTCCCATTCACATTCACAGTCTATGCAGCGGGGTACTCTTGACAACCACTCAATTTAGTTCAGCCCCAAATTCTGCCTTTCACTTTCAGTGCTGGATGTAAAGTCGATACAGCCAACTTTTTGCCAATTCACCACGTCCATCTGTTTTCGGATGTTGACATCCTTGAGCAAATTGTGCAGCAAACAAGTTTGCATGCAAAACAATTTCTGAGGCAGCATCAGGGCACTCTAGAGTACCTTCCAGAGCACACCAGTGGACTCCCATTGCACCTGGAGAGTTGAAAATATTTTAGGGCCTTAGGCTCAAAATGTGGTTAGTGAATAAAACCAACCTTGTAGTTCTACTGGTATGGTTTTGGGTAACCCCCATCTCACATCGTACATGAGCAGAGATAATTTTTTGCTATTGCATTGCATGCTGCATTTCAATGACAATTCTATTGGAGCTTGTACAGGCACACATTTACAAAGATTATAACCTTTATGTGGACAATTTTTAGACAGGAGTAGAGAAGTCAGTGAGCTGTACAAAACTGGCACTGTGGCCTGAAGTACAGTTCATTGTCGCCTCAAAGAATTTATTCAGGATAGGTGATGGAGGGGCTAGCGACACCCTCCGTACTGCGGGCTGTCTCTTCCTCAACCTACAGCAGGTGCATGACACCTTAAGCTGGGATTATTTGTTTGCTGCCCTTGCCAAATTTGGCATTCTTTCAACCTATATTAAGTGGATCAAACTCCTTTATACTAACCGCACGGTGAGGACACGCCCCAGCCCACACATTTTCTCTAGCTATTCCATTTCCCCTGGCACCAGGTATGGCAGTCCACTTTCACCTCTCATTTTTCTATTGGCCGTAAAGCCTCTAGTACAAAGTATTAGACAATCGGCAGCTGACTGGTGCATTCTACAGGGACCTGGTCATTATGCAGTGTCACTGTATGCAGACAATATGATCATATATGTATGAGACCTCACTATGGACCTCAAACCTCTAGCCACCCTCCACTTCAATTATTTGAGGATCTCTCCAGCCTATGTGTGAATCATGCTAAATCTCATGCCTTTGCCTTCCGTGACTGGCGCCTTGGGGACATCTTGCTTCTTGCCTCATCCACAATATCCACAGCCCTACAAACATTTTGCTACCTCAGAATATAAATATACAGGACCACCACAGACCTACTAGATGGTAACTTTACCAACATTATTACCTCTCTCACCTCTCAGGCACGGTTTTGGGTCGCACTGCTCTTTTCAGAGGCAGGCCAGCTTGCGCTCTCTAAGAAGGTTATGCTGCCTCACCTTTTATACTTTTTTGTAAATCTGCCCATACTGGTGGTGGTGGTACTTTGCTTCAAACAGCTTAATTCTTTACTTATAGATCTAAACTGGAACTCAGACAGGTGCCTAGTGAGTCTGGCCAAATTACAACTGCCACCGACTGAGGGGGGGATGGGAGTCCTGGAGTTCGGGACTTATTGTTATGCAGGCCAGTTACAGTAGTTGTCTTATTGGCTTGCAGAGATACACCTTATTGAAACAGACGTCACACCACATATGCTGCTAGCAGAAAAACTGCACACATTGTTATTACCAGGAGTAGTACGATCCTCTTGATTGCCATTATGTTTAAGCAATGTGCATACATATGGAAAGGATGCCCTGAAATATGCAGCACCCCCCTCCCCATGTGCACCAAACATACCACTGAGAAGACTGCCGATGCAGGTGGGCTCATTCACGGCTGCTGGACTGGAGCCCTTGGAGTCAATGGGTACCCATATGGTTGGGGATGTTTCTTGATGGGGTACATGCTAGGCAGCAAGACCTTATGTGTGTACATGACTTGCCAAATTCCCTCTTCCTTACCCATGCCAATGTTACTTGCTATCTTCACAAGCACTGGGCACCAACAGGGGTGGAACCTTAGACAAACACTTTTGTGCAGGCAATGTACAAGGTGGGTACTGAGTGCCACCTTGTGAAGTGGCTTTGCAAAAGCCTGCATATTTCCTGGACTCCCCTCCACGCTCGGTGGTAAGAAGAACTAGGTCGAACTCTAAATGACAAAGAGTGGAACTGTATCCTTGAGTACTTCGCCAAAGTTCACAGTAATTCCCAATTCAAATTCATCAAATTTACATTCTTACACAGAGCTTATTTCACACCACTCAAGATACATCAAATCTAACCTGCGGCACCCTCTGGATTCCACAGGTGTCAAGCCCACCTGGCAGATCTAGTGTATATGCTATGGTCATGCTCTTCCTTGCAGGCTTGTTGGACGGACATACATACTGCTCTGGTGGACATAGCGAGGACCACCCACTAGGCCTCAATGGAATATTGCCAATTAGGATTGTATCTGCGTCCTAAAACCTCTAAGACGCTATCTCACTTTGTGGATCTAGCAGTTCTGATAGCTATGCGACAAATCACTAGCCAGTGGAAATCCCCATGGGTCTCCTTACTGACTAGCTGGTGTGAGGAAGTTATACACTGGGGCACAAATGAAGGGTAGGCTTACGTCCAAGGAGGAATATAGTGGACTCAGGAAACAACCTATAGTCTTGGAATGGGATGTCCATCTCTAAACATTCCAGTCCCTGGCAGACGAGCTAAACATACTCCTGAGATAGACCAGAATCTACTACTACATTTCCTTGATTCCTCTCTGACAAGCCACTGAACCTATGCCACATAACTGATCTGACCTGTTCGCTTGGTGAGATCATGACTCCATGTGACAACCCTGTGGATTTGCCCCACCCCACCTCCTTTCTTATTGTCCTCCCACACAATTACACACCCCATCCAACTGCATTATACAGAAGATTAGTTGGGGTTAGGGTGGGAGCTATGTTCCTTTTTAACACAATTTCTTCTTATTTCTCTCCTTTTTTCTTTATCTTTTGGAACCATACAGAATTCCAATATCTTAGGAGCGGCTATCTTACATATGTTAAAGTTTTCCTCTGCATATACATCTATGTAACTATGCGCTTCTGGGTTGTCCTGGAGCCCAACTTATGCACCTCTAGAAGTCTCTTGGCATGACTTTGCATAACAGCCACTGACCACAAGTACCAAAGGTCACATTCACTAGGCCCATCATTATTAAATATATATGCAAACTTCACTTCTTAGACATGTCAAAGCTGAACTTATGTTATCAGGGACTATAACAGTAGATGTCCCAAAACCCTTTTTTGATTCTCGCACCCAAACCCCTCCCCCCCTTCCCCTCCCCCCCAAATAAGTCTCCTTGGCCCGTCCATGCTTGTTTATGGTGCTCCCAGATCCAGAATTCTCGAGTTTGGCCCACATTGTAGTCCACCTGACATCCCGAACCCTCTCCCTTCACCTTCCCCTCGCTTCTTTCTTCAAACACAAAGCAGATTATTCAACGTTTTACGCTCTATCCATGGAAGATAAGCCTGCAAAAGGGCAGGCAAATGTGGCGTGCAGCATTTGCTGGGGCCTGAAAGCTAAAATAAGACTGCTGTGCAACCACTAGATGACTAGGGCTTGAGGGTGACCATGAGGTTTGGGCGGTCTCACTATTGGCCAGCCTGACCCATCCTCCTCCCCGTAGACAGAACAATGTGCGTGGGGGTGGGGAAGCAGCATTTAACTACAGGCAAAACACAGCTTCCAGAATCCTCTTTGCTCCCTCCTAAGGTCTGTCTCAGTGGGAAAGGGAAGGAACACTGGTGATCACAAAATCGCAGCTTGGCCCATTACAAGCCCTGTAATGGTCCAGGCGAAGCGAAAATATCTTGCTGCAGAAAGAGCAGACTGCGTGTCGGCCATCCAACATCAGTTTCTGTCAGACTGATACCAATATTAGTACCACAGCTATGAACAACAAATATGAACATCGCAATGTCATGTGTAGGTTGAACAGATGGGAATATAAGAAGTCCAAGAGGCACTATCGACAATAGTCAAAAAGTAGTAGTCAGTTAAGGTAGTTGGATCCCCTTCCCTGCTTACGACTCAAAACAGCATTGAGGGTAACCAAGGGCTCTACAGAAATAGTAAAAAGAGAAAAAGAAACCTTTCCGGGCACAAATTGCGCAGAAAGAGTGCAATAAGTCACGCGTTTGGACTGGAACGACAAAGAATTTGATATTCGGAAGGCAGCGTTTTCAAACAAAGCTGCTTCGTTGTTTACATATGAATTTTTTATTAAAACAGACGTCTGCAAGTGACCATTAAAGTTTTTGCGGACAAATCGGACAGGATGAAAGACATCTGCAATATCTGCACGGAAAAAAGGGACTTGACGGTCGCAGAGCTAAGGCGCGCATAGAGAATATTGAATGCAGAGGGTTGCATTTTGGGCAGAAAGGAAATGAATCACAGATTACAAATAGTCTCGGTGTCTTGTAACAACCTGCCTTGATGCATTATCGCATGAAGAATGTCAACATAGAAATGAAGATAGGGCTGTCTGCACGTTTACAGGGTTCTTTCTGTTAAAGGCAGGCTCCAAAGATATTATCCTGAGATTTACACTAAATAAAACGTTAGTTGAATGTTCATTTACACTGCAGGGTAAATGTATATATTTATAAATAGTAAAATGTCTGCATAAATATATAAATTAAGGTTTTATTTTATTTAAAAGGCACAGATCACAATTCATCGTATTTCGCAAGTGCCTCAGGAGATCTTTTAACTAGTCCTGGGTGAAGTTCCCACTATGCTGGCGTAATTTCGCAATACACTTCTAATGTGAAATTCTTGAAATTACGTAATTATGCACCATGCAGTAATTACACTATATTCCCTACAAAGGTTTAGTGCAGGGGCGCAGAAACAACAAGAGCGGTCGTGGTACTTGTGTTTTTTATGCTATTACATTTTTAGTGCAAGAAAGATCCTTGCAACCAAAATAGACGTAAGCATGCATTTCGTGTTAAAAAAATGCAGCTAAATGCTGGTTTAGCATTCCACATATTTTTTTTGCAGAATTTCGCACTTATTACGCAAAAAGCAAGTTACACAAATTTCGCACACCCCTACTGATAACCATAGACTGTCAGAGGGGATCACTTAGACAAGCACTAAGTGCAGCAACACACACTGTATACGTTTCATTAAAAAAGTGCTAAAGAAGTTGTGTTTGAGGCACTGGGAAAAACTGAGGTATTAGCCCATTCATTACTTCATTTTGCTCCTCACTTTTACCAGCACTTCACTGGTACCCCACGAAGGAAGCCCTTTCAACCTGAAAACTGTCGTTTTGCAGTTGGAGAGCGTTTAACATGTAAAGAAATAAGTGCAGAGGCCCAAAGTTTTTGGTAGTTGCCCGGTGCACTGGTTGCTTCATCTCACAGGCTGCCTAGCCTTGAATCTACCCTCAAGACTCTTTCTCCGGCCTCCTTATTCTTCCTGACTCTTAAACTCACTCTTAAAGGTCTAATGATTCACTTAATTTGTATTGAGTTTGATGCGTTCATCAACATTAACAGAAAGGTAACAACTCTTCTCTTTCCCACATTCAACCCAGCATTCCCTCCCTTGTAGCTGTGTGTGTAACATATCTCCCAAAATCGGGAACAAGGGCTAACAACGAACCTCTCAGTAGGATACAGTTTCTCCTCCCAGTTAACACTTCGCTAATCCCTCCCCGAAGTAACAGATGGTCCACTGGTAAGATCTGAAATGCCCTTCAAATTCGAGTGCATGTGAGGTCTCTGTTATCCTGAGCATAAAATCATGACAGTGGACCTCAAACTTTCCATCCAGACCCTGTCATATTATGAAACCTTTTTTCGACACCAAGAATCTACCAGAGTTTGTTTTACCAGTCTACTTTGGAAGGTAAGACTGTTTAGAAGATAGCACCAAAAGGTCCGGACCCTATTTCACCTCTGATACCCACCCCAAGAGAATTCCATGGGCACATGGGGGCACACGCCTGCCCGTTACGCACATGATATCGAGATGTCCCCAATTTCTGTTCGTGCCAAAGAATGTGTGAGATCCCTGTTCCCCGCAGCCTCTCCAACATTCAGCAGATTTCCCCGAATATATGGTAAATAAGTGCTCCCGGTACAATGCCATTTGGGAGTATCTTTAGGCCTGCTTCCTTCCTTTTGTACACGTGGAGCCTTTATATATAGTATATGTATTTAGCTTTAAACTCCTTGAGAACTTTAACAATGAAAGTGCTAGAGAGTTATGCAGTGGGGTGAGGCTATACCGTTTATATTGCTATCTCTGTAAGTGTATCTACGCCGGTCTACGAGCAAGAGACATATCAGAGTCTCCTTCCTGTAACGTATATCCAAACATCCCATACGAATTCACTTTTTAATAAGACATGAATTTTAACTGGCCCACTAGATTAGCACCTGTTCATGATGGGCGCTCCTCCAGTGAAAACTTCAATGTCCTAGTTAGTTCTTCCCACATCTTCGGATGGTCATGCAGTTTTACCTGCACAGTTTCATAGTAATAAGGTGAAAGTTATAACCTTTTTCTTAATTTGATGTTTTGTGCGGTAGGACCCTATGTCCAACAGGTATGTCTGAGGTGGAGTCTTCATTTCTATATGTGACCTGTCAATGCACATGCTTGCCACTCACTCCCAGTATCTTTGGATCCTATGGCATGACCATCTGAGGTGATAGTATGTCACTTCCGCCTGTCACTGTGATTTTTTTGTATTATCTAGTTTGTTAAGCACTACAGGTTTAATATATGTTATATGTATATAGTTGAATTGTGATAGTCAAAATCGACTATTATTGGACGCCTTGGTGATAAGTGTGAAGGGAAACAGCCTTTACCACGCGGCGGGAACCAAGCAGTGCCTTTCCAACGCAGTCTCAACAACGAATGCCTCTTTACCATGAATTCCTGAACCACGAAAGTCTTTACAATGACTTGCTTTAAGGAACGCATTGTTGGACTGGTGTTGGGTTTTAAGTCCAACACATTCTAACTCCAGTCTGTTGCCCAGACTGGAGTTGGAATAGTAAATTATACTATTCCAAAGTCCAGCGCGTTTGGACAACTTGTGTGGTAAAGGAATGCTTGGTAATGGCGCGTTCGTTGTTTAAATTGGATTATAAAGCATGTATGATAAAAGCATGTGCGGTTCCGTCAAACACCCAAGAGTGAGTACTTCCTGCCACGGTTTATCTGAATTGTTTGCCACAATCTGGTTCCCACTTCTGCCATGAGAGTAGCAGTGGTGTGTTTATGTCTGCCCGTATGCCTTGATATGTACAGGTAATCACTCCCCCGCCCCCTTCCGTTTGTCATATAAATGCCAGCATAGCAGAGCTCCTAGATTCGCCACAAGTTGTCCGCCACACTTTCCGCATCACCCTTCGAATTGCTCAGTAATGTAAAAAAAGACCCATTCCTAAATTTAAAAAAAGCTCAGTCACCGGCTCCCATAGAGTTATCTGCCATCTCCTGCCATCCTTCACTCTTCCAGTGCTCCATACAGAGCTCTCTATATATTAGAATTCTGGGTTTCCCATAGCAGTTGTCTGAAAGTAAGGTAAGCTAGGAATCCATGTATCACATTACATGCCCCAATCATGTATTATTCGCACGTCTATTCTCTGGGGTGCTTTCCATCCACATATTTTCCCTGTCAGCTCGGTTTGATTTGTTACTTCTTTCAATATGGCTCTATCTATATTCATAATTAAAACAAATGCTGAGTTGCTAATTCAACACAGACATCTGTTTATGTACATCAACCATTGCAGTAAGCATTTGAAAGACAGACATTTTGAGTAAGCTTCGGATTGTTGATGGTTAAACATTGTGTAAGTATTTTTTTTTTATTCACTCAACAGAAAATCACAAACTTCGTCAGCTATCAAATAACTAAACAATTAAACACGCCAACCCATCAGGGGCCTTTTAGATTATGAAGACGTAACATGAAGCAAATGTGGAACCACTTAGCAGCTATTACCAAAGGTTGGTAACCTTGTAAGTAGCATACAGCAACTAATATAGTTTTGGGGCAATACTGCATGCACATTAAATAGTTCTGTTTTTTTTTTTACTTTTATTTCCTTATGTTCATTTATTTTCCTCATTGTGACCACGAAGGAAAAAACATTAGAACTTTTAAGAAACAAAATTGAAATCCCGCCTACCTGGCAGGATGATACTAAAACAACACCATTTGCCATCATACTTTACTTTTAAGATCCTTAAGCTGTGGCATTCTGTCCTATCAGAAGACTTGTCAAATACTTTATACAAGTGTTGCGTTCACAGACGTGTTTATCACATTAAAGCCTTCCCGACTGGCTTTGTCAATAGTGGGAAAAAGCAGAACAAAAAGGACCGTCTTCTGTATGGAATGCATATAGGAGATACAGAATTTTACATGACAAGCAACCTGATGAACCAGCATGCTTTAATGATTTAAAATAGTTCCAATGGGACCACAATGCATGGAGGCACTTCAAGGAGAGTGGAACAATACACCATGTAGTCGGTAGCAAGAAGCGAGAGATATCTGCTTTCCTGGGAATAGGAAAAGCACACTTTATGAATATTCTGAAGAACTGGTACCACAATTTACCAAGGCAGACCTAAAAATAACAAGGTTTTTCCAGCAAATGTGGTTAGATAAAATCTATGACGAAGAAACATGCCTCTACTTACAGGGTGCATAAAACATGACTAAAGCATGCTTCTTTTTCTTTAAAGATTCTCTGAAGTCTTCACCGACAAGGTGCAGAACACTGGTCTGCTTTTCTTCCCATGATGGCTCAGGGGGCGGAGGAGCTTCTGGACTGTAAGAGAAAGAAAAATGAAAGAATGATGATGTTTGAAAGGAAATTCATTCAGTTTCGTTTAAAACAACAAATCTAACTCACAACATGATATTTTTTGTAGCAGGCTATGAAAGTATGTCGGAGCCTACACCAATCTGGGCTGTAATGTTTAAGAAACCCATAGGGATGTGTAGGAAAACTCTGAAGCATCTCTTCACAGTGTGGCTAAAGGGTAGGCAAGAAGACACAATCCTATGGCTGGGGCAGCTAATGGATGTGACAAACAGCAGCAAGTAAAACCAATACCAGGCCTGACAAGATGGCAAGCTGTCATCCACCTGAGTCCTAAATCCCCCATAGGTTTTTTGAAACTCTCTCGGAAATAAACAGAATAGCAGTGATGGTACCAAGTGGTAGGCTCATCGAAATAGTCCATACACTGCCTTCAACAAAGTCTTCCCCACAACTACTGGACTCAGGCGCACAGGGTATGCCAACTGGAGGTTAAGTGGTTGCACACTGCACCATTTGTTTAAACAGAGATGGATTGCTTGATGCTTGGTACTTGGACTAACAGGAATCAGCCATGCCGGATAGACATGGCTAAACCCTGTGAGTGACATTGAAAATGGATGGGTATGCAGTGCCAGGTGTATGTCTGCAGGCTGAAGAAACCCTGCCCCCTAGTGGTGTAAGTAATGCAGCAATTAAAGGCCTCTTAGAAAGCCCCTGGAGCGGTGTCAGAAGGAAGCCCTAGCCTCTCTTCCCCTAATGGAGACTGTGAGGCCTAACCAGGGAGTTCCTTGGGAAGAAAGAAAACTTTTCCAATGCGCCTCATCTTTGCCATCCCAAGTTCAGAGCGTTTTGCCACCCCTTGTGTTACACAGCAGACTGTCATTGTGATGTCCAACGCACTAGATAGCATCACAAACTGACATTAGCCCAATTTCGGTCATCTTTTCGTCATCTTTAGTCGTCTGTTACAAAACAAGACCTTTCTCTGGCCAATGCTAGCAATCAACCAGGAACTAAATTACCTGGAGCAGGCCAACCATAAAGACATAATGGAAGAAAGGGTAAAAAAAGGTTGATTAGGAGAAAGGAGGCAAAACACTGACGACTTGAAGTGTGTGAAAAATGCTGCTTTACTGAAACAGGTGCACATTACAATATTTTCCTGGGTAGAAACTCCCCCCTTACAAAACTAAAGCCTCGCTATAACTCAAATGACTTTCCAATCCCCCACCCCCAACCCATACAATCCCACACACGGTATACCACACAACTATCTCCTTCCTAATGTACTGCATTTCAACAGTTTGCAACCTTAACTTTCCCCTACAGCCAACAACTGCATGTCTTAACAGAGCAACTAAACTTTGTATACTAAACCTGCAACTTACTGCCTAGTCCAGGTAAAAGGTTATTCACCCCTCCCTTTCCATGTGCATCACCAACGGCAATGCCAATCAAACTTCTGTAAACACGCGCAAAACTTTCCAGGCCACCCCGAAAAGGCCACCTGCTGACCTTTTCTGCCTCCACCCCTAGCAGTACCCTCTATCTATGAATGTCCAAAATCTTCACCAACACCAGACTCATCTATAACAAGCAAAATTCCATGGCCATCCATGATAGATGCCCACCATCTCTCCTGTAAAACTCTGTATTGCCATACTGAATACCTGCGTGACTAAAGTGCACAAAACCATTTCCCTAGAAACCAGTGAATGCCCCTATTGACATTCCTGCGTGCTTTATCAATCGCTACGGTCTTGCTGCCCCCCTCCAATTCCTCCTCAGGATAAACACCATCCATGGTAGAAAGCAACCTGACCACTGAGCTTAGATCTCCAATAAGTCCGTCTTCAAGACATCAACAGCACCAAGCTTTTCTGTAGTACAAGGTCATTCTCTCTCCAAAGGGAGAACAAAAACATCGGGCATTGTTCCCCTAACATCATGCCATTTAAGCACCTAATCAATTCACGCCGACTCATACCCCCTTTTTCCTGTCAGGTGACAATAAAAAAAATTGACTGTCGAACCCAGATTCACATCATATCCCCTCTGCGCCGCTTGCCGGTATGACCACTTGATAAAACGAGAGGCCCACCACCCAATTGGCCACATCATTCACCCCCTGGGCAGGATCAGAACCTGAAACAGAAAACAGCAGTAAATACAGTAAATATTCACACAGCATGCCCTGCAGCTTCTCCCTTCACACAGCAGTGTGCACATAGCTCCGCAAGCAGTCTTATGACCATCGCCCCAGCTGTATCATGACCCCACAAGCCCGGCCCCTGTTGCCAGCCTCAGTCGCTGCGCCAATATGGAAAGAGAGGGTTTCAAACTTCCCTGGAGGGACCCTAAAGTCTTAAGTGCTTTCAGCAATACTGAGTGAAATTGGAAAGCCGTAACATGTGCCATGGACTCCGCTGGAAGTCGGATGCCAGTAAAGCCATACTCCTACCCTTCTCTCTCTTATCCGTCTTAGAGCTAAGCAGCGATATCTTCAACCTGTCTTCCTTTCTCATGATGTCTTCCCACACCCCAACACGTCTAGCACCCATAACGCCCCACATAACAACCATGTCCTTATAGTGGAAAACAAACAGGCATCACCAGCCCACAAGCAAATCGTGTGCAACTTTTGAAGAACCCTGCAAAATAACCCTCACATTAGAGGCCTCCCAAGACTCCCCAAGGGCACCTATTATCTTGCCCAACCCTCAAGCATCCTCTGCCCCGATTCCCCCACTGACAGGGCCAGTTACCCCTTCAATTTTCCCATAAAGGGGATACTGCCACTGACCGGCATTCTTTCCCTGGTGCCTGGCAAATGCCCCGAACCAATGTATAAGGCATGATTTCCTGAGAACTTGGGGCACTTGTGCCCCATTTAAATATTTATGTGAGGTACTCTGTTACTGAACTGTACTTGGAAAATCTTTAATTACCACTATGTGGCGCCAGAGACCAGGTATCAAGAGGTTTTGCCAAATGTCACGAGGTGGGATGGACTGTACAGAATACAAGTGACAGCATTGCTCCTTTCACTTACTTTGAAACGCAGGTCACATATGCCAAAGGCTTATCCCTTTAGAGTTTTTTGTCGATATTTTATCAGTAGTTAAGGAAACCTTATTACCAAAACTTGAAGTAGCAATTCTAGAATAGTGGTCACTTGTGCCACCCACTGGTATTTCAAGATTCTCCAAGCCCAGTTTTACATTGGGAAGAAATTCATATTACATGATGATAATGGACTCCTTGCAGCAAGGAACAGTCTGCCAACGGAGGTCACGGACAGATTTAGAAGATTCACATTAGGTACAAATATCACTGTAGAGGTTGCTGGGAAGGTATTACTTGGTAAAGGTTGTCTTTGTAATTAACGATCCTGAGAGGGTAGGTCTTAGACAGTTATAAAACTGTTATAATCTTGATGGTGAGGTAATTTTGTTTGTTGTTGATGTAATAATTTGCACTATAAACTGAATACAATCAATTACGTCTGTCATACACTAATGTGTAAATCAGGTTACGTCATGTTCATGGTTATTGTTTAATAGCTGTTAATAATACAAGTTTCAGCCACCAGAAAACAGGGATTTTCATAATGGTTGCTCCCGGTGTCTCCTTGGAATGTTGTGGCAATGGAACAACAAGGCGCTTACCTTAGAATGTTGGATGAGGAATTCTTGGGAGAGCGGTGTGCTGCATGGCTTGGGAGGAGTTCATTAAATAAAACCTTCTTCTTCTTTAACAGTTTGTCCTCTACCACAAAATTGTAACTGCCTAGGCTCATCATCCACTTGGCTATATGCGGGGTGGCATGTTCTCTTCCCTTGGTAGTAAATATGTTGGTGAGAGGTTTATGATCAGTTCTGATTGTAAAAGGTAAACTCCATAAGAAAAACTTAAAATGATGGATGGCCTAAAAGCAGGCTAGAGTTTCTCTCTCTATTGTGGAATAATTCTCTTCAGCCCTTCTTAAGGATCTAGACGCAAATGTTACAATCCTTTCCTGTCCATCCACACTAAGAGACAAAGTCGCCCCAAGGCCTTTGCCACTGGCATCCGTTGTCACCCACGTTTTCCTTTTGGGATCAAAATTATCTAAGTTTGGAGACTTAGCAATGGCCTCCTTCACCCTGACGAAGGCTGCTTGGCATTCCTGATTCCACTCAAAAGGGACGTCTTTCTTTAATAAAATTCTCATTGGGGCCGTAACAACAGCAATGTTCTGCACAAACTTTGCCATGTATTCAGCTAATCCTAAAAATGATTTGAGTTCCTGCTTGTTAGTGGGTGCTGGAGCTTCCTTCACCGCCACCACTAAATCATGTTTAGATTGTACATCGTCTTTAGTTATTTTGTGGCCAAGAAATTCCACAATAATTTGACATTTCTCTCTCTTGATGGTCATACCAGCTTGTCTTAGCGCCCTGAATACTTTTCTCAAAGTGTCATCATGCTCTTTCTCAGTAATGCAATATATCAATACATCATCCTGGAAACACATCACCTGGTCAATGTCTTGTAAGATACCCTGCATGATGCGCTGGAACACTGCCGCAGCAGAAATCAGACCAAAAGGCATCCTACAAAATCTGAAAGCCCCGTACGGTGTGATGGAGGAGGTAAGGGAACAAGATGATGGATCCAACTTGACTTGATGGTAGGCCGAGGATAAATCTATCACACTGAAAAACTTGGCTGGGCTCATGGTGCTTAACATATCATTAATCCTGGGTAAGGGAAACCTATCCACCCAAATATTTGCATTTAGGTCCCTCAAGTCCACACACACACACGAATGCCTTTACCACCTGGTTTGCGAGTGACAACAATGGGGGCCAACCATAAGGAGCTTTCAATGGGTTCAATAACACCCACCTGCTCCAGTCTGTTTAACTCTTGTTTCAATGGTTCTTGCATTAGCTAAGGAATAGGTCTAACCTTGTGGGCTACCGGGATCGCCTTTTCCTTCACCTTGATTTTATGTTGATAAGCTTTTAACAATCCCAATCTATCTTCAAATAATTCAGGGAATTCCTTGCATACACTTTTCTCACAATTGGACATGTCTACCAGTAGAACTGGTTCCTCCTTGTTAGGGTCTAGTTTAATACCCAATTCTCTTTGATGCTTCCAACCTAACAGATTGGATCCTTTATTTGTAAAGTAAACCTTACCAATGGTTTGCCTGTCCTTAAATGTAATTTGCATACACATCATGCCTTTCAAAGGTATAGGATCATTATTATACCCGCTGGAGAAATGTCTGCAGGTTGTAACAAGAGTGTTTGCTGATTCTTGTTCCCCGTTCA
Organism: Pleurodeles waltl; assembly: GCF_031143425.1. NCBI lineage: Eukaryota > Metazoa > Chordata > Amphibia > Caudata > Salamandridae > Pleurodeles > Pleurodeles waltl. The sequence continues at coordinate 1,313,410,279 of NC_090440.1, forward strand.
CTTTCATGGACTATAGTGTATATGAAAAAACTTTCGTAGCAAAGGGTATGTATTACAACCTGCAGACATTTCTCCAGGAGGGTATAATAATGATCCTATTACTTAGTATTTATTTGTTGAGATTTCACTGTAGAGGTTGCTGGGAAGGTATTACTCTGTAAAGGTTCTCTTTGTAATTAACAATCCTGAGAGGGTAGGTCTTAGGCAGTTATAAAACATTTAAGGAAACTACATTTAGTCAGTGGTTTCACATTTTTATTTGCAGCATTAAAAACAAGAAAGTAATTGTTTCCTGGAACTTTAAATTACTGCGGTAAAGCAATGCTTTTATGGTCTTTTTTGGTTTACCTTTCCCACCCATTACTCGCATAATCCACATGCCATGTGTTCAAAGTTGCTAATTTTAAAATCCAATTATATGACGAGTAAATATTTCCCTGTTACAACGAATTACATTCATTCTTGATTGAGCTACCTAAATATATATAAATATAAACAGATACAGAGTCACATTTACAACAAAATAGAACAAAACATTTTTTAAATTTGAAATCCCTAGTCTGAGTGCTCTGAATAAGAAAACAACCAACATAAATCCTAGACTTGGTGACAAACGCTTCAGAAACATGTCCTTCGCACAGTAAAGTTAGTAAAGTGAACAAGAGTACCTTAGATACAAAGAAAATACTGTCTTATGAAGATTTTGGGGAATCCGAGAGCAGTAAGACGACAAATCAAGTCAATGTCAGACAGTAACTAGTGCAGCCACAGCTACTGTGTTAAAGGGGGATCATTAACACAGACAGTGGGATAAACCTGAAAACAAACCTACCTATATGTATCTTTGGTAATAACATAGATTTTCATACTGTGAATTATAGATCGCTTGAGGTTTAGCATCAGATAGTTTGTGGGTATTAATTTGCATGTTAACACCTCCTGTACCTTAGCATCGACCTACCATGATACTGCCTGTCATTAAATCTCAAGACTTTAAATTAAAATTAAATCTACATCAAGTTGATTTCTCGACCTATACCATAACCTGCACACTGTAACCCCAAAAATGATCTCTACTGGTCACCTTAACCCTAGCTCTAGCCAAAATGGTAAACCTAACCAGAATATTGGTGCTAGCACAAGAAAAAAAGAATAAACTCATAAAAATAAATCAGGCTAAAATAAAAATGGGAAACAACCTTAAACCCTGGAGGCCGATAAGTCAAATTAGAAAAATATTAATGGAGACTATCCCTCTTCCAACATCACACCTCTGTTTAAAATAAATTACAAATCCGGTTAAAGCAGTCATTTATAATATGTTACATTAAATATACATTATTTAAAATATTTTTGACGTTCAGGTAGTTTATAAATTACATTTAAAATTGTACTTTCTTTTTAGTAGCCTCTTAAGTCCGTGCATCCCTATCACATAGAAATGGGAGAAGGACAGTACTTTACAGGGAGGTTTCAAGAATTAGTTTTCTCTCACTTAAAGAAGACGGAGTGGTTTGGGTTTCAGATGTAGGCATAGAGATTTCAGATAAGGACTGTGGGGAAAAATGCTGATCAACCTGTGGATTTAAATTGTGTGTCCAAGGGCACACAATTTAAATTGATACAATTCAATTAACTGACAAAGACCATAAGGCCAGACTCAATTTTCTGCCCGATCATCAGCATGTCTACCTTTGACGTAGATGCATTTCCAGGTCAGCTAATACCAACAACATAAACAATGTAGTCTGAACTGAACTTTGTTTAGACTAATGCGTCTAAGACTAGTATATTGATGCACACTGCTTATGTCAGAAATCCCTCAAAATTATCCCATTTAAGATGAGATCAGTGGTCAACAGTATAAAAGGTTCATCAAGTGGACACTGGATTAGAGAGATCCTTCGTCCAAGGGTATTGTACAAGATATTGCCAGATATTCTGATAAACATCACCAGATTGCCGTACAGCTGTAGCGTCCTGTCCTGTGCTGTGCTGAGAACGGATACAGAGCCAAGCCCAATAGGGGAGGAACTGAGCCTAGTTGATTTTTTTTTTTCTTCAAGCGAACACTCTCTCCCGGCTACTGATATCTACAGCTTCCTGCTGTAAACAGATATGCAGTGTGCTGAACCCTAAGAAACTCTAGATGTGCATCATGTTCTCATAGAAGATAGAATTAGTCTTTAGGGTGTTAGGTGGTGAAATTACATTTTGACTATGTTAGAAATGTCCATATCATTCTCATTGTTAGTAGCATGGATCAGTGTTTTATTAATATTTTATGTGGTTATTTTACATGTGCTAAGCAACAGGATGTAACTGTTGACATGAAACACTACTAAATATAAAGTGTATTTTCTCTTAGTGCATAATTGTGTGTGATATTCAAAGAATGAAACTGGGCTTGAATTACCATTGCATCCCTGACCCCTTTCTTAGGGACTGTAAAGCAGCAAGCACGGACACATCAACAATATAATGAGTAGACAATCACAAAAGGAGGAAGGAGCATCATAATGCATGGCATACCAGGACACAAATAGAACAGAGACATTGTGGTAAATGCAGAGAATGGTAACACTCAAGTCCATTAAAAGTCTTTAGTATTCACCATTATTGGTACAGCCAGAGCGGTGTATCTCTAGACACATGTTTCTGCATTGTTGTCCTGCTTCAGAAGAGAGTAACAAGTGACGTGGGGGTGCTGACAAGGCTGTTCACAGTCCTCTCAGAGTTAGTACTACTCCCAGAGCACAAGTGCATCCCAAAGCTTGTCAGCCCAATAACTCAGCAAGAAGCCAATGCATTTGGGCTAATTGTGTGCTGGTATGCCAGACAGTGTGCGTTCACTTGTTACTCTCTATATATTGAGTGAGATTATGTGGAGGCACAACAACCTGTACTTTCACTTTCAAGCGGTGGTAAACTGAACTAAGTTTAAGTACCCGTGGATGGGAAAGTCAACTGTTGTAGTGCTAACCCAGAGTGTTTGTTGAGGCAACACTACTACACCTAATTGTCCTCTATCTATCCAAGCAAAATCTATGGTGCACACTATAGAGGTTGTCCTATGTTAAAAGCTGATGATGCTATATTTAGTATGCCCTATCATTTGAGAATTTTAGCAAAGGGTGACTAAGACAATAACATAGATCACAGGTGGGTGTTGTTTAATGTGGCCTGAAATGCATCTGCAAGGATTGTTTAGTCACTCTAAGGAAGCTAAGTAATTTGATAGCAAACAATGCATTGTGATGTCAAGGAAATCAAACAGGGTCTCAATACACTACCTGGAGGGTGCATGTTATCCAATGGACAGAGGCCAAAAGTCTTGGCTAGTGACAAAGTCAGACACATTTGGATGTCATTTAGGGGTCGCAGCTGCTGATACTGACTTTGCAACCCCTCACCTGAGAGATCATAAAGGCAGTGTCAGGAACTTAGGGAAAATAGGGTTCATATGAGCCCTATTTTCTTTCTGTTCCGTGACCAAAACGGGGACATTTTGGACTAGATTCTTGAGGGGGACACAAGCTGGCCCCATTTAAAACTGGTGGGGCCACCTACAAATGCAATCATAAGGACTGCGCACATACATACACAAATATATCTCCATATAACCTATTGCTGGTCGCCAGTAGGTAGTCATAGGTCTGCTTTTCCATAGACTAAGAGTTTTTTGGTTTGCTAATAACTTGGGCTCTGTTTGATGAACCTTTACAAAACTTTCCCAATAAAAAGTTCATCCACTCAAGTTCCTTCTTGGAAAGTTTCAGGGTGATCTGTCGAGCAGGAACCGAGAAAAAAAAGGGGGATCCCAAAATGTAAAATCCCCATGCATTTCCATATTTATATTTACTACAGCAAAAACTGCTGAGTGGAATTCCACCAAATTTGGCACTAAGCCACTGGGTCCGCAGATTGTGCTTTTTGAGATTTGGTGTAAATCCGTTCAATAGTTTTTGAGAACTTAAGGTTGAAAAATAACTGCACGTTTGGATGGTTCAGCTCATGAGAGTCCTGTGGAAGCCCTGCAAAAATCTAAGTGCAAGAGTGCAAATTTAAAACTGGAGGCATGTAACTGGTCAAGAGGCCCATTTTTCTCATGAGCTTTCAGCTCTCGCGGGAGAGCCTTGCATGTCTTGCAAGAGCGTGCGCGCAGATTCAAGGTTTGTTAAAGCATTAGAAATTAAATGGCTGCCAGTACTATTTCCTGTGAAAAATTGGCGGTGTTGTGGAAATGAAGTAATAAAAATATATAAGGGGGCAGTAGGAGGGCATGCTGTCCCCCTAGATTTAGAGAGAGGTGTCTAAGGGATAACTACTGTGAAAACTATAAAAGTACATTGTTTTTAACTAATTTTTATGATCCTGCAGGATTCCTAAAGGTCTGTGAATAATAAAAATGAGCAGATGAGTTCACAATACATTCTATTACTACAAATGGATATTGTGGTGCTTGTTTTTAAGAGAGAGACAATTGTGAAAGAGATAAGTACTGTGATTAGTCAATGGTTAATTCTTATTTTTTAAATAATATTACAATCTTGCAAGACTCTTGCGAGAGCTGACAAAATATATATGGGAGAGAGCAAGAGTTTAGGTGCTCCAGCTCTTGCGAATGTCGCGCAAGAGTTTGTAAGAAGAAAAAAAAAAAAAGAACCAGTACAAACAACACAGATCATTAAACTATATAGTAGCTCTCAAAAGAGCTATATTTGTTATTAGTTTTCAACAACTAGAAAAAAGTTTGTGTTTTCAAAATTTTTAATGTTTTGGGTATTTAAAAAAAAAGGCAGAACAAAAAGACACAACTTGAGGTGTGAATTAAACACCAACAGCAGCTCCTTAAAAACAAAAAGGAGAATAATTTACAAAAGAATTGTCACAAAAGAAAACTTCTGCTTAGGGGTGTACTTGTGCTCTGAGTCAAGCTTGTTATGGGCAGACCTGCTTGTCTCTGAGGAAACAATTATCTATTTGCACAAGCAGCAAAAGAGCGCTATATTAAAAAAAACAGGGTTACTGTCCACCTGTGCACTTGGAACATGCGCTGGCACAGTATCTCCTGGAGCAAATTATGTTGAAGCCCCAGTAGAGTTGTCTAGCTCTGCAGCACAAGCCAGGTCTGCCTATGCAAGCCTTTGCGGACGCACAGAATTCAGGTGTCACCACAGGCCTGTGGTGCTCATGCTATATTGTTTATTCCTGCTCCCCCGGCTGATCTCCTTCCTACAAAGTTTACAGCTGACATACTTTGCACAAACCTTCTTGGCACCTAGCCCCATTTAAAAAAGAAATGTCATACCAAAGATTCATTGGATGGCTGAGCTGGTGCAGAAGCTCCTGGCTGTTCATGTAGGTCAGGCAAAGACATCTATCTCTTGAAAGCCAATCAGGAAAGGAGAGCAAGCCAAATATGTCTACTTGGACTAAAGTCCAATAGTAAAACAAACCATAAAGGATACAACCTTCCTCTTCTAAATAAAAAAATCCATATGAAACCAATCAGAATCCTTCCATAAGATGTGCTTCTTCTCTTGGACATCTAACAAGTGGTTTTGTGTCTTGCAAGACCATAAAACAATACTTCCTTCATACCTTCTATAGAAAAGTACACCATTCATTTTTGTACCTTAAACAAAATGTGTAATGTTCTATTTTGTTCAAAAGTATAGTAAAGCACTGTAATTCACTTCATTTTAAATGTACGATCTTGTGAGTGGTTTGCGAGAGCCAAACAGGAAATACAGCCCCTCAGAGTCCAAGCAGGGGACTGTGCATCCAGGTCTCACAAGAGCCATCACCTTTTTTGGGAAAAAAAAACAAATGATATCCAATCATGTTTTAATCTTTCCTCTATTATAGATTAGCATTAAATAACAAATTAATTTACTTTAAAAAACCCTAGAAATTCACTGAAAAAAACAAAGGTTAAAATAACGTTCTAGTTAGGTGTAAAAATAAATCGCTGTTTTTCTTTAAAAAAAATGATTAGAAATTCACTGAAAAACACCGAAGGTCAAAGTACTATTATAGTTATGTGAATTTCTCAGTGACAACTTTAATGTTTTGAACTAAATAAAACCTAGAAATTCAGCAGTTATAATTAGCACCACTAACTATAACTTGTGCCCCTGCCATGCACTGCTTACGACCTCGCATATGAGATCACTCATGACATGTTCTATGACATCATTCATGACATCACTGGGTGTGTGTATGAAGAGTAGCTGTGGGGGTCTCTGAATGGTTGTTTTGTGTGTCTATGAGTGGGTGTGTCAGTGGCTGTACGGGTGTGTGAGTGGCTGTGGGGGGGTCTGTGACTGTGTGTGACAGTGATTTTGTGGGTCTGTGTGTGAGTGGGTGTATGTATGGCTGTATGAGTTGGTGTATGAGTGTTTGTGTGGGTCTGTGAGTGGGTGTGTAAGTGGTTTTGTGGGTCTGTGGCAGATGTGTGAGTGGCTGTATGGGTGTGTGAGTAGGTGTATGTTTTTTTTTAACTGTGGTCTGTATCCTTCCCAGTCACACAGGGCTGCACAGAGCACATGGACGATCTTCGCACTTCTCAAAATAATAAAGAAAAAAAACCTTTTTGGGCAATTTCTGGGCCATGAGTGGTCCCTTACAGAGCCCGCTATTAGTCCCATGGTGTCAGGGTATCTCACTCCTGTCCCGCTCTATCACTTTTAACTTATACCCCCCCCCCCCCACACACACACAGAACTGAGCCCTGCTACACAAAATGGCAGCAGCAACCTTTCTGTCAAATTGCGATCAGCTATTCACAGCATTGGTGTTGGAGCATGGATCCACGTCTCTAGATACACATAAACTATTTTCTTCAATAACTCCAAAACTACTGAACAGATTTACACAAAATTACAAAAAGATCTTTCTGGACCAACATCTAGCTTTCTGCCAAATTTGGTATAATTCTGGCCAGCGGCTTTGGATGTAGTGGTGCCTAAAATTCCTATGGAAAATTGCAAGGGAAAACTCATTTTGGGACCCTCCTTTTTCTCAACCCTCGCTTGAAGAATCACCCCAAATTTCTCCAGGCAGCAGCTGAAGTGAGGGGCAAACTAGTTTTGAACATTTCGTGAAGATTCATCATGTGGTGCCAAAGTTATTAGCAAGACAAAAAACAATATTCTTATGGAAACTATAAATAGAAAACATATTTGCATCTGCTTTAGCAGCCTTTTGCAACATTTTATTTTGCACTTAATGTTTAATCTTTTATTTATTATTGTTTTTTCAAGTTCAGATCTGTCACTACCTTCATGCTATTATGTCAAAGGCCATGATGTAACACCTTCTCTCACATCATTAGGATAAAAAAGTAATGTGATATTACTTCTTGTGATGTCAGCAGAACATGAACATTTGGATGAGGTCACCTCGGCTTCTCCTGCCATTTTTGTGAATCAACACCAATGACAGTTTGTCAGACAGAAAGCATTACTGTTCAAGTGGCTCATTAACTCAGATGATATGCGTCCTTTTCCTCTGTAATGAATGGAAAGGAACAGAAGGACCAGTTAAAGGGAGGATGTCACTTTGGCTAAAAGAAGGCTAGAAAACAAACACTTATCCTTACTTCAGTGAGAAGATACCAGAATTATATCAGAACCTCTGCAGAGCTCTATCTGTCAAAGTAATCTGTTTCATTCTTCTACAAGTTTTCCATCTTGACAAAACAATAATCCAAGCTCCCTTCTTGTTTGACTCTGGAGGTTCTAGGGTTTACATGGATGGAGACTAGGCTCTGTATCATTCAGTTCCTCTGGAGAAGGAGGAAGAGTGCCTCGACAGAGTGGAAACTGTAGGTGAAATTCCTTTTACTTCTAGCTAAGTTACAAAACAGAAACCACCATTATACATTAACATCACACAATCAAAAACTCATCACCTTTTATCTCAATGTAGGCGCCTCACATTCCACTATTTTTTGCATTTCTTCACTTGTACAACAAAACCATTTCATCAACTAGGCAAGGACGATCAAGTTACTAGCCTATAAACATTTGAGTTCAGGATTGGGCACAGATTATTTCTTGAAATGTTCCAACTAAACATCATGCCTTCCCAGATATATTTTCATATCCTCCAGAAAATGTGTTTCTCTGCGCAGGAGATTAATTGCACACCAATCTACAATGAGATGCTGGAGTCATTTTTAACCGAACATATCCAATCGCACAAAATTAAAGAAAGGAGTATTAGCTACATTTGAGTAACAAGATCCATAAATCACTCTTATAACTCTAATGGTGGCATCTCTTAAGACAAAACTTGACTACAACCAAGCATTGAATATGGAGTTCTAAACTAAGTTATAGCCAAGAACAGCTATTCGTATCTTTTAAACTCAGATATACTTCAGTATCTCAGAACTCTGATAAGCGGAAGGCTGAATTTTGTACTCCCATTGGTTGATTTGGGTGGTGTAATGCCTTTCAATGCTTGAAGGGTGCAGTTTGTTACTGATCTCTTGCACCACCCGGTACTGTTCCATCTAAGCAATATTCACACTTTTATGCGAGATCTTACAGAACATGAAAGGTTTGTCAAAGACATACATTTTTATCTACAGGCTCATCAACTACTAATAAACCAGAGAAGTGCTACTTTGAGAAACCACCCAAAGACCAAGGGTCCGATTAAGAGTTTGGCGATCGGACTGCCACACCGCCATGCTGGCGAGCACAAAATAACTGCTGTACCGATGGTCCCTAGCCTACAGTATTACGATGCAAACAAGCAGAACCGCTGCTCGCAAATCAAAAAGGCAGACAGCAGCGACACTGCCATCTTGTATCTTGGTGGTCTGACATCAAGTGCTCTCAGTGCTGTGGCCAACCACAAAGCCTATTACAAACACCCAGTCAACGTGGCAGTCTCCTCGCAGCGGTTGGCCAATGGCAGTCAAACACAATGGTACGCGTCCAGCAAAGTAACAGACAAGTGCACATTGGATGAATTCAAAAACAACACAGTTGACACACATTGGCCCAGTGGACACACCTGCACATCACACTATAAAACACACCCCTTCACAGACTACAATCCTTTGCATTTCACTGGAGTACGAAGTAGACTGACCACCATTTCTCAATTTGTCAGATTAGGCATCACTTTTTTCACCATCACATATAACACCTTGCACACAATTTTGTTAATTTACTCCCTATTGCACTTCCCCTGTTAATGAAGTCCCTGTCACCTTCATTAGGTGTTCACTACGTCCCAAAAATCCCTGTTTTTCTGAAGATGGGTTGAGAGTCATGGTGGATGAAATCATAAGAGTAGAGCCATGATTGTTTGGAGCCTAAGTTCAGCATACTCCTCTCAGCAGGAAAATGTAACTGTGGCAAAGGATCATCAGCAAGTGAATGCTGTAGGTACCACTCTACACATAAAGGAGGACATTAGGAAGAGGCGGATCAACCTGAGGGCAGGGTCTGTTCCCTGGCCTCCAGGCAACAGATGGAGCTCAACAAGACTCCCAGTGCCGCATTAAGACTCTCTTCGTGGGAGAGAAGGTCTTGGCCATCCTGCATCCTAAGGGATTGACACAAATACCTGGGGGAGTGGAGTCTAGTAAGTTACCACACAAAAGCTGCCACAAAAATATAATGTCCTGCATGCCCACAGCTCGGCTTTTGCCACTGTGTTGTTGATGTATTTCACCAACATTCAATACCCAGAGTATCTGAGATATAACTCTGCCTATGGGTTTTGTTGGACCCAACAGCACAGCTACCAAGGCCCATCATATACAATACGATGAAATGGTGCCTGTAAATCTCTCAATATCAAATCATCATCCCAGGAATTATGGTATGTCTCAACATGTAAATGTATGCTCAAACCTAAATGCAGTCTACCTTCAGAAATGTAATACCCAACATTTGTAAAGTGTTGGGAAGTACAGAGAGGTGACATGACTACAACTACGAGAAGGCCCAGTTTCTCGAACTTCAACCACTAGCCCAGAGTACACTTGCCCATATATCCATGTTTGTTAACTGTCAAATGAAGTTTACTCCCCTGGCAGGATGCCATCTGTCAAGTGTTGGGAAGTAGAGGGAGTGACCTGTCTGCAAAGCCCAGTATGCCCTGTTCCTCTAACGTCAACCACTAGCCCAGTGTGCACCTGCTCATATACCCCTGTTAGTGACCTCCAAAATTAAGTTTACTCACCTGGCAGGGTGCCATTTGTCAAGCGTTGCGAAGTGGAGGGAGTGACCTGACTGCAAAGCCCAATAGGTCCTGTCCTTCTAACTTCAACCTCTAGCCCAGTGTGCACCTGCTCATATACCCCAAAATGAAGTTTACTCACCTGGGAAGATACCATTTGTAAAGTGTTGGGAAGTAGAGGGAGTGACCTGACTGCAGCTCTCAGTAGACCCTGTTCCTCCAACTCCACCCACCAGCTCAGTGTGCACTTGCTCAAATACCTCTGTTAGTGAGCTCCAAAATGAAGTTTACTCCCCTGGCAGGATGCCACCTGTCAACTGTTGGGAAGCAGAGGGAGTAACCTGACTGCAACACACAATGGGCCTGATTCTGACCCCGGCGGTTCCTTACCGCCGGGGCCAGGGTCGGCGGGAGCACCGCCAACAGGCTGGCGGTGCCCCGCAGGGCATTCTGACCGCGGCGGTTTTGCTGTGGTCAGAAGTGGAAAACCGGCGGTCTCCCGCCGGTTTTCCGCTGCCCATTAGAATCCTCCATGGCGGCGCAGCTCGCTGCACCGCCATGGGGATACTGACAACCCATGCCGCCATCCTGTTCCTGGCGGGAGAGGATGGCGGTATGGGTTGTCGTGGGGCCCCTGGGTGCCCCTGCAGTGCCCATGCCAATGCCAATGGGCCAATGGCATGGGCACTGCAGGGGCCCCCGTAAGAGGGCCCCACAAAGAATTTCACTGTCTGCATTGCAGACAGTGAAATTCGCGACGGGTGCCACTGCACCCGTCGCACCTTCCCACTCCGCTGGCTCAATTCTGAGCCGGCGTCCTCGTGGGAAGGGGGTTTTACACTGGGCTGGCGGGCGGCCTTTTGGCGGTCGCCCGCCAGCCCAGTGTAAAACTAAGAATAGCCGCAGCGGTCTTCCGACCGCGGTGCGGTATTCTGGAGGGAGGAAGTCTGGGGGGCGGCCTCCGCCGCCCGACAGACTTAGAATGAGGGCCAATATGCCCTGTTCCTCTAACTTCAACCACTAGCCCAGTGTGCACCTGCTCATATACCCCTGTTAGTGACAACCAAAATTAAGTTTACCCACCTGCCAAGTGCAACTAATCTGCACATTTCTTCAGCTGCTTCAGTCAAATAGTTTTTGAGAGTTTCATACAAGTCATGTCAAATACCCCAATACCATTGTAACATGGCACAATAGGCTAAAATGCAACTTAAGAATGTCCAATGTCTCTGCTTACCATAAAACAAAACCTTTGGAGGTACACTTTAACCAGTAACAATGTACGTCCTTCATCAACAGGTTGAGCTGCCACTGGGCACCAGGAGGCCACGGAACAGACAACCACTGCTATCCTGGATGAAGCCCTCAGTGATGATGACACTCCTGGGCCTGTGGACATGGAGAAAGGCCCTACCCTATTTGGATAACCTGGTCAGACGGCAACAATGAGTCTCACTGTGGCCAGGTCGTCCCTTCCCAGACTTGTTGTTTCAACATCACAAGCAACCATGAGCCTCCCAACCTGTGTACCTTGCACAGTTTCCATCATAATGTGGCCTCTAGTCCTGGATCCTGAGGCGCAACTCAACACTTTGGGTCCAGAACCCAGATGGAGAGGGCATCCGCTGCCAAGTGGACAGGCTTGTGGGAGTAGGGTGCATGGGAGGGATGCTGTGGGCCAGCAGAGTGGGGCCACTGGGGCTGCTGTCTACCAGGACACCATCAACCACGCCTGGGGGGTACATGAGGAGCCCCAAGGTGTGATGGGTCAGGTGTTGACTGAACTCCGGGACATTAAGCAGCTGCAGGTGACAACAGACAAAATGGATGTCCATAATAATGAAATGGGCACCCTACCAGGAGTGCTGAGGAAAATTTAACACCACACTGAGCAGGGCTTTACTGCCAACATCTAGTGCTTCCTGTGTGGCAAGTACTGCATGCCAAACTACATCTGAGGCAGACACCGGAAGGCCCTGCCAGAGGTATAAACAGATGCAGACACCCCTGCAGCAGCTGATTCCCCTCATCCCCTCCGCAAGCAGGGACATCCATACAAGAATCCAGGAGGTGCGGATGGCAAGACACCCACTATTGCCAGCAATAATCCTCTTCCTTAATGTCGTCCTTTGTGTGTCGCACATTCACTCTGTTGACTGATCCTGAACCACTTTCCTTTTCCAATGGGAAGAATACCCTGAACTTTGGACTTCCAATGGTATGGCATCCAATCCAATGATTTCATTCACCATGACTGACTCCTTCACATTTTAATTATTGTTCATTCATTTCACAAATATGTAGCTTCCCAATAAATTCACCCATCACTAACTCACTGTCTATCTTTATTTCATATTTTGCCTTGTAGATAGGTCGGACCATGATCATCCAAGGTATGTGTTCAAGATGGGATATGTTGCATGTACACAGCATTCAGCTCAGGATTACAACCATTCCACACAAACACATACATATAAGTGATTTGTCAAAGAAGAAATTTGATTACATTGTTCAGCACATAGGCTGTCAAATTGTCTGAAACATAGCAAATTATATATGATTGAATCATACTTGGTAAATGAACATATTTATAGGTACAGACCTCCAGACCACGGAACAAAAGGGATTTGTTGGACACCGTCATGTAGAATAGGCAAACATTAAAGTGGTTGATGTCATCAGCTGGAGCCATATCACCTACCACCCCAAAGTAATACAACATCATATCATGAAAGGCACAGACAGATGTCAGTACAACAGTTTCTGATCACAGGGTCATTACAATCCAGTGCTTGTGCATCTGGTCGTATGACACAAACACACAAACAAATGTCAGTGATTTGGCACAGGCACCTTGGTCTACAATGATGAAACACATCAACAGCTTCATACAGGCCATACAAAATGAGTGTTTAGCCAATGTGAATGGTAACTAACATGATTTTGGCACACAACTATATATTTTCTGACCACATGACGACACACGTGATGCATCATGGCCACCACATGACAAGAGTCCAATGGAGTCTTCTGAAATTCCATCCTATCACCGTGCAAGCTGTCTTCGCATGGTCTCCTACATCTAAAGTCTGTGACCAACATTCCCTGGAACAACCCATGTCCACTTCGTATGTCAAAACAGCATCACATACCTGGCCATGTTATAACTCTGAAATGCCCACATGTAGATGTTATGGTGAAGATACCTGAACAAAGCAAAACAAGGAGTATAGCCAAGAAACCATACATATGACACAAGTCACATAGCCAGCATCTGGAAAACAAAATACATTGCAATAATTCTGACACAAACAAAGCAACATTATCAAGATGGGAGATGGGTCAAAAGCTATCTAATCGAACAACCTTTGGCATATTTTGGCTGGGTATCAGCTCACAAACTATTTACAAAATATTTACTATACACATTATCAAAACTACCGTATATTGTACAGTCAAAGTCATGACATCACATACATTCTTACACTCATGAGAAGAAGCTGTAGATGAGATCTTGCCGCGGGTCAGCTTCCTCCTCTTCACCACTGTCATTTTCCATTTGGCATTTCAGTATTCTCACCCGGTGGCACTGCAGGCTCCCCCTCCTCTAGGATGCAAGGGATATTCCTCTGCAAGGCAATGTAGTGGTGCATGCAGCATGCCACAGTGATCTGACACACTTTCCCGGGTGAGTAGAGGAGGGCTCCCCCAGTCTTGCCCAGACAGCGAAATCTAGCCTTCAGGAGCCTAAAAGCCCTCCCCACTGACTGCTGTGTTCTTCCATGGGCCTTACTGAAGCTGACTTCCCCTGGTGTAGTTGAATTCCTCAGTTGCGTCAATAACCAAGGATGGACAGTTTGGATATGATGAGTCTCCTCTTTAGGAATGAGACATAAGTGCAACAATAAGTCACTCACTTCACGATTGTAGCTCCTGACATTGCTCATACACAATCAGAACAGTTGTGACTTACCAACCCAGCCAGGCCCTCTCAGGTTACAGTTTTGGCATCAGTTGGGGTGTGGTTCTGCTCTGCATTACAAAGGAATCACGGGCTGATCCAGGGAAACGGGCACATACGTTTGAGATCTCGAGATACAACAAACACACAACTTGCATGTTGATAGGATGGAAGTTTTTCCTGTTGTGACAGACTTGTTCACTGGCCTGCGGTGGTACCAAGGTAACGTGTACCATCAGTGGCTCCCACCATGTGGGAGGTGAGCAAAAACATATAAGTCAGCCTTTACATTGGCTAAATCCTCACAATGGGGGAAACTGCTATAGTTGTCAATGTGTTTCATCATTGCTGATAAGAAATCTCTCAACAAAAGACTGAACATAGGTTGGGACATAACACCGGATATGGCCACTGTAGGTTGGAAGGATCCTGTGACCACGAAGTGCAATACTGACATGCTTTGAACAATGGGCGGCATGCAGGTTGGATTACTGTTTTCAGGCATCCTATCTGGCTGCAACTGACGGCATAAATCCACAATTGTTTGCCTATTCAGATGGTACATTTTTATGATATGGCATTCCTCCATGGTTTGAAGGTCTGCAGTGAACGGTACACTGGAGGTTGTTGCGTCCTCCCTCTTCCAGGGTAGTTATGTGTACAAATACATGAGTTGGAGTAGTAATCACTGTGTCCTCACCAACATACATGATGCATACACACAAAATCATGTAGCAAAGCATTTCAGACTGGAAATACATTACACCCCGTACATATCATAGCTGTCAACTACACAACGCTCAAATGTGATCCCTATGGTTGACAAAACATGTGTTCACAACATGAATTTGGGCAGCACTAAACTATTGGCTACTCAATTGCCCCTCGAAACTTAACAGATTTTTCCAACTGCCAAATATACTGTTAGCGGTGGTGGACATTGCACCGCCATCATATGCCATCTGTGCCCAGCAACACATTACACTAGTAATTAGGTAGTACAATCTACACAACCAGATTGCTTCATGATGTTTGTGATGATCCAACAGATTTGTGTTGGGACACATTTAACAGGGCAAAATACTGTAGTTCCAATCCCCAAAATTGCAGACGTCTGACCTACTTCACTGGACATTAGGAACCACCTGTGGCTGCCGGCTGAAGTCATCCATGTGGTGGGTGGTACCAACTGCAGTGGACACAGCCATAGGCTAACGTTGTTGCCTGTGGCGGTCATGGGCCAATTGCTGTGACCGTCGGCGGTAATGACCGAGTAAGTGGCATACGTGTGCACAGCGTTTTGCAAAACAGTTACTTGACTCCTGACACTGCTGCCATCAACAACCCCACCCTTCAGCTGCTGTGTGCCACCTCAGGGAGCAGTCGTGCCGTGCCAAGCAGGTGAAAACCCATGCCTTCTCACCAGTGGAGCTGGAGAAACATATGGATGAGGTTCTTCCCCTGTATAGTCAAGCCCTAAGGCTCTCCACAGAAGCAGGTCAGAACCTCATAGGCACATATGACTCTGTTCAACACCATCCTTTCCTCCTCACAGGTTACAATGCGCTGCTGTGTGCCAGTTATACTTCTTGTGTGCCTGTTGCAACATTTTGTGTGGCATCAATGCATGGTGCAAGTAGTGGAGAAAAGTACTCTGTGTACTGCACATTAACATTATTTTGTGTGAAGTGTTTTGAGGCCTAAATCATCCTTGTGTTGCATTCATATCTCTAAGCAAAGATGCTTTACAGACATACAAGGACACATCAATGGATGTGATGGTTGTAAATGTCAAATGAGATGTATGTGCATTACAGCATGAGCTGTGTATGCATACTGTTTGAGTCCTTTGAGGATCTTGTAAGCAATGTGTATAGTACCACTGTTCATTCATCCCACATCTGTCCTTGTCAAACGGTTATACGAGAGGCATATAATAACTCACTGTGCACTTCAGAGTGCCACACAAGCCTCATTGATGATGGCCACATGATGTGTCGTGCATGAAAGTGATGGCAATTTGAGTGTCATGTATGCTCCCTGCGCTCAGCCTTCAGAGACCAGGGCCTGTCCTAGTATGGGACCTAATCAAGGGAGGTGTGGAGTTAGTGTTACTATGCAACTGAGGCACTGTGCCGACTCCCTGTAGACCTGCAGATCCTGTCATGTGGCCAATATGAGCCTCTAGTGGCAAAATGTGGCCTGAATTCCTCTGTCCATTGACTAGATTAGGCATGGGTACTGAGGTAAATCCCTCAACTAATACATATGTGCATTTTGCATCGTTGTCAGTGTGAATCATTGACTTATGACAGGCCCCTTACTCCCTCAACTCTTATGTCACTTGCACGTAAGTAATATTTTTCCAATACAGGCGTTTTGCACCACTGACAAATCTACAGTGCAGATAGTGTGAAGATTCCAGGGAGGCCATGACATGTGACTCAGTAGCTTGGTTATATGGCAGAAATTAGACCAAACATAATTTTGTTTGTTTGATGCCATCTCTGTAGGTTAGTCACATACTTTCAGAAGTGTGTTCTGTGATACCACAGAAACGCACCCATAAGTCGCAAGAGTCTACATTGGGTAGGCCACATGTCCATACATGTACAGGGAAGAGAATTTCTGTGTCCACGATAGCAGCCCTTTCATTTTAACTCAAGTCTTTGGATGAAGTCTGTACTGTGGCACTTGCCTGTAGGGACTGTATGCAGTGAGTCTATGTTGCAGAGTGTAAATGTGTCAGTCCAGTCAGTCTTGAGGAGTTTACCCTTCAGAAGCCACAGTGGTGTGTCATGTTTCATTGGGGCTCGCATCACAGTACAAGTTGGCTTGCATCATAGTACAAGTTGCTGAGCCTGGGCTACCTGATGTCGGTAGGCTTGCTTAGTCAGTGTAGACCATGAACAAGGTAGTGGGTTAGTCTGCAGATGACTCCAAAAGTGCGTAGTCATATCGATGTACCTATCAGCATGTGTGCTTTACACTTGTGGTGTGTTAACAATCTTGTGCTTGTTTTTTTTTCCGACGTGTGTGCCACAAACATTTGGGCAAAAACCTATGTTTGTAACCTTCTGATTTGTCTCTTCAATCCATACAGGTCAACACCCCTCAGAAGAAGGGGATTTAGGAAGCATTCTCCCAGAAGGTGCAGGCCCTCGGGGTCTATGGCTGGTGCAGTGCCCACTGTTGCAAGAGGTGGGAGTACCTCAGACACTGGGCCCAGAAGACAGCTGAGGTCCAGCTAGGACTGTCCTCCCAATGTGGACGGGGCGCAAATCAGAGTTTGACCTCCCTAATGGCCCGCATTTGGGCAGTGGCCTACCCGGAGTTTGATTTGCATTTGAGGAGAGCATAGCAGCTACAACGGGGTGAGTCCAGGGCATATTCCTGCCTGTAACATTGCCAGGTTGATGTCTTTGGTTCGGCCATCTCGCCCTGAAGATTGGGGATTGGCCATGTGTTATATACATGATAAGTAACTGTGTAGGTATGGAAGTTGGTGCCTGCTGATATACCTTGCCTATTAGCCAGTGACCTAGGACACAACTGAGTAGAGCCCACAATCAATTCACACTCCAGGGACCACACATGGCTGTGTACAGTGATCAATCAAGTAATGTGTGTTGTTGTCAGTGTAGTTTGCATACAACAGTTCACTACTCTTCAGTGTGACAGCCCAAACAACATGAAATAATAGATCACTGTCCTCAGCCATGTGTGAGTATATGGTTAGCTGTCTCCCAGAGGCCACTTGTCTTCAGTGTGTCACAAGCGCTGGTGCCTCACTACTGTCTGTTAAGTGAAGGTGTCTAGACCCCCACTCACTAGAAACGAGATCCCTTACATAATGTCTTGTGTTTTTGTCTCTAGTGCTATTTCTTTTCATAAGGTAAGATGTTCCCCCGTAATTTCAAACTCCCACTGTGATACATCTCTCTTGGGAGTATGACAGTTCCACCCCTTTGTCTTCTGGTTTTATGACCACAGATGTGCCACCTTTTAGATCTGTAAGAGCCCCTTTTTCAGCTCTACTGAAGTTCTGGAAGGTCTTCTGCCTGTTCTGTTTCAAAGATTTGAGGCCTAAGCTTACTGGCTGTTCAAAAGTGGCCACCTCAGGTGGGAGTTGATTTCTGTCTGGTTAAAGGAGGAATTATTGTGGAGGCCAGTGTTAATCTCCCCATATCCTTCTGTGTTTTCTCCTTCTTTTGTGTCATCACGTACTGCCCCACTGCCACAACGTGTTACATCAAAGCTGGGCACAGTCTGCAGGGAAGGGCACGCTCCGGCATGTCTCTCCCTACACTGCAACAAATTAGAAAAGACCCACAGGTCATACACAGGTTGGGCATTCACCAGGCACTATAAACCGGCTAATTCACAGGTGTATCTATTTACACAGTGTATGAGGATAAGAGCCCCATGCCTTTATAAAAGCCCCCACAGTACCGCCAATTATTCTACCAGATGGCTGTTCCACAGGGAGGAGTAGGATCGACACAGGCACTTCTTGATGAAATAAGTGAGGGGGAGTAAGGTTGCTTGCAGTCACAGCGCTTATGCTCAGGGAATTTAATAAGCGAAATTAAGGCATTTTAGTGGGTCTCTGTAGCACCACCTGTAATGTGGTCCTTGGATGGAGGATCTATGTGGTGTTTTGATTATTGGGTTGTTGTACATATCCAACATTACATATTCCCAAGTGTGTGACTACAGGAGACGCCCAGCCAGAACAGACCATGAGGCAAAAGGTCCTCTAATCCTAGGTAACTACTAACTGCCAACATGAAGAATGTGCATGTACATCCCTGTTACGTGTCCAAGTCACATTTCCTCACATGTGTTATATGATTGGTTGTGTTTCATCACGCGGTGTGTGTGTGTGTAGATATGTGTTTGTTCCTTCAGTTGCTTTTAACAAAATTTATAAGCAAAATCGTATCATTGACGCAAGGCGGGGTCTGTGAAGTACGAATTTACCCCTCAAATTTGTTAGCTTTCTTTGTGCTTTTGTTTCCCACGACCAGGTACTACCACCAAGATATTAAAGGAAGAGAGGTAGATTCCCTCCATGACTTTTCACTCCCTTTCCTAAATTAAGATAGGGGTTCGACACCCTGGCACTGACAAATGCCTGAGACCTTTATAGGCTGCAAGAAGGGCAAAAACATGTTGCACCACAAAAGTACGCAAGGCTCTTAATACCCATTGACATCCTTTGAGAAGTACTTTTAGTAATTTTTTAAGTGTACCTCTGTAATAAAGGACACTTTTTGCTTTACCCAAAGGTAATTTTAATAGCACCAACTGGATCTGTGTAAATTATCCAGGAAAAATAATATTTAAAAACTCCCTCAAGATAGCCCAACTTGAAGTTGAGTCCACCCTGGTAGTATCATCTTAACAGGGTGGGACGAGGTGGCCTATGATGAAGCATGTCACATTAAGTGAGTGAGGCCACCTCATCCAAATCTCTGGGATTGCCAGTATCTTAAGTAGGGAGTTGAGCAGCAGGTGGACAGGATTTCTGGTGAAGCATCTGTAGAACACAGATCACCGGGTGCTTGTAAAGTGTTACCACGCATTCACTTGTGTTTTGGGCCAAAGACTCTACACTGGTATCTCACCACTGACCAAATTACCCTCTGCCACCTCAGGATCTAGACATCACTGGGATCTGCCTGATGCCTGTTCTGGCATTAAGGGACCCTGCCTGGTGGCTAGCATCTAGAGTGAAGTCCTAGCACACTAACCACCTCCAGAGATACAAAGCCTCTTGGCAAGGTACCTAGGACAGAGTATGCCCTGCTTATTGCAGTCTCACGTGCAGTAGTGTTGTCCTTGAGATCCTGCACAAGTCTCCCCCTGATTGACAACAGAAAAGCTTTAAGGGCAAAACTGATGGCTCCAGTTGGTTAATGTGGACCTTGCCCTATACTTGTGACCAAAGACCCTTGCTCTCTACCTCCCTCAGATGACTCTCTCTACCCTAACACAATTCAGGAGAGATACATCCATCATTACTGTCCGCTCCGAGTGGAGGAGGGAAAGTGGCCTGCCGCAGGACAAATTGTGATCAGTCAACTACCACTGCAGATCTCAGGCAGACTTCTCGGAGACCTGAATAGCGTCAGTAAGCCATAGTTGATGCTAGGCCCACTGGAATTTTGGGTTCCACTGCAGGGCTCACATGTACCACCTGGCACAGTTGATGAGGATGCACAAGCGTAAGAGGCCAAGAAGCCTCAGATCAACCCTCACGAGGATCCAGGATTGAGCCTAAAACATTGTGATCATATCTTAAATACCCTAGACTCGTTGCAGGTGAGCAAAAGCCTTGAAATCCACTGAGTCCAGGATTGCCCCAATTAATTATAGTTTCTGCAGTGAAGTCAACTGGTACTTCAGCTTGTTTGTGGTACGCCCCAAAGACATAAGGAGTTACCCTGTGGTCTGTAGATAGTCCACAACTGACTGTAATGAGATCGCCTTCAGAAGCCTGTCATCAGGGATACAGGAACTCTCAACCTCCAAAGATGTACAGCAATTGAAAAAGTCACTGTTTTGAACACCAGGGGTGCTAGTGATGTCGAATGGGAGCACAGCAAACTAAAAGTACTCTAGGCCCACCTAAACTGCAGGTAATGCCTGTGGGGCTGCAGGACACACACATGAAAATTCATGTCCTTCAAATTCAAGGACACAGTCCAATCTCCCCAGTTAAGGGTAGAAGGGATCTGAGCCAATGTAAAGATTTTGAATTTGTCCTTGCACATAAAGGTACTCAGGGCACTATCCGCTATCAGAACAAGAAAATAGCAGCAAACCAACCTCTGTCTTCCTCTGAATCTGGTACCTGCTCTATATCATCCTGGGAGTGTCACTGGCATAACTCCTGCTTCAGGATAGACAGATGCAGCTTCCAAATTGGTTCTGTGTGGGACGAATACTTGGTGAGAAGAGTGAACAATCTCCAAGACCCATAAGTCATATATGATATATTAGTAATCCACGAGGAAGGGTGTGTGCCGCTGAGGACTAACTAAAGCTATTTGTAGCAGGAAAAGAAAACTGGCCTGTGTCCTGTCTGTCTGCCAGTTCCGTGTATGCATCCACTGCATCACTGGCTGTTACTGTGGTTGCTGCCCATATGCCTTCCCCCTGAAGTGGCCACTGAATTTATAGAACTGGTGAGGAAACAGCTTTGGAGGGGTCAAGAGATGCAAGGAACGTTCTGCAGCTCTACTATCTTTAAGTGTTCCAAAGCTGAGTCAGCCTTCTCTCCTAAGAGGTGAGAACCATCAAAGGCATGTCCATTAGTAAAGCCTGTACATCTTGTCAACATTATCCAAACATGACTGCAAATGCCAAAACTGGTACTGACTGCCTTGCCAATGCATGTCTGCATGGATGGCATACTTCACCACGCCACGCCACGCCCATCATGGATCTTTTGAGTCAAAGAAGTCATAAGGTCCTCTGGGACCACCAGCAAGATCTCCTTGGCCATCTCCAAAAGGACATGAGTATATCAGTTGAACAGACAGACTGTGTCTGAGGATCTCAGTGTCAGGCTAGCAGAAGAAAATATTTGCTTGCTAAAGGTATCAATCCTTTTAAATTATCGATCCTGTGATATGGTCGGAAATGAATTAGGATTTCACCTTACTGGTTGAAGCCTGTAACATGAGACTTTCCGGAGTAGGGTGCTTGGTGACAAAACCATGGTCACGGGTGCTGACCTCAGTCACCAGGCCAACTGCAGAGTAGCAGGCAATCAAGAACACTGTTTCGACCAGGGAGCAATCAATGTATTCATGAGGGAGTCATCAAGTTGTTGCAAGGGTTCTGATGTTGCTGGCTTAGGCTGCAGAACCTCTTTCAATACATTTGTCTTTGTCTCAATCCGGGCAACTGTAAATCTAGAACCTCAGCTGCCCTCCAAACCACCAATGCAAGAGAGGCATTTCTTCCATTGGTGGCCCGTGGTGAGTCATGCTCAGTTTTAAGGGAAGTATCATGCCCATGGAGTTTTGTAAATCAGGATATTAGGTATCATAAATATAATGAAGGGAGAAGAAGCAATCCCCCTACCATCATCAGTATCTTGGGGTGCACCCTGTCCTGAAAGAGGAAGCTAAAATAATGGAGCCTACGACTGCTGTGTCGCAGAAGAGACCTGGATTAGAGTCAAGCAGCATGACAACTGGCTGTGGTTTTGTAATTTAATAGTGTGACATCGGTCGAGCTCAGGCCGACGTCGGTTAGGGTTCGACATGTGTGTCTCCACCTAATCATCAGCTGGTGCCAGCAATGGCATTGGGTGATGGGGACTAGCGTGGATCTCGGGCCAGTGTGGAAGCTCTGTACCAGAGTTGGAAACAGGCTCCATGGCACAGATGGTATCAGAGAAGGACTTACTGCTGGTATCCTGCCCGGATGCCCCAGAGGTTCCAAGAGGCCTGAAGGCATGTCACATGGAGCTGGAAGCACCCTAAAGATTTGCAGCATGGCCTCTAGGAAAGCCTCAATCTGACTCAGGACAACGATGGCCCATGGAATTAAGGGCACATCGGGACCAATTAAGGAATCAGATCCATGGCTGGTGACTTCAAAGGAGTGCAACTTAAATCTTAATTCCCTCATCCCTTCACTTCTGAATTTACAGAGGCAGGTTGGGGTTGAGTCCTGCTTCACTTTCACTTTACGTTTGAACTTGAACTTTAACTCACTGGAAGATTTCAAGGCGAAATGTGGAGAGGTCTTGAGAGCTCAATGATTGGGACTGGGCCTGTGGCTTGGAGTTGGAGCAGAACCTTTGTGAAGAATGCAGCTGATACATCTGTTTCAGGCAATATATAACTTTGCCTCTTAGTCTCCAATCACCTTCAGGTACATCACAGTGCATTTGTTACAAGACTACCAGCTGTGTCTGGAGCCCAAGCACCCTTTATCAAAATTGGTGATCGACATCTGCTTCCTGCATTTGAGGCATGACTTGAATCCTGTTGTTTTTGATGGGGATATCATACCCCAAACACACAAGAGTGATCGAAGACTGACAAAGGTGGGACAAGGCCTTGGATCCACATTAGAAAACACAGGAAGGATCTAATGTCAGGGGTGACAATGATATATAACTTAATTAAACCGAGGCTACAGGAAGTCATAGCAGATCCATTCAGTGCCACAGGATCACTGATACAAAATTATGTGGATCCAGTCTGACTCTTGGGGGGTATTCTAAGGTGACAAAATTGTGGTTCAAAATTATCCAACAGAATTCATAAGTTGTAACAGCAGGTGACAATGGTAGAAATGAGTTGCTTCAGCAATAAGAAAAAGCGCATCTCAGTAAATTTTCTTTTTCTTATCCTCCCACCACTGTACTTCCTCATCTAGAACAAGGAATGCAGAGGGACTGTACACTTCAGGTGCCAAACCTTGCTGCCACTACAGCAGATTGTGCCTGAATATTCTCTGTCAAAATGAAAAGGTTTGTCTATTTAGGTGTGATTACTTTGTACAAGATGTTTGAGATGCAGGATCAGAATTTGGTGCTTGACATTGGCTTGCTTCATAGCATAAAGAAGTTTTGTCAAGGACAAAGGGACAAGCTTGGATAACACTTACGAAGCATCGAGCTTAGGAGGTAAAACAAAGTACAGTCCATGCATTTTTTACAAGACTAAATGGAATAGCTGATCCTGGGCTTCATCAGACCCAATGTCAGTGTTCGTGTAGAACAGCCAGTTAGGAGTTGTTTCCTGTAGGACAGTAGAATGCCAAGGAGCTGTATGTAAATGGATAACGGATGAGGGTAGGTTATGAGATCTCAAGCATTTACTCACGTTGTCAGGTTAAGCTACACAGGAAGTGATCAGATAGACTGTACCATGCCTGCTATCACTGTGCCATATTAGTTCTGGGTCTAACTGACTGCAGAATGATAATCAAGTTGGCATGAGTAATGTTGATGAATTTGTTTTATTTCATTGCAATGGTTAATGAAAGAAAAGCTGGACCAGTGTTAACAGTGTAATTATAATCATGTAAAACCAAAGGACTAAATGTAAGTTGATTATTGATTAAAAATACATACTGGCTGAGGAGGCATGAGAGGAGAAACACAAGTAACATAATGAGACGTTAATGATAATTCCAGTGAACGCAAATCATCAGGTGAAGGGCAAGGGAACGGAGACTGAGGATTCCTTTGAAGAATGCTCATTTGTTTTCCCTGACGAAGAACCCCAAGGTGCAATGACTGCAGTTTGTTAAAAAAAAAAAACTAAATATCAATTTCCAGTAGCAGATTTGGGGAACATCCTAAAAGGTTTTGGCAAAGAATTGTTGCCATTATTCAACTTTCACTTTTTTCCATCATTGGCACTGTGGTATTTGTGTCGCACAGAAGACACTTCCAAAAAAACGAGAAGTGCAATAGCCTATGCATAGACTGGAGGACTTCTGTTTGAAATCTGAATTAAGCACTTTTTGGGGGACAGATGAAAGATTACGAGTTTCTCAGGCCCTTGGTGAAAGCACAATGCACTTAAGTATTACTGCTATAGATACAGAAGGATGCGGAGAGACTAAGGCCCTCATTATGACCCTGGCGGTCGGCGTTAATTTGGGGAAAGGTACTGCCAACAGGCTGGCGGTACCTTTTCCCAAATTATGACATTGGCGGTTTGGCTCAAGCCAAACTGCCAATGTACCACTCCGTCCGCCAGGGTGGTAACAGCCGCTGGGCTGGAGATTTCGGTCTCCAGCCTGGCGGCCGTTACAATCCCACCCTCGGAATTATGACCCCACCTACCGCCATGGTTTTCGTGGCAAGCGTACTTCCACGAAAACCATGGCGGTAGGCACTATCAATGCCAGGGAATTCCTTCCCTGGCACTGATAGGGGTCTCCGCGGCTCCCCTCCCCCTCCCCAAAGTCCTCCTTCAACCCCCCCTCCCTCCCCCCGCACATTTACACACCCACACACGCACACATACACACACACACACACACACATACCCACCTCCACCCACGCATGCACACATACATACATACCCACACACCGCAGTGTCCTCCCTGGGGAATTTGACCCAATGAACCTGATTAATCCCAAAATCCTCTGGAACAGTTTACCCTGGTTGGAGAAAGGAACACTCCTCCACACTACTGTATTAACCTTGGCAGGTTTAAATGGAACATCCACAACCAACAAACACCAAGGAACTTGCAGGTGAGCGCGATTGAGGGGATTCTTCCTGAAATGACTGGTGAGTGACCAGGAATGAAAGAGGCAGGAACTTTCCTTTAGTATTGACAGCAGCACTAAAATCTATCTTACTCAGATGCAATGGGCAAGCTCCTGCCAGAAAGGCAAAGAAGTACTGCTGTACTGTTCAGCTTTTCAACATAGACAAAAGTTGCATCCGCAGCAAACTCAAATGGATTCCCTTATAGAATGAACGGGAACGTAAAGGACAAGATGTATGAGTCAAGTGAAGAGCAGCAACCAGGAAGAAACTACTAACCAAAAAGCATTGATCAAGACAAACTCTAAGCAGCATGTTAAAAGGAGTTTTTTAAGCCAATATAAACTAGAAAGCAAGGTCAATAATTACCAATTCAAGAATACAATTAAAACAGAATAAACAACTAAAAACGTTAGAACATTAGGAGAATCCCTTCTCTCTGTCCCTCAGGTGAATCCCTTCTCTTTGTCCCTCAGATAGGAGAAAAAAAAGAAACCGGTCTGGTGCAATTGGTGATGCACACGTTTGTACTACATGCTTGTAAAAATGTCAATCGACAGCTTATTTTCAGAAGCCTTTCCTGGATCCCTCCTGTGAGGCCAACTGTTAGAAGTTGGGTTTCTGGTTGGTAGAGGTAAGCACCCTGTTCAAGCAGGAACCATAATCCTAGTCAGGGTAAGTTAGATACACACTATAAATTAACCTGTTCTCTCCCTCAGGTAGCTTGCAACAGAGCAGGCAGTCTTAACCTAGGAGGTAAAGTGAAAAGTATTTGTGCAACATTTAAAACAGTGAAAGCACCACACAAAAATAATTCACACCAGCTTAGAATAATAGAGTGTAATGTAATGAACAAAAAAAATCTATTAAGTGGAAGTTGAGATATGAATCTTTAAAGAATATCTGCATATATAGGGGTTAGAGGCTTAAGGCGCCAACTGGGGCTACCTGGTCATGCTCAATCGAGTCAAATCTGAAAAGTCAAGCCAACCATAATGGATCACATGTCGGATACAGAGCCCAACCTTGTTCCGATGAAAAAGTATAGTTTAGATGGAGGGTGCATCGACGTTGGAGAACTGATGCAAGGAACAGATGGTGCGCTGCGCAGTTGATGGGTTGGTTCTGATCCATGCAGTCAGGGATGTGTCGTCTTTGGACCACTGGCAATCAAGATGATGCATTATCGAGCCACGCAGCTGCGAAAGAGATGCAGCAGTGTTGGGGGCAATGCATGTATTCCAGAGAGAGACGCAGCGGTTTCGACTGGTGCCGTGACTATGATGTGTGGATTTTTGGTAGAAACAGCTACAAAAAACACTTCCAAGGGCCCAGGAATGGGCTAGCACCACATGGCAGTGCAGAGCTCACAGTTGGCAGAATCCAGAGACTGTAACAGGGGGAAGTAAAGCCTTTGATGGCTTTAGACTTCAGAAAAGGAGGCAGGCCATTGGAGCCACTTTAGTTTTGGGGATGTAGAGTTGAAGGTCCAGTCCTTCTCATTCCCAGGCAAGGAGGGCAGCAGGCATCAGGGCAGGCACAGCAGAGCAGGAGTCCAGTAAAATCCTGCAGAATCCAGCACAGCCCTGCAGTCCACCATGGTGACAGACCCTTCAGCAGCACAGCAGTCCTTCTTCCTTGCAGAATGTACTCAGGTCCAGAAGTGTAATGATTTGGTGGGATCAGAACTACAGTTCTTATACCCAGTGGTGCCTCTGAAGTGGTTGGGGGGGCTTCAAAGAGAGGTCTTTGAAGTGCACAAAGTCCCTGTTCTTACTGCCCTGGCTTCAGACACAGTCCAGAGGTTTATGCAGACCTTTGTGAGGGCTCCGGACACAACTCATTCAGGTGTGTCTCTTCCTCCTTCCCATCCTGCCCAGGATGTGCCATCAGCATGCAGATGGCCACTCAGTCACCCTAAGCTCCCTTTGTGTGAGGCTGTCTGAAGGCAATGCACAAGAGCCCAGCTGCCACCCAACCCATACATGTATTCAGAGACAAGCAGAAGTAACTATATGATTTAAAGTAAGAAAATGCAAACTGTCTAAAAGCAATTTCAGAATAACAATTTAATATCCGACTTCACCATAAGCTGTGATCTTAAATCTTGGGCCCCATCTCTTCCCAATTGGAAATTACACTTATAAAATATAATAAGCCAATCTCAGTGTTAACCTATGACAGAGAATGGCCATGCATGACTGAATAAATAATGTAATAGTTTTTCACTACCTGGATAGGTAAAACTTAATAGTACTTGTCTAACTTTTTTAACCACACTGCCCCTGCCCTTGGGGCATGCTAGGGCCTACGTTAGAAGTGACTTATAAGTATTAAAAAGGAAGGTTTGGGCCGGGCAAGAGGGTTCACCTGACAAGTTGACGTGGCAGTCTAAAACTGCACTCACAGGCTATGCAATGGCAAGCCTGAGTCATGTTTAAAGGACTACTGAAGTGGGTTGAACAATTAGTGTTGCAGGACCACCAACAGCATTTAATTCACAGGCTCTGAGAACATGTAGAGCACTTTACTAAGGGATTAAAAGCAAATTAAATATGCCAATTGCGGATAAGCCAATGGTGGTATATTTTAAGGAAAGAGCACATGCATTTTACTATTTTTTTAATTTCTTTGTTTTTGAATTTCAAACCAAAAGAATATAAAAAATAACCAGGTGTGCACCCAGCCGGGACAAATCCAGGCAGTAGCATATGGGTTATAGGATGATGACCTATATTATGCACTATTTTCACTGAGAGGTAAAAGTCAGTCGTCGGCGATGTCTCTGTTCCAGATATCCTCATGCTACTGGCGGCAGAGTGGTCATGGGCAGAATCGCCCAGCCTCTCAGAGTCATCCAGGGTTGACAAGTGGTCCCTCAAAGGCTGCCAAGTGTCCTTTGGGTGCCAGGCTGGTGTCTGCAGAGAGGCATATATCTCGCTAGTTGTGTCCCAGTATATGAGGCTCCGGAGCCACACCCGCACCGTAGGAGCATCCCAGAACTCTATCTCCCGACTTGCCAAGAGAAGAGCTATCGCTGTGAAGCTTCCGAGAGGGTTAGCAATATTCTAAACATATCCCAACAATGCCATCAGGGTTAACAGCAGTACCCACTATAGATGACAAAGTATAAAAAACATTTCACCAATATTCCGCCACATGTCCATATTAAATGAGCAAAGTCAGCATTTTCTGCCTTACACTTCAGGCATGCAGAGGATCGGGAGGGAAGCTCATGCATTTTAGCGCTGGTCAGCAGTGGTAAAGTTTCCAGAGTCTAAAGTCAACAAAAACGAAGTTGGCAAACAGAAGGTCAGAAGGCAAAAAAGTCAGGGGAGACCTCGCTAAGGATGCCACGTCTAACACAACAAATTCTAAATAGCTGGGAAGGAAGGATAGCGATAATGAAGATGATTACGACGTGCAATACTGCTACATATTTTTCTACCAAAAATCACAAATTATGTTGAGGTTTTCCTAAAAAGGTCTAAGACAAAATATGTGTCACAACATACTTTCCTATGCCTGCCTTCTAAGGGTAAGAGTATAGAATATAAAATCGACCATTTTTATGGATTCTTCTTCCTTGTCTCTTTTGCAAAATGCCAATTGAGCCATGCAGTCTGTGTTTATCCTGAACACAACCTCAAATTAAGGTTGTGTGCATGTTGTGGGTCTCCAAGATTCTGAAAGCAACCTTTTTGCTGTTTCTCTGACTCCACCTCTTTCAGAGAGTAAGAGGCTGTATATGAATGGGGATCTCCCACCGCAGCTTGGAGGCTGCCTCCAGCTTCCTTGGTCCAGGACAAGGAATGTCATTTCCACAGCATCAGTTTCATATCATTTAGCCTAGCCTGCATCGTTCAGAGTTTCTTTGCATGATATGGCACATGGCAGCTTCTTGCCTATAGATTATTTCAAAGTCAAAGGTCCAATCTCTTGCCCAATGCCATCCCAAGATGATCACTACAATAAGTGTGCAGAACAATATTTCAATGGCATTTTACAATGTGAGGTGCACGACCAATTGCTTGACCATATAATGGAATCATATTCCCAAATCTTCGTGACAGTTTACCATCGGTTAAACTACTGTAGCTTTTACAAACGTTTAGCACATTCAGGTAAAGTTATTCTTATTCTATTAAATCAGTGGCACCCCACTTCTTTGGTAGTTTGCAGTAATACTTGGCCTACTTTGATATATTACAGGACAGCTAACACATGTGGTTGTAAAACTCCACAGTGCTGAAATCACTCATAGCATCAGTTCGGGATTCGTATTTTCATTACTGCTAATCTAGGTGGATTGAGATAAAGCTGTTTAATATAAAGTTTGAGTCTATATTTCCAAGAGCGACACAGCACCCGAGGATTTACAAATGCAAATAACAACGTGTGTCACAGATCAGTGATATAACTCTCACCCCATAGCGTATTCGCCATTATTATAGTTGTGAAAAGCGCTTTAAATTATTTGGGACAAAAAAACTACAACGGGAGTTTACTTTTTGATGCTCGTTAGATAAATTGTTCCCTGTTTATTATAATTTACATTAAAACAGGTAAACGTCTAATTAATGTCTTCCTATAATTATCCTACAGAACATTTTTACTCAAAGAATGACATTTACAGAAAGGTTATACACCTGGAGGTCATGCTAATCTTTTGGAGTTAAATCTAAGAAAAACTCAGTTTCAACTCTTGCATAAAATAAAAATCAGATTCAAAATGCCCTTCTACAGAAAATATATGCATTTACGCAAAAAACGGCTTTGCCCCCACACCACTCAAAAGAGTCCCTTATCCACCTTAAACTCCATATCTTCCTTGCATAGAATACTCCAAGTATCATCTAAAAACACATCATAGAAAGTCTCACAACATAATCAGATACCAGCTACCTCCTAACCTCAAAAAATTAGCTCAACACCTGCACCATTAAATTAGTTCCAAATATTAATTACCCATAACATTCTAAGGCCTTAAAAAAAACACACAACGAAACTCTTATTATACCGTATTCCATAGCCACCTTCTAACTCAGTACACCCCACAACTCAATTATTTAACCACTACTGACTATAAGTCATCTATTCGCTCCTCCGTTCCCTATAGTATCACTCAGGTAACCCAGGACTCTCAGAGACTCCTTATACAAGTACTTCTCCCTCTCGCATCCCTGTCACGCCATTCTACGCTGGAACCTCACCCCATCTTACATATTTTCTCAATTCCTACTGTGTCCAACCTGTGAGGTTTAAAGGAGGCAACCAACCGTAGACATTTTAGTAAAACATAATGCAGATAAATGGATGACTCATTGAAGTTATGCTCAAACCTATCCATATAGACTACCACACAACACTGTGCTTCGTAACACAGTACACCTATCACTACATACAGTTCACCCAGATCTATGCAACACAACTGTCACCAGGTCATGATACTCATACACCACAGCACCATAATCCGAAATCTCCCATACACAGAAAACATTCCTAGAAAAATCACATAACTCCACCTCTCGTGCAAAAAGTGCACACTGCTACAAGTCACCCCAACACTAGCCACAAAATCAAACACAAGCTCAGCATAAAGCAATATCATGTTAACATACACTGAATCTTCCACAATATCACAGCCCACCCCTACTCTATGCTGCCCACAACCCTATTCTCATCAGTCATTGGTGTCCTCCGCTCATCACACCCATCTCCTCACACAAGTCTCCACGTCGCACCAGCAGTGGAACCTACAACCAGCAGACATCTGGTACAAAAAACAATACTACATTCCAACCAAAACAGCACCCTGCATCCTAACTCAGAAACTATAACCCAGAACGCATGACACGAATGTGGCACACTCCTCAAACTCTCTAGCTCAAAAAGATGCATTAATATGGAAGGAATGCAAGGGCAATTAAAGATAATGGCAAGAAAAGTCAAATGAAAGTTCACAAATACCATCCTTATGATGAATTAGACAAATGCATGTCAAGTATGTGCTAGTGAGACAATCGGGAATTTAATAACGTGCCCACAATGGTGTCAATCTAGCTTGTAACGGGAATGGATGAACTCAGGAGCAGACAAGCAGTAGCCCATCACTGCAGCATAGCCATCGCAATACTGTTAGTCACAGCTGTGAACTAAATTGTAAGCAACAAGCAACCAGCTATGGAGGCTGTGATGAAGCTGCACGTTGGGTATTAACTTAGATTAGTTACCAAACTAAATGTTTTGAGCTGTGCTGAGTGTTTAACAAGGGCAGACCTTCTCTCCCAATCCAAAAGGATGTCATCGGGAGTCGACCAGACGCACAGAAAAGTGGAGTAAGTTTGCAAACAATAATTAACTGTGGTATATGTGACCAGACACTTTTACGGAGTTTCTGGTTGGCAGAGGAATGCACCCTATCCGAGCAGGAACCACAATACAAAACCTTTGGGTAGAGTAAATGAAGGATATACTCCCAATTAACACTTCTGGATTTCTTTCCTCCTCCACCCCTCCATTACTCCAGTCAATCTAACTAACAAACTCTCATATCCGCAGCTCAAATTAACTCTTAATAATACTAAAACTGTACTCATTATTTCCCGATACTAATCCATCACTAATTCTTGTTGGGTTCCAGAGTAGCGTGCTACTCATCGAAAACCGCTTCGACGCCTCGTCAAGGGTAGTAAGCGCTATATAAATACAATTACAATACAATACAATACTAGTCAGGTTAAGTCACCACCATTCTAAATTAGCCTCTGCTCACCCTCTCGTAGCTTGGCCGAGAGCAGTCGGCTTAACTTAAGAGGCAATGTGTAAAGTATTTGTGCAACACTTCAAACAGTCACACAGTGAAAATACCACAAAAAGACTGCACTCCCAAGTTAGAAAAATAGAGCTTAATTTTATAAATAAAAAAGACAAAAATCCAATAAGTAGAAGTTAAGATATTACTTTTTAAAGAATATACTGTAGACATTTTTTTAGAAGCAAGAAGTGCCTATATGAGAAATCTGGTCAGGCTGAACTGTGTCAAAGTCAAAACTTCAGGCCAACTGCGATGGAGCACAGCCTGGATGCAGGGACCCACTTAGGCCCACTGAACAAAAGTACCTTGATCCCAATTGCGATGTCGAGGAAGATGCGAGGTGCAGCTGAGGCGATGAGTCTGTTCCGAACCTCCAACGGAAGGAGATGCATTGGTTTTCTACCTGCAAACCTGTAGATACGTTGGTTCTGAAGGCAATGCGTTGGTTCTGAAGGCATGGACTGGTCCTGAAATGTGATGCTGAAGTTATGCTCATGTAGCAAAGGATGTGTCTATTTCGAGGCGATGCACTGGTTCGGAGGGTGATGCTTAGAGTCCGGTCCCCGTAAAGGCGAAGATGCACTGGTTCTGATCCCAGCAACGGCGAAGATGCACTGGTTCCAATGAGGATGTGTGTGTTTTTTTTTTTTTTCCCCCAAAGGTCCAGGACTGGGGTGGCACCACTTGGAAGGGATACTCACAAATAGCAGATCAGGTGCAGCAGTAGAAGGGTTGGAAGTCTTATGTCCCTGAGACTTCAGAAAACAGATCAGTCAGCTGACCCTTGGAGTCACTCTGGGTTTTTGGTTGGAGAGATGCAGGTCTAGTCCTTCTCATTTACAGACAAGAGGGCAGCGGGTCAGCGCAGCAAAGCAGGAGTACAACAGAATGGCAGCCCTTGTAGCAGCTGAGCGGTCCTTTAACTGGCAGAGTATCTACAGGTCCAGAAGTGTACTGAAGTGGTGGTGTCAGAGGTCAAATACTTATGCCCAGTTGAGTCTTTGAAGTTGGGAAGACTTCAAAGCCAGGCATTTGAAGTGCACAGAGGTTGTGCCATTCTTGCCCTGGCTCCAAACTCACTACAAGGGTATTTGCAGCCCTTTATGTGGGGACGGGACATGGTCTACTCAAGTGTAAGTAAGGCAGTGCTCAGCATTGCCCCCATCAAGCCAATTAATGGCCTATTGAGGCCTATCTAGTCACACCTAAGCTTCCATTGCGTGTGGATGTCTAGAGGGAATACACAAAGCCCAGCTGTCACCCAACCTAGACGTGATCAGAGACAGGTAGGAAGCATCAAGTAACTAAAAGAAGAAAATTTGAACTTTCTAAAAGCGGTATGGCCTGGCAGTTCAGGCTCGGCTGTTTCCATTAGGAGCAGGGTTACGACTGATTTGCATATGGCTGGCTCCAAATTGGGGTAGCATGGTGGGTTGAAAAATGATGGATTGGGATGTGGCCAGAGTGATTGTCAGTGGCTGAGATTAATTCAAGCATTCCATCCATCATCTTGTTGTTTTTGCATTTGCTGTCCTAAGTACGCCAGTTATGCCCAGACGTGCCACTAGGCATACCTGGATTCAAGCTAGCTTACGGGGAGTGATACCCTGAAACAGGTCCTAGGATGCTTCTCTCCGCTCCAGGGAGGACCTGGCCTGGCAGCTCGAGCTGGACTGTTCCCATAGGGAGCAGGGTCAAGGCTGATTTGGCTATGGCTGTGTCCAAACTGGGGTGCCATGGTCGGCAAATAAATGATGGTATGGGATGTGGCCAGAGCAATTGCCAGTATCACCTTGTTGTTTTTGAACTTTCTAAAATTGGCATTTTCAGAACTGCAATTTAGAATCTAACTTCATTATAAGTTAGGGTTTTAAATTACGATTCCAGAGACACCAGACCCCACAATTTTGTCTCTTCCAGATTGTACATTAAAATGTAATAAGGTAACTCCAATGGTAACCTATAGGTGAGATGGGCCTTAAACTTAAAAGTACATGTCCTGCCTTTTAAATACATTGACCCCTGCCCTCTGGGTAGTCCAAGATCTACCTCTTATATGTATAAAAAAGGGAAGTGTTAGGCCTGGCAAAAGGGTTATTTTGCCAGGTCAACATAGTAGTTAAAAACTTCACACACCGGCTCTGCAGTGGCAGGCCTGAATCATGGCACATATCGTGCATGCTACTAGGGGCTTATAAGTAAATCAAATATGCCAATTGGTGATTATTAGAAATGGGGTCTGTGGATGACAGTTAGGTTACCCCATGTCCAAGCAAGGACCCTCACTCTAGTCAGAGCAAAGTAGAAATGCACCTGGTTAACCCCCACTGACCACCTTGGTAGCTTGGAATGAGCAGAAAGGCTTAACCCAGGAGCAATGTGTAAAGTATTTCTACCAACACACACAATCATATAGTGGAAACACTACAAAATGGACACCACACCAGTTTAGAAAAATAGGCAATATTTATCTAAATCAAACAAGACTAAAACAGCAAAAATCCAACATGCACAAGTCAAGATATGAATGTTCAAAAGAACAAGAGTCTTACTCCATTGAAAACAATGGAAACTTTGATTTTACACAAACTACCTGGTTTGTATAAAAGGTGAAGCCGCACGGGCGAGCGCGCATCAGAAAAGTCAGCAATGCATCGATTCCTTACTCGCAAGTGAGGCAGTGCATCGTTTTCATCTCTGGTCGATGCGATGTGTTGATTTCTGGATGGGGCACCTCAGATGCACACAGGTTCACGATGACTTTGACGCCCAGCGGCGATGCGTGAGAAATCCGATTGCACAGAGTTACAAAACTGCACTGTGTGGGGTTTGCGGCGTTATCAGTAGCTGCAAGCGGGTGTTGCATTGTTTCTCCAGCTGTGATGTGTCGATTTCCCAGCTGCGATGCAGGTGGAGCGTCGATATTTGCAGCGAAGCCGTGGCACGTTTTCAGCTGCTTTGCAAGTGGTTCATTGAAATTTTCATTGCACGGTGTTCTGTGCATGGATTTCAGTCCTTGTTCTGCCAACTTCACCTCTCAATGGCCAAGAGACTGGGCAGGGCAGGAACCTCAGCAGAGAGTCCAGGTGTTGGCAGAGGAAGTCTTTGATGGCCCTGAGACTTTAAAACAAGAGGCAAGCTCAGTTCAAGCCCTTGGAGATTCTTCTCAAGCAGGAATGCACAACAAAGTCCAGTCTTTGTCCTCTTTCAGGCAGAAGCAGCAACTGAAGGCCAACCCAGCAAAGCACAGTCACAGGCAAAGGGACAGTACTCCTCCTCCAGCACTTGAGCTCTTCTCCTTGGCAGAAGTAACTCTTGATTCCAGAAGTAATCTGAACATATGGGGTTTTGGGTCCACTATTTATACCACTTTCTGCCTTTGAAGTAGGCAAACTTCAAAGGAAAGTCTCTGTCGTTCACAGGATCCTGCCGTGCCCAGGCTTGGCCCCAGACACACCAGGGGGTTGGAGACTGCATTGTGTGAGGGCAGGCACAGACCATTCAGGTGTAAGTGACCACTCCTCCCTCCACTCTAGCTCAGATGGACCATCAGGATATGCAGGCTACGCCCCAGCTCCCTTTATTTCAATGTCTAGAGAGGATTCACAAACAGCCCAACTGTCAGTTTAACCCCAACAGGGAACCCACAAACAGGCAGTCACAGAACAGTTTAAGCAAGAAAATGCCCACTTTCTAAAAGTGGCATTTTCAAACGGACAATTTAAAAACCAACTTTAACAAAACATATATTTTTAAATTGTGAGTTCAGAGACACCAAACTCCACATTTCTATCTGCTCGCAACGGCCCAAAGGGAAACTGAACTTAAATGTTATTTAAAGGCAGCCCCCATGTTAACCTATGAGAGAGATAGGCCTTGCAACAGTGAAACCCGAATTTGGCAGCATTTCACTGTTAAGACATGTAAAACACATCAGTAAATGTCACACTTTTAACATACACTGCACCCTGCGCCTAGGGGCTTCCTAGGGCCTACCTTAGGGGTGCCTTACATGTATAAAAAGGGAAGGTTTTGGCCTGGCAAGTGGGTACACTTGCAAGGACGAATTGGCAGTTTAAAAATGCAGATACTGCAGTGGCAGGTGTGAGCCATGTTTACATGGCTACTCATGTGGATGGCACAAACAGTGTTGCAGGCCCACTAGTAGCATTTTATTTACAGGTCCTAGACAACGCTAGTGTACTTTACTAGGGACTTACTAGTAAATCAAATATGCCAATCAAGGAAAAGCCAATTACACATAATTTACACAGGAGCACTTGCACTTTAGCACTGGTCAGCAGTGGTAAAGTGCCCATAGTAGCAAAAACAGAGTCCAGCACACAGTCAAAGCATGGGAAGCAGACACAAAAAAGACAGGGGAGACCACGCCAAGGATGCCAGGTCTAACAGTGATGAACCAATATCACCACGTTTAGTGGAGAGAGCACTCGCACTTTGGGAATGCCTCGCAGTGGTAAAGTGCACAGAGTCCTGAAGCCAGCAAAACTGAGGTCAGAAAAAGGGAGGAGGTAGGCATAAAGTTGGGGGGGGGGAGACCACCCTTAGGCTGCCAGGTCTAACATCCAGGGTCCCAATCTGGTTAAGTGGGGAAGGTGAGATTACAATTCAGCCATCCTGGCTGAAAAGTCTATGGATCTAGGTCAGTGTACTAAATGATACTAGTCATTTTTAATTGCTGATCTTTCTTTTTTAAACCAGGATGTACTCACTGAACTCTTCTTTCACAGCCTCCGGTCCTTCACCATCTTTCCAGGATGTTCTTTCACCTTTCTAAGACTGCCCACGCTAGCCCACCGTCTGTTGTCAGTTTTCTTACACTTTAATTCACTCCTATTTTTTCCACTCCATGTCACTTTCATTAGCAAATGAGTAACTTCACAGAGTCTCTGGCACGGACGCATACCCATTTATAGCACGCATGCCAGACCTCTCCAGCACTGCTGCACATTTTCCCCAATTAAACATGTTCCCACATCACATACTGCTCACATGCTTACAAACACTGATAACTGCACCTTTCTCCGCAATTAATAGCCATGTTATAAGTCTAGCTCCGATACAATGTTGTTAGTGGGCATTTGTAGCTTGGAGTGCCGAAGCTGTGCCAGGGTAACCTTTCTTTTTTTTTTAAACCACAGAAGCCATTTTTTTTCCATCACACTAAGAGCTGATGGAAGTTTCCAAAGGATGATCCCTCAACGCTTCTGCCACTTTTTTAGGTGTTTTGCTAGTTGTCATACATCTTTGAAGCATCAAGTCATACATTGATCCGTTAAAAAAGAGAAAAGGGTAAGTAGCAGATGGCTAGATTACAGGACAATAGGTTGACACTACTATAAAACTTTCTTCAATTGTGGGTCTTGAGAGAGTGCTTTAGACAAAATATTTTCTGAAATAAGTTTCATTGTTAGGAATTTCCTGAATTTGAGGTAATTAGAAACAGCTTGGAGTAGGCGATCCATGGTGTTCCACAGTTTGGAACCCAGCACTCCCAAAGAATGTCTGAAGTTTTTCTGCATTAAGGGTTTGACTGGAGAGGTACCAAATAAGGGTGGAGCATTGCAAGCATGATTGGCCTTTGTTCCAATTGGCCTTATGGATATTAGAGTGCCTTTAATTTGGTCCTGGAATACAGGCCCAACTGTTTAAGAATAAAACATGGCTTACTGAGCACCGACCTTCATGGACCTAATAAAGAACTTGAAGGATGTGGAGCTGAATGTTGCCTGACTGATTTTGGGAGCGAATAAGCCTGGGCACCCTGCCATAGGCATAGCCAGAAGAGCCAGTGACACTCGTGCTCACCAGTCATTTTGAGGCGGGCGAGAATAGCCCCTTTGTTTACCCATGGTGACCTTTGGAAGGACACACCAATGTTCTTCGATTAGAGTGCAGTCTAAACTTTCTCATCACATGACATGGCACAAAGTGTGGAGCCGCTGAGAATTTAGAGTTCCATGGTAGAACATAGTCACATTTTAAAAGACCAGTTGCAACCAACTCTAAACCGGGAGATAAACTTATTCTCACAGACACTGCAACTCACTTTTCTGAACCTCAAGACGCGTTTTCTCTTTGAAGGGTGACAATCAGGTAGAGACCTCGAATATTACATGCTTCCAAACACTGCATGAATCAGTCTACTCATTAAAAGTAACTGCATTAGGTCATACTGTAATTGTGATTTTCATTCAAAAGGCTGTTAAAGCTCATTAAGTAATAATATTTGTATTTTAGGAATTTATAGAGTTCACCACATTCTCACAAAAAGGTTTCTTGGCGCTAAAAAGACCAAATCCATACACTGCACAATTAAATTTAGAAAAAGAGTGATCCCACGGTCAGATTACCGTCTGAAATACCGTGATTTTGGGAAAAGCCAGGATTTCAAAAAATTTCGATAGCTGGGAAGATTTTATTCAGAAGGTATATAAAGAGGTAATGAGATCCAGGGTCTAGTGGCAGACACTAAAAAGGCTCAACCACCGATAATTTTTCATCGCAACTTCGAAACTACCAACAGTTAAAAGGCCAAAGTTACAAATGTCAAAAATGTATAGTTTTTCTAAGCAGATGCCACTATTTATAAGTGTATCGTACTGTATTACCTTATTGATTATTGTGTTTTGCATGCTTTGTATTATTTTAGCTTTGTTTGTACTCATTGCTTTAAATGGGCCGGTGCGGAGTACCGGTACGTTTTTTTATTTTTAGAGAGAGATTACCTGCACTTCTCGAGAAAAACGTAATGCTTTTAATTGGAAAGTACCGCCACTTCTCAGAAATAAGCAGGTAGTCTGGTACAGAGTACCTGCATTTCTATTTTTCCATTTCAAGCACTGTTTGTACTCAACATACATGTATATACCAAGCCATTTAAAGTTCTGCGTTAACAACGACATTCTACTACACTTCCACATCTACCTTGAGATCTAAAGTATTCTTGGATAGCCAACTTTCTGTCATCGAGAACTCCGTTTACTGGTTAGTGGGGAACAGCAACACTCAACTGAATAGCATCTGATGCCAACACGTAATAATGCAGTCCGAAAGTCATCTGCAAAAAATCCTCAAGTAATGTGGATGACATTTCTCTGGCGAGTATATTTAATTGGCTAACGGGGGATTTATTGCCAAATATTGGTGCTGCTAGACTAGTTGTCTGAATGAATACACCACACCTCTTTGTGGTGCTTGGATGTCCCTGGGGTTGCAAGACTCGAGGAAGTCAAAACAGTCATGGATAATGGTGCCAACTACGTCTGCCCCTGAGGGAACACCTTGTAGTTGCACGGCAAAACCAGGTTTTAATATTTCTGACAGTAAGGTAGAATCAAGTAGCAGAAATCCATAAGACCGTCCTGAGGGGCCTTGACTGTTAAGGAACCCATTAAGTAAAGTGAAACAACTGGGCTCAAGTCTGTGCTAGTAGAGTTACCATTATGGTACAAGGCTGCGAGCGGTACTGAGCACAAATGAGATAGAATTAGGCTTAGGGGGGGTGCCTTAGTGTCCGCCACGCAGCACCCTTACCGCTGTCCTGTCCCCCAACACTTCTGTGATGTAACGCATGGAGGCTGATGGAGTAAGGTCGGGGATCAAGGAAATTCCTATTTACACTGAACAAATATTTCTGTAAAGGGACGCATAAGCCATCAATAGAAATGTCGCTGAAAGGAGGGCCCACAAGCAGTTCCGCAAGTGTGGTATCACTATGTCCTGAAGTACACCACACTCTTCTTTCTCTGTTTAACCACTTGTAGTAAAATGGTTCAGAAGACGTCTGGGTACCCAACAGGAATAGCCCTAAATTTGCAATGCTGAAACATAAAAGTCGTCAGCGAATGTACTAAAGGATATACCCGAATAAACCGAAATTAATTTTAAACACACAGAGGAACAAGCAGAGGGAGACCAGATGCAGGTTTGGACTTCCATAAAAACAGGATTAGTGTCACAAGGATCAGCCAAAAACCGAGAGGACAAAAATTTGACAGCTGAAAAGGGGAGTACTGATGGTGGCAGAGAGTATCTGCAAAGCATTATTTTGTAATAGCAAAGTGCAAACCTTTGACAATTTACCTCAAGAATGCAAAACATCTACTTTACAGAACCTGTTGTCAATTAATAAATATGTCTCTGTGGGTGGCTCCTTAAGACTTAAGCACTCTCTCCAATAAAATCACGGCTTAGCCCATTGATATTGTAGGGATGATACAACCCTTGGTCAAACCTCAGCAGGCGAACAGAAGAAATTCTGCCTTACCCGCCTTAAGATTTTTGTGACTGCTCCATACTTCTGCAGGTAGTTCTAATCGGCTAGAAAGTTACTGTAGCCTTAACCCCAATTTGTGAAAGGGGAAAATCCACCACATTAGAGGACTTCTCACTTTTGCAAAGGCACTGTAGACACATAAAACATTTCATCAATTCTGATTTTGTGACAAGACTGGAAATGTAAGTGAAAAAGTGAATGTTCCAAAGAGTAAGTTTCAACTGAGGTGTACAAAATGATTTTTTGATTAATTTCATGCACAGACACTTATCCCTGCAGTTCGAAGAGAATAGCTAATGGAAACAAGTTAGATGCAACAGCCCATCACATACTTTAATACTTATGCTTAAGTCTCAGTATACAGACTACCGTAATTAATTTGTTTCCATTGTTAACACAGATTCAAAGTTATAAAATATGCTTTCTAAGATGCAGTTGAGCGTGTTCATTAATGTATGTAATGCTGACCTATTCCCTGTTAAGCATTACACTTTACTGCCCCAAGACACTGTCTTTTTCTGTAAAAAGAAATACAAAAAATTCCACTTCTGGCAAGGTTTTCTGTCCTACACTAGGCACAGAAGTGAAAATCGGAGAATCAGAACTGGCAGGGTTATCAGACAGGAAGATCCCAAGCGCAGGCTCACAATCACTACCACGAACTGGACAGACTTATTCCTGACATACATACTTGTGTACTTTCCAAATTTGGAATTTACTGACTTATTGTTCCAACGAGGGACACCATATGCAGAAGACAGATCTGCCAAGGGGTACCCGGTGAGAGAAATGCAAAATAGGAGAGCGAGAGTCAGAGGACATATCCCTAAACATAAATGCAAAGCCAACACTTTTGTTTGAAACATAGGACAATTAAGAATGCAACTCTGATACTCAGCGAAGTCGCACTTTTAATTATTAATAAATGAAACAACCCTGTTATGCATATGGAAAGCGATTGTAATATTTATATATTGGTTTGATCGGTGCAGCACCTCAACAATGTGCTTACTGAAACTGAATGGTGAAAGAAGCGGAGCTTGGCGCGGTCCCAGCTGGCTCTTTAATTTTTCTGAAACAGAATCCTTCTTTTAAAAAATCTCATTTACAATAATTGGACTGCTAAAAAATCAAATAGCGTTGATTTTAATTATATTGCCGTGTGACTGTGCCAATTTCCCCTACAAGCTGCAACTGCATGTAGAACAGGTTGTATTGAAATGACTGGCTGAACTCCAGCTCACAAGGGAATAGAACTGGGCTTGGGAAGAAAGGAAGAGAAAGCAAAAGACAAACGCTAAATTCTTTCAAATATATGTAGATATGTTTGTTCTAGTGAGTAGCACTTTGCATTCAACACAAGGTATTTTGGGCATAGGCTAAGAGCAGCATCAATAATTATGCAGCATTACTGCTTTAAAGCATGTCAGTAAAGCCAGTAGTCACTAGACAGAGACTATTCAGAGAGAACCAAATTGCTGTCGGTTCCTTGTAAAGTGCACTAGTCCCAGTTACAGTGACATGAAACAACTAATTCACACATTAGATAATAATGTAACAACTGCTGCTAGGCTTCATTTGCCCATTTCATAAACCAGTGCCCCAGTAGGTGTTATTCTGATTAATGACTGGATAAGTGATTTGAAAATCCCTGTGGTTTCGCCGGGCAACTGGCCCTCGTTAGCTGTGTATCATCTGTGCAATATGTGTTGCAAGCTATAAATCCCCGTGTTAACATCTGTAATTTGAGCAAGTCCACCCAGGGACTTAGCTCCCTGCAACTGTTGACAGATAAAGCTATGTTTTGAATCTTATTATTTTGTGTTTTTAATAATTTTAGGCTCCCATAATAGTGAACAGTACTTGCCTGTGCTTTGTATTGAACACGTTTTTGTGCGCAGAGATCGAGTGCAGCATTATTATTTATGTAGCATACTGCTCGTAAAGCTTGTCAATAAAGCCAGTCATCAGACAGAGAACATTCAGATAGAGAACAAATTGCTGTTGGTTCCTTGTAAAGTGGCTTGGTGCCAATCAGGGTGCAGGCATACAATATGAAGCGATACAAAATACCTTAGATAACTAGATATTACTGAGAGATTCAATGTCAAGGTCCACTAGTACATGAAGTTTCAATCCTGCCCCCATTTCCACTGTCTCTCTTCCCTCTCATCGCCGGTTTGCTAATTGGTCCCTGGTGCTAGACTAACTTGAGTTTGGGGTAGGTCACATGTGGTCCCTATTGTGTAAGCAGGCCCTGTAGAGAAAGAGAATAAATATTAGGCCCACACAGGTCACCAGTGTCAAGTGACGTGGATGACACTGTTAATCCAAGAAAGTATCA
Organism: Pleurodeles waltl; assembly: GCF_031143425.1. Lineage (NCBI taxonomy): Eukaryota > Metazoa > Chordata > Amphibia > Caudata > Salamandridae > Pleurodeles > Pleurodeles waltl. Next base: position 1,313,453,167 of record NC_090440.1, read on the forward strand.
GTTCCTTCAGAAATGAAACTGCATCCATACATTGGAAGCTCCTTCTTTCGAAGAAACTGTCTTGAGAGGAATTTCACTCATCCTGAGGTAATGAGAGCATCCTAGAAGCCTTTTGACAGGGTGCTAGGCTATTCTGGGGGTACTCTGAGGAGAAGTGGAGACGCTGTAGGCCTTCTGCGTCTGAGAAATGAGATTTTAGATGAGGGGACCAAAGAGGTACTGGCTTATCCTCTGCCTAATGTAGGACCTGTGCCCCCACTTTTCCCCTCTCCTAAAGGCACAGATTGGCCAGCCTCTCCAGCCCAGAGCACATCTGCACTGCCAGCAGAGTTTGACATTCAGACAGTCTTGAGATGCTGATCTTCTACAGAGGGGGTGTAGGACTGGCCAAAGAGCAGGCCCTGCAATTAACCACCCAGTGTGACGAAATGAAGGTTGTTTAGAGTAGGCTAAATTTGTGACAGTAATTAAAACACCACATCGGTAAATAAATTACACATACTCAAGCAAACAAAATGTTGTGTATCCAGACTGATGTCATAGATGATTTCTTTGGTGATATTATCTGGGACTTCATGCATGAGAACATTAGGGATGGGCAGACCTCGTGGAGTCTCATTCCGAAAAATTCCACCAGGTTACATAAAATCTCGGTGAGAGTACATGGTGTTCCGCCAATGGGTGGAAATATGCATGTCGCATCGCTCACACTGCAATTTAGCAACAGTACCGCAAGCAGTGCTAAGAAATCAAAGCAAACGTCATCAAGCAGTGCGCAAGAGCGTGCAGCCATTTGAAATGATTTAAGCGGCAGCAAATCTACTCGAGAAGCAGCCCTCTCACCCCAACCGCCTGGATTAGAAAATGGCACTAGGGGATGCCAAATCTCACTTGCACTCACATTTCTGGAGCCTTGCTGGAAATAATTATGCCATGCAGCGATTGGCAGATTTGGGCCAGAAGTCCGCATTTCAAGGGTAATGCGGAGTTGCCAAATTCCGCTGGCAGAATGAATCATTTCGCCCACCCCTGGAGAACATAAACTGTGCCTTGGAGTGCAGTTACTTTATAAATATTTCTTGAGTGCACGTACACCAAAATTTCCTGGCGCTAGAATACTCGCATACTAATGGGAAGCAGCAAGCAAATTTAAAGTGAAACAAGGCTTTCAAATGTTGTTTAAACTCAATAAACATAATTTTACACAGAGATGACATATCGGTTTGTCTCAGATTTATTCAACAGCCACTCAAAAAATTAGGGTTGTCAAATTTTACAGTTTTCGTTCTAGGAATCTTTAATAGGGAAAAGGTTATTAGACCTTAGATTGTGGGGAACTTAATATCTTTGAGATTTGGCTGCAATCAACTCAGGGAACAGTTGATGGATGGCATGGTGAACAACCGTCATAGTTTTGAAAATGATCCTTTGCTGAACTGGGAGCCAATGCGTTGGCTGCATTTTGAATCGTTTAGAGGTGGTTCAGAGAGCTTGCAGCGACTGCCAGTAAGATAGCATTACCATAGACTATGTGTGGCTAAAAAAATGGATTGACAATAGTAGAATGATGGCAATTATCCGGAAAAGGAAGGATATTGCGTTTAGTCTGAAACTAAAAGAAAAAAGCAATAGCAATTATTTTTACATGCAGGCCAAATGATGGCTTGGAATCAATGTAAATACCTAAATTTCGGACAGAGATGGAAATGGAAAGAAAATGATTCTCGTTAGAGGGACAGGAAGAAGGTCCAGGGACGCGCATCCTTCCAGTACAATATTAGTTTCGATTATGGTTTGCTCATCAAATCATACCTAGCTAATTCTACTGATTTCTAAGTTTTTTTTATTAACCGAAACATCACAAACTTCTTTTTTTTTTTTTTCAGGAAAAAAGTCTGAGACTTTGAGCAAAATAAACCATAACATACTTGTTGGGACAGAAAGATCCTCTGCATGGCTAAAGACATGTACCCCTGCCCTGAGTGCTCAACTATGCTGTTGTTTGGATCCCTAATGCTGTTGCTTTGTAATAGGTAAACATGGATCATGCATGTGCGCCATGGCACCGGTCTGTTTCACGGATTGCAGTCTCGTTGGACCGGGAGGGGTGCCCAAAGTGATACTATCAAAGTAGTGGAAGGCTACCACCTTTACCAGGAGCTAAGCAGTAGACGTGCAGTAGTGGCAGCATACTGTGTAGTTATCAGTAGTAGTGAACAGGAGCGTTTTGCCCTGTGTCGCTGGAGTGAGGTCTACGTGCTCACTCACCCTTTTAAAAGTTACACTACTGTGTGCTTAACTCGCCTGTGTAGTTAAAAGTGGAGTGCTCTGCAGGCCAGGGGTGGTGAATCTGCGCTGGATGTATGCGTGCCTGGGGAGGGTACAGTACAGGGCCACAGCAGTACGCTGAAGTGCATGTGTGGATAGTGCATGCACTTGGTGTTTGTATACCTGCGAGGAATACATTACTTGAGAGATGAAGTACTGGGCAGTGCGCGTGCACAATGAAAAGCATGTGCTGGGTGTATGCATGCTTGTGTGAAGTACAGTACATGAAGGGGAAGTGTTGTGCATCATGCACATGGCGATTACCCATGCTGGCAGTGTGTGCGTGCCAGTGAACGGCACACCCTGGTACAGTATAGAAAAGTTTTAGTGCTGAATGTATGTGCACTTGTAATGATACAATGAATGGAGGTAACAGTGCTGGACAGCAAGTGTGCTATGAATGTACAGTGAGTGAGTGTGCCTGTATTGAGACATTATATGGAGGACCCTGGATTAAGGCCAGTCCCACCTGGTGAAGGCATGTGTATGAGAGAAATCTCCCCAGACATATTTGTGTATTGCCGCATTCCTGTGAGCTGGGTGGGACACACTGGAAGAAGGGATGAAGAGACTCTCCCTTTACACTTCAAACGGTTGCTCTTTCATTCAAAGATAGAGCACAAGGAAGGGCCCTGGTCACATCTCAGGAAGGAGATGGGGCTTGTAGGAGGCTGACTCAGTATATGGTGTACACCTATAAGTGAGGCACCCTGTACTGAGTCCAGGCAAACCCTTAGTGATAGTGTAGGAGGTTGTAGATAACCAGTGCTTTCAAAGGGATAGCTGTGGAGAGCAGCTAAGGCTTATCCAGGAGGGTGTAAAGCAGTTGCAAATACCACACAGGTCAGTCAGTAATGCACACACAGGAAATAACCATACCAGTGTTAGAAAAATAATGAATTATTTATTATAACATCCACACTAAACTAACTTCAGTACATCTCCTAACTAGAGATATGAGCGTACAAAAATATATTTAGAAACAGGTAAGTAAAAGCATAAAATAACATGGGCCCCTGTGGGGGGCCAACCACTTACAAAAAAATGGAAGATCACTACCAACCCAAACTACCACCCAAGGAGCTGGACAGAGGGGCTGGCCACTCTTTCTTTGTGTGGTTTCGAGTCAGAGCGGGAGCTGTGGGCCCCTGCACTGGCGTAAACCAATTTATACACAGAGGGCACCAAATGTGCTCTTCCAAGCAGTCTGGTGGCGCTCACAGGCACCCCCAGCAACACCTATTTCTAAGGGAGAGGAAATTCTTTGTTCTGCCTTCCACTGCCAGAGCTAGGCTCAGCAGCAGGAGGTTTGCAGCCGCACCTGCTGGCATGCAGCCCCTGCAAGGCTGCACAGGCAGACATGGGGGATTTCCTTGGGAACCCCCAGAGTAAATGTTATCATGCAACTAGCACTGGAATCAGTGTAGATGCATTATTCCAATATGTTTATTACCAAACATGCCTAGGTCCAATGAAGCCATTATGTAGTTGGGCATCTCGTGTTGACCAGTGTCCACTACATACCTTAAGATGGCTTCCCCACACATACTGGCATGCTAACCCTTGAAGGCTGTAAGGCAGACATGGGGGATTCTCTAGGGAACGCCCAGAGGTCATGATATCATGCAACTAGCACTGTAATCAGTGTAGATGCATGAGTCCAACATGTTTGTTACCAAACATTCCTAGGTTCAGTGAAACCATTATGTAGTCGGACATCTTGTGTTGACCAGTGTCCAATACATACCTTATGATGGCTTACCCTCAATAACAAAGACCAGAAAATGGAGTCTGGGGTTTAGAGGGACATGCAGGGGTGCCCTCACACTGAGAGCCATGCACCCTGCGCTTGGGCTGAAGGGCCTACTTTAGGGATGACTCATAGGGTCAGAGTGCAGTGACCACGATATAAGGCTAACCTTATTCAAGTGTGTGAAAGGTGCATGTGCCATTTCACACAGGCTGCAGTGGCAGGCCTGTAGTCACAGTTTGCATGGATCCCCATGGGTGGCACAATACATGCTGTGTCCCATGGGGGCCCACTGGTGTACCAATGCCCTGGGTACATAAGTACTGTATACTAGGGACTTACAAGGGTACACCAGTATGCCAATTGTGGGGTGTAAAAGGTACTTACCACCTACATTTTGGGGAGAGAACATTGATACTGGGGTCCTGGTTAGCAGGAACATACTAACACCAAGCAAAAAGTGGGGGTAACTATGTCAGAAAGGTGCTACTTTCCTACAGGGCTAATAAGGGAATCCAAGCGTAGGGCTGGGAGCCAGGGTATAACTTTTGATGTACACATCACTGTGGATGACATCCAGGTGTGACCTCTGGTCACTCCCCTGAATTGTCTTGTGGATCAATAAGCTTCAGAGTCTTTCATTTTGTAACAGACAGAGCTGTGTGTTAAGTGTAATGGGGTCTTGCTGAGCCCGTATTGCCACGCTGTGGTGAACACATATGCCTGGAGGGGCCACCGTTAAAGTTGATGCTGAAGGAGTGGGGAGACTTGTAACCGCTGTGGTGAAGACATTTACACCAGAGGAGTCTGCACCTGATTCCCCAAGTACTTTGGTAACCCGGTATGAAAGGAAGGGCTGCTGGTACCTACGTTGTCATGAAGTTTGGGCAGTCGTGTGAGAAAAGACTGAAGCTGCGTTTGGGCGGGTCAAGCCAGAAGAGCGAGAGAACTGCTTCTAACTGACTCCCAAGGATTGCAGAAAATCATGTGGACCCGCCGCATCCTCACAGGGCTCCAGTCGGGAGATGAAGAAAGGATTCCCCTCCACACGACTGGGAAAGGCTGACTTACAGCATCTTTGTGAGCTGGGAGCTGCTCTGATAACTGGAGAAGCAAGCAGTGCCACTCGAGAGTCTGCGCCACCGGGTGCAGCCACAAGGGGCACATTGCTGCCCATTCCTGTGTTGCAGGAGTGGGTAAGACATGAACCTAACTTGTTGGGCCCAGGGGAACTCGCTGCTAAATGGGCAACGGCACCTAAGACCCTTTTGACTAACTCCTGAAGAGTCAAAGGGGAACTCTTGAGTACGGCCTACTAGCTGGTATTACCTAGATACGGCCACCAGTGAATGGATTTTTACGAGCACATTACAAGGAAAAGGGTGAGACATGGATTTGGCTGATAGCTAATAGAGTCTCAACCACAATGGGACTGTGTTATTGCTTGTGCATATTGTTATTCCTTTGCACGTGTAGAGTTAAAAATAAAATACTACTACTTCTTATAAAAGAGAGAGTCAGGTGCACAAGGGATACTTGGCCCAGTTGCACCAACAGTACAGTCAACCCCCGAATGAATATGACCTTTTAGAGACCTTTTGGTGTGGCCAGGCCTTGCACGTTTCCCACACTTATGGACAAACTGCATACATCCTTCACCCATGCACATCATACTCTGAGTGCAGGATCTTTCCTGAGCCCTGGCTCTGCACTAGCAGTTATGCCCTGGAACTAACTGTGCATGGCTTTCAGCCATGTGCAACTGGCTTTCAATACAGTCCTGGCAGCAGCTCCATCCTCCAACGAAACATCCGTACACGGCCGGTGGTCATGTCCTGTGCACTCTGAGTTTTAGGCCCAGTGCTAATCCTTGTGACACTGGATCAGGGTTCAGGGAAGAGGGATTGGCCTTATTACATGGTAGTCATCATTCATGCCTAAGTACTTCAACATCAATCACAGGGTTTTTCTCAAGATGCGTCTTGTTTTCGGACAGAGCTAATGAGTGGAGTTCACATTTTTGGTGCCATTAGCAGCTGCCATTTAATAAATTAGCACTGGTAAATCTTCCAGGAAACGTTTGATCTCTTGTGCAAAGGAGAAGATCCAATTTTGATGCTGCAACATCTTTGGTCGGATTCATGAGGGCTGAGCGTCTTTCAACAGTAGTATAAGAAGCAGTATATCAGTTAATTAAATGTCTCTTTATTTAAATGAATATTTTAGGTGCAGCATATACATCTATCCTATAATTCCTATAATTAAAATGTTAAGTTTAAATCTTATTTACATTCGCACGTGCATTCTTTTTTTAATGATTTGATATGCCTGTTCATGTTATTTTTTATGTTTGCCTACTATCTCACGTAACTGGGTGGGTGGAGGCACTTTAGTAGAGCAAATATGTCAAAGATCATTACACTGTATGGATAATTCCCGCATAAGCTGGCCATCTTCCCAAGAACGGAGGGTATCCTCCTGCTATTTCCAGTCACAGCATGATGTAATTGCCAATGGACACGAAAAATTAAAAGTGAAGGTATCGCAAGCACACAAAGCCACTAGACTTTGCCTTCCAAACTTTACGAGAGGCACCTTGTTACACCTACGGCAACAATGAACACGGGGATGCAAAGCCCTTTGTTGACCAACCATTTTCACATGGGCCCAGTTACACTGACCACCTTATGCAACAGGTCACTCACAGTAGTTCCCACCTATACAGTCTGCCAATCAGAGATCTTGAGACAGATCCAAGATGGGTCCAAAGACTTATAAAAAAAGAAATAACGCAAATACATCAACGATGTATGATTTTTGGCTGGGCTGGACTGGGAACCCAGAGCAGCCCTGGGAAATTTAGTCAGACAAGCCCCCATAGGGTGCATAGCACGCGTGCCTGACCACTACAATGGGGCTTGGGTAGGTTCTACCCCTCCCCAGGAAAACATGGGAAAAAATAGCAAAACAGTGCATTCTACAGCACATTTTCCATCATATATTTCATTTATTAGCTTTTAATGCATAGTAAACAATCAACTTACAGGGCACCAGATGTGGCAATCTTTATTGAGGCTCTTCAATGATTCCCTCAACATCACCCTCTAACAGTGACTCATCTCTCCATAGCCCCTCTCACATGTAGTAATAGAACCTCTCTTACCAGTGTCAGGTGTTGGAGCACTTCACACCACACACGTACAGAGACAATGAATCGTGTGTAAATCAGTCTATAGAAAATGTTACATAAGAAAAAGGGGACTACAAGGTGTAGGGTTCACATGTGATCCATACTGGTAGGCATTTTTTAAGGTGCTTGGTCTGGGAAAGCAAACTCAGAAGGTAACAGTGGTTAGGGTTGACTTCACCAATAATAATTTATTTCTACCCAAACAATTTTTAGCAAGATTAGGATAATCAAAGACTAGGAAAAAAAATAGTTTTCTAACCTGTACCATGCAGTTTGCACGCAGGTCTTTGATGACAGATCATAGCTCACTGTTCTAGATTATAACATATGAGCTGCACAATAAAAAAAGGAGCTCTGTGACAAAAGCAGTGTCCCACTAAGCACTGCACATAAAATACTGGTCTGTGATTTGCATAGTACACGTTCTTAGCAGCAGGCAAATTAACCCTCTGTGCTACCTGGGGGAGTCAAAACTGACACTAGACAAATCTCCAATCTCTCTCCTGCAGGTACATTAATCACCAGAATTATCTTTTCACTTTCATAGTTGCCTGTGAACTGCTGGATATACAAGGAACTCAGCAATGCTTTTAGAACTATTGCACTACTATGAACCCAGTAACAAAAGTGCCTCCCCCCACACCCACCCCTTTCAACCTCCCGCGGAAACACGCAATGCCCGGTACAGCCAGTCCGACCTTGATTTCTGGGTATTTTTGCACTACATTAATCCTTATTAGGTGCTCACAGAAGAGGTTATGCATTTTCTTTTACAACCGTAATATTGTAAGTATTTTAATTTGTTTTACTGTATAACTTACGGTTGCCCTGCAAGAAAGTTTCTTCTCAATATAGAAGACCTGGGCTGCTTATGGTGACAAGCCAATGATAAAGGCTATGGGCCTGATGGCTTCACTGTGAAAAGTTATGTTCATGTCTCTGATCTGGTATGACAAAGGCAATAGGCAGGGCATCTTTAATGTGAAAAACATTTGTTAAAACCAATAGTGCTTTAAAAATCAATTGCTTTTACTCTGTGTTACAAGCTTGGATTGATATTTTGGTTGGACGCTAATGACCCCCTTAGAATTTTTTTTTTACTGTGATAATCTTTGTTAAGCCATTTGTAGAGGGACTGTATGATGTTTCGCTAACAGTAATTTTGTACACATTTGTAATTTTATAACTGTATAATTGATGATAGTCAGCTTAAATGCAATTCAGTAGGAATTTATTATTAAAAGATATAGATGGCATTTACATTGTAACCAAACAGCCACAATTGTGTTGCAATAAACTTGAACAACGTGAAGTAGACGAGTGAGAGAATGGAGGGAAGACGGAAGGAAACACTAGGTGTGGAGAGAACAGAGGGAACAGAAGGTTGAGAAGGATAAAGCAGTGTTCTCTGAAGCACATCGGAAGAGAAACGAGAGGGGGTGAAGTGGAAGAAATGGTAGGTTTTATCAGAAAGGAAGAGATAAATGTTGAAGTAAATTAAGGAGCTAGTATAGTGTGAAAAAGTAAATGTTTGAGTCAGGAACGAGTGAAAAGAACAAGTTACTTTCCTTTGGTAACACTATTTGTAGTATATACTGCAAATTCCCCAAGTGTCAGATTTGATACAAAAACTTTTAATAGCAGTGCTCCCTTGCGCTACTGAGTTCATTCCACCCTGTAGGTGACAGAGCAGAGCCGCACAATAGTGCCTTCAAAGCACGCCAATGTCGTTTTTTTGCTGGATTCTTTTTGTGCGCTCAGATGCGAGCACATAACCATCAGTACAGGTGTTTCAGATTTCTATATTGGGGGACCTTTTTGGATGGTGAAAAGAGGCTTCTTCACAGTACGTGGTAATGGGAGAGAGGTGCACTATCAGCTGTGAGATAGAGTATACACCAGAAAGAGAATTACCAAAGGTAAGTAACTTATTCTTCCCATGAATATTTCTAACCAGATATTCCTCGCATGTAGAATAGATATCAAAACAGTACCTGAAAGTGGAGGGTCTGTGGCATGCATTGAGACCAAAAAGTCTTGTAGCACAGAGTGGGCAAAATGTCCTTCCTGGCAGACCAGGCTCTCAAGCATTAGTGCTTCAGGAAAGTTTATACCTATGTCCACATAGCAGCCTGAAAGATGTAAAGGATAGGAACTCTGATTGCCAACGCAGTAGGAGCAGACAAACTTCTGACAGAGTGGGCTCTGAGCCCTTCCCGGGGCTGCTTCTGGCCCAGTGCATAGTCAGACTTATTGCAGAACACTAGCCACCTTGACAGGGTCTTTGTCTTCCCAGTCTTACCATTCTTGGCTCCAAGGAACAACACAAAAGTGTATCTTCCATCCGATGGTCAATGGTATGATTGATGTAAAAGTTTAAAGTTCTTTTTGGATCCAACCGATGAAGCCTCGCCTCTGTGTTTAAGGAGTAAGCCAGGGCGAATTGTAGGGTGGCTGGCGCTGGTAGACCCTGGAGTTCACTGATGTGATGAGCTGAATTAAGCTTAAGTCTTTAAGGTCAGAAGATGCTACGAGCAGCTGTGCAGGGGCTCGAAGAAAGTACGCATGACAAATGTCAGGACCAAATAATGTCCCACCGGGAATTAACATATAGTTTGGGAAGAAACATGCGAGTTAGACCTTTAAGAAACTGCATCCCAACAGGTGATTTGAGCAACGACGGTTGATCTGGCAAACACAAGGAGTAGTACAAATAACCTTTTATGCAAGGCCTTGTGGGGCCAAACTCAAAACAAATGATAAACCATTCAACACTTTGGCTTGCAAAAGGTCTGTTTTCTCTACTTCACATCAGGCCACAAATTTGCCCCGTTGACCAGAGTAAATGGACTTCATAGATGGATGCCTGGTAGTAAGGATGACATTCACACATCAGGTGGTATAGCAAACACAGTCATCTCCTGCTGCTCAATTTCCATGTGTGGAAGAGTAAAATGTGCACATTAGCGTGAAGAACCCTACCCTGCTGCTGCAACAGAAGATCCTACCTGACCAGGGACAGACATTCACAGGCCGAAGCTCTGGATAACACACACTGCTGACATAATCTGGAGCAGGTCGGATGAATGACCGAGATGTTCCTTTTTCAGAACTTGGAGCTGGAGAAGCAATAGTGGGAATGTGTAGAAGTCCTGTGTTCCACTCCTGCCAGACTGCATCTTCTCGCAAACATTTCTGAAGAAATTCCAATGTTCAAAGGTTTTGGCACTTTGTGTTCTCTACTGTGGTCAAAAGATCTAGCCAGGAATACCCCTGTTGTTGGAAGATGCCCTGCGCCATGTTGGGCTGCAAGGGCCATTTATTATCTGGAAGCCACTGCTGGATGAGCTTGTCTGCCCTGCCATATAAAAATATATAATATGCCCTGACGCTCATGTCAACTCCAGAGGCTTAAAGCATTTTGGCACAAGACCCAGGGTTCTGCTCTGCCCTGCTTATTGCAGTACCACATGGTGTTAGTGTTTTCCATGATAGCCTGTACCATCCTCCCCTTGATGGACAGGCGGAAGGCCTTAAACGCCAGACGAATAGCCCACAACTCCAAAAGATAGATATGGAGCCAGGCTTGCACTTGAGCCAGATTCCTCTGAACTCTACCTTCCCCAGATGACCTCCCCAACTCAGCAATAATGCATCATTTATCACTATCAGCTCTGGGTGAGGAAGGAAGATGGGGTCTGCGGCTGGGCCAATTATGGTTAAGCAGCCACCTCCGCAGATCACATGTAGTTACCTCCGAAAACAGAATGGTATCTGACAGGTTACCTTGGTGATGGGCCCACGGAGATGCTAGGTTCCAATGTATAGCCTGCATATGCCTACCAGGGCGGTCGAAAAGGAAAATGCAGAAGGGTAAAAGGTCAGAAAAGGTTCAGAACTACTCTACCTGAAATCTTGCACTGAGGCTGAAACATCTGGATCATAGCTCAAATGTCCTGGACTCACTTCAACAGAGGGAAGGCCCTCAACTGAATGGTATCCAGGACAGCACAAATGAATGGGAGCCTCTGCAAAGGAGTCAGGAATGACTTCGGCTCATTGATCATGAACCCCAACAATGTCAGGAGGTTTGCCATTATCTGGAGGTGGTCTATGACTGTGGCGAGCCCGCCTTCAATAGCAAGTCTTTAACAGATGGGTGGTGAACACTGCCATCACTTACAAGCACACCCACGGGACACTGGTGAGATTGAAGGGGAGCACTGCTAATTCAAAATGGTACATTGAAGCACAGATAACATCTGTGGGACTACAGGATTGGCATATGAAAATATGCGTTGTGCAGGTTGAAGAGCCCGGGCGAGCATGAGCATTTTGAATTGGTACATAGGAAGGAATTCAGAGGACGACAATCCAAGATGGGTCAAAGCCTTCATCCTTCCATACAAGGAAATAGGAAGTATACAAGGAAATTCTGAGTTCAGAACCCTTCGGATGGATATATATATATATACACGTGTCCAGAGATGATTTTACAACTTAGGGCCTGGAATAATGAAACTGCTTAAAGAATTCACTGAGTTGCTGGCTTTGCTTTTTCTTCTCGTTTATATAACCTGTTGGGAGTGCGCTTTCACATGAGGACAACTTCGTTTTTGATAATTAACCGGCCTGTCCAGCCGGGAAGGCAGCACCACTGCACATCGAAGCAGGTCTGTGTGACTAAAAATGGATTGTCACATAAGAGCAATCAGGTTGGGTTATTCACAGCAAATCTGACAATTTTACTTTGGATTCGCCTACAAAGGTTTTGCACTTTGGGTCATTATTTCGTTTGGCTCCAGCAACCCACTTGGGGCAAAATGAAAAAATTGCAGGACCACCACAACCAGCATGCACTGCTCACTTGAGAGGCCCACTGGGGCGGACTAGTATTTAAAGAGACTAATCAGGTGCCTGTAATTAGACAAGCTGAAGCCATGCCGGTCTTTTCAGTAATAAAGAGATGCCTGGAACACCTCCAGCTCTGGCTGCACCTACGAGGGTGAAACACTTTTATATTTTTCTCTGCTGAAGAAAGGATTGACCTTGAAATACATGTCCAGAGATGATTTTACAACTTAGGGCCTGGAATAATGAAACTGCTTAAAGAATTCACTGTGAGTTGCTGGCTTTGCTTTTTCTTCCCGTTTATATAACCTGTTGGGAGTGCGCTTTCACATGAGGACAACTTCGTTTTTGATATATATTTTTTTTTACAGTAAAACTTGTACCTCCTGCATTAGAATGAAGAGGTGCAGGGAGGGGGACAGGGAGGACTGATTCGCCATACGATCTGAGAACTGCCTGCCAGATCCACGCCTCTAAGCCAACCCACTGGGGTAGTCTTGGAATATCCTCAACTGGTGAAAAAACTGTCTGGCAGGGCCTGAAAAATCCAAAATGTGTGGCATGGCCCTACTCATCTTAAAATGTTCTAGGCCAGAAACAGCTTTGTCACTGAACAGATGTGAGCCAATTAAAGGAATATCCATAAAGGATACCAGTATGCCTGAGAAACCTGTGAATCGCATCTAAACATGGCAACACAGCACCACCCGGTTGTCAACCGCCCATCCCAGAAAATCAATGTCATCAAGGCCAACCCAAATCACGTATTTGGCTGCATCTTGACCTTTCAAACTGGTTTAGCCAGTGATGCCCTAGGTTTTTTCTGAGACTGCTAGAAAGATCTCAGTGGCTAAGTCCAAGAGGGTGGGCATATATCATCCTAATAAACAAACTGCATTCACTGACTGCAATGCTAGGCTGACTCAGAAGAGCATTAATTCCCCACACAATCCTCTTCAACTCCTTGTCTGAGGGTGCAAGAGAATAGGGAATGAAATGGGGTGCACCTGGTGGTGGAATCCTGGACAACCAGACTCTTTTGAGTAGGGTGCTGTGTAAGGAAAGCAGGGTCATCAGAAGCCGGCCTATGGCGTCTGACCACCTGTATGCCTACCCCCTGGAGAAGCCTTGGAATTTATTGAATTTGTGTGGTAACTGTCTGGAAGGGGTTGAAAGCCCCAGAGAGTGTGCCATGGTCCTATGCTACTTGAAGCATTCTAGGGCCTAAACAGCTTTTGAGTAGGGTGCTGTGTAAGGAAAGCAGGGTCATCAGAAGCCGGCCTATGGCGTCTGACCACCTGTATGCCTACCCCCTGGAGAAGCCTTGGAATTTATTGAATTTGTGTGGTAACTGTCTGGAAGGGGTTGAAAGCCCCAGAGAGTGTGCCATGGTCCTATGCTACTTGAAGCATTCTAGGGCCTAAACAGCTTTGTCGCCAAACAGTCATGAGCCATCAAAAAGCATGTCCATAAGGGATACGTGTACAGCTAAGTAACATGTGGATTGCATTTACACATGGGGGATAGAGTACCACACTGTTGCCAATCACCCATCCTTGACAATTAGTTGCATCAGGCCCAGCATGAATCACTTATTTGGCTGCATCGCAACCTTTCAGACTGGTTTCAGCTAGTGATGTCCCAGGTTCTTCTGAGACTGAAGGAACGTCTCTGCTGGCCAACACCCATAGGGCGCGCATTTAGCATCCAATAAACAAACAGCACTGACTGACTGCAATGCTGAGCTGTCTGGGGAAAACATTAGTTTCCGACATGCCTCAATCCTCTTCAACTCTGCCTGGGGGGTTAGAAGGGGTAATAGGAAATGAACTGGGGTTCAACTTGCTGGTGGAAGCCTGGTCCACCAGACTCTCTGGAGTAGCGTGCTGTGTAAGTAAAGTAGGGTCACTAGGTGCCGGCCTATGGCATCTGGAAACCTATTTACCGGTGGACAAAACCAGGGTTTCAACCAAGTACCAGTTAAGGTAGCTGTAAGGGTTTCACTGAACAGAATTAAGGGCCCAGATAAGGTTGGCCCCGGTTGCAAATCTTCAGTAAGGACATCTACCTCTTCTTCAACTGGAGGCAGTTTTAGGTCTAGGACTTCAGGTACTCATCTATTTACAACAGCAAAGGAAGCAAAACAATTGGTGGATGAAGAAAGTGTGGTTTCTGTTACCTCACCTAAAAGTATGTTCTGGCATGTTTGGCTTGCACATAGTCATCTTTCATACCATGTTAAAATTGTCCCCAGTTTCTACCACTTTTTTGTGGCCTTTTTGTCAGACCCTTCCATTAAAAACCGGTAACTTCACCACACAGAGCTGAATCATTACATGAAGACAGTTCCTTAAAATAAACAGCAGCATTTTCTATTGCCTTTGCAATAGCAATTGCTGTTTCAAGATCATGATTGTCAGTAGATAATAACGGATATTGAATCTTCTTATTACATGTACTTTCAATTAATTGTTCATAAATAATCTCTTTGTGCATTTCACAATAGTTACAGATGATGGTTAATGTTCTCAAGGCTGAGACAAAGTCATTGATTGACTCCTCATGCTGCTGTGATCTTTGTACTCTTCAAAAACACATCCCTGTTGGGTGAGTAACCCTTGACAAATGCTTGAATGATTGTGGAATATTCATCCTTCAAAGAGAGAGGTTCTTCAGCTTCCTCTTGATGGAACTGAAATCGAATGTCAATTATTGGCAAAGTTTTTTAAATGGATCTGCCCCCGATCCCAAATTATATATTAGCAAGGATTTTTTTTCTTTTAATTGGTGAATGTGTCACCACTCACAGCATCCACGTAGGCCCTAAAAGCGTCCTTCTACCTAGACAACTCCAACGGTGGGGTTTCTCTAGCACCGGGAAGATCACTACAGAATTAATTAAAATCATACAATACAAAATCCTCTAAAAATCAGTTATGCAATACATGATTTTTTTTTTATTCTTTGGCTAATACAAAACTAAGAAAAGTGCAACATACCTCTGGCTGTCAAATACTAAAATACAATTACATTGACAGCATACATAAAAACATTATTACTAAGAGCATACCCTCCTCTTGCAGGTGTAAGGATGTGCGAAATGTATTCCTAAAGCCATCCCACCCCTTATCATATGAACAGTTTTATGACATCTGCAACCTTTACAGGAAGATGTCCAGAACTATATCAGAGCCCAGACCCAGAGTTTTCTGCAGATTAGACCGATCCCAGTAGCTCTTTAACCTTCAAGAGAGGCAGGGCTTTCTCCATGAATTTTACCAAGCTTTCTGACAGGTGTAGATTCGATTCACTCAATGCATATTTTATTGCATCCCCTGCCTGGCAGCAACACTTTTTTACGTCTCAGCCACCTGTGTCTTTTGGGTAGGAGCGCAAGACTGATGCAAACAATATTGAGCAGTGATCCTAGTTTGTAATTCCACAAGCAGCATTGCTTTGAACAGCTTTTACATGATGCCCATTGCTTGCCTAAACTCCATTAAGAGAAAAAACACAGAAAGAGAATATGAACAAAGGTGTAATCTCAATGATTTGGCAAAAGTACAGGAGAGGTAATTAGACAATTTCTGCCCGGAGAGGCACTCCGCCATGTAGCCTCCATAATTCCTCATTGACAATGCCTCCATGCCCTTAACTTTTGAGAGTGTTTTTACCTGTTTGTTAACTATGTGTTTACAAAGTGGATCAGAAATTTCTCTGTGCAATATCTCTCCCAATTTGCAAGAGAGAAAGGGTACTGTTTATATAGGCTTTTCGGGTTGATAGTCTGGGCTTGGGGGCTGTAAGGCACACCAGTTGTGATGTCTAAAGGTGTTGTCGTTAGCAAAGTGTATTGCGCGGCAAGTGGTAAAAATTTGAGAATTAAGCTTCTGTGCAGGTTGTTGGAGCTGAAATTCCAGCCTTACGTTTACTTAACAGGTGTAATTAGGGAGATTGAACAACAGTTTGACAAACGAGCATTGCTTGCATGTATCCAGTTTCCCCGGGAACTCCACTAGCCCTTATGCCAGAGATAGCAAAAATGTTGCACTGAGCAACTCAACAAACGGAGTAATTGTTGGTGCTTTGAGGTTGTTATATAGGTGCCCCAGAACAAAGGTAATTGAAGCAAACTTTGCTTTCAAATGTTTTAAATGCCCAATAGCCTGGCTGTTTGCAATGATCCCTAATACCCCAACATAACTGTATTTCTGTGGCTACAGTGTTACATATTCTTCAGCTTTTCACTTTACAGCATTTGTGGATGAACACCAAAACAGCTGACTTACTAGCACTGATTGTTAATATGCTGTCTTTCTTAAATGTGCCTAAGGCTAATAAAGAATTCTGGAGGCCTGTGTCAGTATAGTCCAATATGATTGTATCATCTGCATATTGAGATGATTGCATGCAAGTAGTATTTAGCACTGGGGGGGGTTGCATCAGACAGATCTTAAATATATGGGGGTAAAAAGCAAGGGAGCCAATACACAACCCTGTTTTAAGCCTCTGTTTGTCGGCTCTGGCACTGATAAAAATGGCTGAGGAAGAGATATGCCTTTCATGGATATACAGTTGATCGAAAAACAAGTACGAGAAAATCATGTCTATGTATGGATAGTTTTTACAAATCCACACGTCATATATGCCAATGCATTATTAGCAAAAAAGTGCAAAAAAAAAAGCATAAGAAAGCAGGCAGTAAAAAGGCAGTCCGACCTTGGTATAGAGACTTCAAAAGGTTTAAATGTTCAGGAAAATCTATAATATAGGAAATGAGTAGCCTGGACAGTTGTTTGACGATACGCCTCATCCCAAGATGGCAGCTACATTGTAATGTACCAGTAACTGTCTGACTTAAAGATGAGATCTGCAATGTAACACAACATGCTCGTGCATCAAAGAGAAATCAAATGACGGAGCAGGGAAGAACCTCCTCAAAGTTCATCCTGATAACTAGGGGCTGGTACGACCCAGCCTACCAGCTGGAGCTCACCCACCTGGACTTGGATGCTGTAATGGGGTTGCTTTATGATAATCCAATACCCTGGTCCCTTCATGGCTTGACTGTGGTGGTGCTCAGCATGATGCAGCCTGCCTTGTGGTTCACAGGTGGGACAAGACACACAACTACCCCCTCTTCTAGTTGGAGGCTGACTTCATCACACAGCCCAACTTGAGGGCTTCAGGGGACAGGATAGGATAGGATAGGATTGGGCTCACCATCCTTGGGGATGTCTAGCAAGGTGGACATCTCTGCTCCTTCCCAGACCTGCAACAACACTTCTCCTTAGCATGTTCCCAATTTCACAAATACCTGCAGCTGTGCCACACCTTGTCCTGTCACTAGTGAGATTCTATCGTCCTTCCCAAATGTAGCCTCATTGAGGCTAAGGTGCTCATGAGTCATCTTCAAAAAGGGGCGATTTCCTTTATTTATTGCACGTTAGTCATTCATGCCCCCAGAAGACTTTCTTTCCCTCAAGCGGGAGTGGGAGAGATGGATGGGCCCCTTGGAGGAGGTGGACACGCGTGCAGCACCTTGGGAAATCACTGTCTCCTCCAAATTGCGTCTCACTCAGCTTTTCTTCTTACACACATCTTACCTCACACTCCAGCATATGTGGCACGCACGGGCACTCCTACATTCCACCTGCTTTTGATGCTCTGGTTTGAACCATGACTTTTTCTACATGTTTGATACTGTTCCAAATTGCACCAAATCTGGTGGGGAGTTGAGATGAGGCAACCCTCTTACAAGTCCTGGAGAAAGAGAGGTGGACTTATCACTGAGGATCAACCTTTTGGGTATCCCGGGGGAACTGGGAGGGCCCTGTGCAGAGCCCATCTTAGTGGGGGAAACTATCTTGGTTGCGAAAAGAGATATCGCTAGTAGATGGAGATGGCCTAAGGCCCCCATCCTGGCTGATTGACATAAGGGTGTGGACAGGTGCTGTGATGAAACTGCAGGTTTACTAGATAAAGGGATGCCCCCAGAAGCACAACAAGATCTTGGGGAAGTGGTGGGCATAATTTAACTTGGGCTAGGGCTTGGGCTTACCACAGGTTGAAAATTGCCACCCAGATATAGCAAGGTTGTTATTTTATGCGTTATATCAATGTCAATCTCTTGCATTTAAAATGGTCTGTATTTTATGTTTTGGTGGCAAAAATAATAAAAAGTGCGTTATCAAAAAATTCACCCTGAAAGTAGGGAAACCTCTAGGATCATTCCGCTGTCACTAGAGCGGAAGGTGCAATCATTGAGAATAGGGGGTGGCAGGGTGGCTGTTAGAGATGAGGATTGGCTGAAGTCAATTGAAGCATGCAGGCGTCACGTCCTATTCTTGTTGCCACTGAAAAAAAGAACAATCATCATGTTGATGTGGCACAGGAGTTTATTAAGGCTTCAAGAGGACTGGATGGGGAGGTAACAACCAGCACCATCAGCCCGAACCAACTGCCAAACATCCAACCATACATAACACATGCATTGCACATTCCATGCAACACACGATTTAGCAGTCCAACAATTACCTACAACGCTGCCTAGCAGGAACTAAATATTTCTGAATTGACAATGGAAGAAGTCTTGCTGTAGGTGCCTCTGCTCAGGAGCTCAGACCAGGCTTTGGGGCAGTTTAATAAGACTCTCAGATGAAATATTTCTGGGGTTCCAGTCCCGGTGCCTCACGGAAGGTGGCACCCGTGCCACCGGCATAGTTGCAACCCCAACCATGTTAAAAAGTTCCATGGGTATATACATTTAAAAGTGATCTCAATTACTAAAGTGCTCCTTGTAAATATAAAAAATTCTCAAATTACTTTATAGTTAAGACTTCTCTTAGCGATGTGGAAAGCACGAGGACACTATAAAAAGCATTGACAAAGACAAAAGGTTTTGCCTATACAAAAACTACTGGCTGTGTCAATTTCTTTCAGTCATGTTGCAGACTAGCATTGCTTAAAGTAAAGCGAAAGCGCTATAACGTGGTCAGCTCTGGCCAAATCATGGCACTTTATTTTCATTACTTTTAGCCATGCTACACAACAGGTGTGGTGCTATACAACAAGGCTAAACAAAACACTGACAAAGACAATTAATGTTGAGAGGTGAGACCTACTGGTTTTGTCAGTGCCAATTATAAAAGCTCTTCGTGCCGCTGGATTTCTTGTCTAGTACGTCGCTGCACTTACTCACACACATATGTAATAAAATAATGATAAATGAAAATAGGACTAGTGAAACCTGTAGCGCACAGGCGCCTCGTAGCAAAATCATTCGTATTTTGAGTTGGTAAGAGGAGCAATGTACTTTAATAAACTGTGCTGGGAGTAAAGGTGGACTGCATAAAATAGACTGGTAATCAGCTTTCCACATTGATCTATGTTTTCAACTGAAATTGGTTTGTGATGCTTTAATCGTGTCCTATCATTCTGAGGCATGTCAACAGAATTGCATTGTGGGGAGTTCTGTGCTCAGAGGTCAAGCTCACACTTCCATGTGCAATTCACGACGCGACTGGAGCCCACGGAGCAGCTGTGGTGAGCCGACTTCTGTGGCGAGCTTGATGCCATCATCTATGTGACCTTCGCGAAGATGTGGAGAAAACATCTCACCAAAAATCAATGAGTTTAGAGTCCCAGTCAAAATAAAATGGCCCCTTCATTCATCGACGCTTTACCTCCTGGATTTTAGGTTTGTGTGCGCATCCTTCAGGTATGACCCGGGTTCATTTATCTTTAATCCAAGCACTGTGATAAATTGATGTTGATGTGCGAGTAAAATGAAAGTCAACCTCGCCCCAACAGCTGCTGCACAATGCAATATTTGTTTTTTCTTGCCGGAATTAAAATACTGCCTCAGATCGCTTTTACATCTCTTTGGGGGCGGAACGGCAGGGTTGGCCCCCGGCAACGTCCCATGTCTTACCCAGCGGCAACATTTACATTTTCCAGATGGAGCTTCAAACATTGTCACCTAGTTGGCGAGCGCGAGCGCGAACCTTCAGAAATCTGGTTTAGTGTGGGACACCTATTATTGCAGGTGGGAGGGAGCACGCCAGGCAACGCGGACGGAGGAAAGAAGAGTGGGGGGAGGGGCGGTGATGTAAGGCTAAACAACGCGCTGAAGCAACCGTATGGGGTGGAAGGCGGCAAGACTCCAGATTGGGGTGGGTGTGTGGGGGTTGTGGGACCTGGAAAAAGAAGCAGTCTTGTGGAGTGCTGCAACATAAATACAACAAGAAAACAGCTTCACCACACCCCCATCAGTATCTGGGGAAAGATAAGGTTTTGCTATATGACAAGCAAGTGAACATTTAGCCCTCACTGGTTTCACGAACCCTTAAAACCCACCTAATGAACTGGCATAGCATGTGTCACAAGTCTGAGCTGGGTAACCCGGCGTCTGAGTAAAAACTTGAAAACCCCTAGGAACAGGCCAGTGCTACTGAAACACCGCCACCGAAATACTTTAAAGTAAATTATTTAAATTATAAAACAGAATGTACACAAGAAATGCCCTTCAAATTGTTTTCACTTCAGCTGCGACGTTCAGGCATTCTAGTCCACAAAACAGCAAACTCGTCTGAGAGAATCTTGTTTAGAAAAGGGTAAACATCCGTTTAATTCCGTATTTTGAGTTAAAACAAATATATTCATTATAGGATTCATAATTCCCTCTAGCTCCATATGTGGAATTTACACTATCATTGTATTTTGAGGGCAGAGCGAGACAAACCCACAGACGGCAGGAGCTGAACTAGCGCCTCGCCCACTGACAGCCCCTGTGATGGGCTGTGGAAGTGTAAAGCTGTGTCTGCCAGTTTCTGGGAAGGACCAAGGCAGTCCTGCGGTAGGTGCTGGGCGTAGCTTATCTGTGCTACTTATGGGTATCCTGCCACAGGTGTGCCATGACACGCCCCCTCCCTGCTTTGAAGGGAAGGGGCTTCGGGAGAGACCTGTGTACAGGCAGCAAAGAGAGAACAGCAACATATTGGAAACAAGCAAAAAGAAAGAAAAACAGGCCATCTGTTATACTAAAAATTAAAGTGTTGAATATCGAGAAATGGTAAGGCGCAGAGGGAGTGGGGGTATTAAGTGAATCACACAGGAGCAGCATAAGGGCACTGATTACGTTGAACCCATCAGTGCTTGGTCCCTGCTCTATGCAAACTTCAGAAGTGATGTTTGGGCTGCACTGCCCAATTAAGCCGGCTGCTGAGAAGAGTGATGTTAGCCTAGACCAATGGGCAGGCTCCAAGCCGTTTTTGTAAACAACAGTGTATAGCAAGCAGGACGCATGAAAACGATTTGCAAGTGGACAGTAGGTCAGAAGATTTGGCTTTCAACGAGAGCCTTGTTAAACTTACTTCATCAGCCACTCAACAATTTTCTTCTGTGTTCGGAGGTGCGGCAGCGTGTACTTCTCTTCTCCATCCTCAAAATATTTCACAGTGGGAAACCCAGTGACGTGAAACCTCTCTGCCAGGCCTCTGTGCACAGTGGCGTCAACCGCTGCCAAGACACCGTGGACCTTGGTGTGGGGGGTGGATAAAGATAACAGCCTTTAATCTTAGCAGACACTGAGTCATTCAATAATAAATAAAAACGTACATGTACTTGTATTCCTTATTCCAAGAGAATGTGACTGCAGTAACAAAATTGACATTGCTGATCATGAAGCAACTATTACACCTTATTCACAGGTCATCTCATAACAAGTAGCTAGCACCATCCTCCTCTGCCCAGCTAAGGTTCGTAGAATCACACGATTTGAAGGAATATTTTGACCTAAAACAAATTTGGGGAGTCGTTGGTAAGATGTGATTGCCTCGCAAGACCTCAAGTGGGCTCTGAATTATATGTGACAATCTTTTTTCTGTTCAACTTGCTGACTGGAGCAAAAAAACTAAATAGGTTTTTATACGGGGTTCATGATGGAGGATGTCACGTCACTGGACGTATCTTGGTTCATGTCAAGAACCTCAAAGATTTTTGTTGCACCTTTACAATCACCATGTAGAATCACAGTCCTCAACTCCTCTTCCATTTCCCAAACCTGTTAAATAATACTTTCATAGGATTCGTTTCTGGAAATCAACGAAATAGGCACCATCAATTTTTCAATGCATCAACAACATAAGCAGTATCCGCATAACACCTCTCTTTTATCAAATTATTCAAGAAATAAAACCATAGGCTGCAAACAAATTGAGTCTCAAAAAGATACAATTACATTAATATACAAATCCAAGCACAATGCTCCCAACCTTATCTTAATTCCAACTCCAACAGGCAATAAGAAAGCCAATGACTTTTGGTTTGCCAGTGCTCACTGTCAGTATTGACTTTGCCAAATTATAATCAACATGACGGCCATCTTGGAAAAGTATAACAAAACACATAGAAAAACATTTTGTTATGTAGTTCCAGAACAACTTCTGTGTTGCGTCTAGACAGGAGGCAGTATCCTTCTTGGAAGTATCCAAAATAGCATTGGAAGATGGGCACCCACCGGTATTGGCTCTTTCAATACTTACGAAATATTTCTCCAAGAAGTGGTAAAACCAATTCTAGCAGCAGCAATTTTCAGACATGAAGGAGAGAATGAGGTGGAGAGGAGAGTGTGATGTAGGGGTAAAGTGACTGAGTCCCAGCAGTGCTTGTTTTGCAACATTAGGAGGGGAAGTTGGAGTGATGGAGTCAGAGAGGGTGAGAATGTGATAAGGAGGAGGAGGAAGTTCAAAGAATGACTGAGAAGGCAAGAGTGGGGCAAGCAAGAGACAGAGAGAAAGTTAGAGGGAAAGGTACAGGACATGTACTTATATTAATTGTTTAAAATGAAATGCCAGGGAATGTGCATAAATAAATACAGTTCCCTAACGCCGTTAGTGGAAGAACAGATAAAATAAATCAAAAACAGGGTAAAACATAATGGCATTATATGGA
This sequence comes from Pleurodeles waltl, assembly GCF_031143425.1. Classification (NCBI taxonomy): domain Eukaryota; kingdom Metazoa; phylum Chordata; class Amphibia; order Caudata; family Salamandridae; genus Pleurodeles; species Pleurodeles waltl. The sequence goes on from NC_090440.1 coordinate 1,313,476,239, forward strand.
GGATGAGTACAGTTTTCCCAGACTGTGGAAGTGAACCGCCTGCCTTCCTGTGGCTGGATACAGACACTGAAGTGAGGAGTTTGGAGACTGGGTTAGCCTTAAAAAGTTGCCTATCCCCGATTAATGCTTCAGAAAAGTGGACTACAAACAGGTGCACAAAACACACACTTCACTGCGCCCATGTGATTACTCCTTTTCGGAGACTTCCCCAGTGTTACCTGCTGGGATAAACATAAATTTGCCCAAGGGCTGTGTTTGAAAAGTAGCCAGAGACAGACACCAGAGAAGAGAAACATCCTAAACCGGTTCTGAAAGTTAGAGACAGTGAATCCACATGCTCCATCTGCAAAATGTGTACAAACGTGGCATCCAACCCACCCCACTTTGTTATGGTCCCAGGTTCTTTGTCAATAAGGGAGTGCTCACACAGACCTCGATTAATCTACTTACTATGGAGAGTCAGATTTTATCAGGGTGAGCTACTATTAGGGCCTACTGGTGCGTTCTGCAGAGGTGACAAAGAACATGTGTTCTGTTCACTCAGAAAGTGAATGAAAAATAAAGATGCTAAATTTGCTCTGCGTTTAAAGACATTAATGTCTTCTTACAATTTGCTGCTTAATTTATCATGGAAGTTGATGTTTAGATTTCTTTCTCTGACTGAAAAGTTAGAGGATTTTGTAAAGTGAACTATCTGACGAGTGTAGGAGGCTGGACTGGCTTGTAGTGAGTACCAAGGGGTACTTGCACCTTGCACCAGGCCCAGTTATCCCTTATTAGTGTATAGGGTGTCTAGCAGCTTAGGCTGATAGATAATGGTAGCTTAGCAGAGCAGCTTAGGCTGAACTAGGAGACGTGTGAAGCTACTACAGTACCACCTAGTGTCATATGCACAATATCATAAGAAAACACAATACACAGTTATACTAAAAATAAAGGTACTTTATTTTTATGACAATATGCCAAAGTATCTTAGAGTGTACCCTCAGTGAGAGGATAGCAAATATACACAAGATATATATACACAATAGAAAAAATATGCAGTATAGTCTTAGAAAACAGTGCAAACAATGTATAGTTACAATAGGATGCAATGGGGAAACATAGGGATAGGGGCAACACAAACCATATACTTCAAAAGTGGAATGCGAACCACAAATGGACCCCAAACCTATGTGACCTTGTAGAGGGTCGCTGGGACTATTAGAAAATAGTGAGAGTTAGAAAAATAACCCTCCCCAAGACCCTGAAAAGTGAGTGCAAAGTGCACTAAAGTTCCCCTAAGGACAAAGAAGTCGTGTTAGAGGAATAATGCAGGAAAGACACAAACCAACAATGCAACAACTGTGGATTTCCAATCTAGGGTACCTGTGGAACAAGGGGACCAAGTCCAAAAGTCACAAGCAAGTCGGAGATGGGCAAATGCCCAGGAAATGCCAGCTGCGGGTGCAAAGAAGCTTCTACTGGACAGAAGAAGCTGAGGTTTCTGCAGGAACGAAAAGGGCTAGAGACTTCCCCTTTGGTGGACGGATCCCTCTCGCCGTGGAGAGTCATGCAGAAGTGTTTTCCCGCCGAAAGAACGCCAACAAGCCTTGCTAGCTGCAAATCGTGCGGTTAGCGTTTTTGGATGCTGCTGAGGCCCAGGAGGGACCAGGAGGTCGCAAATTGGATCAGCAGAGAGAGGGGACGTCGAGCAAGACAAGGAGCCCTCTCTGAAGCAGGTAGCACCCGGAGAAGTGCCAGAAACAGGCACTACGAGGATGCGTGAAACGGTGCTCACCCGAAGTCGCACAAAGGAGTCCCACGTTGCCGGAGACCAACTTAGAAAGTGGTGCAATGCAGGTTAGAGTGCCGTGGACCCAGGCTTGGCTGTGCACAAAGGATTTCCGCCGGAAGTGCACAGGGGCCGGAGTAGCTGCAAAAGTCGCGGTTCCCAGCAATGCAGCCCAGCGAGGTGAGGCAAGGACTTACCTCCACCAAACTTGGACTGAAGAGTCACTGGACTGTGGGGGTCACTTGGACAGAGTCGCTGGATTCGAGGGACCTCGCTCGTCGTGCTGAGAGGAGACCCAAGGGACCGGTAATGCAGCTTTTTGGTGCCTGCGATTGCAGGGGGAAGATTCCGTCAACCCACAGGAGATTTCTTCGGAGCTTCTGGTGCAGAGAGGAGGCAGACTACCCCCACAGCATGCACAAGCAGGAAAACAGTCGAGAAGGTGGCAGGATCAGCGTTACAGAGTTGCAGTAGTCGTCTTTGCTACTATGTTGCAGGTTTGCAGGCTTCCAGCGCGGTCAGCAGTCGATTCCTTGGCAGAAGGTGAAGAGAGAGATGCAGAGGAACTCGGATGAGCTCTTGCATTCGTTATCTAAAGTTTCCCCAGAGACAGAGACCCTAAATAGCCAGAAAAGAGGGTTTGGCTACCTAGGAGAGAGGATAGGCTACTAACACCTGAAGGAGCCTATCAGAAGGAGTCTCTGACGTCACCTGGTGGCACTGGCCACTCAGAGCAGTCCAGTGTGCCAGCAGCACCTCTGTTTCCAAGATGGCAGAGGTCTGGAGCACACTGGAGGAGCTCTGGACACCTCCCAGGGGAGGTGCAGGTCAGGGGAGTGGTCACTCCCCTTTCCTTTGTCCAGTTTTGCGCCAGAGCAGGGCTAAGGGGTCCCCTGAACCGGTGTAGACTGGCTTATGCAGAATTGGGCACCTCTGTGCCCAACAAAGCATTTCCAGAGGCTGGGGGAGGCTACTCCTCCCCTGCCTTCACACCATTTTCCAAAGGGAGAGGGTGTCACACCCTCTCTCAGAGGAAGTTCTTTGTTCTGCCATCCTGGGCCAGGCCTGGCTGGACCCCAGGAGGGCAGATGCCTGTCTGAGGGGTTGGCAGCAGCAGCAGCTGCAGTGAAACCCCAGGAAGGGCAGTTTGGCAGTACCAGGGTCTGTGCTACAGACCACTGGGATTATGGGATTGTGCCAACTATGCCAGGATGGCATAGAGGGGGCAATTCCATGATCATAGACATGTTACATGGCCATATTCGGAGTTACCATTGTGAAGCTACATATAGGTAGTGACCTATATGTAGTGCACGCGTGTAATGGTGTCCCCGCACTCCCAAAGTTCAGGGAATTGGCTCTGAACAATGTGGGGGCACCTTGGCTAGTGCCAGGGTGCCCTCACACTAAGTAACTTTGCACCTAACCTTTACCAGGTAAAGGTTAGACATATAGGTGACTTATAAGTTACTTAAATGCAGTGTAAAATGGCTGTGAAATAACGTGGACGTTATTTCACTCAGGCTGCAGTGGCAGGCCTGTGTAAGAATTGTCAGAGCTCCCTATGGGTGGCAAAAGAAATGCTGCAGCCCATAGGGATCTCCTGGAACCCCAATACCCTGGGTACCTCAGTACCATATACTAGGGAATTATAAGGGTGTTCCAGTAAGCCAATGTAAATTGGTAAAATTGGTCACTAGCCTGTTAGTGACAATTTAGAAAGAAATGAGAGAGCATAACCACTGAGGTTCTGGTTAGCAGAGCCTCAGTGAGACAGTTAGGCACTACACAGGGAACACACACATATAGGCCACAAACTTATGAGCACTGGGGTCCTGACTAGCAGGGTCCCAGTGACACATAACAAACATACTGAAAACATAGGGTTTTCACTATGAGCACTGGGCCCTGGCTGGCAGGATCCCAGTGAGACAGTGAAAACACCCTGACATACACTCACAAACAGGCCAAAAGTGGGGGTAACAAGGCTAGAAAGAGGCTACTTTCTCACAACGAGTATGAAATGAAAAGCTGTTGTATGTCAATTTTTTTCCTAACACATTTAAATAGCTTGTGTTAGAAATGGGAGTCTCTAATTATCAGTGGCTTGCACCCTGTCAAAGTAAGAACTCTTCTTCCTAGTCAGGATAAGGGAGTCACACACCTAAGGTAACCCCTGCTCACCCCTTGGTAACTTGGCACAAGCAGTCAGGCTTATCTCAGAGGCAATGTGTAAAGCAATTGCACAAAACACACAGTAATACAGTGAAAACACTACAAAAGGACACCAGTTTTAGATAAACAGCTGATATTTATCTGTGAAAAACAAGACCAAAACGAGAAAAATCCAACATACAGTAATATAGATAAGAATTTAGCAAGAATTAACTTAAAAATACAGTTCCTTGAAGTCGATAGCTCTGTGCGAACAATAAATCCAATAGTTTAGGCTAACCGCAAGGTCACGGGACAGCTACGGTGTCAAGAAGACCCACAAACAGTACCTTGGAAATGTAGGGTGTCACGATCCTTGCGATGAGATCCGAAGTGTGGTGTCGGTTCATGAGGTCGGTGCAGGGGTCGTTGGGCCCTTGAAGTCACACGCGTTGCAGATCAAACTCCATGCTGATGACGAAGTCAGGAGCACTGGCGTTGATGGCATCGGGGCTGTGGTGAGAAGTGGGACGATGCAACATTTGGTGCCCATAGGTCACGGTGCAGGCAGTGGCACAGTGACGGCATCCTGTGGTGTCGGTGTGACCAGGGCTGCAGTGTGAAGCGGACAGTGAGACGTGTGGTGTCTCCAGGTCGCTGTGAAGGCAGCGGCATCGTCATTGCTGAAGCAATGTTGTCTGTAGGCCAGGGCTGCGGTGTGATGCGGGGAGGGCTTCGTGCCCATAGGTCACGTCCAAGCAGTGGTGTCTGTTGGCGATGCTGGAGTTGATAGTGTTGGTGTCAGTGGACCAAGGTTGCTGTGCAGGATGGGGCGATGCTTTGTGTACCTCACAAGCAGTGCCCACAGGCCACACTGCAGGCAGAGGCGTAGGAGTCAGCATAGAGCTCCATCATCGGGGATACCAGGGCTGCAATGTGAAGCGGAGTGACAGCGTCAGGCCACGTCGGTGATACCATTGTTGCGGTGCAAAGCGGGGCAAGGCTCCTTGCGGTGCCATCAGGCCACGGTGCAGGCAGTGGTGTTGTTGAAGGTGTCGTGCTGGTTTTTCTTCTGTTGCAGCACAAAACACACAGTTCCCAGTGCTGTAGGCAGATGAACTTGAAGTCTTTGTTGTTCTTGAGACTTCCAACAGGAGACAAACTCTACTTCAAGGCCTTGGAGAAAATTCACAAGCAGAATACACAGCAAAGTCCAGTCTATCCTCTCCCCAGCAGAAGCAGCAACTGCAGGACAACCCAGCAAAGCACACACAGGGAAGGGGCAATCCTCCTCCTCATAGTTCTTCAGCTCTTTTCCTTGGCAGAGGTTCCCCTTGATCCCGAAGTGTTCTAAAAGCTGGGGTTTTGGGTCCTCTACTTATACTAATTTCTGCCTTTGAAGTAGGCAAACTTCAAAGGAAAGTCTCTGTTGTTCACAAGATTCTGCCTTGCCCAGGCTCCAGACAGACTTGAGGTTGTCGGAGACTGTATTGTGTAAGGACAAGAACAGACCTCTGAGGTGCAGGTGTCAGTTGCTCCTCCCTCCCACTCTAGCCCATGAAGACCCATCAGGATATGAAGGACACACCTCAGGTCCCTTTGTGTCACTGTCTCAAGTGAATTCACAAACAGCCCAACTCTCAGTCTGACCCAGACGTGTATTCAGCAGCCAAGCAGAGGCACAGAATGGCTAAAGCAAGAAAATCCCCCTTATTCAAAAGTGGCATTTTCAAACTGACATTTTAAAAACCAAACTTACCAAAAGATGTAATTTTAAATTGTGGCCCCGGGACCCCAAATTTTATATCTCTATCAGCTCCCTAAGGTAAACTGCACTCAATAGATATTTAAAGACAATCCCCATGTTAACCTATCGGAATGTTAGGCCTTGCAATAGTGAAAACCGAATATGGCAATATTTCACTATCAGGACATGTAAAACACAACAGTACATGTCCTACCTTTTAAATACACTGCACCCAGCCCAAGGGGCTGCCTTGGGCCTATCTTAGGGGTGATGTATATGTAGTAAAAGGGAAGGTTTGGTCCTGGCAAGTGGGCACACTTGCCAGGTCGAATTAGCAGTGAAAGACTACACACAGAGAACACTGCAATGGCAGGTCTGAGACATGCTTACAGAGCTACTCATGAGGGTGGCACAATCAGTGCTGCAGGCCCACCAGTCACATTTGATTTACAGGCCCTGTGCACCTCTAGTGCACTTTACTAGGGAATTACCAGCAAATCATATATGCCAATCATGGATAAACCAATCATGAATACAATTTAGACAGAGAGCATATGCACTTTAGCAAAGGTTAGCAGGGCCCAGAGTCTGAAAGCCAACAAAAACAAGTCAGAAAAGATAGAAGGAAGGAGTCAAAAGGCTTGGGGATGACCCTACAAAAGTTCCAAGTCCACCAGCTTGTAAATAAACTGTACAAATATTTAAAATATATTTCCATAAGCATGAAAACACATTTCTTTTTTTCCTACTGTTGATGGAAACAAAGCTTTTAATAGGATCAAAACAGATCAGAATACTTAACTTGGTGATATGTGAATGATTAATATTTGTTTCTGGAAGCCAATTTCCACACATTATTGTTTATACTCTATATATTTTTTAATTTTTCATCAGTAAAAGATTGTGCCCATTTCAATGAAAATGTACTGTCAGTAAATGACAGTGCACTACTACACTATGCTTATTAAAAGTGAGTTTAAAACAAAGACTGAAAAACATTAAAAAGAAAATTCCTGCTTCTGACATGCTCTCAGCCTCCACAGATCACATAATCAAAAGTCTTTCATCATTAACTTAAGATATTGTTTAAGACTTCGGAGTACCCACCGACCTACGTTATGCTGATCTATATAATGTATTGTTTAAAACTACATTAAAATCCCCAGTCATGATAATAGGATCTGAAAAATTCAAGAGGTGGGAAAAGACTGGAGGGGTTGTATATCGTCACAATTTGGCCCATAAAAACCTACCAATGTAAATTTCCTTCCCTCCAACGGCAATCTAAGTATGATCCACGTACCTAACTTATCCATCATCACCCCAAGCAAACCCGCATCCACCTGATTTTTAACCAAAATTACAACTCCCTTAGTGTTAAAGTCATGCTCAGTAGCAACACAGTATCGTACCCACTTCTGAGATTTAAACAATGCTGTACATTCCTCTTTAGTTAAATGTGTTTCCTGTAAAACAATTACATGGACTGAAGAATCCTTAAGAAACTGCAGGATTTTCCTAGCCCTTCCCTTCACTCGTAGACCACTGATATTCCAAGACATTATTTGTATCAACCCCTTTCCGTCTCCCAGGCACCCCTTAACCCCACCCAGATGTAGTTGAGTAAACTGAGGTGTATGAGGATATTATTTCCATTTTCCCCCATGCTTCACCCTTAGTGCCCCCAAAAGAACCCCTACTACACACCCATCCATGTTCTGTGCCCCCCCTCCCTGGGAGAACCCTCCTATTTACTAACAGACCTACTGGTCCCACTTAGAACACCTCCGAGCCCCCCTTCTTTATTCCTTCTAACAGTACCTAAAGGGTCCTTAATGTTATGCATTTTGTTATTATACATTACATGCAGGTTTGCTGGGAATTTAAGCTGAGCCACCGCACCCACTTTTTTAAATTCATCCAACCGTTTTAACAGCTCCCACTGCCTATTTAGTGTTATCCTAAAAGGTCCGATCTAATCTCAAAAGAGAATTCTTCAACTTCTAAAGATCTTGCAGGCAAGGCCTTTGTCAGATTTTTTTCTTTCAACATATACGTTTGAAAATTCACCAAGATCTTCTGTGGTTTCTTATTGTTAGGATTTCTCCTAAACAGGTCCCTATGAATCCTCTGAATACCCTTCACAATCTCAACCTCAGTCTCATCCAGGGACATTGTCCTCTTTATAAGAGAAACCATGAATTTCTTCAAGTCTACTCCTTCCGCTCATTCTGGAACATTTAAGTCTTAAATATTTCTTCTAAAGCTGTTTTCTAAATGCTCCAGCTTCTACAGAAGATCTCGCTCATTCTCCTTTAAGAGTTGAATATCTTCCTTATTCCTGCTCATCTCACCCTTGATAATCTCCACCGATTCCTCTAAAGCTTGTGTTCTAATTCCCAAGAGGTCTATTTTATTTTCCAATGATTCACAAGCAAGCCTAATTTCCCCTTGGTTAGTTTCCGAAATTGCGAAACCTTTATTAATCTTATCAGCGAGTAAGGTGAGCATATTCCCCAATGTATTAGACCCTAATACCTCAGCCTCAGGTTGACCATCTAGGAGACAGAAGGTACCCTATTCTCTGAGGGTCTAGACGAGTTAGAGGTTTAATGAGCCTCCAAAATATCCTGATTTAAAATTTGAGATACATCAAGAGAAGATTCCACCGGGGGGGGGGGGGGAACGTCTCAGACTACAATACTTGCATGGGTCTAGAACCCGCACTTACTCCTTCAGAGTACAAAGGGTATTAACAGACACTAGCGGCAATGCCCTAAAATAAGCCCTTAAAGAAGGGGTAACTTTAGTACTAACACTTCCAATTTTCCGTTTGGTTTTGCTCTTTTTAGGGTCCCACACTTCCTCTTTTTCCTGCATGCTTCTCAGTCCTTCCTATGACCCCTCCTCCTCCTCTCCAGCCTCTAAAGCCAGGGCTGAGTCTGGCCATGAACTTAATTTAAAAAGAGAAGAATAAATTGTTTTACCTCTCTTAGGGGTCCCCGTTTGTTTTCCTGTGGGGCCCCTTACTGTCCAATGGTGGTCCCCTGGGCCCACAGGCTAACTTCCCCTCCAACTGCTTTCCCTGTCTCCAGTGTCTCTGCTGTCAGGGCTGCAGCACAACCAGGGCTGACTCTGCCCTTGCTCCCCCGGAGGGGAACGCGGGACATTGCTTGGCGGCTCCTATGGAGCTCCAGGGCTGCACGGATCCAGCTTGCTGCTCCGCCGACACTGTTTTTGATTAGTCTGAAATCCAAGCGGACAAGAAAACCATCGCTGCTCGACTAGGTAGCTCGGGTAAATGCTCAGCGTGCGGCCATGCTGCTGCGCGCCATGTTATCCCCCTTTGTCCTTTTTATAATAGGAAGTATGGGCATGCTTCTCGGATTGACTACTTTTTAGTTGATTAATTGGTGTGTGATTTGATTGACAATATTGTGTATTCACCGGCCCACTTATCAGACCACGCTGCAGTGATTTTAAAAATGAGGTGTCCCCAGGAGCGAGGAGGGACGAGATGGACTTTGGATCAAGTTTTGTTATTAGAGGAGGAGGTCATTAGTTATCTTCTTAAGGAGACAGAGGCCTTCTTCAGGTTGAATCAGGGATCAGCCTCTAAAATAGTAATATGGGACACCTTCAAGGCAGTAATTAGGTGAACAATTATAAGTTTGGCTAGTTATCGAAAAAGGTTCTATAGGGAGGAATTAGAGGGGATAGAGCAGGATATCTTGGCATGTAACACTCAATGTGTAGAGGGAGATGATAAAAAGGGTTTGGATGATAGGAGAAGACAGTTGAACTTGCAGATGGAATCCCTATTTCAAGCAAGAATCGCAAAGCATTGGGAGGCAAGCAAACTAGCTCATTTTGAATATGGAGAAAATATGGGAAAATTACTAGCCTGGAAGGCTAAGAAAGATCAGGCGAGAAATTGTATTAAGGAGTTAGTGGATAGCCAGTCGGGGGTTAGTCTTATTGACTTGGAGACTATAGAAAAGGCTTTTTATAAGCTCTTTTCTGTGCTTTATACTGAGGAAAAGGAGGTGAGGGATGAGGAACTTAGTGAATGGTTAGATATAGATATGCTCCTGCGTCTTATTGAGAGTAAACAAACTTACCTTACTAGGCCAATCACTGAGGGATAAATAAGATCAGTTTTAAAAGAGTGTAAGAGGGGGAAAGCGCCAGGTCCAGATGGTATTCCTGTAGAGTTCTATAAGGTATTGGGTGACTCTATAGCTCCGTCAATTTTTCAACGATTTACAGAGATTTTTGAGGAAGGAGCTCCTCGGCCTGCCACTTGGTATGAGGCAATTATTACTTTGATTTTAAAACCAGGAAAATCTCCATTGAAATGTGAGTCATATCACCCAATGTCATTATTAAATTGCGACTGTGAGTTGTATGCTAATGTATTGGCAAATAGGTTAAGTGGAGTGATGAGGGACTTGATCGACCCTGATCAGAACGGTTTTATTCGGAATAGGTTCTTGCATGAGCAAACATTTAATTTAATAGGGGCTATTGATCTAGCTACTGCATATCGAGAACCTTTGGCAGTTATTGCTATTGACGCGATGAAAGCTTTTGATAGAGTCAATTGGAATTATTTGAATAAGGTTCTTGAACGTAACAATTCAACAAATTTATCAGACCCCATTGGCACGGGTCCTGGTAAATGGGAAGTTAACAAATACCTTAAGGGTTACTAGGGGTACCAGACAGGGTTGCCCTCTTTCTCCCTAGGGTTACTAGGGGTACCAGACAGGGTTGCCCTCTTTCTCCCTTGTTGTTTGACTTGTATATAGAGCCCTTGGCTAGGAGGATCAGGCAAGACTCTAGAATTTCTCCCTTTAGTAGTAAGGGGTGGAAGAAGAAAGTTGCTTTGTTTGCCGATGATCTTTTAGTCTATACTTTGAATTTATCTACTGCCTTACCCACTTTATTAGATATTACGGAGCAATTTGGGAAGATTTCTGGTTATCACATTAATCCTGAAAAAACAGAGACAATGGTATGGAATCTGAATCCCGACCATTGGCGTACCACTAATTCAATGAAGTATTTAGGGGTAGAAATTGCGCAGGATTTGGAACGAATACCGGTGGTTAATATGAGGAGTGTGGTAACGGCTTGTAGTAAGTTATTGTTAGGCTGGCAGCATCTTCCCCTCACAATAATAGAGAGGGTCAACTTGGTTAAGATGATAATCTTGCCTATGCTGAACTTTCTTTATGATTCTATTCCATTACAAATGGATAAGAAACTTTTGGCCATTTTTCAACAGAAAATTAATTCCTTTATTTGGGCACAAAAGGGACCCAGAATTGCATGGAAGAAACTGCGCAGGAGAAAGGAGAACGGGGGCCTTACTCTTCCTGACATCCATTACTATACATGGGCATTCCACCTTAAGAACGTTAGAATGTTATTTTCTTCCCCAGATCGTTCAGCGATTGGAGAGATGTTTAGTTTTATGGTAGCCACAGAGAAAGGCACAGCAAAATATTTTCTATATAAGTTTGGCGACCTGAAACTTTTTAAGAAAGTAAGATTGAAAATACTACAAGATGCAGCTAGGGCTTGGTTTTAGTTGCGGCAAGTGGCAAAAATAGACTATTACAGTCAATGGGCTCCAGTTTGGGAATCTCCGGGAACCCCCGAGTGTTTGACAGATGTGTTGGCCTTACCCCTTAAAAAGGCCAGGATTGAATTTTGGGGGGATTTAGTTAGAGATGGTAGTTTGTTGTCCTGGGAGGAACTTACGGAGTAGATCAGGAGGGAATCTCTCAAGACTTAAGTATATTCAATTAAGGGAATGGACACAAGGGCTCGCAGGCAGTTTGGGGTCCGCTAATCAGTTAGAGGGTGACTTAATTAAGAAGCATTAGGGATTCAAGGAGGTTTTGAGTTGGTATTGGAGTATGTTAGATATTGTGGATGGGGAGTTTAAACTGCCTGTCTCCCTTTGGGGGGGGAGGGGGGGGAGGAGAGATGTCTATGGATCAATTACAAGCATGGTGGGGGCCATCTATGCGAATAATATTTAGGGCCATTAAATCGGCACCTTTAAGGCGAAATCATCTTTTCACGCTGCAAAGGGTCTTTTTTTCTCTAGAGAAATTAACTAAGATAAGGGGGAGAGGAAGTTAGTTGTGCTAAATGTGGCTTACCGAAGGCATCTGATATTCATATGTTTTTAGGATGTCCAGTAGTTCATTGTTTCTGGGGGAAAGTATGTGAAAGGATTTCGAGTCTTTTATTAGAACACATTACACCATCTCTACCTTTAGTTATTTTCGGTATGGTGGAGCAAGGAGAAGTAGGTTCTAGAGTTGTAAAGACAGTGTTGCTATATGCAATCCTTTTGAGTAGGAGGGAAATTTGGCGGAAATGGATATCAGTGCTCCCTCCTTCATATGCAGATTGGTTGGATGCTTTGACTGTTATATCAAAATTGGATATTGAGGTGGATAAATTCTATAAGGAAAAGAAAGTAAAAATATGGTCACGGTTGTTAGAAGGAAGATTTATAGGATAGTAATTTAGGATGGGCATTTGTGTCCTATGATTACGAGCTTGTTTACTCTCTTGCCTTGGATGTTAACCTTGTGTGCCGAAGGGCAATTGAGAGAGTCTCGAGCTCCCTGGCATTGACCATCTCCAAGTATGAGAAATCATGGAGTTGAATAGGAGCCAGAGATGTATGAGGACCAAAAAAAAAGAAAAAAAGACTGAAAAACATTCCTGTCTCAATTATAATGACAATGCGAATAGTGAACTACGAGGCAAGTTAGGGATCCATTTGTATCCTATATGTGGGGTAGATTCTTAATACACATGGAGCAAAGGTTTAGTCTGTTGAGTGAAACAAAAGTGATTTCTGTGCAGAAGAAATGCTGAACTCGCATATTTAAAGGTGTTCTAATGTGATAATTAAGAAAAAGGCAACTCTGTAAAATAAAACTTTTGCCTAGGATCACAGATGTTGAGATGAGTTTATGGGTCAAGCATATTACTGTTAAGTTGAGTAGATTACTCAAGACACTAGACCTGTAGATCTGATAACATTCTATGACTTTAATGCCTGACAGAGTACTTGAAGAGCTGCTAGGGCTGGTGTCTACCAGACACTCAGGCACTCATTACGAGTCTGGCAGTCCTAGAATTGCAAGACTCTCAGTGACAGTCGGACTGACGCCAATGCGGCGGTCTGACAGCCACATTATGACCGTGGCAAAAGTGCCACAGACCGACTGCTGACAACGCAATTTTTTCACCGGCCTGGCAGTGCCGGCGGTCTTAATCCCCCAGGGGAGCGCTGCAAGCAGCGCTGCCTTGGTGATTACGACTCCCATGTCCACCGCCATGCAAAGGCTGGCGTAGACGGGGTGCCAGAGGCCCCATGAGGCCCCTGCACTTGGCATGGGCAGTGCAGTGCCCCCCAAGGGCAGCCCTGTTGCGCTTTTCAATCCCTGAATTACAGGCAGTAAAAAGTTGAATGGGTGCTGTCGCACCCGGCGCACCGCAACATTGCGGCTGGCTCGATTATGAGCCGGCATCAATGTGATGGGTAGTTTCCCATTGGGCTAGCGGGTGGAAACTCATAATAGGGCCAGTGGGTGGAAGATCGAACTGGTGGTCTTCTGACCTAACTAGTTTGGCGGGCGGCAGAGCACATAATGAGGCCCTCAGTCTTCCACAGGTGAGGGGACAGCATCTTAAGCCTGCACTTTCTGCTGGAGGACCTGAGGGCCTGCCTGTGTCTCGATACTTACCTGCTGAGAGAGAGAGAAGAAGTGTGCCTAGCTCTACAAAAGGGGGGGGGGGGGAGGGGAGAGGGTTGTCCGGGAGGAGAAGCCCCCCCTTAAGACTTTATGTTAACTATGTTCAGCTTAAACCAAGGGTAAAAACGACAGACTGAGTTATGCATCTAAACCTCATGGGGGTGAAAAGTGACCTAGTTTGCTATATTCAACTTCAACCTGGGGTAAAGACTATTGACTGAGATATGTATCTAACCTCATGGGGGTGAACAGTGACCTAATCTGCACCTCCTCCCAATTCATGCCTTGGACAAAGAAATACAGGAGACTAACTTCTAGGGTTACCTGGAATGGGAGAGAATACTGCAGTGGGATCAGGTAGCACAGTAAGAACACAACCAGGTATCCAACCTTGTAGTCTTCCCACTCAGAGCTTCTCATCATCCACCACAGAACTGACAGACAGTAATTGTTGCCCTGAACCCACAACCTCAGATCTTACTTTGCCTTCTAGCAGACTATGATACATCTCAGAAAATGTCGAGTATTTTACAGCCAGAATCCACCTACTCCAGCGTATTCTGTGTTGGATAACTCTCCAACAGCAACTTTTGCCACTTTCTTCAAATTTGAACCCCCCCCTTAACTCCTCCACACCAACAGCAGCTATAGAGCTGCGAGGCAGTCAAATCTGCTTTGAGCACCATCTGCAGCCAGCTTTTTCATGAACTCCATTATTTTCTCTAACACTGAAACTAACTATCTTAGGAATCAATCCTTTACCACAGAACAATCTGGTGATCTTGCAGCCTAACCTTTGAGCCGATACCAGTTACTTTAAAATTACTCATTGAGGCACAAACTATTTGAATGATTTAAACCACAATAGTTTGAAAAGGATCCCTAAAAGCTTTTTAATGTTTGGTACCTAATCAATTAAATGAAAGAAGATTTAAATTTGTTTTTTGCCCTATTTGAACATATATTCACCAATGACTCGACTTGTACGGGTAATGGACATTCTGCTACTTTTTTCCACTCCTAAGCCCAGTTTTCAGAGCTCAGCTGAAGTCCAAATGTTGAGGCGAGGAGTACTTTGCCTAGCATTTGGCTATTCTCTGTGTATTAAAAGCTGGATTTAAGTATTGAGGTAGTTTGTTCAGTGAACATTGTAAGTCTATTGGTCCTTCCATTCCTAACCTGCTAGTGACGTCCAGAATAGCTTTAAAGTTTTAAACAAATACATCATTGTTTTGGGTCACATTTATAGGGGAATGCTGCATTCAGAAGCACCACACAATCAGAACCTTGAAAATCCCACTAGTAAAAGTGTTATCTTTGTCATCTTACAGAGGGCAAGACCTCACTGACTTGTGAAGGTGTAATATAACATAATCAACTGATCGTGATTTACCGATCATATCCGCTTTGCTCAAGGAAATGCCTATGGTGTTCCAGTTCAAGAGTAAAATGGAAGTCTGAAAAAACAGGTGCCTGGCCTGCACTGATAGTACAATGGAACGAAACACACAACGTAAAGTGTTAAAAACCTCAAACTGACGAGTCATCAAAATGAATAGCGGTGGCATAAAGCAACAGACATTTGAGCATACTTTTGCAGACAGCAGTCGCTAAGGCAAGAGGGATGGAAATTATTCGGTAGATCACAGGGAAATGCAAATCTGGAGAAGATCCGATGGTGGAGAAAGGAGTTAAAAACACCAGAGAGAAATGCAGCGAGACCTCTGCAGGGAAGCCATGTACAAAAAATACACAGCCTGGGTTGACCTTTCGAAGTATGACTTTGGGGTGCACCGATTTATGTTTTGCTGCTATCCTATTATACAATTTTTATACATTTCACAAATAACACTGCTTAACCTCTGCTAGTTTTAGAGAAATGGTGCTATGCCGAGGGGCTTGAGTGTAAACACTGAAGGGCATTGGCTTTGGAAGCTTGAGCCAAATAAATAATTGGGTAGGTCGAAAATATAATGAAAAAGAAAACGGCCAAAATGTGGATATTCCCAGTTTTAGGTCAAAGCCTCCTAAAGGATTTACACATCCTAACAATAAGGGAGAGGCACCGTTGCACATTTTTAAGCCACTGTCATTAATACAGACAAAGCTATGGGAATGCTAGCTGACAGACCAAAGATAGGCCAGGGTCACAGGGGCAAAAGAATATCATTAATCACACAGTTTGGACAGTGAGATGTACTTTGAGGCCTGCAGCACACCTTATCCAGGGAAAAGAAAGGCCTAAAAAATCTAGACCAGTCATATAGAATCAAAAATGCAAACTATGATAATAGGGTCCATACAATTACTTATATATATATATATATATAGTGAAAAAAGAAAGGTTACAGGGACGTTATAGTTAGGTTCTGAATTTACTTGCACAAAACCTTAGATATTCAGCAGTTATAGTTAGAGTTATTTCAAGTAACTATAACTCGCACCCTAAAGGTAGCTCTAACGCCTGCCCTTGCCATGCGTGGTTTTCTCATCAATAATTGTATTGCAAATGTTACAGTGATAATATTTAAGATGTCAAAGAAGATGGCATCAGTGATAAAAAATGTGGAGTAATTATCTGTGCATGGCGAAGGCTCGATATAGTTACCTCAGGGCGTGAGTTATAGGTGCTTGAAATAGCTCTAACTATAACTGCTGAATTTCTAAGGTTTTGTGTGAGTAAATTCAGAACCCAACTATAACGTCCCTGTAACCTTTGGGTTTTTTTCAGTGAATTTTTAAGTTTTTTCAGCATGCGCCGACATGAATATAAGCAGCTCCGCGCACAGCCTTTAGCCGTGAGTGGCTAGTTTGGCCACAGGGCCTGGACGGCCAGGTCCAGCGGCCAACCCTCCTGAATGCACCCAAACCCAACCTGCGTAGGACCTTTGGCTGTGCGCAGCATGAATCTGGATACAGTGGATGGCTTTTTTTCAATTTTTCTCTGGATTTGCGAATCCTCAAGTGGATTCATGAATCCGGGATCTGTGGATTCACTTATCGGACAGAAAAAAATAATAGCAATTTTTGCCCACGATGGGACCCTAAGGGACCCCTCTATGTGTCCTATGGGGTCTGGATACCTGTATCCTGACCCCTTATGTGTTTTTTCTCTCTTCTTTTCCCACCCGAGCCGATGCAACAACAAAATGGCAGCTGCAACTTTTCTGTCAGATTGCAACCAGCCAATCAGATTCTTCCTGAACTACTGAATGGATTTACACCAAATCACAGAAAGTGTGATCTGTGCAACATATTCTACTTTTGTGCCAAATTTGGTATAGCTCCGCTCAGTGGTTCGGGCTGTTGGCATGTCTAAAGGTCCTACAGAAAAATGAAAGGGAAAACATGTTTTGGGACCCTCCTCTTTCTCGGCCCCCGCTTGACAGACCACACCGAAACTTTAAAGAGAGAAGCTGAACTTAGCAAAGTATACATTTTGAAAACTTTGTGAAGATTTATCAAAGTGCGCCAAAGTTATTAGCAAACCAAAAAACGCATTTTCTATAGAAACTAGGTCCTAACTATAACTTCCTAGTGGTGCTTGCCATTAGGTAATATATATATGTATGCATATCAAAACAAGGCCCTTTCAGGGTTAGAGTGATGCATAAATTATGCAAAAAACAAGAGAGAACTCTGGGTAGTTCCCAAATTAAGGTGAGAAGCAGCTCCAGTAAGGAGCACTCTGCAAGATCAGCGACACTCTAGATTTGCTCACCTCAAATGTCTGCTTATCTAGCAAAGTTTTAAAGCATAGGATCAGCACAGTGCTATTCATGCCGAGGTAGATAAGGACAAAGTCTTTTGCCATTTGTACAACAAAATCTTTCAGCATAGGATTGACACGGTGTCATCCTCGCTAGCTGTAAAATGACAAAAGCCATTTACCACTCCAGGCACAGTATTACAGCTTTGGACTGGTCAAATACCATCCAAGCCAACAAGGAAGGAGTAAAGCAACACCTGACACGTGTTTCACTCTCATGAGAGCTCTTCAAAGGGGTTTAGCTTTGTGCAGACACAAAGGAGCACACAGTAAAAGTCAAAACAAGGCCATTTCAGCCCCAGGTGCCACCACTTCCCCAGGGTAATCACTTAATTGGGTGCGGGGACTGCACGGCTCCCCCGCAGCCCTGGGGACCACCACCTCCCCAGGGCAAAATGCCTTTTAAATGTGGTGGTTGTCAGCCTTCCCCACAGCTTCAGGGAAATACACCTCCCCAGGGTGTGGTTAAGATTCGATGCGGGCCAAAACACCCACAGCCCCCCCGCTGCAACCCCAGGGACCGCCACCTCCCCTGGGCTCCTTAGCAGCCCCGGGGACCACCACCTCCCGGGGCTCTTCTATGTTGGAGGGGGGCCACGCGGCCCACCTCAAGGAGCCTATAATGGCCCTGGGGACTGCCACCCCCCAGGGCCGCTCCTGTTATGTTCCTGAGCACCCCTAGTGAATTGATATATATATGTGCTCTTACCAAATAATGCTAAATGTTGCTGCGTTAAAACAAAACAAATTCTAGTTACAAGAGCAGCGCCACATGAGTGCAGGGCAGTCACTCTCTTAGAAGTTCAAAAATGTGAATACAATTCCAGCTTTTAGTGGTGGGCAAATGGTTTTGTCACAATATCGTTGGTAAATCGAGATGCTAAACTGAAGCCTAGACACTTTTATCCTTTTTAATGGACCTTACACAAGAAAGTAAGGTTCTGTCAGTGTCTATGACAGTACGTCAAATGACAGCCTAACACACAGTCTATAAAGGTACATTAATATGTGGATTTATATAGCACTTACTACTCCGGATAAGACGTAGAAGCACTTTAAAAGAAACAAAAAGCTGTTACATTTCCACATTGGTCGAACTGCGATAAAGGCACACAATAAATCCGATACTGGTTAAATCTATGTAGTGTAATTTCGAACTCCGCTATTTCAAAAAAAAAAACACCATTTACCATGGTGCACCCCAAATGGCATATAAATATCCCTTTCCAATGTATCAATCCACCTAGAATATTGCATGAAGTGTCAGTGAATATTACTTTCTGTGACGGAATCAACCCTGCAAGCTTCTTTACTCGCTTCCAATAGTGTTGCCAATCCGTCAGGGTCAATGAAGGCCAGACATAGACCAGTGTAACGTCGAAGCATCCCTTAAGTTGAAGCGCTTTTGGTGATTAGAGCACTACTCTGGCACCCAATGTTAGTGGTTAATGTGTACACACATATAGAACACTTATCCTAATAGCACTGAGAACTACTGCAGAAATTGTGAAGGAAGAAATGTGAAATACTTTTGTTATCTCCGCAAGATCAATTCTTGCCGTGCTTTCAGTATGGATGTGCTTCTTTTGTTTGACTTCCTTTCACTATGTGGACAAAAATTAAAACAGCTTTAGAAAATCCAGGACTCTAAATAGTTTCTCTTTTATATTTGTTATTGCTGCAGACAGAATGTGCTCGTTTGGTAAGATATGAGCATTACCAATTAGTTTACTCTTTGGCAGCGATCCTTACAGACTCCCTTGGGGAGCATAAGAACCGCTGGATAGGATTTTTTTAAAACGATTATACTTTCTTTTGGCTCTATGTCAGCTTTTCCTTAGTACTTTCTTCACAAGCCACTATTCATTTTAGCTACACTCGGGCCCACACAAATGAGAACAAAGCCTTAGCAGTGGCAACTTACAGCTAACAGGAGGTTGGTAAAATACCCACTTGGTGAAAAAGCCATGAGCAATCACCTTCTGAAATGTGGCGGCAGTGTGAACAGCTGTTAATTATTAAAGAGACTCTAAAAAGTAGCTTTAGGAACTCGACCAATATTTTAAAATGGACCATTATTTAACCTTTCTCATAATTACTGTTCAAGCTATGATCCTCTTTCGAGTATGTAAGTCTGACACAAGATCACACGATGTTACACTTTAGTACTGTGATGTGATGCTTCCGTACATCTTCACCATGCTGCTCAGAGGTGTCATTAGCCTACTTAAGAGTCTTACTTTACCATCCGTAGAAGAATAAATGGCTGAGTCTGCCCAAGACAGATTGCAACCTGTGTCCCAGAGATCCTCGCCAAGATCGGCTAACATTTGTCATGAATGCTGTGAAGAAGTTCATTTAGTCACATGAAGATTATTTAGCAAACAGAACTTCATTTTCAACAATGTTTTCTTCGTTTGACAGCAGTTCATGAAATAATCCACTTACAGGTCATAAAAGGGGTACAGAACTTCACTGTAATTTATACCAAGAAGTGTTGAGTGTCTTGATTACCACTTTGAGTTTAAATGAAGAGCATTTAATTACTGTATATTCAAAGTAAGTAATCCCAACAGAGGCCTTCTAACCATTCACGCTCTCTTGTGATGGAGTTGGGCGGTGGTTCTGTTGATTTGATGCTAAGTATACCAGTTATCTTTCAGTAAAAAGGCTTCCTTCCTGTTGCCTGCACAAGGCCTTCCTTATTCATTATCAGCTGTGTATTTCTCCCCCTCCTGTAGCTATTCATCCTCTACCTTCACCATACCTTTCTAAACCTTCCGGCCAATCATACTCTATGTTTAACTCCAAATGTAAAAAGTCTCTTCTCTGATCCTTCTCTTTAGTTTTATATGACCTACCCCAATATCCACAGGCCTACTGAAAACAACAATGGTTACAAGCAGTTCGTTCCCTAAAGTAATGATATGCATCTTTGTTAAGAGCGCTACTGACACTGCTATGGCTTGTGGGCACCAACACGACTGTTGAACATTACCCTCTCTCTCTTCTAAACGGGAGGTCGTCCTCTAGGAAACAAATGTGAAGAGGTGGGAATAAATACCCCAAATCTACCGTATTGGAAAAGTTCCTACCGGGCGGCGTCTCTGAAGGCACCGACCTGCACAGACACACCAGAGGCAGAGGGCCTGTGTACCAATTAATGACGGACACTTTACTGTTGTAGGAAAGTGCGAGCTGGGGTTGTGGTGGTAATAGCCTGAGATTTAAATGTTATTCTTTTTTTCTGGTGGTAAACCAATGAAGATTATGGTGATAATGGTGCAGTGCTTTCCCTACACCGGTTTAATTATTTGCTATACAAATGCATTTTCCCGTGGCATTTATTTGCATTTTTATTAATTTAAATCGTAAAGTAATATTAACAGAAATCTGTATAGTGTAGATAAGGTAAGGCATAGACTTATTTGGAGAGGGTGAATACGCATGGAGGTCTATGAAGAAGCTGTTCAACTAAGGCGTTGATGGCTTGAACTCTAGCGCTACGAGAGGCAGTCTCCACAGTCACACTGGGCTCCCTTCATGTCGATCTCTCTCGGAGTTTCTCATCTTAGGTTGTCTATGACTTCACACTGACCCGTTCTGACGAACTGATTCTAGGATTAATCATGTTGCATGTGGTTCAGCAATAGTAAATCGGCTCATAACTGTCCTCTAGTGCATAAGTTGTCCTATAAGGAACAACACTCAACTTATTTAAGTGGTGAAAACTATTTGGTAGAGAGTTGAAGCTTTTCCCTAGTGCCTTCTGTGTCCTCACTCCTCAAACAAAGGAAAATGAGGCAAGTTTCAATGATTAGTGGAACTATTTACAAGAAGGGCATTGGGGGTGAGGTAGAGAAGTACAACAAACAACTTTCTGTAGTGACAAAAAAATCCCACACATGAGGAGCAACAACGTCTTAAGTCAATGTCAACCACAAGGGGTTCAAGAACTCCGGTGCTTCTTCCTTCGGCAGCAAGGTGGTAGCCTGTTTAATACTCATCACCTTTCACTTGTTCTAACTTGTGCAACCCTCAACTTAACCCACCAAACACCTCTTTTCGGCCTGAGGCCACGGCCTTATCTTGAAGTTGTGACATCGAGGGACTCAGTGTCAGGCTGCGGGCCGTGAATTGGTCTGAGAAGTTATGTAAAGGAAGAGGTGCCCCAAACTCCTTTCACTGCTTCCTCCTGGCTCCATTCCTCTACGCACCTCTTTTTCCTTCTCGCTGCTCATACAAGACTTTGGAAAACTTACTTCTACAAACACACATAGTTCAATCCTCAGAAATCTTTCATCCCAACTAAGTTTTGTTCTCTCAGATCATTTCCTTAGGCAGACTACAAACTTGAGAAAACTGATTAGGAGGTTGTCCAGTCGTGACACTCATGTATCTTACTCATTTACTCTACAAACGTGACCATTTGAGACAATGTTTATCCAGCATCTGGTGGCAGTGATTAATGGAACTCAATTCAGTGGGACATCCCAGCTGTATATGCAGAATACAGAAGAAGCTTGCACAATTTATGAGAATTACCACTAGTTATTATATGGGCTGGAAACGGAATCAATCTAGGTCAGAGATTTTCCTACATAATGCCAGATCGGGGGACACAACAGAAGGTTATTTGCATCAAAAGTCATTCTATCAACAGGTCTGAGGCTTTCTTCCTGACCTCCACCACCCGTTTGGTGACCCATCTCAGGTCCACCGGCTTACTTTAGCCTCATGTTTGGAGTTATCAGACCGCTTTGTCTAGTGGAAGCGAAGTTCTTGTAAGCTTTGGTGTCTCATCCTCTTAACCTGTGAGGGAAGGCAGAATCTGCCTCTATAAGCTTGGTAGCCTAAGACAGAATAGCAGAAAAGGTAGAAGCCTTGAGTGGTAGCTTTAATTCAAACAACAATGAGAGAGATGAAAACTGGAATGTGCTGGGATGCACGAGATAAAGTAACAACAGTCAACCACATGACTTTCAGAAAAGCAGGCATTGGCAAAGTCAAAAGGTCTCGCCTATACAATACCTGTTGGCTTTGCCAATGTGTTTAAATCATGTTGTACACCAATGTGGTTGCTGTTCAGCATGGCTAAAAGTAAGTGGCCACCAATGTGACTGCTGCTCAGCATGGCTAAAGGTAAGTGGCGTAGAGAGGAGTGCTGTAGCATAGAGTAACAGAGTGGAGTAGAGTTACAAAGAGTGGAGTACAGAGGCGAAGAGTGGATGGGGCATAAAGTGGAATAAAGTGTGAGAGTGGGGTGTCATGGAGGGGCATAGAGTGTAATAAAGCGTCAGAGTGGAGGGGTGTGGAGGGACGTAGAGATGAATAGAGTAGAGTTGTAGAGTGGAGTGGCGCAGAGTGGAGTGACTTACATTGGAGGGGCATATTGTGGTATGGAGTTTAGAAGAGTGTCGTAGAGTGCATTGGAGTGTCGTAGAGTGTCAGAGAGGACTGGCACTGAGTAAAGTGAAGTGGCATAGAGTGTTGTGGAGAAAAGTAGAGTGTCAGAGTGGTGACTGGAGGGGTGTACAACGGAGGCCTGTAGAGTTGAGGAGAGTGGATTGGAGTAAAGTTTTGTAGAGTGCAGTGGTGAAGAGTGGAGTGGAAATTTAAAGGCCTGTGTACAGAAAGCGAGAACTCGTGGAAGAATACAAGGAAAGATGGTGAACAAGCTTTGCTACACAGGAGGGATGAAGACATGCAGGACAGCCTAAAACAAATAAAGACAGCGAACAGAAAGCCAAAAAAATGTGAGTTACAAACTACAAAGCCAATGGTAAGCAATTGACGTAATGCTTTCACATGAAAGTTTTCAAAATGTCCACAAGTCTTTTCACAAACAGATGCTGTCTAGTCCAGTAGGCTTCCTTCTAATAAGCCAAAAATGTGTAAACCTCAGAGTTCTACAAAGGGCACAGTGGCAATCTCTTTTGAAACAGTGTGGTTTCCATAAATACACCTGACCAACTAAAATCAATTTCCACCTAGGTCCCAGAACCTCGCAAACCACTTTATCTTGTGGCAGAGTCTGCTGAGTTTCAGAGAATATTACCCAGTTTTGTTTTTAAACAGCCAGTGTCCACCTTGCCTTCACTGTAGGGATTGTGAGGGTGTAGAACTAAGTAGCGTTGCCCTTTTAACACTTTTTTCAAAACTGTTTGCCACACTGAAAGATGTCTCTGAGCTCGTCTGAGGCAGTAAAACAAGCTAAGTGTGAGCCTCACCTGCAACCAGCATTTGCTTGCTCCTAATCTCTTCTAGTTGTGAATGCAACTTATCTTTGACAGTCACTCCTTTACCTTTTCATTAAAACCGTTTTTATGGGACCACAATCACAAACTCTTTGGAACAGTTAACAACTGTCATGATTGCTCATGTTTTCAACATTGGCTTTTTACTGATGCTGTTAGTATTGTTCTTGTTTTTTTCTCTCCTAAGCACATTTTGCTGAGTTAGGCCTTGAGTTCAGCTGGGATCCAAAAGGTGAGACAAAGTACTTTTGTGTGGCATTTGGCCGAATCCTGTAGGTTAACCTCACACTGAGTAGTATGCACGCTTGTTCAGAGCACATTAGGACTGATTTGACTTCCCCCCTCTATCTCGACAGTGACATCCTCATAAAAAAACTTCAAAGTTTCAATCAGAGTCCTCATCTCCTTAGAGTCTTCTGTGACAAACCCTGACCACATTGAGGTGATGTGTGTGTAAGATTTAACATTCATTGAGAATCCGTCCTCTGGGCTCCCTTTTTTGTAATGTCCAATGTTACCACAGGCATACGACGGCAACCACTTTTAGGATCTAGTCAGCCATGAGGAACTCATGGAAATTTCTGATCTTCTTAGACTGACCTGCTTGCAAATGCTATTGTTTACTAAAAAAACAATATGAATCGCTCAGCAAACAAGCAAATCCTTCAAAGTTTGAAACTTGCAGCAAGATTCTTTTGTGAGCTCTACATATTTGGTGGGGAGTCTACTGTCAAGCATGCTGACACACTTGAGCAGGCAAGAACTACTAGACCAAATTGGGAAAGTGAGCCCTGCTCTGTCTCAATAAACTAAGTCTTTCCTAAGTAACATCCACTACATTTTCAAATAACTTTTCCTTTGTTGGTATCTAGTGCAGCTCTAAAGGTAGTGTTTCAAAAACCTGGATGAGGGGCACTCCTTTCAGTTAATTCTTTTGTTTTGTTTCAAAGGTTTTATACAAAATCCTTGGCCAACACAAAATTTTGCAAGTTTGTCTCTTCATCCGTGCCATTAAGTTCTATTTATCATGCATTAAAACATAGGTTATATGTTAAAATATACAAATTATTTGGTTTAAAAAATAATAACACAATCACTAAAGTATCTTAAAGTTTCACATATATATACCATATGTACATACACTTAGATAAGTTATTTTTGGCTAGACACAGATACTATCAAACTAATTTGACAAATTTAACATGCACACTTAGTGTCAGCTATTACTAGTGGCTCAACAGTATAACTAATAACTTTAATTAAAATGGCTATAGAAAGAAAGTCTTCAACTTTAAATCTTTGAAGTAGCTTTCATAGCACATTGTCCTTCTACTTTTACATTTAGTATAAACTATGTAAAACATGGTATCACAAATCCTTCAAAAACTATACCTTTTCTCATTAGAAATTACCTAACTTAATTTGTCACTCATTGTAATCAGCAGTCTAACCAGTACCCAGCTGTCCAAATTAACTGGCAGATGTTTCATTTAAAACAATCAAAATAATCTTATGAACTTAAATTGTAAACTCTCAATCAATATGCAACTTCTCAGAAGCAATCATGATTATAAATCCTCAGTGTCAGTCTATTTCTTTATACGTTTATATTCTCATAAGATTTCTTGATAAAATATATAGTTTCATGTAAGTCCTAGCCACTTGTCCCTTCTCCTGTTACATGCATGCTAAAAAAGTGGATTTAATTAAGGTACGAAAACCAAGTTCTAAAGTAGCAACATCTATTTCAAGCCACCAGTCAGATACCAGTTCAATAAGTAGTGATATAGCAAATATGGAGTTAAGCAGCTCAGAATTGTCTCTGAACAGATGAAGCAAGGCAAATTAGATTAGTGCCACAAAACTACATTATACCAGAATCTAGGAATGTGGAAAAGGGTAACCTAAGAGGACACGAGCAGTACATGTATGGGTGTTTGACCTAGCCATTTTTTCAGGGTTAAACCCAGACGTTTTGCCTTCTTCCTATTTTTCCTGATCTGTTTTTGTTGGCTTTAGGACTCTGGGCATGTTACCACTGCTAACCAGTGCTGAAGTGCATGAGTTCCCCTTCTCAATTGTATTAGTGATTGGTGTATCTATGATTGGCATATCTGATTTACTAGTAAGTCCCTAGGATAGTGCACCAGGTGTGCACAGGGCCTGTAAATCAAATGCTACAAGTGGACCTGCAACACTGATTGTGCCACCCACATGGTTAGCCCTGCAAACAAGTCTCAAGCCTGCTCCTGCAATGTCTGTGTGTGCAGTTTTAAACCACCATGTTGACCTGGCAAGTGCACCTATTTGCCAGACCCAAAGCTTCCTTTTCACTATATTTAAGTCACCCCAAAGCAGGCCCAAGGCAGCCTCATGGGTAGAGTGCAGTGTATTTGAAAGGCAGGACATGTACCGGTATGTTTTACATGTCCTGATAGTGAAGTACAGCTAAATTCGTTTTTCACTATTGCCAGGCCCATCTCTCCCATAGGGTAATACAGGGAATTCCTTGAAATATCTTTTAAGTGTAATTTCCTCACTGTGAGCCGACAGAGATAAGAGGTTTGGGGTCTCTGAAGTCAATTAAAAGATACATCTTTTTGAATTGTGAGTATGAAAATGCCACTTTTAGAGAGTGGGCATTTTCTTGCTTATAAAACACAAAAAGAGAGTACTGGGAGTGATACTATCCCACACCGGCTCCCCAGAGAAATCTATATAACCACTAAAGGTGTGGGATAATTGGGGTTGAGGGTGGAGTCGGACCAGTGTTCCCTCAATTGTCAGTACCGGTTAGGTCGAGGTTCGTAAAGAAAGGAGAGCGTGTGTGGAGAGTGTCTCTAGAACGGATGGCTGTGTTGAAATCAGAGCGGTCTGGCACCGGCATGTAGGTACTCCCCCTGGGCATTCCCTTTGGAGTGAGTGTGACTACAAGGGAAAACCCCTCCCCCGGCTTTACCCAGACCAGAGGCCATTTGCCCCTATTTCCGGGACCTACCGTACCATGAACCACCTGTTCAGGTAGGCTTTTAGAATTCACTTTATGAGCACATCACTTAGTAATAGTGCTCCGGGATCCTAGACCCTGACGAATGCCCCTGACCTACCAGCACTTCGAGAGGGCAGAAACATGTTGGTCATACATATACCTTTTTAGACTCCAAGAGACATTAATCTCTAGTGAGCCTTCTTCCCCGATTTTAACCTTACCAACATGCACCTCCATTAAAGTTTAATTAATTGATATAGGTGACATGTATGGTAATTTTATTCTCACCCTATCTGGATCCCTGTTATTTATCCAGTAAGTTTAATTTCAGCACTCCCTCTTGTTCTTTTAACTAAGAGGTTGAGTCCACCCAAGTAGTACCATCTTACTTGGGTGGGGCTAGGTGGTCAAATGATGAAGCAAGACACTATTATGTGTGTGAGACCACCTAGTCCGTAAGGGGACTCCCCCTCCCCCCTTATTCAACACAGCCATCCGTTCTAGAGACACTCTCCACACACGCTCTCCTTTCTTCACGAACCTCGACCTAACCGGTACTGACAATTGAAGGAACACTGGTCCGACTCCACCCTCAACCCCAATTATCCCACACCTTTAGTGGTTATATACATTTTCTTGCTTAACCATTCTGTGCCTCTGCCTATCTTCTGAATACATGTCTAGGTCAGGATGACAGATGGGGTGTTTGTGCCTTCACTCTAGACAGTCACACAAAGGGAGCTAGGGGTGTGCCCTGCATTTCCTGATGGCCCATCACCAGGCAGATGGGTCTTACTGAGCTAGAGTGGTGGGAGGAGCTAACACTTGCACCCGAACGGGGCTGTGCCTGTCCTCACACAAAGCTGTCTCCAACTCCCTGGAGCGCATCTGGGTCCAGGGCACGGAAAGGCAGGGTCTTGTGCACTACAAAGAGCTCTCTTTGAAGTTTGCCTACTTTGAAGGCAGAAATGGGTATAAGTATTGGACATCTAACACCACACAGTTAGAACACTTCTGGACTGAGGACGTTCTGCCACGAAGAAGAGCTAAATTCTGTAGGAGGGACTGCCACTTTGCCTGTTGCTTTGTTGTACCTGCCTGCTGCTCACTGATTCTGTCCTGGAAGTGAAACAACTGGACTTGGCTTTCTACATCCTGCTTCCAAAGGTTCTCCAAAGGGTTGGACTGAGCTTGCCGCCTGTTAAGAAGTCTCAGGGACATCAAAAACGTCATCTGCCTGCGCCTGGGCTCTCTTGGTGAGAGTCTTGACTTGCCACATGGTGCCAAATCCAGTTCCTGGGCCCTTGGAAGTGAGCTCTGGTGCAACCAAGAAGAAACTAAGCACATTGACTCCAGAGGAACGTCGGAACCCGTACCACTCTCTGACTATGTGTAGGAGGCTGGCCTGGCTTATAGTGGGTACCTGATGGTACTTACACCTTGTGCCAGGTCCAGTTATCCCTTATTAGTAGATTAGTAGTGTTCTAGCAGCTTCGGCTGATAGAGGTAGCTATAGCAGAGCAGGTTAGGCTGAACTAGGAGACATGCAAAGCTCCTACTACACCACTTATATCATATAGCACTATATCATAAGAATCACAATACTCAGAGTTAATAAAAATAAAGGTACTTTATTTTAGTGACAATGTGCCAAAAATATCTCAGAGGATATACTCCCTCAGGAGGTAAGTAAAATACACAAAATATACACACAAACCAAAATCAGGAAAGTAAACAGTTAGAAAAGTAGTGCAAACACTGTAGAATATATTGGGATGCAATAGGCCTAGGTGCAACACAAACTGTATACTAAGAAAGTGGAATGCAAACCACTTAGGGACCCCAGGCCTAGTGTAGTGTGTAGAGGGTCGCTGGGAGTGTAAGAAAGCACTAAGGGTGTCCAAGATACCCCACCCCAAGACCCTGAAAAGTAGGAGTAAAGTTACCCTACTTCCCCAGAAACACACTAAAGTTGTGATAGGAGATTCTGCAAAGACCACAACTGACTGCAAAGCACTAAAGACGGATTCCTGGGCCTGAGGACCTGTAAAGGAAGAGGACCAAGCCCAAGAGTCACAAAAGTGCAGGAGCCCACTAAACCCCGGATGAAGGTGCAAAATGGCTGCCTCCGGATGGGAGAAGCTGAAGATTCCGCAATAACGGAAGATGCCAGGGACTTCTCCTTTGCACAGAAGATGTCCCACAGCGTGCTGGAGGATGCAGAGTTGTTTCCGCGCAGAAAGATCACAAACAAGCCTTGCTAGCTGCAAAAGTCGCGTTGAAGAAAATGGGTGCTGCCCGGGCCCAGGAAGGACCAAGAGGTCGCCCCGTGGAGGAGGAGACAGAGGGGGCGCTCAGCAGTACAGAGAGCCCAGGCAGAAGCAGGCAGCACCCGAAGAAGCACTTGAACAGGCATTCAAGAAATCGGAGCACAGCGGTCGTCTCAACACTACAAAGGAGGGTCCCACGAAGTCAGTGGTCAACTCAGCGAGTTGAGCAATGCAGGACGGCGTGCTGAGGACCTTTCCTTTCAAAAGTGCACAGAAGCCCAAGCAGCTGCAGATCACGCAGTACACAGGATTACTGTCTGGCATGGGGAGGCAAGGACTTACCTCCACCAAATTTGGACAGAAGGACCACTGGACTGTGAGGGTCATTTGGATCCAGCTCCTGTGATCCAGGGACCATGCTCATCAAGATGAGAGGGGACCCAGAGGACTGGTGATGCAGAAGTTTGGTGCCTGCGTTAGCAGGGGGAAGACTCCGTCGACCCATGGGAGATTTCCTCTTGGCTTCCAGTGCAGGGTGAAGGCAGACAGCCCTCAGAGCATGCAACACCAGGAAAGGAAGTCGAGAAAGCCATCAGGATTAGGCGCTACAATGTTGCTGGTAGTAGTCTTGCTACTTTGTTGCGGTTTTGCTGGCGTCCTGGAGCAGTCAGCGGTCGATCCTTGACAGAGGTCGAAGAGGGAGATGCGGAGGAACTCTGGTGAGCTCTTGCATTTGTTATCTGAAGAGAAACCCACAGGAGAGACCCTAAATAGCCCTCAGAGGAGGATTGGCCACCTAACCAGATAAGCACCTATCAGGAGGGGTCTCTGACGTCACCTGCTGGCACTGGCCACTCAGAGGCCTCCACTGTGCCCTCACACCCTGCATTCAAAATGGCAGAGGTCTGGGACACACTGGAGGAGCTCTGGGCACCACCCCTGGGGTGGTGATGGACAGGGGAGTGGTCACTCCCCTTTCCTCTGTCCAGTTTTGCACCAGAGCAGGGGCTGGGGGATCCCTGAACCTGTGTAGACTGGCTTATGCAAGGAGGGCACCATCTGTGCCCTTCAAAGCATTTCCAGAGGCTGGGGGAGGCTACTCTTCCCCAGCCCCTAACACCTATTTCCAAAGGGAGAGGGTGTAACACCCTCTTTCAGTGGAAATCCTTTGTTCTGCCTTCCTGGGACTGAGCTGCCCAGACCCCAGGAGGGCAGAAGCCTGTCTGTGGGTTGTCAGCAGCAGTAGCTGCAGTGAAAACCCTAGAGAGCTAGTTTGGCAGTACCCGGAGTCCTTGCCTGAGCCCTGGGGATGCGTGGGATTGGCACACAAATACCAGATTTGGCATGGGGGGACAATTCCATGATCTTAGACATGTTACATGGCCATATTCGAAGTTACCATTGTGAAGCTACATATAGGTATTGACCTATATGTAGTGCACCCGTGTAATGGGGTCCCGCACTCACAAAGTCCGGGGAAATTGCCCTGAACAATGTGGGGTCACCTTGGCTAGTGCCAGGGTGCCCTCACACTTAGTAACTTTGCACCTAACCTTCACTAAGTGAGGTTTAGACATATAGGTGACTTATAAGTTACGTAAGTGCAGTGTAAAATGGCTGTGAAATAACGTGGACGCTATTTCACTCAGGCTGCAGTGGCAGTCCTGTGTAAGAATTGTCTGAGCTCCCTATGGATGGCAAAAGAAATGCTGCAGCCCATAGGGATCTCCTGGAACCCCAATACCCAGGGTACATAGGCACCATATACTAGGGAATAATAAGGGTGTTCCAGTGTGCCAATCAGAATTGATAAAAATGGTCACTAGCCTGCAGTGACAATTTTAAAGACAGAGAGAGCATAAGCACTGAGGTTCTGATTATCAGAGCCTCAGTGACACAGTTAGGCACTACACAGGGAACACATTCAGGCCACAACTATGAGCACTGGGTTCCTGGCTAGCAGGGTCCCAGTGAGACATATAAAACATACTGGCAAATAGGGTTTTCACTATGAGCACTGGGGTCCTGACTAGCAGGATCCCAGTGAGACAGTAAAAACACCCTGACATATACTCACAAACAGGCCAAAAGTGGGGGTAACAATGCTAGAAAGAGGCTACTTTCCTACACTATGCGCCACTGCCTGCACAGGAGCCGTGGTCCCCGCTGAGTGCATCAACCACAACCTGCAACACAGGCCCGCCGAGTCATGGCGTCCGACATCCTGCCACAGCCTGAGTCCTGAGTCACCAACATCCATGGCACCTGACTCCGACGCAGCTCCTGTGGCCCAATGGTGCAATACCGCAAAGTCAACGCCTTGCATCTTGACCTGCTGGAGTCACTGACCCCGCCTTGTCGTAAGAAACAGACGCTTCTCCACTGACATCGCATCACCTGCCCTGCAACCGTAAGGAACCGAGGCCTCAGCTCCCCTGTAAAGCAGTAAGGAACCAACACCTCACCTCCCCGGTAGCAGTAAGGAATCAATGCAGCACCGGCTCCAGCAATGCCTCACCTCCCTGCCTCTGTACAATGTCTTTGTTTTCTCAACAGTTTCCAAGGTACTGTACCCGGGGTCCGTGCGACTCCATGACTGGCCCGTAATTCCTCCTGAGTGGTGTTGGACTGTTGACAGCGACTCAGTCAAGATGCTGTGATACCCCCAGGTGGAGCTATTGCACTCTTAAGTGCTGTACTAAGATTTAATCTTTGAAAATGTGTATCTTTACTTGTGTATGTTGTATTTTTCCTAGTTTTGGTCTTGTTTTACTCGGATAAGTATTAGCTATTTTCTTAAACCAGTGTGGAGTACTTTTGTGATGTTTTCACTGTGTTACTGTGTGTGTACAAATACTTTACACATTGACTCTGAGATAAGCCTAACTGCCTGAGCCAAGCTACCAAGGGGGTGAGCAGGGGTCATCTTAGCTGCGTGGCACCCTTACCCTGACTAGAGTGAGGGTCCCTACTTGGACAGAGTGCAAACCACTGCCAACTAGAGACCCAATTTCTAACAATGGGGATTGCTTAAAATATTTAAATTGAAGACTCAAGTTCATTATATTTTAATTTATTAGTGATTCTGTTGAATCACTGGTAATAGCTAAAACGAAATTCACATGAAGCATGTCAATATAATTTGCTGGTATCCAGAAAGCACTAATGTAAGTTTATATACATGAACTATAAGAAATTTGACACATGTCATGTTAGGTTTAAGATATTTTTGGGGATTGATTTCCTTAAGAAAAACACCGAATTTAATTGAACTCTATTTACATGTATGTCTTATGCTTATATTTTAGTGCACGATAAATGGACTTTAATGGCTATGATGAAGTGATAAATTCCGAAACACATGTTGGCCAAACATTTTACACAAAAGTTTTGTATAAAAACGAAACAATTAACTGAAAGGGGTGCCCCTTGCCAAATGTTTTGAACATTTATATATCACGTTACATCAGTCAAGGCAGGCTAGTACTTGTCAGAGGGAGCGGCACACTGTGCTGGTGCATAAGGTGTGATTGCCCAATTTGGATTGTGTAGCTTCAAAGGTAGGTAGGTAAGCAAAGGAGATACACAAATACTAATTGCAGAAAAAGATTGGCAAGAGAGTCCAGTCTTTCCAGATCCCTGCCTGCTGTAAATGCATAAATTCTACTTCGAGGGCATCTTTGTCTTGATACTTGGACTGTGTCCCTTTTTAACCAACTTAAACTTAACCAACTTAAACTTAAAAACAACGGCAAAAGCTTTGACTCTTTGCACCAGTACAGTCATCACTGGGCCCCGTGGCCTCCCCACTGGTAGCACTCATGCTGCTGTAGTCTTGTTAAAGACCAAAAGAAGTTTGACAGGAAGCCAGGACATCACCAGACTGGAAATAAAAACCAGCCAAAAATAAAGAGAATTTAAGCCTTCTCCCCGATGGGCCCCTCCGGAAAAAGAAATTACTAGGACTGTCACTGACGGGATCTCTGGAAAGTAGCACTGGGGTCTTTCAATATAAGGCGAATGCACTGGTGAGTACAGTCAGAAGGCCATCGGTGTGAATATCATTAGTAGGATGCGTGCTTCTAGTTAGATTTTTCCTGTAAAGGTGGCCATGGGGAAGCAGTCTAACAGACATGAACAGTCTGTGTTTGATGGGCCTGGCTGCCACTGTGCGTAGAGTAGTTACTATTAACCGAGAGGGTGAACGGGTCTCTGAGTCCGGGGGTCAGACTGCTCTGGAATGCTCAGTCTGCCAGCAGAGTGCCCGGGACTGACGCCTCTTATGAGGCTAGAGCGTTGCTCTGAAAACTGATTTTGCTGAAGAAGGCCCTGCTATGTAGGACACCAAGGGTTGGGATAGGACCCAAGGGTAGCATGAGAGTAGTAAAGTTAGGTACTTTTCCTATGCCAAGCTGTGAGATAGCATTCACATGGGTAACCTGGTGACCAAACATTATAAAGGATCAAGGGGACTAGTACCAAATAGCAACAAATCACTTTAGACTCCAGGAGGAGAATAGTAGGTCTGTGGACACACCAGGTCACCCACCTACAGCCACCAACCCTCTGAGATACTGTGGCACTCTGGAGTCTCCAACATGTGTCCTATACGTGGTGCTGGCACCTCTCACAGAAGTTGCAAGCAGATATTTATAAACAGAATCCTTATATATGAATCTCTGCTGTCCACTCATGTGCATCTTTCATAAGGAAGGGAATGGGAAGCTCATTCTTCATACCTATAGTTCCTTTTCTGCCCGCCTATATCAATGCCTTTATTCTCCCCTATCAAGCAGATCAGCAAATATTAGGTATGGAAGCCGGGATGTGGAATGAACACACCAATCCAGGCATCAGCCTTATTCCACTAACCTCTTTGTCCCATAAGTAAATATAAGTGGTTGCAGTGTCCTAATAGGTCAAATCCCCACAGGAAAATGTGAAGATTAATGTAAGACTGAGGTAAAAGGTCCACATTGGCTTTATGTCTCCCGAAAGTCATTGTCCATGTATTACCTGTATCACCCCGTGTGCGTGCTGTCAAAACTAACATGCATAGAACTGACCAACAAAGGACTGTGGTACGCTTAGTCTCGTCTATCCTTACTGGGAGGGATAATGCCAATTCTGTAGTTCCTTGAGTACATAAGCAGCAGGTGGAGGCAGTGTAGTTGTTGTGGGGTTTTGTGAATACACTACATGAGAAGTCTGTACTGCACACACCCACATTTAGGCCTGATCAGCCCAATCTAATTCATCACTCATTTCGTTCTAGAGGACTAAAACTAGACGGTGTCAAATTGCCTTCATTCTGCACAGGTGACCCAATGTGTAACTAAGGGTAGCAACAAGGAATGCTGTGGTGCTATGCATCCTTAGCGACTATAAGACTAGTTAATTTTCGATTCTAAGTTATCTTATTCACCAAATATAAAAAGAAGGAAATCTGCTCACATCGTTGGATGCACTGAGCTCCTCTGCCGCCTTCTCAAACTCAGGTTTCATTTTCTTGCAGTGCCCACACCCTGCAAAATAATTACAAAATTAAGAAGATTGACAAAGGATATGTGTGCTTTGTTTCAGACATTATGGTTCCAAACAATCTAGGCAACGCTCAGGATGCTACCAATTTATGATTACCTACATCTTCCTTTTATTTTTTTTAATCTTACCAGCCCCAGGACGTGGGCCAATGTGCAAAGTACTGTGAACAATGAAACACAGTTGCAGATACATGTCAGTCTGTCTTCAATAGTAAGTTCAAATCATGAGTGATATGGGTGCGGCGCTATAAGAAGGTACATGTATGATGGCGAGGAAATACTCAATAAGGTGAGAATACCAACCAGATCTGGGTTAAGTTACGGTTATTTAGTATCTTACACTTATCCCTTAGCATTACACCCCTTAAATCATGTATCTCAAACCCTTTACCCTGTGCCCGAACCCTTGGCCATATATTTCTTTCCCAGTACATTTACCCCCAACCTCTCAACTATAATCACTATACACATAACCCTTAACTTCTTCACAAAGATTAACTCTTTTTACGTAATTAAAATAAAAACAGAAAAAAACAGGATAGGGCTAACTTTAGGGTTATAGAAGGATAAGGATTTTTTTCATATAAAAATGTCAGTTTGCATTTGAGCTAGGTTAAGGTATTTAATGAAAGTACACTGCATTTCATTTAATTTGGGTCGTTATAGGTAGCCAAAGATTACTAAATCAATTTAATGTAATATATATATTTTGAAGATAACCTTGGGGATTAGGCTATTGTTAATCATTTAATTATGTTTTATATATTACTATTTCGTTTCATATAATGTCATTGAATGTTGTTCTAGGTTTAGAGGTGAGTATAGGACGAGGGTACCTATTTAAATTAAATACATATAAATTCATTGAGCGTAAGGGTCTGTATCAGAGTTACGTTTTGTCTTAGATCAATGTTGGCGTGGGATTAACAAAACGGGGCTGAAATAGCAGTAAGTTATGTTAAACAAAGTGGTGGTAGTTGATGAAGTGACTGCTGTAATAGTAGGTCAAGGTAGTGAACCTTGAGACAATAAAATAAAACTACAGCTAACGTGATGATGGGAGCTTTTTAATTTAACTATTGAATGCAGCTGCACAAGAAAGAACTCTATGTTGCTTCTGGGTCTCTAAAACATACAAAAATAACACCTTACCATGGATAGTGGAGTCAGCCACCATGACATGAGCAGTGCGGAGACGTAGCTTCTCGCTTCCCCACAAACCTGAATAGCCCCAGACAGGGGCCTCGGGTGATCACAGCGGGCCTTTCGGGCAGCCTGAAGATGCCACAGACCCTGGCCGAAGATCGCGCTTCCCCATCGCACGGCCGCACCCAAGATGGCAGTTGATAGTTGCGGATGGACTGCAGGGCACACACTGGCATAGTGAGCATCGCTTGATGGGCTGGGAATCCTCATTTAGCAAGGATGCAGCAACTTCCTACAAGGTTCAATGAGGGCTTCTTTGGATGGGACCTGGCCCATGATGGTGAGCCTCTCCCTTGGTGGCTCTGAGACAGAAAGCACAACACAGTGACATTGGGAGCCATACCTCTTTGTCCCAGGGGCAGGTGGGAGGGGGCTCACTGGGATTTCGCCCCCAGGACAGCAGCTGCATTGGTAGCTGTCCAAGAAAGGTAAGCTTCCCCATGGCAGCCCTCATAGGTGTAGCTCTAAATGGTGGTGACACTAGTGTGGGGGAGAGATACCCCCCGAATATTTCCCTTCCTGGGTTAGGGGGAAACCAATGTCTCCCTGCGGGTCCGTGGTTGCAAGCACTCTGCCTTGGTGAGGCCCCACAGTTGGGCTGCGATGTTCCCTGATATGCAGGGTCTTACTGGAAATGCAGAGTTCTCTGGCAGTAGGGCACTGTGCCCAATTACAGCGCACCTTCAAGGTACCTGGAATTCTGTGTGGTACTACCCTAGCCTGAACTGGACTGCTTGGCTGGTCAGGTGGGCCCACACCATACCACATTCCTCTCCTTTACTGGACAGATCTGCGGACTGGCCGGAAGGCAATAGGCTACAGTTGTTTACAAAGGGAGCCCGTTGTCTGCAGGGGACTGGGTGCCTGCTGGGAGGAGGTGTGGTCAGAACTTACATGCTCCTGGGCAGACTTGCTTCTGACTGCTGAGCCTGCGTTATTGCTTCTTCCCTTTCCACCCCCCCCTCCATACACTGTTGGATATGGGACGCACACAACGTCACAGGGATGACGAAACCCCTAGTGCCTCCCAGGAGGGGATCATTGAAGGCACTGGGGGAGGGGACACCCTCACCATGGATTTTAAGCTGGAAAAACTCCTGGCAGCAATACACTCGACTGGTGACTGCTTGGAGGGTAAAATGTACTATACTGTGTTGGAACAGGGCCTGGGGGAATTCCAAGAAGGTATGTGGGAGAGTATCAGTTCTGGAGGCCATGGTTCAGACCCTGATGCTTGAGTCCCAAGCTACAATGCATCGGCTAGCAGACCTTGAGGGGCAAACTGGATGACTGGTCACCCAGAGGGACAACCAGGAGGGAAGGGCCCACCTCAATAATGTCAAAGTAGTTGGTCTGCTAGAAGGCGTGGAGGGCAATGCTATTAACGATTATCTGGAGAACTGGCTCCAAGAGGTGGTGGCCACAAAGGGCCTTTCCAAACTTATGTTTTG
Organism: Pleurodeles waltl; assembly: GCF_031143425.1. Classification (NCBI taxonomy): domain Eukaryota; kingdom Metazoa; phylum Chordata; class Amphibia; order Caudata; family Salamandridae; genus Pleurodeles; species Pleurodeles waltl. The sequence goes on from NC_090440.1 coordinate 1,313,513,189, forward strand.
AACTAGGTCTACCCCTCAAACCCATGGTGGCCACCTCCTACAATTTCAGGATCACAACTTCGTCCTTCAGCAGGCCTGCACTCACGGACCATTTGTGGTGGAAAATGCAAAGGTATTGCTTTACCATGACCCTGACTTTACTCTCCAAGTGCAGATGCAGCGCACAGCTAAGTTAAGTGAGGACCTGTTGTACTCAGTACTCTTTCTTGCCCCCGAGTATCCAGGCTGACAGCAAGACCCATTTCTTTACTGACCCTTTTATCGCGTGGGACTGATTGGAGAACTATGATGCAGGGTCTGTGTGTGCTGACCAGTCGGCCCCTCGACAGTAGACCCGTCACCAACATGGGGGCCTAAACACCACAAATCCAACTGACACACTAAGCACCAGCAAGCTGAAGAGCATATGAGAGTGATAGAGGTGGTAGCACCATGGGCTCCGGAGAGAGCTATCCTCATCCAGGCGCATGTTCCCGAAGGTGCTCTACCTCAAGCTTGGTGAACTCTGTCGTACTTGGGCTGAGTGAGGTCCTCCGGGGGTGACACCTGGCTTGGTGGATTACATTATTTGACTACCTCTTGGTTATCTGCCTCAGTTTACCAGACATAGTGATGGGGTACAGATGGGGCTTATTATATCCAATCTTTGTACTATGCATGACACCATTTTATACTGTCTCACAGGTCTGGGCGTGGGTCTCTTCCCCATGCTGCTTGTTTTATAATGTTCTGGACTATATTCCTTTTGAGATGCCATTCCCTTGGCTCTTTCTATTACTCCAAGGTGGACTTGGATGGCCCTGGTAGCAGGCTCCTGTTTAATAGACCTGTTGTCTTCCAGTATTGGTTTTGACAGGATGTATGCATGCCTCAGTCCAGGGTGGAGGATGTGAGAGGGTTATTAGACTTATTATGGTTATTATTGGGGGGGGGAGGGAGAGTTCTTTGTTTTCTGCATGATGTGATGGTGGCAGTTGTGGTTGCTGTGTTACATAGTTCCCCTTGCGCATGGTGCCCCCAACCAAGCTGATGGATGCTTTTGGCAATTGGGTGCACCATTGGCGGTTGGTAGATTGTTGGAGGATAAGGAACCCAGAGGCCAGATTTTACTCACAGTTCTGGCGTACATGACTTAGAGGTGTGATTGGAAAGTTCTTTGTTGACCTTGAGTATGTGAGACGGTGGTAGAAGATGAGTATCTGGCACAAACATACTCTAAACATTGCCCCCTGCTGTTTAGTTTCCGATGGTCTCCTCGTAAGGCCAGCATCCCATCTTGGAGGCTAGACCCGATAATGTTAGAGGATCGGGTGTACTGGTCCACACTAAATGCGAAGATTGCTGATTACTGGAATGATAATGAGGGCTTGGCATCATCGATCGGGATTGAATGTGAGGCTTTTAAAGTGGTTATGAGCAGCTACTTCATCACTAATAAGGTGGGGGTACATGCCTAGCTGCACTCTGATATCCAGCAGCAGGAGGCAATATTGGATGGACTCCCTGAGAAGTTGGGTAGCACACTGGGTGCAAATAGGAAACAGATTTAGGCCCAGTGCTTTCTGACTCCGCATGGAAGTCGATATTGACTTCCTCCTCCAGGGTATCTCGGAAGCCTAGGTTTAAACTTACCCAATTATTTTTACCTTCACCAGGCATTTCTCACACCATATAGATTAAATGCTATATTTCCAGGGGTGTTGGCAGATAGCCCTCGTTGTCGTGCACCGAAGGTCGATTTTTTCCATATGGTTTAGACCTGCCCAAGCCTAACTACGTATTGGGCCTCTGTAGAAAGGTGATACAGTGGGCTACTGACACGCAATTTGACTGCTCCCTGCAGTTCTGCTTGCTGGGCCTGAACGCGCATGTCACAGCCCAGAAGGCAACCAACCAGTTTGCATATTTAGTCCTGATACTGGCCAGGAGGCAACTGACGAGTTGGGAGCCCACCTATTACCTCGACCTGGGTTGCTGGGGTAGAGAACTGAATACGTGGACGGAGTGTGAGACGGAGGCATTGCAAAGTGAGGAGGCTAGAGCTGTATGAAGAGTTCCCTTACTCCCTGAATGGGACGAATATTGGCTACTTGCCCGAGCTGGGACATTTACGGAAGCTTTAGAGGCGCAGTGTTGTCTTCACCTGCTTCCCCTTCCTTTTCCCGCACAAATCACACAATCCCCTTATGTTTCTGCTGAAAACAGATCACCTGCGACCCTCAAGTAACTTTGTTGGGCAGCGTAGGGCCAAGTATGTGTGTGAGATGTATGAGTTATGCTTTTGGTTGAGACGGATGGGGCAGGGGGCGGTGATGACTGCTCACCTACGGCCTGGGAGGGAGTTGCTTGCACCTGTTCCCAGAAGACATTTTCTAAATTAGCACTGGATATACGATTGCCTGTGCTCATTCTCGGATACCCACGGTGTCTGGATGCATGCGCTTTTTATTATTGTCATACTAACACTCACCTGCCTGATTTGTTTGATGCGGTTAGATTTTTTTTTACGTGTCCTCGGTCTTCTTGGCAAATTTCTTTGATATTGATTTTCGTATTGGAAAATGCAATTAACAAATTAAACAAATAAAAAAGAACACCGTACCATGGAAGCACTCAATATAGCACTAACAAATAGAGCGGATAACTTGGGGATGACTGTGGTGCAAAAAGAAACGCTAGCTGGAAAAGGACGAGTCCTGTTTAGAATTCACCACTGTGAATACATCATAAGAGGAGTGTCGAAATCACATTTTTCTTTTGCGATTCAGCATGAGAAAGGGGCCTGTTTAGGGCGTTTCTTCCTCATACCGTATGGTACTTGCATGTATGTACTGTAAAATGCATTTTGCCATGTACAAAAGGCAAAATGCGACTCAGTAACTTGTTACCAAATCACATTTTTCTTTTGCGATTTGGTATGAGGAAGTGGCGTATTTAGGGTGTCCCTTCCTAATACCGAATAGCACTGGCACGTCTGAATGTTTTGCGACCGGAATGGGGCTGCAAAACATTCATATATTGCCGGCTCCGTAGAGGAGGCGGTAACCCAATTGCAAATGGGATGGGGTCCCCAAGGGACCTCTCCAACTTTGTCAATGTGAGTGAAAACATTTTTTAAGAACAGGCAGTGGTCCTACAGACTACTGCCTGCTCTTAAAAAAATTAAAAGAAAACTTTGTAGTTTTCTTTTTGTACTGCATCCTGTTTTCCTTTAAGGAAAAATGGGCTGCATTACAAAAAAGAAAAAAAACTGCTTTAATTAAAAAGCAGTCCCAGACATGGTGGTCTGCTGACACTAGCAGACCACCATAGCTGTGAGTGCTGGCCATTCCTAATGGGTCACAAATTGTAACCTGCCTCACGAGTACTGTTGAAGGAGGTCCCTTGCAACCCATTTGGGAATCGCAAACAGTGTTAACACACTGCAGTACATTGTGGTTTGCGATTTCCTAATGGCAAAATGGATTTTTAGTACATCTGGTTCCTAGTGCCAGGCAAACAGAAGGCATGTGACTGGCAAAAGTGTGCCCAGAAGGACAAACAAAATAGAAAACTTTTATTTCGTATAGTTAACTTTATTTTATTTTGCAAAATCTTCTTTTCTCATTTTGCACTCATGGTTCGTTTAGTTTTTACAGTGGGAATTGTTAAGAAAAGATGATGATTATCTTGTTCTAAATATTGCAAAGCAACATTGTTTCTTTCTTACGTGTAATTTACGAAATTATACTTTAACACATAATTGTGCAGTACGGCCCAATCCAATCCACTCCACTCCACTCCAATCCCCACTACCTCAATTTACACCAATCCACCCCAATCCAATCCATCCCCCTCCAATGAACTCCATCCCAGTCCTATCCACCCCACATCAGTCCAATCCACCCAACTGTAATACACTCCACTTAACCTCAGTCCAATCCATCCAACCCAAATTCAATCCAATCCCATCCACCCCAACAATCCAATCAGCCCCACTCTAATCTACACCATCTCAATCCAACCCATCCTCTTTGAGACTACAATCAGCAGACAATTAAAAATGTGCATCTTCTCTGTGGGGCAGTAAGGTCTTGGTTACTGGGTGTATACCATGTGCTCCTTCAGCAAGCGCCTGGACACACTCAAGAGTAATGATGCACTCTATAAACTCTCCATTCATTCGCTCACTCATTTAATCAAACTCACCACAATCCAATCCATTTCACTGCAATCCAATCCAAAACAATCCACTCCAACCCACCTTACTCCTATCCACCCACTCCAATTCAGTACAATCCAAACCAGCCGAATCCATTCCCTCCCACTCCAATCTACCTCACTCCAAAGCAATCCACCCCTCTCACCCTGCCCTCCAATCCAAAACAATCCACCCCACTGCAATCAAACCTTATCTACCACACTACCCATCTAATCCACCTCAATCCATTTCACTCCAATCCAACCCACGCATTCCAATCCTTTTCACCCCACTCCGATCAAATCCCCCCATTCACCCCACTCCAAACCACTGTACTTCAATCCGCTCACTCAAATCTATCCCACCCCAGTCCAATACAATACAATCCACCACCCTCCAACCCAATCCACTGGAACACAATCTAACCCACTGCAATCCTATCCGCTCCACCCACCCCACTCTAATTCAATCCACCCAATCAAATTCACTGCACACCAATCAACCACAGTCCTATTCAATCCAATGTAATCCACTCTGCTCCAATCCACCACCCCCCAATCCAACTCACCCCACTCCAATCCAAAACAATCCTCTCCGCTCCACTCCAATCCACCTTACTCTTATCCACCCACTCCAATCCAGTTCAATCCAATCAACCCCACGCCAATCCACCTCATTCCAAAACAATGCACCTCACTCACACTCCCCTCCAATATAAAACACCCCCACTCAAATCTAATCTAATCCACTACCCATCCAATCCACCCTACTCAATTCAATTCCACTCCAACCCAACCTACCCATTCTGATCCTATCCAACCCACCCACACTTCAATCCAATCCCAATCCACTACACTCCAATCCAATTCACCCTACCTCAATGCACTCACTCAAATCCATTCCACCCCAGTCCAATACAATCCACCCCACTCCAATTGACCCTGCTCCAATCTACCACACTCTAATCCAACCCACACAATCCAATCCACCCCATGTAATCTGCATCCACTCAATCCAATCCACTCAATTTCACCACAATCCATTCCTCCCAACCCTTCAATAAATTTCAACACAATACAATCTGCCTCAGTCCAATTCATCACAATGCAATCCACTGCACTCAAACCAAACTTCCCCACACCAATCCAAAACAATCTACTCCACTCCAATCCACTAAACTTCAATCCAATCCAGCCCAATCCAATCATCTTCACATCAATCCACCTCACCCCAATTTACCTACTCAACCTGCCATCCGATCCACCTCACCCCAATCCACTCCACACCAATACAATCCATCCCATACCAATCAAATCCTCCCCACAACAATCCGCCTCGCTCAAATCCAATCCAGTACAATCCACCCCACTCCAATCCAATCTAATCTACCCACTCCAATCAAACCCACCACATTCTAATCCAACCCAACCCACTCCACCCCACTCCAATACAATACAATCCAAGCCACTCCAATACATCCTGCTACGATCCGCGCATTCAAAATTACCCCACCCCAATTCCAATACAATTCATCCCACTACAACCCAATCCTATCTTATCTACCCACCCCACTCCAATTTCAAATCCACTATCCAATCCACCCCAATCAAATCCACCACACCAAAAAATCCACATTCATGTCCAATCAGCCCCAATACAATCCACACCACTCCAAACCACACCAATTTAATCCACCTCACTCCAGTTCAATCCACCCCCCAGTTCAATCCACCCTTCTCCAATCCAATCCATCCAATCCACCCAACTCCAGTCCACTTCACCCAAATCTAACCCCCACCCCACTTCAATCCACCCCATCCACCCCCCCATTTCAATATACCCCACTCCAATCCACCCCATCCACTCCAGTCTACCCCACTATCCATCCAATCCACCACAATGTACCCACTTCAGTCCGATCTGCCCTAATCTAATTTAATCCACCCACTCTGATCCAACCCATCTCATCCCGGTCTAACCCACCCACTCCAATCTAATACACCCCTCCAATCCACTCACTGAAATCCATCCCATACCAATTCCAATACAGTCCTCACCACTCCAATTCAATTCACTGCAATCCAATCCACCCCACTCTATTCCTATTTTATCCACCCACCTCACTCTAATTTCAATCCACTCCAACCCACCTCAATCCACCACACCAAAAAAATCCACCATATTCATGTCCAATCCAATCCACCCCAATCCAATCCACTCCTTCTGAATGGAATCCACCCCAATCTCTTCCACCTCAATCCACCCCAATCCACCTCACCCCAGTTCAATCGACCCCACCCCAATCCACCCCACTTCAGTCCACCCCACCCCAATCCACCTCATCCCATTTCTGTCCACCCCAATCCAGTACATCCCCACCCAGTCCACCCACTCCAATCCAATATACCCCATCCCAATCTAATCCAAACGACTCCAATTTACCCCACCATACTCCAATCCTCCCCCGCTCTACCCCAGTTCAATCCACCCCACCCAATCCACCCACCCAGTTCAATCCACCTCACTCTAATCTACCTAACTCCAATCCAGCTAATCCAAGCCATTCCAACCACCACCTCCACTCTATCCCACTCCAATCTAATCTACTGAACTTCATCACAATCCACTTTAATCCAATTTGACAATCTACTCCAATCCAATCTAATCCACCCAACTCCATATCACTCTACCCAATTCACCCCACTCCAATCCATCCCAATCAAAGCCATCCCAATCCAATCATTTCAATCCAATCTACTTACTCCAATCCAATCCACCAAACTCCAATGCACCCCACCCTAATCCATTCCACCCTACCCCACTTCAATGCACACCCCTCCAATCCATCCCATCCAATACACCCAGTCCAATCCACCCCACTCCACTCAATCCCCGTCTACTCCAGCCCCAATCCATCCCACTCTACTCCAATCCACTCCAACCTACTACTTCAATCCACCCCAACCCACACCATTCCGCTTCACTGAACTCTACTGTACCCTACTCACCTGGCTCCACTCTACTTCCCCATCCCACTCTACGACACTCCATACCACTAATGTTTAACCATGCTGAACAGCAGGCACACTGGTGTACAACATGGTTAAAACACATTGCCAAAGCCAATAGATATTGTATAAGCGAGACCTATTGGCTTTGCCAATTTTTGTTCTAGAACTATCTGCGGAATACAGTTGCCTACCAATGTTAAAAGTAATTTTGAAAGACACAGCCTCGAAATGGAATTCAGAGTTTTATTCTTTAATATAAGTAAAGGACTCTTGCGCAGGAATTATGTCCTCTATTGTTTTCCAACCTCCGGCCATTCTCATTGTCCACCCACTCCCAACAATACCTTGCTGAAAAATGTACCTAGGTAATGTAAACTGTATTTCTAGTTTATATCTCTAGCTAAATATCAACTAAGTATTTTTCAAAATCCAAACTAATTAAACACAATAAAAGTTACTGGGGCAACAAGGCAAATTAAATTTAATCATGATCCTATTTTTAGGTTTGATGTTTAAAAGCGTTTGCACACTGCATGTTGAATGTATGAAAATGTATATGTACTCTAAGTAGATTTGATTCAGCCTCCTTCAGACATTGGGGGTTATTACAACTTTGGAGGAGGTGTTAATCCGTCCCAAATGTGACGGATATACCACCAGCCGTATTACGAGTTCCATAGGATATAATGGACTCGTAATACGGCTGGTGGTATATCCGTCACTTTACCATCACTTTTGGGACGGATTAACACCTCCTCCAAAGTTGTAATAACCCTCATTGTCTTCTTTGGCTTGGGAAGCTTCACCCAATGGCTTGGTATATTGCCGACTATTTTTGTTTCAATATTTCCTACCAGGAATTTGAGTGTATCCTTCCACCTCTATTTGAATGCATGAGGGACTATTTTACAAAGCACACACTGACACCACACACTCAACTCATGATCGCATAAATGCATTGTATTGCAGCAAGCAATTTGTTATTGCTTTAGTCAGAGCTCAAATGCAAGCTTCATACCTACTGGCTTCGACTGAGTTTTTTGTTTCTTATCAGACTGAGATCATCTCCTGCACTACATAACTGCCAGTCTTTTGGGCTTAGCTGGGCAGTCTCAATTATGTACCTTTGGGGCACAGGCAGACTGACAGTGAATTTCCTCCAGAGTTATTAATAGAAGCAAGAACAGTGAAATGATAGATAAAAAAAAATACAATTTATTGAACTTCTTGACCCGTATCGGGGTATTGATTTCAAAGTGCTCCAAATGGATTCTTTAAAATGATTTAATGCGTTGTAAACTCCTAACCGGACTTTTCTTGCCACATAAACTGAAAAGTAAAACAGTTTCACATAAGTGAGCCAACTGCTGTCATGAGCTCAAAGCATACACACAAAAGGAAACAGAAGTTCGCTAGCAGCGAAACATATCGGCAAAAGTGCAATTATCAATGTCATGCAAAGCGCTCGACTACTGCCCAGCGAGATCGCGATGCCTACGAAATAAAGAGAAAAAGTAGTCCAGAAACCATTCGGAAAACATGGAGCCTCATATTATTTCAGTAGTTGGCCGTGTGCTCGAGGCGAGCTAAACACCGGAAAAGGCATGACATATGCATGCCTTTCACTAATTAAATCAAGTGAATTGTAAAAGGCAAGCCCACAAACCAACCAAACTGATGGGCAGGACATGGGTGTGGTTACAAGCCCGTAGAGAGATAACAACAGGGACAGAACGCTTTGTGCTCGACCCTAAAAACACTTTTTACATTTTTTACTGCAAATTTGTGACATCGTCGTGAATTCATGATAAGAATTAAAAAAAGAAACCCAAAAGAGCGGTCTCCCGCGCTTTTTTTTTTGTAATAAGTGCTAGGATGGGCCAGGTCCCAGGAGCACTGAAAATATAAAGAGGGGACACATGGAGCCCCCTCTAGGGCTTATATTTGCCCTGAGGACCGCCACCTCCCAAGGGCTTTGTTCATATAACATCCTATAATGGGATGGAGGGGAGAAAGAGATTATCATTACAAAAGTCTCTCTATGCAATGACTTCAAAGAGTAAGACTAGAAAGATGTTTGCTACAAATATTATAGTTATGTTTGGATGAAGAGCAGACCAGAGTCGTTTCTGGCCTAATGGCCAATATCTGGTGCGGTCACTCAGTAGGCTGAAGGTTCAAATCCTAATATAGCTTAGCAGTGTGTTTGTTTATAGGCTAGTTTTTTGACTGTTAAACCTTACTAGTGATACAACATTTACATTTCTTTCCTATCACATGTGTGGGTTAAATGTCATAGTTATGTCTAGGAACAAAGGGGTAAGGAGTCATTTGTGGTGTAATGGTTAAGATCACAGACCCTCACATCAAAAGTTGAGAGTTTTACTCCAGGTGTGCTTGTGGTCTTTTCCCTTCTTTAATTTAATTTAAACTTCAAAAGTTAAAGGTTAATACTTAAAGGTGATCTCACTCGTTTTAAATGACAAAATACTTTTCTTTTAAATTTGCCCTAAAATATCTCATTCTATGCATATCAATCATCAAAGCCTAAATTGCTGTCTCTCTGAATTACTCTCTAGCTCTCAGAGTTGGATGGTTAGGGGGGTTGGATGCAGGGCCTGGCTCCAGGCCAGGCCCTGCGACCAACCCCACAGTGCATGGCCAAAGGCTGTGCACGGTGCAAGTTTGGGTGGTTATAGGGGGTTGGCCATAGGGCCTGGCCTAGGCCCTGTGCCCAACCACCGCCGAGCACAGTCGAAGGCTGTGTGCGGTGGTAGTGGGATTAACTTATAGTAATGAAAATTACTTTATGTTAATAAAAACCACAGAAACTCACTGGAAAAAAACGAAAGGGATGTTCTAGTTAGGAAATACAATTAAAAAAATATAGAAATTCAGTATAAAAAAAAAAACATAGGTTACAGGGGCGTTACAGTTAGGCTACATTTTAAACAAGGCGAGGGCACGAGTTATAGCTACTTGAGATAACTAACTATAGTGACTTTCTATGGTTTTGTCTGTTTAAAATATAAGCTTAACAATAAAGTCTCCGTAACCGTTGTTTTTTTAAGTTAAATATATATATATATTTCTATTCAAATAAAAATACATCTGCAATTTAGTTTATACTTCAAAACATACAATATGTTAATATTTTAACTACAATAGAAACCTACCACTAATAACATTATTTGTACAACAAACAGATGCCCAAAATATTTCAAAACAGCATGTTTTGATTAATCGTAGCTTGGTTTATATGGTCCTCTGAGCACCACTGCTGTAGGGGAAAGGATGAAAGGGACTGTCCGCCATCCTGGGATCTGAACATGTGACTTGCACATTACCCACAGACCCTAGACAGGGCCTCATGTGGAGTCAGCATACAGTCTTTAAATAAGAAATCTCTACCGCCATTTTGTGACACAGGGCATTTGGGGTTTGGTGTTACTGCTTCTGCACAAAAGAGCCAGCAGGTCTAATAGCATGCAAAGCCAAGTAATTTGAGACACTATGCATTATTTTAAAACACGATGTACTAGATAACCCGTCGAGCACAAACCAGACGAGTGCATGTTGTACCATTATTCAACAATCAAATCTCCAGGCAACGACAGAATGAATTGAAAATCAAAAACGCGTATAGCATCCAAATGCAGACAGCAGTTACTGCCCAACACATGATTTATCAGCTGTCAGAACATCTATCGGATTTATTTCTTTTGTCTCGCCTTCCTCGCTCAGTTTTAGCACCTGCGTGTCACAGTATAATCCAGCCTGACAACCCCAGGTGTGCCTCGGATTCTCTATATACATGGCTGCGATTTGTTCTGGGGTTTGACTCGCAGGGGGGCAGGAGAGGGTATCCGACAGATTAATGTGGGTGGCCGGCCGGCGAGGGATCTTGACAGATAGATGGAAGAAAGTTTCTCTCTCCCGCCACACTGGGAAATAAACAACAATCAAGTTATCAACTTCACAAATGTCTGGGAAGGCTCCGGGTGGCGCAAACACCAACCGCGGCCTTCACAGAAGCACACAGGAGAGCGGGCTCTTAAGTAGTGCCCAAACGGAGTTAAGCACAAAATTACTTGACAGGCACTAAGCGACTGACGAGCAAATGGCACTTCTAGGAAAAGTAATGACTGAAACTTAAAAGGTAAAAAATAACTGTATTCAGAACTTATGGAGCGAGCATCAAACCTGATTGTTATTTGCTCTTAAAAATATGCTGCTATGCTATATAATGTGTTTTGTATGGCGATGGGATGCCTGTACTTTCAGTGATGTAGCGAGGGTCCATTCGGCTCTTGGTCAAGCTCTGAAAATGGGCTCCCTAACTGCTTTATGAGCAGCAAGATATAGCAATAATCGGGGTTCAGTTGGCACTTCAAGTCTACGAGCCCTGGTGCCAATGCACCTGCTGCACCACTGATAGTTACGACCCTGTGCAAAGCTTCGGCAACACAGGAAAATCTGCAATGCAGTGCTGCGTTTTTCACTCAGTGCTTGAGGTAATAACCATCCAGATAAGACTGACAGATATTCGGGAAAAAGCCAACTAAGCAGTACCTCCCTGAAAGCAAAGTTGTACGTAATTTTGAAGGTAGGGCGTTCTACATGTCCAATAGTACCTGTAATTTTGTCTACTGGAAATTGCAAACGTTTGTACGTTATTTTGGGCTTTAATTTGTAATACTGTTTCCATGGTACAACTCTCAGTCTTCCACATATAAAACAGTTGGCAAAATATACCCGTTTTAACAGATCAAGGCACATTTTCTTACTTCAAAATAATATTAAAAACTGATGAACTGAGAGTAAATCGCTCAAACTGCTTTGACGTGCTGGGTAATATGGGTAGAAGTCAACAAAGGCACCTTCAAAGTATGAACTATCAGAGACAAATACTCTATTCACTTTTTCCCTCCAGCATATTATTAGCCTATTACAATTCGGGGGACGTTTCGAGAATGGAACCTTCTGTGAGCACGTGCTTATCCTTTCACACTCCACAGCAGGGCCGGCTTTAGGACTGGTGGTGCCCTGTGCGACAGTTTATTGTGGCGCCCCCCACACCATGACCTCCTCCTCAGTTTCACTCACTACTACCCGGCAAATGTGCCCCTCATCTCTCCATTGCTCCCCTTTCACATATATTGTGTTTTAAAGCACTTGTAAAGGCTGACTTTACTAATCCACTCAGCTAGCCACATAAAATGTAGGGGCATATTTCAAATCAAAAACATTTATAAAGCGTGCTACTCACCCGTGAGGGTCTCAAGGCGCTAGGGGGAGGGGGTTACTGCTGCTCGAAGAGCCAGGTCTTGAGTTGCCTCCGGAATGCGAGGTGGTCCTGGGTGGTCCTGGGTGGTCCTGAGGTTGGTGGGGAGGGAATTTCATGTCTTGGCCGCCAGGTAGGAGAAGGATTTCCCACCTGCTGTGGCGGATGCGAGGGACGGCGGCGAGTGCGAGGTTGGTGGAGCGAAGTTGACGGGTGGGCGTGTAGAAACTGAGGCGACAGTTGAGGTATTCGGGTCCCTTGTTGTGGAGGGCTTTGTGTGCGTGGCTGAGTAGCCGGAAGGTGATCCTTTTGTTGACGGGAAGCCAGTGCAGGTGTCTCAGGTGGGCGGAGATGTGGCTGTTGCGGGGTATGTCGAGGACGAGGCGGGCGGAGGCGTTTTGAATTCGCTGCAACCGCCATGTTGTGCCGTGTTTTAAATACAGTGCACGCATGGTGGCGTTAGGGGAGCGCTAAGGGGCGCAAGAAAATTGGTGCAGGACTTTGTGCAGCACCACTTTTTCCAAATGTGCCCCATAGGGGCATATTTAAGAGCCCCTAGTGCTATTCTAATGCCACATTAGTGTAATTTTTTAAAGCTAATGCGACGTTAGAAGGCCAAAAACACTGTGCCATATTTACAAAGTGGCACAATGCAAGCATTGCGCCACTTTGTAACCCTTTGCGCTACATTATGCCTGAGCCAGGCATAATGTATGCAAAGGGGGCAACCCCCGTAAGGGGGGCCTAAAAAATGGCACAAAGAAATCTGACAGATTTCCTGGCGTCATTGTTTTCCAGCACTTTTAACGCCTGCTCAAAGCCGGCATTAAAAGGATGCTTCCATTTGTTGCAATGGGCCTCTGGGTGCTTTGCAGGAGCTAATCCTGCAAAGCACCGGACTAGCATAAACAATTCTGACACTAGTCCCCTAACTACTGCCATGGTGCGCCGTATTTTAAATATGACGCACACATGGTGGCGTTGGGGGAGGGGGGGTGCTAAGGGACCCAAGAAAAGTGGCCCAGCACTGTGTGCAGCGCCACTTTTTCCAAATATGCCCCATAGAGCAGTGCTTAATTTGGAAATAAAAAGGTGCCGGTGCCCAAAGGCCTCCTCTTAAACAAGCGGCTGCTGCAATTAAATGTGTGAACACGGAATACAGGGGGAGCGTAATCCTGAAGCCATCTCGGGCCTCTTCAATCCATTTACAGGCACGTCCCTGCCCCTTCAGCTCACTCTTGCAGATTTCTGCTTTTTCCCATTGTGACGCTTTTCGTTTTTCTCTTCCTCCATCTTTCCCATATGTGTATTTTTCTCGCAGTAAATGCTTGAGGCAGAAAAATAAGCGCTGGCCCTCAAAAATAAGTGCTGGTGCTCCGCACCGGAAACACCAAGCACAAATTAAGCACTGTCATAGGGGCAATATTTAAGAGCCCCTAGTGTCATTCTAATGCCACATTAGTGCCATTTCTTTACACTAATGTGGCGTTCAAAGGCCCAAAACGCTGCGCCATATTTACAAAGAGGCGCAATGCAAACGTTACACCACTTTGTAACCCTTTGCACTAAATTATGCCTGCACCAGGCATAATGTATACAAAGGGGGCATCCCCCTTTAAGGGGGACAAAAAAATTATGCAAAGAAATCTCTCAGATTTCTTTGCATCTTTTTTTTTTTTCCTGCACTTTTAACGCCTGCTCAGAGCAGGCATTAAAAGGAGGCTTCCATTGGTAACAATGAGCGTCTGGGTGCTTTGCAAGATTAACATCAACATTTTTTATGCTAATCTTGCAAAGCGCCGGACTAGCTAATTCTGAGTCTAGTCCCCTAACTGCCACCATGGTGCGCCGTATTTTAAATAAGAAGCACACATGGTGGTGTTAGGGGGGCACTAAGGGGTGGAAGAAAAGTGGTGCTGCACTGTGTCCAGCGACACTTTTCTTAAATACGCCCCATAGTTCTGTTTTTTGCAGCAGGTATATTAACCATCTACGCTACTTTATGTTGAGTCAAAGCTGCCACAAGGCAAAACCAACACACACACACACTTTCTCTCTCTCTCTCATTAATCATATGAGGTATCTTGACATTTTAATTATTTCTCGAAGGCTAAACGCACAAGGAACTTTTCAGCAGGTGCCTTTAAATCAGAAGTTTTGGAAGTTATTGCTAAACACAGCGCCCCCCTGAGGTCAGCGCCCGGTGCGGACACACCGCTCGCACCGCCCAAAAGGCGGCCCTGCTCCACAGATGGTGGGTGATTAGCTTGATTCAAAGTACTCAATCGATTCCTGGACAAGCTCAGTTAAGGAGTTAATTGTAATAATTTTCCTAATATTGCGGATGGGGCTGTTTTTAAGGCTTCCTATGTAGGCGCTCGAAGTGTGGGGACAGTCCTCAGCCAAGACTGATCGGGCACCGAGGACCTTCTCCAGCACCATGTGCAAGGCCACACAATCCTTGTACTTTCGATATTCCTTCCCTATCAATGCTAAAAGCCCCCAAGATTACGTTTTTCAAGTATAACGTTCCATGTCTTAATACCTTTACTGATCTAATCACAAAGCTTGCACGAATGGCACAATGCACATCTTACAAAGAAACATACTCAAGTTTCTCACTGACAGTGCTAATTTTGAGCCAGTGGTTTCCGGTGCACGGCACCAGCACTCAATTGTCAACACCCTCACTTAGGAAAGGCTGCCACACTATGGTAATGTTTGTCTAATTTAGAGTTTATCACAATAGCAGTTGTTTATTATTTCGACACACATTAACATTCCTAATACCTGCCACCCAAGCCATTCTTATAGCTTTGGGGGCTTGCAATAGGCTAAAATGTCTCACTTGTCGGTGTATGGTGATCAGTAGTTATGCTGGTACTGTCCCTGGCAGGGCTGTAGAGTGGTGCGGTGTAACCAGGAGTGGCCTTCCGGCAAGGGACCCAGCACTTATTTATAAACAAATTAAGCACTGCTCTTCAACTAAGATTCGTCTGGAATGATTTAATTTACCTTTTATTTTGTTTCCGCTATAAAGGTCTATGCAGTGGTAGCAGACTTTAGGTATGGTACCAGAATATCGTTGTCAGACAATTATCCAACATAAACATCGTGCCATTTACAGAAATATCATCCTGTTGGAATTAATAACATAAAATCTACACCTAATAGGATTATATTTTTCTAGGTGATCTTTAGGACGTGATATCTATGCCACAGAACTCGGTCTTTAACCTGTATTACAGAATGGCCAGTAGGAATACTAGAGGTAAAGAATAAATAGCATGCCTATTTAACGTGAAAATCCAAGTTAGCAGCAAAATCCGCAGTCAGGGGTAACATTACCAGCCTGAAGAATTTCCATTACTGGCAGTCATATTGCTTTGTGTCATTCATATATAGATTACTATCCCTATCCATGTCGATAGCAAGCTACACATTGTAGGGTGTATGGTTGGAAAGGTTTTGTGTTTGCTTTGAGTCTATGTTGGAATGTTTTCCCCCCCCTTACATGATGACCACTGAGGTGCGGTTATCGTGTCATGAGACCATGAGATGCAGTACCTGGCGGTGTGATGGGTAAGAGTATGTAAGAGAGAGAGAGAGAGAGAGAGAGACGTGGAAATTATAATTGTGTTAAGGACTAAAACATATAGGTTGTAATATTCGTAATCGATTATGGGGAAAATAATCTCCAAAAATGAACTGCTCAAAATCAAATCACCTGCGAGCTGGGGGTGACCAATACCAAAACACAAATTCCATGAGAGCAAGCTTTGTTAATGTGGGATAACAAAGAATTCGGGTAATGATGTAGAAATGTTTTGCCTCTGCAGGGGCCCTATAAATAACATTGATTATTTGCTCAGCAGTATTGCTGAAAATGCTGACATAAATTACACATACATTGGCACGAGCTAGAATTTTACTCAAAACATGCCCTTCATTCTTTTGGGGTGAATCTGTGAAGGGGCTCTTGAGATTTTTATTTTACAAAAACGTGGGATGTGTTTCAAAGAGTTAGTCTTTTGTATATGTGGACTGTTAGGTTTGCAAACGTTTTGTGAACTGAACAGTCCACATAGAATAGTTCAAATTTCAAATGACCAAGATAGATGTTTTTGGCATTGTGCATTTCACAGTCACAGGCCAATAGAGAGGTTGGCAAACTGTTCCTAGACCTTCATGATCTGAGTAACTACCACAACTTGAAAATGTCTGTTACAGCTGCCACTGTCTCAATAAGTAAGCGCAACAACCTTAAAGCCCAAGATTGGCAGAAAACCTTGGTGAGAGATGAATTGGGGCATGCTCTGACCCCAGGAGGGAGGGTGTACCCAGAAGCTAAACTTGTATAAAAATGAAATTTTCTTGGAGAGGGCTGCTGAAGGACCAGGGGCCAGAGAACCAGCTGTACACTTAGCAGCCATCATGCCACTACCAAGACCCTTTTCCAAGAGGCCAATAGTCCACTCTATGCACTTTATTGTCATCATGAAATGATAGTGACCACAGACAACTTCAGAAACTGGCTATTTCCCATTTATACTTCTGGGAAGCGGACCACTTACTAAAAGTACTCCTGGGATGTAGGTAGAACTAACTGCCCCTGGCCCAATTCAGTGCACCTTGGCTCTAAGAATAGGGAGATTGGGTGCTGTCTATGGCGGAAAGCTAGGTCCTGTGTCTAGAGTCCCCTGTACAGACCCAAAGGCCATGTGTAGTTGTTTCAGAGGAAGGAAGGCTGGAGACAGGACAAGGGCAAAGGCCACAAGCAGGCAGTCTGAGAGAATCACAAATGAGTGCAGGGTGTGATCAAAAGCCTTTACTCAGAGTATGCTGTGGATGGCTGGTGATCCGGGACCACTGCTTTTGGAGCTAGAGAATGGATGCAAGGTATGGCCAAATACCACACACTGTTTCCGCTCCACATAGTTGGAAGATCCTTGATACAAGTTCTGTGGGCATAAGACCAAATGCCACAAAGTCAAAAGCCAACTGGTCATGAGAGCAGCCATGTCAAGAGGGTTCTCCGGACATGGGGACTGATGCTGTGAACTTTAGTCATGCAAAGCAACTTAGAGGAAAGAGGCATGTTTAAAGTCCATGCACAGCGCACATTCTGCTTGGACTTCAGGCATGCACAGTAGTTCTGGAGCAGGGCATGGTCAAAGGCAAGGTATGTATGCAGAATAAGCTTGGCATACTGAAAGGCCATGTACAAAGGTTTCTGGGTCTGAAATAACTTTTCACAGAGAGTGACCTTCCCTATGTACAAATTGTATTGCACACTGCCTTTTTTGTTTGGTATGTGGGCTATGTGTAGGGTGTGGTCTTTATGCCCAAACCATGCTGTATTTGGCTGAAGGCCATACTCAATGGTCTACTTTTGTCCAGGTCACACTGGCCAATACTGGGGCTTCCTCTCACCACCAAATACTAATACCCTCACTACAGATTCACTGGACAAAAGAGCCATTATTATACAAGCTATTTTACTTTGGTGTTTTATTTAAAGTTTAATAAACTGAAGTTCAGGCACTGAAAGATGACAGAGAACTGTACAATAAACTTAGAGAGAAGATATACACATAACCACAATATAACCTAAGCTGATCTAACAAAGTCTAGATAAAATCAATGGTATAAGTGATTCGATAAGCACTGTTAATTAGGCCCTGCTGGCTTCAAGAGACCAATATATAGGATCTGTGAAAACAAAAGTCCTTGACTTTGTGAGCAGCTGTGCTATCCCTTTCATTTTTCCTCTGTTATGGAGGCCACCCCAGAATCTTCCTTTTTGGCACAGTCTGGGGGGCACCTGATCCAAAGAAACCACCCAACTTTCAGATCTTGTGTTCCTCAGTGATACAGTGACACACTCCTTGGTGTACTCTAAAAAGCTCGGGGCGCAATTGGTACCCCACCCCCCCACCGTAGTCTCGAAGAGGGAGTCCCTCTCAACGTCTTTGCCCAAATCCTGGCAGCATATTCTAGTTATGGGGATTTAATATCTGCACCCTGGGGAGATGTATAAGCCCCCCTGGTAAATCGAGAACAATGGCCTATGCAAATGCGGTTCTTTTGGGTTTATTTTTATCTAAAGTAAATGTTCGCAAACATTAGGTCCCTGTTGGAAAAAAAAAAAAAAGAGATTCACGCACATTGCTTATACAGGCTGGAATTCAAATATCAAATTACCTTACTGCTCAAATTATTAACGCTGCGTTAACGATACGTTCTCTTTAGGTCTTGCACGTTACAATAAAACTACAGTGTCTCAGAACTTGAAAAATTGGGCTCGAGCTATGCTCTGCTGGTGGCACTGCAGGAGGCAGAGACATGGTTCGACTGAAGGGCTCGACCGGGCAGAGCCCAAGTGTGTCAATATTTACACTTGTGCCTGTACGCCTGCCTACAAGGCTATCAGAAAACTAGGAAACCCGCGGTCTGCAGATCAGCAGAACGCCGGCAACAATCCTGCCGCCCCTCACAACTGGAACAATTCTCAGGAAAGCTGTGAAATCACTCTCTGCTCAGACTCGTATCGCTTCATCGCCTTTAGTCTTTCTTACACCTGAACTTGCAGCAAAATTGCCTTTATGCCATTTTGTCTAACCTTTTCACAGAATGCTTAGAAAAATGCCAATATTTAGCAGATATTTAGAAGTTAGATTTGTGAGTCTCGGCGCGGATGATAGGTGCTTGTATTGTTTTTTTAAAGAATCGCTGGAGTAACAAAGTTAATTAGAATTGAGGTTGCAAATAATTACAATGGAATACTTGATAAGGAGGTTGATGCACATCCTTTATATACAATACTGTCCCCAACAGTGGGTAAAGCCTGCACAATTGTTTATACGGTGAGATTTAAGCAATACATTGAAGCAGACACTTGACCCAAATAGTAGCCTTGCTGACAGAGATGGTTCAGCCCTGAAAAAGCCCTGCCCCTCGTCTGGGGATTTCCTCCGGACCAAAACCCTACTTATCCCTATCTTTATCCCTGTCTTTATGTTCATACACTGACTCAGTGCACATGCATACATACAATGCAAGATATTAATCTCTGGTTGAGCTAAGAAAGGTGTTGTTCCCTTTTTGTCTAGGGGTCCTAAAGAGATGAAGAGACAAACATACATTTAAAACAGACTGATACTTTTACAAAAGAGAAATAAAATGAACCAAATTAACATAAAACAGACATTGAAAATGGTCGCTGTGGTATATATGTTGGGAATCCAAGACCTGCTGGCCTCTGCAAGCCTTGTGAAGTCAAGCTGTGCCATGCAAGTGATCACACAGCACGCTTTATCAAATTCATGCATGTATAAACCAATTCTTAAAACATGCATTCAAAACTCAGTGAGGATTGCATTGGTGACATTTGCACACCTGTAAGGCCACTAGATCCATCTCTTACCCTAACTGTAGGACATTCATACTCCATAGAAGAGCAGGAAGAGAGGAGCCTTGTACTCACACACTTGTAGGATGGAAAAAATATATATACTAGTAAAAATATTAGCCCAGAGGTCTTCATGTTAAATCCACCCGGTTGGCTCAATACAAGAGTAATGACTTACTTTGTCAAACATCTCTTCGCACGGTTTTAGTTGAATTTGTGTCTTAATTCTCCTCCCAATACTGCAGCCCATAGAAGAAGCTCGGGTATTGTATGCTCGCGGGACGAGTTACTTAATTTCAATAATGCCTTATCTGGTAGAGACAGTATCTAGTTGCAGAATCCTTACCTTAGAATTTCCCCCAGGCCTCAGTCTGGATCCGGAGATTTTTCTTGGCCACTACCCCTGCATGCTGTAAGGTGGCATCAATCGGCTGCGCATCCGTTGTCAGCATCGTCCGCACCGGAAATGATATTGCAAGTCCTACATAGGCACCACCCCAGTGTGCTGAAATCAGTTACTCTTCACATATTTCCACACCAGAAGCGGAGAGCCATAAAGAACACTGACCACTGATGCATCAAAACTAGGGACTACCTGTCCCTAGAAATCAGTTTGCAGAGGGGGAGGTTGGGTGGGTCAGTAAGGAATTTGCAACTAGTATTGTCTCTACCAAATAAGGCGTTACTGAAGGTAAGTAACTGGTCCATCTACCATAAAATCTGGATCTCCTTTGGACCCAGCTCCTCCCCACATTTTAGCTTTAGGCTAGGACATCACGGTTCCCGTCTTAACCAATGTTCTTTATGGACATAAAAAGCCTAGGTTTTTGGTTGGACTCTCGCCTTAACGATGGAATGTCATTAAAAAAAAAACAAGGTTGCTTGTTTCAGTTTATTAAGAATTCTCAGGAAAATCTTCCAGGTCCTCCCTTATCTTGCCAAAAGACTCATTATCCAGGCCCTTATATTGCCACGCCTAGATTATGGGAATGTTCTCTTCTTGAGCTCTCCTCACTATGTACTTAGGCAATTGCAGGTGGTACAAAATGCAGCTGCCCACTTACTCACAAACACCCCTATACATCTTTCTGCCAAACCAGCTATAGCCTCTCTTCACTGGCTCCCCATTGATCAACGTCTTAACTTCAAAGCTATGTGCTATCTGCATACAAACCTTCACAACGAGGGTCCGTCCTTCCTCAGGCAGATCGCAACATTCTACACTCCGCAGAGTTGCTCAAATCATCTTCTGCTTTGCTAATCAACACTCCTCGTGTTAAGAAAGCAAGATAGGGGGGCAGATCCTTTGCTGTTAGAGCAGACATCCTCTGGAATTCTCTTCCTCTGGAACTCCGTCAAGATAACAGAACTTTCTTTTTGTAGGAAACTGAAGACTCTTTTATTCTCAGCATAGTCCCTCCTTTAGTTTATTGTTCTCGCTCTAGCGCTAGGTAGCCTTCGGGTAGTCATGTGCACTATAAATCCAGTAAACTAACTTATCTGCTAGAGGCATCTAGTAGCAGAATTCTTACCTTAGAATAGATACCCATAGCAATACATTCCCAGAGGTGGGTCTGCAAACCAAGATCAGACCAGAAAGTCCTGCAGGACCGAACAGGCAAAGTGACCACCTCTAAGGACCTGTCTATTCAGGTAGTAGTGTTTGGTAAACGTGTGCAGAGATGCCCATGCTGCAGCCTGGCAGATATCCAAGACTGGGACTAAGCATACTAAAGCCGTGGTTGCAGCTTTAACTCTGGTAGAATGAGCATGCAAGCCCTGAGGGGGGTCGCTTCTTAGCCAATGCATAGCACATTTTAATGCAGAGTACACGCCATCTGGAGTTGGTTCTTTTCTGCACTGCCTGACCTTTCTTCACACCCACATAACCAACAAAGAGTTGATCATCCACCCGGACGTTTTTGGTACGATCATGGCTGAACGCCATTGCTCTTTTTGGGTTTAGGCAGTGGAATCTCTCCTCTTCCTTAGAAGGATGCAGGGGTGTGTAGAAAGCAGGCAAGGTGATGAATTGCCCTACTTGGAAGGGCGTAACCACTTTCGGAAAAAAGTGTCAGGATAGATGGAAAGGTAGGGTGGCTTAGATGACAATGCCTGCAGCTCACTCACCCTGCGGGCAGAATTAATGGACACAAGGGAGGCTGTTTTCAAAGTGAGAAGCCTTAGAGGACAAGTGTGGAGAGGTTCGAAAGGACCAGACATCAGGAATGTCAGATCTAAATCCAAGTCCCATTGGGGCATAGTGAATGGGGAAAAAGGAAACATGATTAAGGTCTTTAAGGAACCTATTTACAATAGGGGATTTACACAAAGAAGGCTGATCAGGCAGCGGTAAGAAAGCAGAGATTGCAGACAAATAACCTTTGACGGTGCCCAAAGCAAAGCTCTTCTGTGTCAAAGAAAGTATAAACAATAGAACTTCAGAGAGAGAGAGAGGGGGTCAACACACTTTTCTATGCACCATACCACAACTTTCTTCCAATGAAAAGCATATACCATTATGGTGGAGGGATGCCTGGATGCCAATATAACATTACAGACTTCGTGAAGAAGGTCAAAAGCTGTCAAAGGCTGCCACTTAATCTCCACGCAAGAAGACGGAGATTGGACAGGTTCAGGTGGAGAACCCTCCCCTGTTGCTGCAACAGAAGATCCTCACAAAGGGCAACCTGACTGAAGGATCGATGGCCATGCTCAATAGCTTGGGATAGCAGGCTCTTCATGCCCAGTCAGGAGCTACAAGAATCACTCGCGCTCAGTCATTCTTGATCTTCTTGAGACCTCTGGGCAGAAGTGATATGGGCGGAAAGGCGTACAGGAAGCCTGAGCTCCATTTGAGATGAAAAGTGTCGCCGAGTGAGTGCAACCTTGGAAACTCCAACGCAATACTGCTGATATCAAATGTTTTCTGCGGAAGAGATCAGATCTAACCAAGGCTCTCTCCTCTGCTGAAAGAGACCTTGTGGCCCCTCGGGATGGAGATGCCATTCGTGATTGACCAAGCACTGTCGGCTCAGTTCATCCGCTCTGAGATTCAGAGAGCCCGCCAGATGTTGAACCACCAAGGATTTGCCCTACTGTTCCAGCCACATCCAGAGGCACAGAGCCTTTTGATAAAGGGTCCACGACACCACTCCACCCTGTTTTTAGCAGTACCACATGGCGGTGGTGTTGTCCATGAACACCTGCACTACCTTCCTTTTGAGAGAAGGAAGAACGCTAGTCTGATCGCTCGGAGCTCTAACAGGTTAATATGGAGTCCGAACTCTGCGGGAGACCAGATGCCTCTGATTTCTGCCTCTCCCAGGTGGTTGCCTCATGGAAGGAGTGATGCATCCATCAATAATGTCAGATTTGGTTGGGGAAGGGAGAGGGATCTGCCTCTGACCCAATCATAGTTTGTTAGCCACCCCTGCTGAGATCTTGACCATGTGGGAGAGATTCCCCTGATGCTGCGCCCACTGGTACTTCAGGTCCCACTACAGAGCCCGCATCTGCCATCTGGTGTGTGTCACCAGCAGAATGCAGGAGGCCATGAGGCCAAGCAGCCTCAGAGTCATTCTCACCGAAATCCAGGATAGAGTCTGAAACATCTGTATCACTGCCGAAATATCCCGGATTCGCCATTCGGGAGGATAAACCTGAAACTGAACTGTATCCAGAACAGCTCAGATGAAAGAGAGCGTCTGACGGGGAGTCAGGTGTGACTTCGGCACCGCTATAGAGAACCCCAGTAAATGCAGGAGGTCCGCTGTAGTTTGAAGGTGGAATACGACAGCCTGGGGTGAACTCGCCTTCCAAAGCCAGTGGTCAAGACAGGGGAAGACTGAAACCCCTGATATGCGCATATGAGCTGCGACCACCGCCATCACCTTGGTTGAACACCCGTGGAGCGCTGGTAACGCCAAAGGAGAGCACGGTGAACTGAAAGTGTTTCTGGCCTACTGTGAGCCGCAAGTAGCATCTGTGGGAAGGCAGGATGGGAATGTGGAAGTAAGTGTCCTGCAAGTCCAATGCTACCAGGGTTTTCCTCTTTAAAGGGGAAAGGTCTTTCTATTGAAATAGGTATATGTACCCAGTATTGGAACGGTTTAATGTGGCATATCTAGCTTGCCACCCCTCCCACACATTCATACTCTGGAATCCTAAGAAAGGTCTTACAAACTTATGGGGGAAGGTGGACCCAAGCTTTACCCACATGTTCACAGTGATGCCTGCATTAGTGGTAAATCAAAAGGTGTTTTACTGAAAAGTCAACACTTTAGTTGTAACCAGGGAATTTCAGCATTTTGCCCATGCACATGGGTTTTCAGGTGGTACATCCACCTCTGCTCTCTTTCCAAAAGTATAAGGGACCTGTTGGTGAAAGGGCAGGGGATAACTGTCTCCAGTATTACCCAGGTCAATTCTTTGTCTGTGTGCTGTTTATCAAGGCAATGTTTGGTCATTCGGGTAGCACTCTTCCTACACCGGATAGTGCTCCGCTGCTTACTAATCCTCACACGGATTTTCCGAGTTGTCATCCTGACATACCTCTGATTGCAAGGACATTCAATCATGTAAACCACATTTTCTGTATTGCAGTTTGTATGGTGCTTGTATTCGGTCAGTGCCTATATCAATTTCTTTGTAATGTTTGGTAAAAGGACAGGCAGAGCAGTTGCCACATGAAAAATGAATCACCATTGGTGGTAAAACACTTACTTCATTACATAATCTCGGTATTTGATGGATAGTTTACAAGTCCTGCTACTCCTTACTCAGCCTCATTGTAAATTACAATCACGAATGACATCAATACAAGCAGCCTCTCGATCATCGCTTGCAGTAGTATATACTCAACATCCCATGCTACTCTTTCCCACTACATCTAAGAACATATTGCTATTACCTTCTAGGCTGTTTTCAGCACTAGATAAATACACTTTATATGGGGAAATACAATTGAAATTTCCATCCTATACAGTCCTACCATCAAGCCTCACTGCATTCTTAAACACCTCTGTCACACATACAGGATCAGACCAGGTTGATACACCTTTACCAACAAACTTCCTTTATTTGATTTGAACAAAATCCCCAAATTTTACACATTGTTTGCTGGACACACCTCTCCTTTTGCTAATTTCACATTTCATTTTGTTCTTGTAATCTACCACCACTTCTCTTTTTCTCTGAAAGTCTACTGCTTAAATTACGTTTGTCACCTTAACCACTGTGGAATGAAATTAGTGCATGGTTTGCATCCTCATAACAACTCAAATGGGGTAACTGTTGTTACTTATGTAGGTGTTGTCCTGTAAGCTGAAAGTTTGGATTGTAGAACTTTCCTTTTATTGCTAGCTGGATGGCATTTTTCACTACTCTATTATCTCTCTCTCAACTTCACCACTGGATTCAGGAGGGAAAAACAATATTTTTCTGTGAGTAAAACCACAACTTTGAAAATAATCTTAGGTATATTTACTGAACAACTGTGGTCCATTACCAGTAACCAATTCTTGTCGTAGACCCTCTCTGCTAAATACATCATCCATAAATTCCACAACAACTTCAGATGTGACTTCCTTCACCGTCCTAACTTCTGGACATTTGGAGAAATAATCAACCATAACTATACCAAAAGCCTTGTGTTTAGGTAAAATGAGAAATGGGCCAATGGTATCTATACCTGGATTTCTCAAGCCCATTTGGTAAATAAACAGGTTGGGGATCAGCAACAAGAGCTCTAGCAGATTTATCACTTGAAGCACATATTTCACACAATCTAACATGATTTTCCACCATGACGTCAATGCCTGGCCACAAAATATTTTCTCTGACCCGCCGCCTAGTACCAAAGATAGCTATGTGACCCGCATGAGCATTGCCAATGATTCTTTTTCTTAAGTCAAAAGGTGGCACAAATGTATCACTCCTGACTGCAATAGCATTTTCAATGGCAAGTTCTTCATGTATCCTAAAAAAATCCTGCAAGCTCTACAGGAACATACAGTTCCTCAGGCAATCCATTCTTAATAAACGTCACCACTTGGGTTCAAACCAACATCTACTCCCATCTCTTCATTCCATATAGATTCCTGAAATGTAGGTTTGACACTAGTTAAGTTAATATCAGACAGGGTGTACACCAATTCACACTCACTAAGTTTGTCGTCCATATATTCCTACTCTGTTACCAGCGGCCTAGACATGCAGTATGCATGGACATTATTTCTACCTGGTACATACTCAATATTATACTGAAATGCTTGCAACCTAGAAGCAAGTCTAGCCAATCTGGGAATCACAATCCACCCTCCACCAGGTGATAAAAAAAAAAAAACCTTGGTAAATTTGTTATCAGTTGTTGTAGTTAATCTTGTGTCCCAGAGAAATGTCCTAAAGTGTCCGCGAACACATGCAAGCAGTTCTCTCTCAGTCATAGAGTAGTGTTTCTCTGCTTCATGACATGCTCCCATACGCAACAGTGCACTCGTTGTACGTCTCCCTTTGCAGAAGTACTCCATGCAGGACACTTTTACTTGCATCAACTACCACAATGCACTGTTTACCAATAACAAATGGTTTTAAACAAGGTGCATCAGCAATGTACTTTCGATCTTTTAAAGTTTGAGTCTTATTTTCAGTCCATTCAAATTTGGCATTTTTTAAACAAACACCTGAAAGGTCCTACCTTAGTGGAGTAATTTTGAATAAAGTTCACATGAAATTCTGGCATCCCCAAGAACGCCACCAGTTGCTCTTTGTTTTCATGGACAGGAACCTCTAAAATACTTTTTAGATGGCTGTGTTTAGGTTTAGTGCGAGCCCCATTTCTTAGATGACCTAAGCACTCTATTTCATCTCTCATAAATTTATATTTGTTCAATTTCAGGGTAAGACCCTTATTAGCCAACACTGTCAAAACACTTTTCACATTCTTATCATGTTCTTTAACATCATGTACAAAAACCAAAATGTCTTCCTGAAATGCCATTGCCCCAACTAGTCCTTCTAGGGTTTCTTTCATCAGCCTTTGGAAGACAGATGCTGCACTAGTCCTTCCAAATGGCACTCTACAATATCTAAATAGCCCGTCAGGAGAGATGAAGGGTGTTAACATTTTGGATTCATCATCATGGCCAACTTGATGGTAAGCACTTCCCATGTCCAGAGTTGAGAATACCTTAGCTCCTGCCAACGTGGTCACCATTTCGTGCAAATTAGGGAGAGGATGGGAATCAACCACAATTAAGCTGTTGAAACTGTGTACGTTCACACAGAGTCTCAGTTCCCCAGAAGTTTTAAGTGATATGACTACTGGAGAAACCCGTGGAGAAGATTCTACTGGCTCAATTATTCCTTCCCTACACAGACTCTTCGGCATCTCTAAGCATTTCTCTGTATGTAAACTGAACATTTCTGAGTTTATGATGAACAGGTATTGCACCGTCATTCATTATTATACAGTGTTCAAACCCATTGAATACTCCTATTTTCTCATTAAAAACACTACTGTATTTTTCTTTAAATTCAAAACATAACTGTCTAAATCAGATAATCCACAGGAAGTGACTTGTGCTCCAAGACTGTCACAAATATACACAGGTGGATTCATTATTGGATCTAATTTTATGCCCACCACTTCCTGCTGTGGCCAACCAAACAATGACTGACCACTACAGGCTACATAAACTTTCTCAATAGTATGTTGCCCCTTAAAGTAAAGTTGTCCCCAAAAGATCCAATTGGATCATGTTTGTGACCAGTGTGGCCACCCCGAGATATGTCTGGAGGTAAGAACTTCCTGTTGCTCCATTTTTCCTCAAAAATGTTTTTACCAATAATAGAATACCATGCACGAGAATCAACCAGAACTTAGACCCATTTCCCAACACAAGATGGAAATTATTTTTTCAACTTCCTATCATTTACACTAAGAATGGTATTAGGCTCTTGGAATAGAACATCCAAAGTCAGACATTTTCTCTGTAGCAACATGGATGACATTTACTCTCCTAGGGGTAAAGCTTACACACCCTGCTGAAATGCCCCTTTGTGTTGCTCTTAGAACACACTTTGTCCATAGCTGGTCAATATTTCTAATTTCCTAAACGGGATAGGTTACCAAATCTATAACATGATATTGGTGTGTATATTTTGATTCACTTATCTGTGGAGCTGTTTTCTTAAATTTGTCTCCAGCATTCTTGGTAATTATTTTATATATACATATATATATGTATATATAACATTATCTAAGGATTCACTGATTTCTTGAACACATTTCTTGAAATGTTCAATAGCTACATGAACTGATATAGCTGTCCCAGTCTATATACTTTCTTTTACTTTTTATATCAGTCTTCATTAATATCTGATCCCCTAAAACCTGTTCATAATTTGTGTTCAAAATCGCAAGTTGATGCTAGTGACCTTAATGCAGAAACATAGTCCTCTACAGACTGATTTACCCCTTGTTTTCTAGATTAAAACTTAAACCTTTCTATTACATTGTGACTTTTACTCATCTAGCTAGAAGCATATTGAGAGACATCCAATTCACCAGGATTAAATAAGGTAGGTATAGCTAAATTACTGTAGTCTTTCACCCCAAATCCCCCTGAACAATGTTTGAATAAAGCCAATTTTCTTTCTGGTCCACAATCACCTCCCTCCAGCACTTCCACATATGCCAAAAATACTGATTCCCTTATTTCCCAGTTCCTGGATGGATCCCCTAGTAATGGAAAAAATGAGGACTGTGGAATAATACCTGACATATTATTATAATTCAGTAGAGTTAATTAAATTATACACAGTTATATAAAACAACAAATTAAAATCAATGAAGTAGTCAGTGTGGTCTACGTGCTTACATGTGTGCATTTCACTGCATTCAAATGCTGCACAAAAAAATAAGCTTGAAAGTCGTGAAGAATAAAAATTACCAGTCATCAATGCAGCAGGATGTTGTAGTCCTCCTCCTCCTCGTTTCCCTCTTTTTATCATTTCTTTAAATGCAACTGAAGTTCAGTTGTGACAGAAAAAACATAATTGTCCCTCCAATTGGGTTAATTATGCATGGAAGAAATGTGTGTTACATAAAACAATAATAGTTCACTGAAGTGCTCCCAATCCAAGGTGTTCCTTGGGGAATCATGGTATTCGGCACACACATCAGAAGGCACTGTTGGACCTGGCCCTTTTTGCAGGGTTCTGCCCAAACTTTTTGCCTTCCTTCTCCTGTTTTTCTCACCTTTTTTTGTTGGCTTTAGGTCTATGGGCACTTTATCAAAGCTGATTAGTGCATGTGCTCTCCCCTTTAAACTTGGTATGATTGGCTTACCCCTGTTTGGCTAATTTAATCTACCTGTAAGTCCCTTGTACAGTGGTATCCCATATGTCCAGGGCCTGTAAATGAAATGTTACTAGTGGGGCTGAAGCGCAGTTTGCCCACCCACAGAAGTAGCCTTTCAAACCTGTCTCAGGCCTGCCACTGCAGAGCCTGTATGCACAATTTACTGCCACATTCGCTTGGTATTTAAAGTTACTTGCCAAGCCTGGGACTCCCCATTTAGCTTATATAAGTCACCCCTAAGGTAGGCCATGTGTATCCCTATGTGCAGGGTTCTGTGGGGGTAAAAGGTAGGACATGTGCCTTCATTGTGTGACATATCCTAGTAGTGACAAAGCAGTCACTTCTGTGAGGCCTACTCCTATCATTTACATTAGGAATTCCATTAAAGGTACTTAAGTGGTAATTTCTGATCTGTGAGGAGTAGAGTGGGCATGTTTGGTATATTAGGAATAGTAGTGATCCTGCTAATTGGTGTAGGTGGATTTGAAATTACTATTGTGGAACTGGCACTTTTAGTAAGTGGGCATTTCACTGTGCTTATGACTCTTGTGCTTTGCAGCCTGACTACAATCCATGTCTAAGGTAGAGTGACATCCGGGCTTTGTGCATACTTTCCAGACAGCCATCACACAGGGAAGGTGGAGGTGTACCAGGATTACATCTGCATACTGAATGGTTTTCCTTGTCTGGAAGAGAGGGAGGCGGGCCCACTTATATTTGTATTAGGCTGTGTCCTGCCCTCACAAAAGTTTTGTTTAACCCCCACTGATGTCTGGAGCCAGGATTAGGGTTCAAAGGGGGTGTTGAACACTTCTTAGGTTCCTCTGAAGTGCGCCCCTAGATCAAAGAGATTTTGAGTACAAGTACAGGGGTTGTAATCCCATGTTTTAGACACTGTATGGGACTAGAAACCAGATGCTGCTGGCTCTACATGCCTCACCAAAGGACTGCTGTGCTGGCAGAAAAGATCACCACTTGGAATGTTTGGGCCCTGTTGTGCTGACCTGTTTGGCTGTTGGGGAATCTGCCACTTCGCTACACCAGTGTGCTGGTCTGCTGCCTGCCTACTTGAGCCTCATGCCCCCACCCTCCCCCCCAGTTGTTCTGGATGGACCAGGTGGTGAATCCCCCGTCCTGTTTTTACAAGTTGAACTAAGCAGCATGTGTTTTCCCATCTTTGTGCCAGATTGTGTGAGGAATGGGGAAGCGCTGATCCCTCTCTCCCTTATCTTATATCATAATCAGTACATGGTGGGTGCTGTGAGGAGCTCTGTGTCCTGACTTCTGGTAAGAGTGCTCTGGGCTTGGTGGAGCGGTCGTTCCATGCTGAGCACGCCCAAGAGTCTGCCAATGTTAGAGCACTAGGAGGGCAACATTCCAGCTAGGAGCGCACTGTGGATTTCCTTGCTGGCTTGCTTGGGCAGACTGCTGCAGGCTCATCGAGGTCTCCCCACCAACAGGGGAGGTGTGTGGGCCCTTCCCCCCTGTTCTAGGAGGCACACTGATCTGTGGAGACACTCACCTGGGGCTTGCAGGATAGGAAGGAAACCTCGACAGATGTCCCGTTCTTGCCGAGCATTTTTGTACCAAAATTACAGTGGAAGGAGCACAGGGGATCTTGCACTTGACGTGGTGGGTTTCCAGTTGCCATATAATCCAAAAAAGGCATACAGATGCACTGTAGCCTTCGTATGGAAGGTATTTTGAGGTGATTGTTTTATGTTCTGCATTTCACTAATGTATTTTATGCCCTGGGTGTTTTATTTTCATTTTCTGACATGATGTGATTTTATATGTCGTTTTACCCTGTCGTGATAAGCATATTTCAGGATCGGTATTGTAGGCATAGGGAGGGTGGCTATTCATGACGTGCATTGTGGGAACATTTCTTTTATTTGCTCTGACAATTGCCTAGTTGGCAAGCTAATCGCTGTTTTATGAGGTTTTGGTCTATGGTTTATGCACAATATATTTTAGATTTTTACATAATAGTGTAGGGAGTCTCTTTTGTGGTGTATTTAATGTGTCATTGGAGTGTGTCTGTCGTGCAAATGCTTTACACATTGCCTCTGAGATAAGCCTGACTGCTCTGGCCAAGCTACCAAGGAGGTGAGCAGGGGCTATCTTGGGCATGTAGCTCCCTTTTCATCAATAGAGTGGTGGGTATTGCTTGGCTTAGGTGCCTAATCTAGCCAATCAGAAACCCCATTTCTAACTTTGGAGATCGGCAAGTGAGGATAGGACTTACGTTTCCACAGTACCACAGTGACTCACTGTTGCACTACATACTCTGCACTTAGACCATTAGATGTTTTTCTCCTGATCCTCTCATTGGTCATTTTTTCCTGTTTCAGCTCTTACACCTAGGAATCTGGTGGTTACACTTGTACTTTTGTAGCTTGTCTAAAAGGGGTTAACCTTTGACTTAGACAACCTGTTGTATTTCAATAGGGAGGAATTAAAGCTTTTCTGCAGGGACAAAGAACTATCAGTTAGTGGGGACCTCATGAAAACCCTGTGCTATTTTGAAAGAGTTTTACCAGAGAACCTGGGGAGTGGTGGTTCTGAGTGAGACCCAGAGAAGGACCCTAAGATTAGTAAAGACTCCGAGTGGGAGGGTTTCCAGTACATAACCCTGGAGGGAAGTGGCCCTGAACAGGAGGGAGAAGAGGACCCCACAGTCCCTTGCCCCTTGCTGGGGGTAGTGCCAGGAGCAGTGTCACCTCCCATTCACTATCACCTGAGAAGCTCAGAGATAGGTGAGAGGAGAGGGACGTTAGGAGGAGATAAGGGCTGAGGATGTGAGAGCCTTAGTACAGCAGAGGACGGTGGAGGCTGGAAAGGCCTTTGCCAGGGAAAAACTTGCAAGTGAGCATAGTTTGAGAGTTCTGGACTCACCAGCACTACAGGTGCAGTTCAGTGGTGGCAGCAATTTGGAGACTAGTGTCAGGAACAACACCCACATACCCACAAGCTTGGTGCCTAGCTTCAAGGAGAGGGATGACACACGTCACTGTTTGCAGGAGTATGAGGAGGCTCTGGTCGTGCGCAGGATCTCTGAGGAGGATTGGGGGACTAACTTGGGGAGCTATATTCCTGAGGATGGGAGGGATGCCCTACTGGCCCTGGAAGGGAGCAACAGGCAGCGGTATCGCCCCCTGAAAGAGGCACTGATAAGGAAGTATGGCTTCACTCCTGAAGAGTATAGGATGAGGTTCAGGGTCAGTAGGAAACGGTCTCACCAGTCTTGAAAAGCGTTTGTGGAGGATTGTTGCAAAGCACTAGCAGGATGGGTGAAGGGTAGCACAGCAAACAGCTTTGAAGGACTGTTCAATCTGATTATCAGAGAGCACATGTTCCGTTGTTATTTTCCAGGGCTATGCCGACACCTGTTGGAGTGTGATTTCTCAGACCCCAGGGAACGTGCAAAGGAGGCAGACTTCAGGGTGAGTGCCAGAGGACCTGGGAAGGCATTTTGGGGTGATCCTAAGGAGAGTGGCTCAGGTTTCCCCCAACCGAAGGTGGCGGGGTGGTCTGCAGTAGCTCAAATAGGTCCAAGTGCAGCAGGATGGGTAGAGGGCCCCATGTCCTTTCTCAGGGTAGGAGGATAGGTGGGCTGGGCAGAGGCCCAGGTTGCCCAAAACCCAGTCCCAGGGCCTGGATGGTTCCCAGAGGGAGTACCAGGAGGAAGGCCTAGTCTGTACTGGGAGACCATCTACTGAGGGGGACCCCATAATGTCAGGGGAACTGGGGTGGGGGGTGGCTTTCACCAGAGTCCCGCTAGTTCTGGTGTCTGGCAGTACCACTCCGGAGTGGAGGGTGCAGGAGGCTAGATTGAGGAGTGAGAGGGTGGGGCAGTCCCCAGTGGGAGAAACAGAGGGTCAGGGGCCATCCCTGGGGTCAGAGTCCCCATGAAAGGACCTGAGTTACACCCCTTCTAGTCTGGGAGGGCTTCAAGTTCTGTCAGATAGGCAGGGGTCAGGAGAACAGCACCAGGCAGACTCTCACACAATACATGAAAAATCTGTTTCCCTTGGGAGGTAGGAATACTCCCCAGGAAGTCCTGGCCTGCCAGGCACAGGTCCAGTGTAAAGGTACAGGCCCCAGGCTGGAAGGTCAGGTACAGGGTATCACCCCTGACTTGGAGGAAGTGGTGGTTACCACAACCGCCCCTACCAGTGTGTCTTTTGGGGGTACACGCCTTGGTGTGGGGGTGCAAAACTCTGGAAGGTGGGGAAGGGTAAGGAAGGACTCGCCTCTGACCCCGGTGCAACCCAAGTTTGCAGACACTCGGTTGGGAGACCAGTTGGAGGGTAGAATCCCTGTACTGGTGGGATAATTAGGCAGGGTGGCTATCACAAGCGCCCTAACAGTCCTGAAAAGCTGGGGGTACCACTCCTAGGAGGAGGGTATATTACCTAAGAAGGACAGGTAGGGAGAGGAGAGTCTAGCTCCTAACCCTTGCCCAGCCAATGAGTGCAGACTCTGGGCTGGGGGACCAGTGGCAGGGTAGAACCCCTGAGCTGGTGGGGAGTGGAGAGAGGATGCAATGCACCTGGGGCACATTAGGTGCCTAACCTAGCCAACCAGAAACTATTTCTAATACTCACCAACAGCATTATCTGCATAGTCCTGCCACCTTAAATAAAGGATACAAATTCCTTGAAAACCGTGCTGGTTCGGAGAAGCAAAACATTACCGTTAACAAAATCTCGATCACTGCTGGTAAATGCTGGAATCCGAAGAGCACATCTGCCTGTCGTGAAATCCCAACATGCCTCGAGAAGCACAAAATACTGGTACAAAGCAGAGCATCAAACAATTCCCAAATCCGCCAATGAACGCCCACTCCCGCTCGTCACCAGTGTAACAAAAGGGGAAAAGAATCACTCCAACAAATGATGAACCAGGGAAGAATAGATTGTGAAAGGTTTATTGCAAATTCCGATACTGCAGAGGAAGATCCCCCGAGCAACTGAGAATCCCAAATGCTTCGTGCACCTTTTTATTACCACACTAGGTTCCAAAGCCCACGGGCAACATACAAATAAAAACATCAGGATCATTCCTATTTACACTAAGGCGTATGTTGACAGTTAAGCATAACAAGGCTTAAAAATAAACGTGCAGACTGGCGCATACAGTTAGACGAAAGACTAAAAGTAAACATGTCTGCGCTGGCGCACACACACCTTTTCACAACAGAGTATACTGTACGTGTAACAAACGTAGTGACACAAGTAAGTCTATCACCCTGCTCTCTTGGACATGTCTCCAGTAGCGCCTGTTATTATTACGAGCATGTTTCGAAGCTTCTGAGATGAGACAAAACGGGACCAGCACCTTTTTTGGCACATTCTGAGATTAGTATCTGTTATTGTATGTATGCTTGTGCACTGAGTGAGTGTATGAGTATAAAGGCAGATATAAAGATAGGGATAAGCAGGGTTCTGGTGCTGAGGAAAGCCCTGGATGGGGCCTTTTCAGGGATGAGCCATGTCGACCTATGTGGACATGAGTCGCACAGGAAAATCCTCATGTGTCCCATTATTTGTTTTAACCATCCCTTCACCACCTCCTCAATAAAAGTATACGTTTTCTGGTTAGGCAGGCGATAGGGATTTTTAAAAATCTCTCTCCATCCACCAGCCCTTCGTGTGTTAAGGACAGTGTGTTACAGCATTAATTATTACATTCATAACACCAAATGTTTAGTTTGTTGGTTTCTTCTAGTTTTAGTCATCTACAGAGGAATTCATCACTCAGGCTATCATGCGTACATAAAAAAAAACAGATAGTTGACACACAAGTCGTCCCTTGTTCACTATTACTTCAAGGTCTTTCTTAAGACAATAAAAAGGCAGACCTATGTGCGTCTTATCTTTCAGTAACAAATTGGTATCGGTTCTCACCATCTATACATGTGTGTGAAAGTGCAAAGAGGTGTACTAGTAAGGATTAAAGCCCTGAAAATAAGGGAAATTAGTGTGGGGGCAGCTGCGGTCTAGGAGCTCAGGTACTTTATACAACCCTGCTCCCATCTGTGCACAGACCCCGTGTACCTAATGTGGATGCTACAACCCATAGTCCACTGGCTCTGCACACTATCCAATTTAGAATACGGAAGTTATTACAGAACAGTGCAGACCTACATCTTTAGTAGTCCATCTCTCTGCATTTTGCACTCAGGTTTGCAATTCGCGACAGATGAATGTTCCTGTTAGAGCACAACTATTTGAGTCGTGTAAAAGCAGGGCAGAGAAAATGTTAGAGTAAAAACCTTGTGAGCGGAAAAAATCTTAATATGTGCAACATGTCAGCCATTCTTGAGAGAGGATTGAAACATGTGTCAAGGTCACTAGCTCATGAGGCACAAACAAGCCTAAGGCCCTCTCTGGGATTTCATGGGATTTAAATTGGTCAATTCAGGCACTACATAGTAGGAAAAAATTGTATGTCAATTTTGGATCAACCTTTGGGGGTTGCTACATCTTGTTGATCCTGAAGAAGAACGGAAGAAAAACATGATAAACGATACTGATTGCAGTAATAATTAATGAGTTGATAAACTAATTGTACCAAAAGTGGGAAAAATGAAGCTGTCCGCTTTGTTACTTATAATGTGGAACACAGTTTCAATTAAAGGCACCTTTAAGATGCAGTGTGCACTCTGATATACAAAAGGATTATTTTTCCTGGTCAATGATCATAAACCGGGGCAAAGCACAAATTAACCAACACATTTTCAAGTTTTGGCCCGGCACCTATACATCTGCCATTTTAGGTTGAATGGCTGTGGAATAGGCTGACGGCAAGACTTTTGCTTTTATGCAAGATACTAGTACGTCTTTACCTCTAATGGTTCTTGGAAGATAATTATTTATGTCTTGCATAACCCCAAAGACCTGTACCCTGTAATAAAATTCCAATCAGTACAGGCAGAGTGAGGAAGAGGGTCTGATAAAATCATGACGTATAGCAGTACTGCAGAAGTGCCTGACCAGACTGGGCCACATGCAAGGAATTAGTAGTAAGTAAAAATTGCTTTAGTAGAAAACATAGAAATCAGCCTTAAAACTGATCCATGCAAGAGGTGAAAATCGAGCTAATGTCACTTAGGGGGCCTTGCCCAAAATATTTTAAAATCCCTAAGTGCTGAATGCCATAAACCAGTAACATGTACCAGTATCAGAGGCTGTACAACATATATCTTGAAGATCACATGTAAAAGTGGCCTTGAAGGAACTTTCCTTATGATACAAACTAAGGGCCTCATCTAGATTTTGGCGGAGAGGTGAATCCCTCACAACAGTGACGGATATCCTGTCAGCTGAAACTGAAGTCAATTGTTTTCTAAGCGATTTAGATTTCAGCAGATGGGATATCAGTCACCGTTGTGATTGGGTAACCCCTCGACCTAACTATAAATCAGGGCCTAAGTTTTCAAGCTTTGAGTGTACGTAGCTGAGGAAACTCCCTCCCAGCTGGAACCTTATGGCGCTATAAACAGCAGACAAAATGAGCCCCTGTTCCATTTAAGAACAAGACAACCTTGGAGGGAGGACACAAAGACCACTTTACAATGGCGGAAAATTGTATAAGTGTTCACACAACTGTTTAAGTACACCAGAGCAGATTACATTATTTGTGCTATTACATTTAACATACCATCTTGAGTAGGGACAGAAGATTAAATGGGTTATCATTATTTTAGGAACATAGAATTCCATAAATTACAAGTGGGGTTCACAGGATTAGGGGAAGATTCATAAAATGCAAGTCAGTAATAGCGTCCCAATTCATCCATTTGTGGCGCAGACTTCCCTAGTCTGTCACCCGAACCAACATGTGGTGTGGTCTGCAGACAAACATATGCTCAAATACATCGCAAAATACTGAACCTGAAAGGCCCGGATTAAAGTGCTGCCATTTGCGGGGAATGCCATCTAATTTCTTGCGTACACTTTCAATGGCCATTTTATGACCTACCATTATAGTTATTAAATGTGAGCGAGTTGTAAAGCTCTGTTTGTATGCCTTCTTACTCCCATGATGGGAAGGCTCAGTGCGACAGACTGGTTGTCTTTGTTATCAGGCCGCTCCTCCTGAAACTAAACAGCTACGAGATTCACAGGCAATGTGGCCTCAAAATGCAGATTCTGCAATGACAAAAAATGGAGCGTGGGCATGGCAGCTCATTCACAGAGTTTAACTACAGCCTTATTATGAAATGTGTGGAATAGTGTCTCACGAGGGATACCACCCCACATAATACCAGTATTTACAAGGTGCAGGAACTAACCCATTAAAACCAATTGTCTTTCTGCACCCAATTCCCTCCTGATTTATATGCTAAAGTAAAATGTGTGCATAAACAGACAGAACCTGGAACCACACATGGAAAAGGACTTGGCGATTCTGGTTCCAGCATGTTATTCCCCATTTTAGACTTGTGGCACATAATGGCCGAATACTGTGTGGCCCAGAATCGGTAACTCCTTCCGGGGCATGTCCTCCTCCAGTAACCAACCATATTAGGTTGTGCATATAAACTGCGCAAGTAGGAAAGGTGAAAATGCATACAACACTCGGCTTCTACACACAATATGATGCGTGAAATCCTTAGTTCTTCAACAAAATCCAATGGCAATATTTTCTGTTTTTCCACAGCTACAAAGCTTTCCAATGCTTGGACATAACGCTGATCTGTAATACTGCTGTAACCCCAGTAGATTCATCCTAAACTAACCACAGTACTGGGTCTGCGTGATCTACCGAGTTACAAACCTGTCCACGTTACAAGTAACGATTCATTGTCAATCAATAACAACCCCACTAAAACCTTTGTTAATGGTGTTATGATGCACAAGTACAGAAACATTTTTATAAGCTCAAACATATGAACTTGAACACCCAATCAAACATCGCTGTCAGCAGCACCCACTCAACTTTGAAGAAGAAAGATTTTGGGAACTTCATTCTGTTGTTACCTCTGTGCATGTAGTGCCGTCGTAGATTTATTGTCTCCCTTTTCAAATTGAAAATATAGGGGGTTTTCTGGTTGCCTGAAGCCTCCTGTTGCACAAAGTATAAATATGCTGCGCAGTAATTGTGCTCTGGTTAAATGCAGTCACAACCGAACCTTCTGAAGAACTAAAGTTCTACTTATTGTAATTGTACTTATATAGCTTTTACTATCCCTCATGAGGCGTTGACATATGCCCAAACTTTATACCTCATCTACTGGGTGAAAATCACACTCCTTGGAGCGCAATCTTATGCTACTGGTTGTAGGAGGCCGGCCTGGCTTGTAGTGGGTACCAGAGGTACTTACACCTTGTGCCAGGTCCAGTTATCCCTTATTAGTGTAGAAGAGGTGTTTCTAGCAGCTTAGGCTGATAGAAGGTAGCTATGGCAAAGCAGCTTAGGCTGAACTAGGAGACATGTAAAGCTCCTACTATACCACTGGTGTCATATGCACAATATCATAAGAAAACACAATACACAGATATACTAAAAATAAAGGTACTTTATTTTTATGACAATATGCCAAAAGTATCTCAGTGAGTACCCTCAGTATGAGGATGAGAAATATACACAAGATATATGTACACAAACCAAAATTATGCAAGTAATAGCAAAAGGAAGTAATGCAAGCAATGTAAAGTTACAGTAGATTGCAATAGGAGCACATAGGTATAGGGGCAACACAAACCATATACTCCAAAAGTGGAATGCGAACCACGAATGGACCTCAAACCTATGTGAGCTTGTAGAGGGTCGCTGGGACTGTAAGAAAACAGTGAGGGTTAGAAAAATAGCCCAACCCAAGACCCTGAAAGGTAGGTGTAAAGTGCACCTACTACCCCCAGAGAGCACAGAAGTCGTGATAGGGGGATTCAGCAAGGAGAACAAACACCAGCAATGCAACAACAGTGGATTTCCAGACCTGAGTACCTGTAAGACAAGGGGACCAAATCCAAGAGTCGCGACAGTGTCGAGAGTGGGCAGGAGCCCAGGAAATGCCAGCTGAGGGTGCAAGGAAGCTGCCACCGGATGGAAGAAGCTTGGTGTTTTGCAAGAACGAAGAGGACTAGGAACTTCCCCTTTGGAGGATGGATGTCCCACGTCGTGAAGAAGCTTGCAGAAGTGTTCCCACGCAGAAAGACAGGAAACAAGCCTTGCTAGCTGCAAGGGTCGTGGTTAGGGTTTTTGGATGCTGCTGTGGCCCAGGAGGGACCAGGATGTCGCCACTTGGATGAGGAGACAGAGGGGGCGCCCAGCAAGTCAGGGAGCCCTCACAGAAGCAGGCAGCACCCGCAGAAGTACCTGAACAGGCACTTGGAAGATGAGTGAACCGGAGTCCACGCGAAGTCACAAAAGGGAGTCCCACAACGCCAGAGGACAACTCAGAAGGTTGTGCACTGCAGGTTAGAGTGTCGGGGACCCAGGCTTGGCTGTGCACGAAGGAAATCCTGGAAGAGTGCACAGGAGCCGGAGCAGCTGCAAATCATGCAGTACCCAGCAATGCAGTCTAGCGTGGGGAGGCAAGGACTTGCCTCCACCAAACTTGGCCTGAAGAGTCACTGGGACAGAGTTGCTGAGTTCCAGGGACCACGCTCGTCGTGCTGAGAGGGGACCCAGAGGACCGGTGATGCAGTCTTTTGTTGCCTGCGGTT
This sequence comes from Pleurodeles waltl, assembly GCF_031143425.1. Taxonomy (NCBI): domain Eukaryota; kingdom Metazoa; phylum Chordata; class Amphibia; order Caudata; family Salamandridae; genus Pleurodeles; species Pleurodeles waltl. The sequence goes on from NC_090440.1 coordinate 1,313,553,118, forward strand.
GCAGGGGGAAGATTCCGTCGACCCACGGGAGATTTCTTCAGAGCTCCTGGTGCAGAAAGGAGGCAGGCTACCCCCAGAGCATGCACCACCTGGGAACAGTCGAGAAAGCCGGCACGATGAAGCGATACAAGGTTGCTAGTAGTCGTCTTGCTACTTTGTTGCGGTTTTGCAGGCATCCTGAGCAGTCAGCGGTCGATCCTTTGGCAGAAGGTGAAGAGGGAGATGCAGAGTAACTCTGGTGAGCTCTTGCATTCGTTATCTAAAGAATTCTCCAAAGCAGAGACCCTAAATAGCCAGAAAAGGAGGTTTGGCTACTTAGGAAGGAGGATTGGCTACTAACAGAGGTAAGAGCCTATCAGAAGGAGTCTCTGACGTTACCTGCTGGCCCTGGCCACTCAGAGCAGTCCAGTGTGCCAGCACACCTCTGATGGCAGAGGTCTGGGGCACACTGGAGGAGCTCTGGGCACCTCCCCTGGGAGTGGTCACTCCCCTTTCCTTTGTCCAGTTTTGCGCCAGAGCAGGGCTGGGGGATCCCTGAACCGGTGTAGACTGGCTTATGCAGAGATGGGCACCATCTGTGCCCATCAAAGTATTTCCAGAGGCTGGGGGAGGCTACCCCTCCCCAGCCCTGACACATATTTCCAAAGGGAGAGGGTGTAACACCCTCTCTCAGAGGAAGTCCTTTGTTCTGTCTTCCTGGGCCAGGCCTGCCTGGACCCCAGGAGGGCAGAAACCTGTCTGAGGGGTTGGCAGCAGCTGCAGTGGAAACCCCGGAAAGGCAGTTTGGCAGTACCCGGGTTCTGTGCTAGAGACCCGGGGGATCATGGAATTGTCCCCCCAATGCCCCATGATCTTAGACATATTACATGGCCATGTTCGGAGTTACCATTTTGACGCTGTACATAGGTAGTGACCTATGTACAGTGCACGCGTGTAATGGTGTCCTCGCACTCACAAAGTCCGGGGAATTTGCCCTGAACGATGTGGGGGCACCTTGGCTAGTGCCAGGGTGCCCTCTCACTAAGTAACTTTGCACCCAACCTTCACCAGGTGAAGGTTAGACATATAGGTGACTTATAAGTTACTTAAGTGCAGTGGTAAATGGCTGTGAAATAACTTTGACGTTATTTCACTCAGGCTGCACTGGCAGGCCTGTGTAAGAATTGTCAGATCTCCCTATGGGTGGCAAAAGAAATGCTGCAGCCCATAGGGATCTCCTGGAACCCCAATACCCTGGGTACCATATACTAGGGAATTATATGGGTGTACCAGTATGTCAATGTGAATTGGTGAAATTGGTCACTAGCCTGTTAGTGACAATTTGGAAAGCAGAGAGAGCATAACCACTGAGGTTCTGGTTAGCAGAGCCTCAGTGAGACAGTTAGTCATCACACAGGGAACACATACAGGGCACATACGTATGAGCACTGGGGCCCTGCCTGGCAGGGTCCCAGTGACACAAACTAAAACAACATATATACAGTGACATATGGGGGTAACATGCAAGGCAAGATGGTACTTTCTTACACTGGTCAATTTCAACGATTCTAGAAACTTTCATCAGAATCACAATGTTTCTGTTTGAATGGCAGCATCTTGTTAACCCCTCAAAGAATACATTTTATAATATACTCACTCAGAGCCTCTTTTAATCCATCCTAATTTAGCTACCCAGTATTCTTGGCTTTACCTTTACCTGACTATCGGAAGCAGAGCTGTAATTCAAAATGTAATTATCCTGAAAGATTTGCATATTATATAAACCAAATTAGATTCGTTTGACTTCTTTACAGATAACTGCTTGACTGAGTTTACGTATTTCGATACGTCCAAAGACAGAAATACATAAAACTTCAGAAAAAAAAAAAAAACCACACAAATCTCGAACTTGTGACCTCCTCACCCACTGGACTATAAAACAAGCAACTCTCACGAGTGCCTGAATGAATAATCCAAAGCGTTGACAAACACCTAGCTTTCTCTTGCACACCCTTACCAGCATTATTCTTACCATGTTGTCTTTGCTTGCGCTAAACTGTGTACAAGGTTTGCTTCAACTCTGGTGGTTACTTGTTATGTTCAGCACTAGCCCTGTTATCCACATAACATGTCATACCACACCTCAAGCCACTTTGTGATCATAGGAAAATGTTCCAGCATCCTTAGAAGGCTGCAATATTATAATTCTTAAAGTAGACTGCTGCCGTCAAAATTTATGGCCTTGGGTGATTTGCCCAACAGTGAAGGTCTAATAACTACATTATCCTTGTAAATTGATCAATTGATCAAATTCAGTCATATGAGGTCTTGCCGTGGAACATCAGCCTCCCAACATTTGTGAACTCACGTCTGTCGTTCTGGACTCAGGGGTATTGTTGTCTAGAGGGAAGATCGTCTAGCATAAAAAATCGTTAAAGGAAGAGGTTTGTAATCAAGTCCACCAACTGGGCAGGGGGATTAGGCAACCAATAAGTGGGCGGGCAACATGATTCTCACGGAAACACTTCAGGAAATGAGCACAATACATGGCAAGACGGACCGATGATTATATATGAGCTAAGCAAGTTGATCAAATGGGAAACATGTTAATCTGAAATTAATGTACTTTTCCGAAAGACAATGTTGTTTAAACAGCGAGAAACCTTGGAAAATACCTAATGCATAAAGATTACCATTCTTTGAAGGCAAAACAAGACGTTTTCAAAAGGTTAGGTACAGTAGTGCATGCTGTCCTCATAGTTAGCTAATTCAAAATCCAATGGATTAATGGCACAACCGTTCTACTTTCCAAAAGAGAACACAACTCACTCCATGCTTCCTTACTTAAAATGTTGTCTGTATTCCGTCTGAAACATTTATCACATTCATTTGAAATATTTTGAGGCCATTTATTTATTAGCCTGAAAAAAACAAATGATTATTCAGTCTCTGCCAACATGTGATGGAAAATGTATGAATCAGAGACAAAAGAAAGTTGAACCATAACAAAGAAAACAAATTGCTAATGAAATTTCTTTTGCTATGTTAATTCATTTTGTTTGATTGCAGAAAACGTATTTTAGTTAAACTGAGGGGACAGCATATAAATCTTTAGTAATGTAGATGCGGTGGATACTGCAATCAATGGCTTTGAGTGCTGCGCATTTCGTGCATTCCAATTGCCAAAACGTCTCCAAACACTTTTTAGTCACTAGTAATAGCAAAATTCACAGCGGAACAAAAAGAGAAGTTAATTAATAGAGATGTAAAAGAAAAGTATAGTTGCATACATGGCAATCTTCTTAGTCCACAGCTCTACTCAATTCTTTTTAAAACTGTTGTGTATCAAAGCTGTATGGTATCAGCCCCACACATACAAACATCCAATCTGACATCACCATTCCTTCCCGTACATGGGTGCACACCATGAACAGTTGCCTCAAGGAAAAATTCTTGTTGCCTCAAGGAAAAATTCTATCTGTTTAGGACCTCATTGATGGGAGGTTGGTTGATTAGTGACTGGCGGGAATAGGTGAGAATTTATGATTAGGAATGATGAAGTCATCATGAATGTGATATTATACTACTACTGCGTCCTGGCTCCTTCTCACTCCCAACTAAGAAATGGAACCTACAGCTATAGGAATCATGTAATAGAGAAGAAGAAAGGAGCCGGTGGAAAGCAAATCCCCAGACGTATATTTCTCAAGAATTACTGCCCAGCATTGCACCAAAAATGATTATCCACTAAGCATGCCTCCACATCATAAGTAACACTGGCTGCAGTAAAGATGTTCCTTAATTCTCTCAAGATAAAAATGTACAGCACATTCTGGGTGTAGAAAGAAGATGGAAGCCTCAATTCGGTCAACTGATTAGGAAAAAACTAAGATGAATCAAGAAGGCCATCTAATCCCAATGGAAAATGGTGCAAAGAAGGAGCTGTTGTCCTGACAATCTATTTTCCAGTACAGTAGGTTAAACCTGAAGGAGAACCCTGGACTAAAAGATTTGTTAATTACTTATAAAAACACTAAATGTGGATGCTAGCTTCTGATCTAAGCAAAAAGGGATCAGAAGAAGAAAATGATGTTGGTCTATTCTTCAGGCGTAAATGTGAGTTCCAACTCACTCTCCTAGCAACTCTGGGCTGGGGACTTGCTGGTCCCTAGTGGGACGTTTTGGTAATTATATATCTTGGAAAGTAGATCCTTATCGTCTGATTTGGTGAACAGCCACTATTAGAAATTTGTATGTGGCCTGGAGGCGTGAGGGCAAACAAAGAGCTGAGTAACTCAGTGCCTGACCACTAAGTACTGCCACCGGGCACCGGCACTGAGGCCATAGTTGCACTGAAGTGGGGGAGGGAGGGAGTCCATCAGTCCTTCAGGATCAAAGAGGTCACAGATGCGCTTGTAGTTGGAAGTGTGCAATGTCTGAAAGTCTGAGTTCCAGTAAGCTAGTGGGAACTCTATGTTGCCAATGATGGGCATCAGGGGGGAGATGGGGTGGTGAGGCCCTTCCCCACCAATACACTGTCCCAGGCTGCCATGGAAGCTTGGGTAACAGGTGATATTTAAACCCCGACCGGGAGTGGTTTTTTTGAGAAGCCAGGGAACCTTCCATATATAAGTTCCAGCTATAAACTGATCAATAAAGCACCAGAGCTCTTCTGCCATTGGTCTTTTCCACTCCACCAGGTAGTGAAGCTGAGCTGCCAAGTAATAAGTGGGGTTGGGGACACCGAGAAGCCCCACTGCCACTGGGAGGTACCCTGGCTGCTTGAGAGGCAGTTTCCCACTCAAGATAAAAGCTTCCAGCATGCGTTTCAGTCTGCCTAGTGTTTGGGAGGGTGGGCTCAGAGGAAGGGTCTGTGCCTTAGGCAATAGCTTCATCTTCACCGTCTCTATACTGCTAAAGGGTCCTTGCCCCCAGGACTCAGGGTCCCTGTGAGCCGTGTTGAGGGGGTCTGCGTAGTTCCATTCGTCAGTCTCCCTCAATGTTGGGAGTATCATCAGCCCAAGATAAGGCATGCCATTGCCCGTCCCGGGGACGGGAAAGAGGTCCACCAGCAGAGTCTTTCCGGTCTGTGGTATGGTCAGGTTTAACAAGTGTGTTTTTTGAATGTTCACTTTATAGCCTGACACCATTCTCAAGGCTGTGAATTCGCTGATAAGGGCTGGGATGGAGGACTGGGGCCAGGTCTGGCAAAGTATTAGGCCATCAGCATACAGAGCTATTTTGTGCTTGTGGCTGCCAAAGGGAATGCCACCAATTTCAGGGTTCATTCTCTCTGAGAATGGCTTCATGTATCGGGCAGAGAGGAGGGGGACAATTGACAACCCTGGTTGATAACACTCACTATGAAAAAAGGTGTGGAAGTAACCTCATTGACCCTCACCCGAGTCATGGGATTCACGTAGGCTGCCCAGTGGGTCTGTGAGTGGGTACTTGAGGGTCTGAGAGGGTGTATCAGTGTATGAGTGGGTCTGTGAGTGGATGCATCATTGTCTGAGTGGGTCTGTGAGTGTGTACATGTGGGTCTGAGTGGGTTTGTGAATGAGTGCATGAGCATCTGAGTGGGTGCATGGCGGTCTGAGTGGGTGCGTCAGTGTCGAAGTGGCTGTGAGTAGGTGTGTCTGAGTGAGTGCACAAGTGCTTGAGTGGTCTGTAACTGGGTGTGTGCGGGTCGGAGAGTGGGTGCATCAGTGTCTGAGTGGGTCTGTGAGCAGGTGCATGAGGGTCTGAGTGGGTATGTGAGTGGGTGCATTAGTGTCTGAGTGGGTCTGTGCGAGGGGGTCTGTGCGTGGGGGTCAGTGTCTGAGTGGGTCTGCGAGTGGGTTCATGAGGGTCTCAGTGGGTTTGTGAGTGGGTGCATTAGTATCTGAGTGGGTTCATGAGTGTCTGCCAGTGGGTTCATGAGTGTCTGAGTGGGTCTGTGAGTGGGTGCATGACAGTCCGAGTGGGTGTGTGATTGGGCTCATGAGTGTCTGAGTGCCTGTATGAGTGAATGAATTAGTGTACGAGTGAGTGTGAATTTTGTTTTAATTTTTTTTTTTGCTTAAACGTGATTAATCTTGATTAATCGCGAACATCGCGCATGGTAAAGAAAAATCGTTTAAACCCATAATTTGACCAAACACCCCTATAACACATTCCTGAGGTCAGGGTACCTCCACCCTGACCCCTAATGCTACTTTTCATTTTGTTTTTCAGCCCCAGGGACCATGTTCCGAGACCTGAAAATGGTGGCCGCAACTTTCTGTTCAGGTTGTGGCAGGTCAATTACAACGTTTCTATGGGTGGCGCATTCCCAACCTCAGATATACAAATTTATTTCTCCTTTAATATCTCTGAACTGATTTACACCTGCACAATCTGTGTACCAACAGCTAGCTTTCTGCCACATTTGGTGTAATTCCGTCTAGTGGCTCGGGCTGTAGTCTTGTTCAAAGGTCCTATGGGAATTAACATGGGAAACACAACTTTTTCTCGGCCCCCCACTTGATGGATCACCCCGAAACTTTCCTGTGGGAAAGTTATAGGCAAGTCAAAAAACCCTTTTTCTAAGGAAACATGGTCCTAACGATAATACCAAAGGGGGCAGCATGTGCAAGAAAGCCGGGATATATATGCAGCAACTACTTTCACCTTGTAAAGACAAAAGGCATGCACACTTCGATGTTGATGGTTCAAACATGACTTTTATTGATCTGCAGTAACCAACCCTATGTGTTTCGGTGACAACTTGTCTTGATTACCAGAGCATGTGATCAAGGTGAGTTGTCACCAAAACTGTAATGGTTGGTTGCTGCTGATTAAAAAAAAAGTCTTGTTTGAACCATAGTTAGGAGTTAGGAGGTGCCAAAATGCTATGCCCTGGACTTCATTACACCTTTTCACAGTCCAGCTTCCTCTCATCTCATTTTTATTTGCAATTTTACATAGCGCAGACATGGTCCAAAGGCACCAGAGCACTTTACAACAGTAGCGGGATACATGGGTTAACAGTGAGTTCCACTTTCAGTAATTAAACTCGGACATTTATATCAGCAGGTGTGTGCAGGCTTTGCCACATAATAAAATTATGGCAGCTGGTTAAAGGCCGTACACAGTTAAGGAATTGCTTTAGATGGTGGGGCTCACATGACGAAGGAAGTTCAGGTCCTGGTGGAGAGAGTACTTAAGTATGGTTGACGTTGATTAACCAAGGTATCTGTTAAATAAATAGGACGAGCTTGAATCCTTTTTGAAGATGACTAAGCAGGTGATTAGGTGGGGAGAGGAAGGCAGAGAGATCAGGATCATTGTATCACTACCAGAGAATGACTGGCTCATGTATCATTCTCATCTGAAGGTGGGGGGTTCGAGCAGCAGAGATTGGGCATTATTGAACCCCTTATTTGCTCTAGAGATTTTCAGTAACTCATCTAGATAGGAGGTTGAAGAGGAGTGCAGCGCCCTGTGGGTACTGCATGCGGTTTTGAATTAGGTCTGCACTTTAATGGGAAGACACTGGAGTGTTATCAGGGCAGGAGAAATATAGTCACAATTCTTGAGACCTAAAAGGAAGCGCCCTGCTACATGTAGTGTTGCTCTTTGTGATCTTAGGTGAACTTTGGTAATGCCTGACAGAAGGGGAATACCTTAATTTAGTCTGGAGAGAATGAGGAACTGCACTGCTTTTTTGAGGTCTTGTTCCGGGATCAAGTGTCTGATGCTCCAAAGTTGCCCATGATGCTGTTGTGCGCTTTTGGCAATGTCTGCAATGTGGCTGCGAAGATTGAGTTGATTGTCAATGGTGATACCAAGTGAAGTGGCAGTCTGAACAATGGCGGTAAGATTAGTCATCCATTCTTAAAACTGGAGTTTTTTTTTTCAGAGGCAAAATCAAAAGAAATTCTGTTTTGGTTGGGTTGAGTTTTAAATGGTGGCTGAGCATCCAGTTTTAAGTCTTTAAGAGTGTGTTTGAAAGCTGGGCAACTTCTTCAAGGGATGCAATTTTCATGTATATTTGGGTGTCGGTGGCGTAGAGATGGAACAGAATCCCTGGTTTTCTGAGAATCGCACACAGTGGCTCTAAGTAGGGTTTAAAGAAGGTTGGGGAGAGGATTGAGTCTTAAGGCACTCCTTCAAGTACGCTGACTGGTCTGGGAAACGAGTTACCCATTTTCACAATCTGGGAAGGGCTGGTTAGGTATGAGGAGATCATCAAACATAGGGGGGGACAGGGAGATTAATAAGGTCCAGTGCACAGCCTCCCTAACTATAACACAAATCAATAAGGTACACTGTTCCTAGAGGGGAAAAGAAAAGAACATGGGTCCTAGAGACACTTCTGTAATTAGAAGCAAGGGCCCTCACCCACCCAATAGATGTCATGCTTCATCATAGGGCTCTCTCCTCGTCAGACTGGTGCTGCAATGTCTGACGGGTCCCACAAGGGGGCTCTTTGCTGGAGATCTTGAATTTGAAGTGTGTGCCATGATAATTCATTCCAGTGGGGATTAAGTAAACCCACCGTCAGAAGAGAGCAGGAGAGTATGGAATTAAAATTGGCTCAAGAACTGCGACAGGGATGATTTAATTTAGACCTTGAGAATCTTGGTCAAGATTAAAAACACAGGAGAGAAGGAAAGGAATGATGTTCCGACACTCTAACAATGCAAAAGAGCTATAAGTGACGGTCTCCCTCTAGCTGTAGTATGAGGTCAACATGTTTCGCGCCTTATAAGTCTATACGGATCACGTGGCGCTTCATCAGGACCAAAACAAATAACTCCTAAGCTACCCTACTTTCCCTAAGCTAATTATGAAGGGCAAATCGTAACTTACATAAAATGCTACACAACTCGTGGCCTAAATAGGGGAGAACCTGTGAACAGAAAAAATACAAAACAAATTGTATAGACAATACAGTATATATCGTCGAAATGCATAACACACATAATAGTGTTGTGACACTCCGTGTTAATGTGCTACCAAGCTAAATGTGACAAAACTCCCAATTAGATATTTCTTACCCTCCTAATTTGGGGACCAGGTTCCTTGTGAAAATGCGGCCACTGGACTGATGTCACTATGTAAATCATAGAAGCATCAGTGGTTAATGCACAAAGAAACAGCAATAAAGAAATGGTAGATAAACATACATCTTGCTATGTAGCTAATATTGGGAAAAGGTATGCCCATTTAGAAAAAGGAAGTCAAAAGGAATAAGAGTTTTGCTGTCAGAAAGCAGACTGAAGTAAGGCCATTGTAGCCTGTACAGACGATAGCCTGTACAGGTTTGACAACTTGGGAAGTAATAAAATAAATGTAAAAAAAATGATGGCAATGTAGTACGTCGATAATTAAGTAATCCAACATTGGGTTCGATAATATCACTCCGTACATGCAGAAAACGGAGTAGAGCTCTGTGCAAACGGTGCGGTACGATGCTCCAATCTGAACTAAAAAAAATCGCTGATTAGCCTCCTGTCGCTAGTGTGACATGAAAGGCTGGTAGTTTAGCAGAGGGTAGTCATACTCAGGTGAGAGGGTGTTAGTCTCCATTCTTTATCACATTTTCTGATAAGCTTTCTTTCTTTCTTTCTTTGTAAACTTTTTTTGAGAACAAAGCACTCAAGGGTTTTGGTCTAGATAATCTGCACTTCTGAGTTGCACATTTGTCAATAAGGGATTCCATGCAGGAGTTACACTTGTCGGTGGCCTTGTTAATATCAAGATGAGGTGTAAGCAAGATTCGAGTAGAAAGGGCCATGACAGCTGTGGCTTCTCTGTCAAGGCTGGATATGTCTCTGAACCATATTTTCTCTTTCAGGGGTTGCCAGGATGTTTTGTCATAAGAGCCGGATAGGGAGAACGGGATCTGCATGTGGTCAGACAAGTCAACTGGAATGGGGTCATATGACTTGAGGTTGGAGGAATTGGAGATTATCAGGTCCAGAGTGGCCCCCTTATGGTGTGTGGGTTTATGACAGGGTTGCTGGAGATCACTGGCTTTGAAAAAGGAGGCAAAAGTGTCCACATAGCTGCTACACTCCCCTCCCTAGCAGACGTTGAGGAAAGGAGATAGTTTTGCCCGAGCTCATTAAGTTGAGTGGTGAACTGAATCATGCATTCCTCAATGAAAGTGTTTTTACCCGATGGATAGAAAATCACATTCAATCTGATGATGGAGGTAGTGGATGTGGACAGTTCCACTGACATGCATTCGAAAGACTGAAAATGAGTCACTGGGAGTCCTTCATCTCAATGAGTTTCTGTGAATAAGAGCGATATTTCCGCCTTGTCTATCTTCTTGGTTGCAATGCAAAATGGAGCAATTGGGAGTAGAAGGTCTAGAGTACCGTTAGATGAGTTAAGCCACATTCTGTGAGGATCAGAATGTCAAGATTATGGGCCAACATAGAGTCCGATATCTCTAGACAGTGTTTGACTGTAGACCAAAATTGTGTAACAAGCAGTTCTGGAAGAAAGTGTTCTCTTTCTGACTTGGCTGTTCGGGGAGGGTAGCTGGGATTTGAATTAAATTAAGAGGAGATGATTGTATACCAAGAAGGTGTGTGAAGGTCTGACTGCGGTCTGAAATGATGGTGGAAATCGGGAAGCCAACGGAAGGAAGAGAGGGGGCAGGGGTAATGGAATTTGAAATTGTTCACCTCTCTAGGAGACGGAACAGATCTGAGTTGTCTAGGGGAGATTGTGTCAGTTTGGGTCTGGGTAGACCGCTATCTTTCGGTATGCTAGAAGATTGGGGGGAGAGGGACTATGGGGGGCTATAAGGAGGTGGGTGCAGCAACAAGAGGATAGAAAATTGCTTAGATGGAATTTAGCTGAAGTAAGAATGTCCATTCTTAAAGCGAGATGTCAGAATAAGGAAAGTAGCTTGATAAATGGAGGCCAGTTATGCTCATTATTTATGAGAGGACTGGGGTGGTCTGTCATGGAAGGACACTGAAAGTCTGAGGTGCAGGTTGGGGGGGCGGCTTATATTGTTGGTATTTGGTGTTGAAAGATTTTAGGGGCGGGGGCAATAAAGGTGGGGAGCGTGATGGAGGCTTATGGGGAGGGGAAAAGTGTAGGGGAGGATACCCAAGGGGGAGAAAATGGTTTGTAGGAGGTTGGAGAGTAACGATATCCAGATGGTCAGTTAGAGGGGTGTTCAAGGTCAGGTGCTGGCAATGAGCTATGGGTTGTGGGGGCATATCAGGTTCCAGGAGAGTCCAAGGTGGGAGGGTTTGTTAGGGTGGATTATAAGCGGAGGAGGATGTTGAGGGGAGTTAGAGATGAACAGAGAGAGGTTGCATGGAGGATCGCAGGAAGTTTTGAGGGTGAGATAAATAAAGTTGATCATGGTCAGGGTTGTGTTGTTTGGAACAGGATTTTCCCATTGTTGTAGGTGTAGATAGAAAGGTTGCCAGACAAGCCAAAGGGGGAAAAGCATTTGAGTTTCTGTCCAAAATGGATATTAGGGAGAGAGGAGGATTGGAAAAAATGTGTAAGGACCTTGTAGTGTCCTGCATGAATTAGAATGGAACCTTTCAGTCTCCCTGAGGACTCCATATCAGTGTGACATAATCGCTAGAACAGAATGTAATAAAAGCTAGGTTTTGAATTACTGATTTGAGAAGTATACACAGAGGAATAAAGAAGTGTGCTTTACAACTCGGTGTGTGGCCTAGCTATTCAGTGGGTACCAGGCTAGGGAAGGTGCTACAACTGGTGACAACGTAGGGGAGAAGTAATCTGAAGAAGAAAATGCTCTTGTGGAGAGTTTGCCTTGGGCCAAGCAAACTGTCTGCCATGTGTGCCTTCGTGGAAGTGCTGAGTGGAACGTTGTCGTGTGTGGAGTCAAAGAGCAACTCCAGCTGGTGTGAAAGGTGAATGGAAAGAAAGCTTCATGGAAAAATCTACGCATCATTATTCAAGAAACTATTACCAAGATACTACAAAAAGATACTGCATTGTCACGCAAAATAAAATTATACAATATACTGAGTGTTAAAACTGAAGGCAGATTCCAACAGGTTTACAAAGCGCACTTAAAGATAATGATCAGATATTGAATAGTGCTGGCTGATAGAACAAGTAAACAAGAAGCATACTGTTATCACTCTTACCGGAGTCTTGATAAGTGGAGTATTACAACATCAACACCAGGTGGGGACACCCAAGAAGAAGCACAGATATTATGCTTACTGAGCTGTCCAATACCTGAAACAGCATACCATCAAAGCTGCCGGGTGGCAGCTCATACCAACTCCAGATGTCTCCATGAGTGACAGGCCTCTGATGGAGACCAAGAAGAAGGTAAAAACCCCAAAGACTGTCCTGGATGACCTGGAGGCTGAAACATTGTCGAGCCTCAGTGATGATCCAGATTCCCAGGGAGAGTCGAAGGCATTTGACAGAGCTCCACCCATGACGTCAGCCACTCCCATAAACAGTTACAATACTGCCACTTTCCACAAAAAAACATCACCATCATTTGACACTGCCAAAAATCAAACCATTGGAGATAGATGGACTGCATGGATAAAGACATCTGAAGACTTCATAAATATACTTGAAGAGACTAATAACAGGAAGATTACTAAATAGTTAAAAAAAATCTTGCTGGTGATGGTGTGAAAGAAGTCATAGAAAAAATGCCAGCACTCTTTACCACAGCCTTTGCATATCTGACCAATGGCAGGACACTTTCCTTCATGTAGAAACATGAATCCATACCTGAAACACAACTTCTGTTTATGTGTAGACATCACTTTGTGTCCCTCAGTCTTTTGTTTTGAATTTCTTTTCACGCTCATGACTGACTCGCTCTGGGCAACTCCGCCCTCCATCTCAACGGCTTGTCTGTCATCATTATTCTGTGCTCACCCTCCGGTAGCTTGGCACAGAGCAGGCAGGCTTAACTTAAGAGACAACGTGTAACATATCTGTGTAACACACACACACTCCTCCCCCACCCACACACAAAAAGGCTCTCCACACTAGTTTAGAACAAAGAATATCTGAGTAAAATGAGACAGAAATGACAAACATCCAATCAGTAGAAGTTGAAATATGCATATAAATCCCAAAACAGTGCATAGAAGTTAATAGGGCTAAAAGGTTACTTGAGATCACAACAAACTAGGGCAAATGCAGAGTTCAGGCCGACTGTGGGTCAGATACATTTCCAGTAAAGTCCTGCTGAAGTTTTACCTTCTCAGTTTGTTGCGAATAGTCCGTTTACTGGTGCGAAGATCCACCGGGCATCTGGGACTGACTGGCTGGAGCGAGGAGAAGAAATTGCACTGCTTGTGCTGATCTTTTGTGTGAATGATGGGGTTCCAGATGAGAAACCCAAAGGCTTGATTTGAAAAGCAAAAAGAGCAGAAAAACCACTTCCAAGGACCCAGGACAGGATAGGTGCCTCCTGGTAATCAGACATTGATTGAAGACGGATCCAGGAGCTGTAGCAGGAGAGTTGGAAGAAGAAGTCTTTTGTGTACTTGAGACTTCAGAAAACTGGAGGCAAGCCAGCAAGCCGTTAGAGTCACTCTGGTTTCAAGTGAGATGGGATAAGCATCTTGTCCTGAAGAGGCAGAGATCAGCAGGGGCAGATGGGCAAAGTGTTGAAGCAGTTCTTCAGAACAGCCAGTCAGGCATAGTAGCAATCCTTGTAGCACAGCAGTCCTTACTCCAGCAGAGTTCTTCCCAGGTCTAGTAGTGTACTGATTTGGTAGGTTCAGAGATCTAGTTCTTACATCCAAATGGGCCTTTCGAGTGGGGATGACTTCAAAGAAGCTCCTTGATGTGCACAGGTCCTCCTTTCATCCCGGCCCTAGCTCCATACAATCGGGAGGGGTAATCAGCACTTTTTTGTGGGGACAGGTACTTCCCAATTCATGTGTACATGTCAGCTCCTCTCTACCCTTCATGCCCAGGAAGGCCTATCAGAATGCACATGAGTGCTCAGGCACACCTTACCTTCCTGTGTTTGTGGTTGTCTAGCAGGAATGCACAACGTGTAGATGTCAGCTACTCCAGACGTGTATTGGAGCCAGGATGAGCAGAGAAATGCCCACATTCTAATAGTGGCATTTCTAAAATAGTGATGTTAAATGCGACTTTACCATTTCAAGAGGATTTATCATTACCATTTCCATGATATGAAACAAGATGTAGCTATTCCTTTCTGATCAGCTTAATAGTATGCTAAGGAATTCCCAGTGCTGGTCTATGAGAAGAGTAGGCCTCACAGTAGTGAAAAATTATTTTGGTAGTTTTATACTACCAGGACACGTAAAACTTAAAAGTACATGCCCTGCCTTTTACTTACATGGCACCCTGCTCTGTGGGGTACTTACGGCCTACCTTAAGGATAACTTAAAAGTAATAAAGGGGGGGGGGGTTTAAGGCTTGGCAAGAGCTTTTAAATACCAAGTCGAAATGGCTGTGAAACTGGCATGCCTGAGACATGTTTAAAGGACTACTCAGGTGGGTGGCACACTAAGTGCTGCAGGCCCACTAGTGGCATTTAATTTACAGGCCCTGGGTATATGGTATACCACTTTACAAGGGTCTTACAAGTAAATTAAATTTCAATTGTGGATACACTAATGTTACCATGCTTAGGGGAGAAGCAAATGCACTTTAGCACTAGTCAGCAGTGGTAAAGTGCTCAGAGGCCTAAGGACAAAAAAATAATTCAGCAGAAATCCAAGGGGTAAAAAGGTTTGATGGTAACATTGCAGAAAGGACGATTTCCAACAACTCCCGAATGTAAAATAACATATTGTGGGCTATGCTAGTAGACGTTGTATCAAACAGAACGTGGTTACTCACAGCCTGAGAAGGAAAGTTTGGCTGTAGTATAGGCTTGTGAACGTTTCCATGTATTCCTGTATGGAAAGCTTTTTGAGCAGGTGACAGATCATCAAGCCTTGCTGACCATCTTGTGCAATCCAAGAGCCAAGATGCTCCTCGCATTGAATGAGGGGGGCTATGACTGCAAGAGTATGGCTATAGAATTGTGTATCGACCAAGGAAGGATCAACATCCTGCTGACTACTTTTCAAGAGTGCCTATTCAGGGTCATGTCACTCCATCCAAAACAGCTGAGGCCTTCATCAATTTCATTGTCAAGTCAAGTACACCCAGCTGCTTTGTCATTAGCCCAAATTGTCATTCTTACAAGTCATGATATTGACCTGCTTAAAAGACATAGGGGCCTTATTTAGAGTTTGGCAGATGGGTTACTCTGTCACAAATGTGCCAGATATCCTGTCCGTCATATTACGATCTCCATAGGAAATAATGGAATCAGAATACAGTGGAATGGATATTCGCCACATTTATGACAGTAATCCCATCCCCAAAACTGTAACTCAGGCCCAAATATACACATCAGTTGTGGAATGAGCACATCCAACCCCTCAGTAATGATAGAGAGTTTCAAAAGTAAAAGAATGTTAAAGATGAATTGTCCATAACTCTGGAAGGCTTTTTTACTGCAAGGATACTTATTCAGGAGAGTCTACAACAAAAAGTGATAGAATTGCCTCATAAAGGACATTGTGGTATTGCTGCTATAAAGAGAGTTTGCAGAGACAGAGTTTGTTTTCCATACTTAGATGAAAGAGTAGAAAATTAAGTCAAGGCCAGCCACGTATGCAATTGCCTGTCTATCAAAGATACTCATCATACTCTGAACTTGTCAGAACTGCCTAAACATGCCTGGGAAAGAAGAGCCATCTAATTCTTTGGTCCACTTGATAACAGCCATAATGTAATGGCGATTGTAGATGAATATACTCACATTCCATTGGTCGAAGATCTATCATCCACGACACATGAGCAAGTAGGAGGCAAACTTGATGCCATCTTTAGCAACATGGGGTTTACCAGCCATTGTGAAGTATGACAATGGTCCACCCTTCAACAGTAGAGAATTTAAATAATTTCTGGAGCATTTCAACATAAATAATCAAAAGATCACACCCTTATGGCCACAGGCCAAAGGACTTGTTGAGTGTTTTATAAGCATGCTAAAGAAAGCACTGCCTCCTTCAATTCTTGAGAAGCTCAGTCTAAAAACAAGACTGAACTCTACTTTACAAGCTTATCGTTTGACACTCCACTCAACCACAGGTAAAAGTCATGGGACTTTGATGTTTGGGATAAAAGCAAACAAACACAAATGATAGACTGAATGCGGAACCAATCAAACATTCACCCCCAGTCACAGATCTGGGTTTAATCCATCAATTCTTTTGCTCACCATGCCACCCCGGTTTGGACCCAGCCATATGCAAATCAGTCTTGACCCTATTGCCCATGGGAACAGTCCAGCCTGAACTGCCAGGCCAGGTCCTCCCTGGACCAGAAACAAGCATCCAGGGACCGGTTTCAGGGTATCATCCTTCATCAGCCAGGCTAGCTTGAATTCAGTGGCATAGTGAGCCCGGGACCCACGTCTGGGCATACCCGGCGCACTTATGGCAACAAAAGCAAACAAACACAAATGATGGATGGAATGCGTAACCAATCAAACATTCACCCCCAGTCACAAATCTGGGTTTGATCCATCAATTCTTTTGCTCGCCATCCCATATTTGGGACAGCACTGGCAACCAAGTTATTTCAATGGACCACAGAAAAAGATAGCAAAAAAAAAAACTGATTTGTACAAGGGACTAGGTTCAAAAACAGAAAATAAAAGTGTATGCAGACAATAGGCGACACGCAACAGACCTCACATTCCAAAAAGCAGACTTGGTGATCGCTCCATAGTTATGGAAAAGAAAATCTGATGTTCCTTACAATGCTGAACCTTTTCAAGTAGTGTCTACCAAAATACACATGGTGGCTGCCCAATGACCTAGGAAGTCCCTTACCAGAGACTCTTCTCACTTCATACCTGTGCTTCATCGGTCTCCAACTCGACATGGTGAAAGAAAGACTAAATTTGAAACCTCAGTGACCGTTGCTGATTCCTTACCATCCTTGACAATCTCCGAAATTGAAGACAAGTGTTTACAGCTTCTAGTAACCAGATCAGGTTGACAGACCAAAGCGCCAAGAAAATAATTGAAGAGATACAGTTGTACATGTTTCTAGTTACATAGAAATGTGTGTCTGGCTCATGATTTTCTAAAAATTTGCTATTTTTCATTTAATAGAGGGGGGAGATGTATTGTCCTGCATGATTTAGAACTGAACCTTTCTGGCTCACAAGAACTCCATATCAGTGTGTGTAATCACTAGAATAGAATGTAATGAAAGCTTGGTTTAGAATGTTGGCGTTCACAGGTACACACAGAGCAATAAATATGTGTGATTTACAGGTCTGTGTGTGGCCCAGTCATTCAGCAGGTACCAGGCTGGTGAAGACGCTACAGAACTGATCTACAGCTCAGTGTTGTATGTGAAGAGGAGGCGGTCGGTATTGAGGGTGCCTTTGTGTTGGCAATGGTACTGATCTGCAAGGAGGATTTTTGGAAAATCTCTCAAAGTCCTGGGTTTCAGATTTTTCAATGCATATTTGGAAAGATTTGGGGGAATGTGATCTTGATTGCATAGGTGCCAGATCTGGATAGGTGTGATGGATGGAGGGGGCTTGAGGAAACGGTTGTCAGCATCATTTGGGGGGCGATACTGGTTGGGAAGTTTTAGGTTTGACCTAGACATCCATTGCTAGGTATAGATGGGAGTCCGCGGTCGTCTGCAGCCTTGTGAAGCACACTGTGATCCTTAGGGATAGAAGGTGACCACGTGTAATAGTCTTTTGTAGAACAATAGCTGGGGCAAGGATTAGGATCCTAATGCCATCCCACCTGCTGAGCTGGTGGGATAGGACAGTTTTCTAGAGTTGGTTGGACTTATTTTGTTGAGTCAGCAGGCTGGACACTATGAGCCAAGCATAACAGAATGCCCCCTGAAATTCAACCAGGTTCCTAAGGTCTGTAATTTTATTTATAGTTCGCGATCTACTCATTAGGCAAACTGACATCATGGAGACGTCTGCTAAAAGCGGTGACAGCTATGCTTTTATACACTTCCCATGTAGCATTAATGCATCTGTCAGGGGATTTTTACGTTGATTGGTGAAGAACCGAAATTGCTTGGAGCGTTCACCTGCTCTACAAAATAAACAAATTAGCAATGAAGCTTTGAAAAGTCACCTCTGGGCGTCATGACTGATGGTGGAAATGCCCTTTGTGACATTTTACACTTGTAACTCAGACAGTTCATTATACAGCGTGATTCTGGGGAAAAACGCGCGAACTCGGGCTAATTCAATCACACAGGACCGAAAAGCCTGTTGTGAAATGTTTAGCAGGATGTTATCGATTGGGCGCAGTGGCAGATGGCTGAGCCAGACTTCCACTACGTTGAACTTTATTCGAGGCACGCAGGTGTTTACATTTTTTGTCTAACACACAACAAGCCTAGCAGAACGGCAGAGACTGCTAAATGGTAAATATCTGGCACAACACCGGTTTGCTGCCTTATGTGGGTTGTTGGGAAATAATCAATTATAATTCTATTGGGAAATAATAAAGTATCATTCTAAATGCTTTCACTCGTCCTATTGACAGGACAGATTTCTCAACCACTATCGATTTTGTAGGTCACTGATTAATCAAAAAGATAAGCAGAAGACTGATCCAACTTTTTTATCGAAATATGTGGAAAAAATGCAGTTTCAGCAACTGGCAAACATAAATACAAACACAAATTCATTCTAAGCTGGCAAAGAAACGAATCGACAAAATTCCTAACAAAATTGTTAGAATTGCAAACCTTTAAATAGTATGCAGTAGAAAAAAGAACAGCTTTTCCAATCAGAGCTGTGTTCTGGCCACTTACTTTTTTCCTTTAAATGGTAAGAGGGCTACTTATTTATTTTACTTCAAGTTTATTTTTAAAGTGCTACCGATGAACCACATCCCATAATGGCAACACCAACTTTTCAAGAAAAATAATAGCTAGATACTCTGAAAACGAGCACTGGCAAAGCGAAACTGGGGGGGTTTTTATGTTGGAAATATCATAGAAAGCACACAGTATAGCATGCTGCAATAGTGGCTGCTCTCTGCATACTCCTCTGTCAACCCCTGTTATGCTTCCTGCATCCTACGAAGCTGAGGAAAGGCAGTGCACGAGACCACTGGCTCACAGGGGCGGCTCCGCCATAAGGGCGGAAGAGCATTGCATCTTCCCCTCCCCCCGCCTGCCAGCAGCAGAAGATGCAAAGTTTTCACCACAAAGGAATAATAAACTAGGTTGTTATTTGTTTGTGGTGAAAGGGGCGGGCGAAGGGGTTGACAGCCTCGGAGGGGAGTGCACAGAGCACTCCCCTCATAGCGCCAGTGTGTTTGGCCGGACAGCTTGGGCTGGCCAAACACACATTCGCTGTAGGCTCTCTCCAGCCCAGCTGCAGACAGCCTACACAGGCTCCCAGTCTGCCTGGGAGCACCCTGGCTGGGCGCTCCCAGCCAATCCTGACGCTGCTCTAAGCAGCGTCAGGACTGGCACAGGGCCGGATGGGAGCCTGTTCCTGCAGTGACCATGAGGGAAAGAGGAGCAGCGCGTCATGGCGGCTACAACAGATGAGGTAAGTTTTTTTTTTCTTTATTTCTTTTATTAGTAAATGCCCTGCTCCCCCCATTCCCCGCGAGCCGCACCCGCCTCACCTGCTCTTTTAAACAGGAGTGAGTCGTGACTTCTGGCTCATCTTTCCTCCAGACCCCTCACCCGGAGACCGTGTTACGGCACCAACACTCAGCGCATCTCACTTGCCAGCACGTGCTAAGGTCTCCACAGCGCCTCACTTGTCAGCACGTGCCGAGGTCTCCAAGCATCATAGGCGGTCTGAGGGGGAGCCGCCATGCGGTCCTGCAGCCCTGAGGAATACCACTGCTCCTGCAACAAACCCAGCATGTACTGCAGCATTTTGCGTTTCATGCAGATGCAGAATCTTTTGTGTGAGAAGCCACTAGTAAAGGACAGCAATATGCTCCAATTTAGTATGGCACTGTAGGGGTGTACAGTAGAACTTACCGCAGCTGTGAAAGTGTGAATCCCTCCACATCCCCACTTACACTGAATAATGTCTCTATGAAAACGTGCTAATGTCAACATCCACAGAAAACACGTTACATTTGTTAAAACTTTGCATGATGAATAAGTACAGGAGATTATTTGTATCTAACCTATTTTTCGGCAAATTCTAGGACCTAGCAATATGACCTTTGTTTTGTCATAATTAGTTTCTGACCACTTATTTTTATCCATTCTATTTACAGTGTTCCTGCCACTAACATGAAACTTGCTTGAACCACGGCCCACAAACAACTCTGTATCACTTCTGCGCATGGGTACAAATGCTGCTCAGCGGCAAAAGAAATTTATATTGAATTTTATAAAGTTGTTTAACATTAAAGAGGACAAAGGGAGCTCTGCATGACTTCAAAATCAAATGGCTTAATGGCTGACTCACACCATCTGCTACATCCATAAAATGGAGAAGGAATCAGCTCAGTGCGGATTCACAAAGACTTCCACCTGTGCACAAAGTTTTGAGAAGAAGAAAAGCATTGGTGATATATCAAAGAACCATGATAAATGTAGCATAATGAAAGTTGAAGAACCTCCTAATCTGCAGTTGCCATTAGGTAGTCTAGTATAGCTGTAAATATCAACGCATCATGTCAAGGGCAGAACGCAGATTGATTAGCATCAGGAATCTCACACTCTTGACACAATCACCACGGGCCCTGTTACAGACAGGGTGCACCTTTCCTGTCCGTGCCACGGCACACCTTAAAGCAGGTGACTGGTGCAAACATACAAAGTGGCGCCCTGTTAGGAATTATCTTCTGTCCTCAGGACAGCCGTGAACTCACGCTGCACTTTGGGTAGCTCATTCAGGAGAAATGCAGAGCAGCTGTTTAAAAGCTGCTCTGTGTTTCTCTGTGCATGCAGCAGCCTGCCTGCAAGTGGATATCTGAGGGGCCCATGGGACCCCCTTTCATTCCTGCGGAGGGCTGCTTTCAGGTGGCGCACTGAAAGTGTGCCAGTGCGCCTCCTAGAGGAATGTTTGCCCTGTGCACCCACGATGGTAATAGGCTGGGGTGTGGAGGCAATGAAGTGCACCAATGAGATTCCCTCATTATGCATTGGGCCATGCCCCATGCGAATGAGGAAACACTAGGGTTGCCAGACGTCTCAGATTTCCCCTGACAGTCCCTGTTTTCAGTGGACTGTCCCAGCGTCCCAACGCTTTTCTTAATTTTAAATCCATGTATCAGTTTTTGGGACAAAGGTCAAGCCATTCTGCAGAGTAGAAACGTATGCTCTTTCCACTGGGCCCCTCTAATGTATGAAATATGTTATACCTGTTTATTTCCTGCAGTGCAGATCGGCTGCATGCTCCTAGCAGAGGGGAGGCAGAATGGAAAGGAGGGCAGGAGAGCCCAAGGTGGACATTCTACCCTAGCTAATGTAGCCTAGTGTGTGTGAATACAAGTGTGTGTGAAATGCAAGGACAGGGTGTGGATCATGGAGGTTTTAGAGTTAAAAGTTTATTTACCTGGAGTCACTTGGGCCCCTTTGTAGGGTATAATGATGAAACATGGGCGCAATTTTAGTGTAGACTGCCATGGTGTATCCATTTGAAAGAAGGTACGACTTTTTACGTTTTTGTAAGCTGACTATATCATACTGTTGACTCAAGGTGTTGCTTGAAAACTGTTGAGTAGCTTATTTGTTGATAAAAGGCCTTGAGCATCAATGCATTTTAGTCTACTTAATCATGCGAGTTCTTATTGCGATTTTTGCTGGCAGTAAACATAATGCGTTTGACGCAATGAGCTTCATAACTTCAAATCATGCTATGCAGATGTCAGTTGACTTTGACCGGTGTCCTATAAGTTAATCATTTAAATCAATTCTGCAAAACAGGCATCAATGTGCATTATCACAAGGGTCAAACGGTTATCAGCCAGTTGGCCATGGAATGTGTGCTTCAAAGCAGGTGGTTACAGATAATGCCCCATGGGGTACATATTGTTTATGATTTTCAAATGCAATAGATTAGCTAAGTATGTATTTAATAAAACAAATAGCGAATCAGAAATAGATTCTATGAGTTATTTATACCTATCATGATATTCTCCTTTTACTTTGGAACTCATTCTCGAAAGTCAACAAGGACCTGCCTACACCATTTCAGGCCGCATTGTGAGCCTGACAAACCCCATAGCAGCTAAGGTGGCAATAAGCCATGGGGCCTCCATGAATCCAGTTCTAGATAAAACAACAGGTGGAGCCTTGAAAAAAGCAAGTGCACTGATTAACTTAAAAAAAGGATAGCAAGCCATATACTACAAAAATAGGAATAGAAGTTAGAAACATGCCACCACATAAATGAGGCAGGCAATGTGCTTAGAATAAAAATGACAAAAGTAAAAGCAAGTAATGCACAGAATTTCAATGCAATAGTACTGGTGCATCCTAGAAGACAATCAGACCAGGCACAGAAAGCATTTTTAGTTGTAATGCACAACACAGAAAATGTGTTTCAGCTTCGTGCAAAGAAAATATACTATTTTATTTGTATAACTGTAACCTAGAGATATAGTGAAAACTATGGTTGCTAACAAAAGTCACACGCAGAAACACAAAACACACTAACAAACTATAAAAAATGTAAAGGAAAAACACTTGCTAAATAAGCCCAGGGACACCAGACCAGGAACTGAAGCACAATTCCTTTTAAACAGATGCACAAATGTAATCAGGCAAAATACCATCATTCAAAGTGCAAGAGCGCAAATGGTTTAAGTAGGTTGACCTGCTGCCCCATGAGGGATGCTATGGAGGGCAGAAGCTAAAAATCCATGTCTGTTTAACTGCCAAGGGATAAAGAGAGCTCACTTACACCCTCTGTCTATGTACATATGTATGCATATATTTTATTTATTGTTTTGATTACACATGGATGGTGAATTCAGTGTCATCTAGGCCACCCCAGACCCTAGGCATATGGCTGTCTCCAAGCTGAGGTGGCATGGTGAGCGAAAAGCGATGGACTGGGATGCAGCACAAGCAATTACAAGTGGCTGAGATTAACTCAAGCAGGTGCAAGAGGTACGCCCAGACATTGGTCCTATGCTCATTGTGCGCCTGGAAACCAAGATATAGCTGACCGATGAGCCCTAATTAGGGAAAAATCAGTCTCAGGTTGCTTGTGTTCCAGTTCAGGGAGGACCTGGCTCGGCGTTCTAGCTGGACTGTTCCTATTGGAGCAGGCTCAATACTAATTTTCATATAGCTGGGTACAAACTGAGGTGACATGAAGAGAGAAAAATGATGGACTGGATGCGGCTCAAGCGGTTGCCAGCGGCTGAGATTAATTTAAGCATTCCATATCTCTCTTTGTTATTGTTAGAGTTGATGCCCTTAGTGTGATGAGTATGACCAGACAAGTGTCCCATGCTCACTGGTATGGGAACAAAGCTATACCTGATTGAGAGGGTCAAGACTGATTTCCATTTGCAGGGGCCAAACTGAGATGGAAAAACGTGATGGACTGGGATGAGGGCCCGAGTGACTGCCAGTGGCTGAGATTAATGTAAGCATTCCATCCAAGATCTTGTTGTTGCAGCATGCATCTGACCTAAGGCAGCATTTAGGTATATTTAGGAAGTGGCTGTATTGACAGGATCACTCATTATGGTGCTTCCTTCTTGCTAAGCAATTTAAAATAATCAGCTTCACTCCTACTTCCTGCTATATGTCACTAATCCCCCAAAGTCTTATAGGGTGTATGTATGTGGTATTTGAATAGCTAGACAAAAGGCAATGCAGAGCAGTACAGTGTCAAAGGCACAGCGAACAAGTGATTGGAAAAGTAGCTGGGTCTGGGAGCAGAAGTTGACTGTTAATGCATCACAATCTAGTGTTCTTTCAAGAGGCACGTCTTTAGTGCTTTCCTAAACTGGAGCAGGGTTGGCCTGATGAAAATGGAGACATTGTGCCAGATCCTGGTGCATAGTTGGAGAAGGACTATTGCCCTGTTTTTTCTTTTCTGCACTTCTTTGCCTCCGCCTTACAGTATCCTGGCTGCCTGTGTGCTGAGAGGAACTAGAGATGGTGAACTTGTCATCCAGATATGAGGGGTTACTGGGCGCATTAATTTGGTAAATGATGCATCCATTTCGAATACGGTATGGGGTGGGAAAGGGAGCCAGTGGAGTTACATCAGGATGGGGGGTGGAAGAAGGTTGTCCATTTTCTTGGCAGCGTGTACTTTAATGGTGAGGTTGATTTCCAGGATGAATCCAAGTCACATGGCATCAAGTGACCATCAAAGTCCATGCCACTAACTCAGGTTTGGACTAGTTGTTGTGTGGAAATAACATGAATTCAGTTTTGGTGGATGAAAGTTCAGATAGGTACAGGATGCCCAGGTCTGGATGAGGTGCAGGCACTGTTTGCAATGTAGGATGTCTGGAATGGAGGGGACTTTCAAGCAGAATTGTGTATTGTTGGTATACTGGTGAATTTTGATGCCGTTATGAGTGAGGAGGGCTTGAAAGAGATCCACATAGGATTTGAAGAGGACAGGGAACAAGACAAAACCCGGGTACCTGGTTGGATAGGAAGGGGCAAGCCCATGTCAGATGCTGCCAATGAATCTCATTTGAGACTTCAGTTTATGGCTGAGGGAATGATGGTCAACGCTGTTGAAGGCAGAGGTCCAACAATGTTAGGAGGCAATTATTATCTTTATCTGTGGCCAAGAAGCTGTGGTCTGTGTTGTGGAAGGGAGTAATCAGTGCTGCAGAGCGTTCTGAAGACCGATTAATGGTCACACACCGGATGGCTGACAGTGACATGGTCTTGGAGTTGAGGGTAGATTAAATTTTTAATGATCTTACTGACGGCAAAAGGCGAGTGATGGGCCGCTAATTTAGAGAAATCATCAGAGACTAGTGTGGGTATCTTAAGGAGTTGGAGAATCTTGCTACTTTCGAAAGCTTAGAGAAAGATGTTTCGAGGGAGGCACTTACAATGGTGAGTAGGGGTTAGAGATTTTAAGAGGATTGTTTTGATTAAGGGCAAGGTTAATACATTGTCTCCATCTTAGGTTTGTGAAATAGGGTTTAAGTATGATTATTGCGTGATACTACGGAAAGGAGTGGGTCTAAGTGGAGCACCAGACACCGATGTTGACAATCTGCTGGATCTTCTGTATTTTTTCATTGACAAAATAGTTGAAGGAATTGCAATGCTCTCTAAAATATGATCAGTACCATCAGGTAACGGGTTGTTAAAAAAGTCTTTTGCTACAGTTGGCAGCTTCGCTCATAGGGATGGTATACTACTTAGCTTTGACTGATGTATAACAGCATCCAGGAGCAGTTTTGCTTTCATTTACTTCCCTATCTGCAGATGTGCGTTTGTTGTCAACGCAGTCCTTGCAGCCATAGGGTGCTTAAGAATTTGAGTGGCACACAAGTGTTCTGGTTGGAGTATAGATTTTCACGCTTTTTCCAGAAAAGTACTCAAGTGCTGTATAACATGGTATAAATGGTCAACATATAACAAGCAGAACTGGCGGAGCAAGCGAATAGTTTTGAGATTTAGGTTGGAAATGGAGAAACCTTTGAAGGCTCTGAAGGTTTGTTGGTCTATTTTGGGATGATAGTAACAGACAATATTATTATCCAGCTCAGTTGAATCAATGTTAATTATGCAGAAAGGGTTCAAAGAGGCAGACTGGAGTTTGTACCTCAGCTTTCATTCAGTTCTGCTCAGATGGAAGTAAGCCCACTATCATTCTTCAAACACCAACCTCTATAGTGTCCACATTATCAATTTAAACATGTTAAGAATAATTTGCATTGCCTTAAACATGTATTTTATGGCAATGCCAAAACCGCTATGAAGAGAGGTGAAGACTGATTTTTTTGTGAAATTAACAAGAGCTGCAATGTTTTCACATTTAAATCACTAGAATGTGCGCTTTTAAAAGTGAATGAGTAAAATGTACACATGCCTCACTTTTCAGGGGTTTCTCATTTCTCATCCAATGGCTTGCCAAAACTGATGTACGGAAGTGGTAGGAACTATAGTTTCCTAATTAGGACTGAGGTTAGGAAAAATAAAGATAGTGTGAAACCCGCAGATTCAGTGCACTTTGGGGGCTCACGGTGCCTCTAAAAGAAGTTGAACTGTCTTCTAGCAGTCTACTTCAGTGGGAAGAACGCAAACTAAAATGGCTCTTGCTGCTATAGCAAGGGGGCTCAGTCATTACACTAATAAAATTAATTGCGACTAAAGAAAGGTTTTGAAAGTGTTAGGGATGTACCTCTAGGATATAGAGATCCTCCTGCTAAGCCCGTCTAGGCTGCCGACAGCTACGCTCCTTTAACTGCGTAAATCGTACTTACTCTTCTGCTATGCATTTGTTTATAAACTACAATTATCCGCCTTTTTTTCATTTTCTGGTCTTAAAATCTGGATTGAAACGTGGCTCAAACGTCAAGTTCACATCTGTAAGTGCACACTGTCTGTTTAAAACAAACTAATCTAAACATCAAATGTGAGTTTTTAAAATCGTAATTCCGTAGTTGCCAACAGCCACGCTTTATGTGAACAACGGACTCTTGAAATACAGATAGGTATTATGTGGGTGATGTATATACTCTGTATCTAGTTTACTATTGTTACTGTTCTGAACACACACATACGGGTATATTTATATATAGGGGTGTCTATCTACGTATGTATATATACTACACAGTGGTGGTCACCACTGTGTAGTTATACATAGAGAGAACATTTTTTAGTTTCGCTAATAACTTAGGTGCCATTTGACGAATCTGCAAGAACTTAAAAAAAACGTTCACCCTCTCTAGCAGATCAGTCTAGCAGGGGTCAAGAAAGAAAATAGAAAGGGCGGGGAGGGGGGGTCTAAATGGTGATTTTCCCCGTTAATTTCTAAAGGAAAGTTTGCCCTCCAATATAGAAAAATGCCAGAATGGAATTACTCCATATTTGGCAAAAGTTACAAGTTTACTTACAAAACGTTCTTTTTCGTAATTTGGTATGAATCAGTTCAGCTGTTTTCAAGAAATTAGCATTTAAAAGGGGACTTGAGTTGGACATACAAGTTAAAAACTTTTATGTAAGCTGACTACACATGATGATCTATATTTAATTAGTGAGAAGGAAGACATGAACCGGCTACCCTTTTGTTTGTGTCAGAGAATTAAGCAGGTATTAATCCCCTTGGCATCCACCCAGCCCATAAATACCTTTATAAATCTGGGACTAATAGATACCCAAATGTTGAAGGTAAGAAGCAGCCTTCTCTTCAGTACCACCACCAAAAGTATGTCCTTTGCATCCAGCCAGCCGGTACCTCTACAAATCTGGGACTGCTGGAAGTCCAATGTGTGATAGTAACACGCAGCCTTCTCTATAGTGCTACCATAAGTTGAGTTGGATGGTAGGGCATTTTGAGTCAGCTACCCACCCAATATGGCAGCGGCAAGGTCCTACCCACCACTAGGATGATAATAAGTAAGACAATAATAAGATGACAGGAAACGGAAGGGAGTAAAACTTTTGACGAACAACCCCTGGAGAGGTGTAGGTAATTAAAAGTGGCATAGTTTGCAATGCACAGTAACTACAAGCATTCACTACTGACTCGGAAAATGATGGGACATAAAGAGGTACCAAGGAGACAGCAATACGATCAACACATTTATTCCACACTAGGAAAGATGGCGGCAATAGGGAGACGCAGCGAAGCTGATCTCAGGCTGGAGATATTTCCGAGTGCCACATGTATTTGGGACACACTCTAGTCAGCGTCCCACTCGAGAGAGGAGACGCCGGGGGAGGTCCACGACTTCGGCAGTTTAGCAATGAAGAGTCCCGACTGTGGAAGCCACAGGCAAGGAGTCACTACTTATGAAGCAGAGAATAGCGGCTGTACGTTGGTGTATGTGGCACAGAGATTCTCGTGAACATAACCAACTACTGTTGGAGGGCCCTCTTGGGTGGAGCAGCATGAAGCAGCTGAGCAAGGAGGAAATTAAACTAGCCACGGGCGAGGGTCGGAAGGAGAGCACAGAGACACACAAAGAAAGGAACTCCAGCCCGATATGCGGATATGATGAGAGGGGGTTGATCACTACAGTATTTACGTCTATTTAGGGGGGTGTTGAAGGGTCTCCATCAGTGAAACATTTTAGAGCAGAGGTCTTGCCCCCATTAATTATACAGACATGGCTCATCTTTTGTTGCAGAGTTTAAGAAGAAACAGTGTTAGGGCCCCAAGTTTTGAAGGCCCCCCTCATTTATGAAGTTAGTATAGGAGCTGCAAGGACGTTTCTAGGGAGTTTCTAAGGTGTCCTCTGTGCAGCCACTATAGGAGCTGCTAGGCTGTTCAGATAGTGTTAAAACTGGCATTATTTCTCATTAACTTTTTTGCTATGAGGTGATTAGCTTTTCCAATAATGTTTTGCGGTTTTTGCCCTACAGCTCTGTATAAATTGGAATTTCTAAAGACCTTTTTACCTGGGTCAACCGTAGATGATGCTCATCCTCCTTTTTATTGGTAGGCAAACAGAATTTAATCATGTATATAGAAAGGCGAAGGGAACATACATAATGAATTAAGGTCTACTCACTACGTAGTATGTTAAGGGTAAAGCTAAGCAGATGTGAAAATGGACTTAAAAATGGCACAGGAGAGATGTTGAGGCACTATAAAACAGATTTCCACTGGTGGTCACAACTAGTGTTTAAGGGGGAGTAAGATTGTTTTCTGATGTATTTATCCAGACTATGAGGACATTCGCAACTGGTGGCGGTCCCCTCTGTTCTATTTAAGTATTTGGTTTGGAACATGTAAATATGGATTTGCTTGTGGGTGGCTCAGTTTGGATTTATATTATGTTTACAGGCTCCTCGAAAGAGTGTTGTCTTGAACATGTGGCATTCCTGAGGAAGGTATTTGTCCCCAAAACACGATTAAAAAACACTAAGGGGGTTATTACAACTTTGGAGGAGTTGTTAATCCGTCCCAAAAGTGACGGTAAAGTGACGGATATACCACCAGCCGTATTACGAATTCCATAGGATATAATGGACTCGTAATACGGCTGGTGGTATATCCGTCACTTTACCGTCACTTTTGGGACGGATTAACACCTCCTCCAAAGTTGTAATAACCCCCTAAGTCACAATCACAGGATTGCTACAACAGAATATAGAGACTTCAAGAGAAGATGCAGAGATGTACAGAAAAGAAATAACACTGAGCTGAAAAAAATGTACAAAGATAGAATAGACTATCAGTAACAACATGAAATAACAATACAAAGGTTCAGGAACCCAGTGGTTATGGATATTAGAAATCAAAGAGTGTTTTAAGACTTTGAGTGTATGGATACATAGTTGGGTATGAATGAAGAAGGATGAGGATTGTAACTGCATATTGGAGTGAGTGATTACATTTATATTGTTTTTGGAAACATGTATTAATTTCACCCAGAATGGAGTACCTGAGGTTGGAAACGTTCATGAAGTTGTAAAATAAGATGGAGACACTTTTAATATTGCTATTAAAAATACATTCAATTATTGTAATAAAAAGATGAATATATTTTCAGCACTATCCTCTGAGCCGTACACAAAGGTCTAGAGAGTAAATGAGTAAGAAAAAAATCAAGGTTGCGTGAAATATATGGAAAATGTCACTTACCCAGTGTACATCTGTTCGTGGCATGAGTCGCTGCAGATTCACATGCTGTGCACAGTCCGCCGTCTGGTGTTGGGCTCGGAGTGTTACAAGTTGTTTTTCTTCGAAGAAGTCTTTTCGAGTCACGAGACCGAGGGACTCCTCCCACTTCGATTCCATTGCGCATGGGCGTCGACTCCATCTTAGATTGTTTTCCCCGCAGAGGGTGAGGTAGGAGTTGTGTATGTTAGTAATAGTGCCCATGCAATGGAATGAATACGTATGTACATAATAAAGGTTAAAGTAATATATTTACAAATGTACAAATGTTCAAGATCTACTTCTAAACGGCTACAGGCTCCCGGGGAGGCGGGTGGGCGCATGTGAATCTGCAGCGACTCATGCCACGAACAGATGTACACTGGGTAAGTGACATTTTCCATTCGATGGCGTGTGTAGCTGCAGATACACATGCTGTACACCGACTAGTAAGCAGTTATCTCCCCAAAAGTGGTGGTTCAGCCTGTAGGAGTTGAAGTAGTTTGAAATAATGTTCTTAGTACAGCCTGACCTACTGTGGCTTGTTGTGCAGTTAACACATCTACACAGTAGTGCTTGGTAAATGTATGAGGCGTAGACCATGTTGCTGCCTTACATATTTCGTTCATTGGAATATTTCCTAGAAAGGCCATGGTAGCCCCTTTCTTTCTGGTTGAGTGTGCCTTTGGTGTAATAGGCTGCTCTCTTTTTGCTTTAAGATAGCAGGTTTGAATACACTTAACTATCCACCTAGCAATGCCTTGTTTTGAAATTGGATTTCCTGTATGAGGTTTTTGAAAGGCAATAAATAGTTGTTTTGTTTTTCTAATTAGTTTCGTTCTGTCAATGTAGTACATTAGTGCTCTTTTGATGTCTAATGTATGTAGTGCTCTTTCAGCTACAGAATCTGGTTGTGGGAAGAACACTGGTAATTCTACTGTTTGATTTAAATGGAACGGTGAGATAACCTTTGGTAAAAATTTAGGATTTGTTCTTAGAACTACTTTATTTTTATGTATCTGAATAAATGGTTCTTGTATGGTAAATGCTTGAATCTCGCTCACTCTTTTTAGAGATGTGATGGCAATCAAAAATGCAACTTTCCACGTTAAGTATTGCATTTCACAAGAATGCATGGGCTCGAAAGGTGGACCCATGAGTCTTGTTAAGACAATGTTGAGGTTCCATGAAGGAACAGGTGGTGTCCTTGGTGGTATGATTCTCTTTAAGCCTTCCATAAACGCTTTAATGACTGGTATTCTAAATAGTGAAGTTGAATGAGTAATTTGTAGGTAAGCTTATATTGCGGTGAGATGTATTTTTATGGAAGAGAAAGCTAGATTTGATTTTTGCAAATGTAGTAAATATCCAACTATATCTTTTGGAGATGCGGTTAAGGGCTGAATTTGATTATTCTGGCAGTAATACACAAATCTTTTGCACTTGTTTGCGTAGCAGTGTCTAGTGGTAGGTTTCCTAGCTTGTTTTATGACCTCCATACATTATTGTGTGAGGTGCAAGTGTCCGAATTCTAGGATTTCAGGAGGCAAATTGCTAGATTCAAAGATGCTGGATTTGGATGTCTGATCTGTTGTTTGTGTTGTGTTAACAGATCTGGTTTGTTGGGTAGTTTGACATGAGGTACTACTGACAGGTCTAGTAGTGTCGTGTACCAAGGTTGCCTTGCCCATGTTGGTGCTATTAGTATGAGTTTGAGTTTGTTTTGACTCAACCTGTTTACTACATATGGAAGGAGAGGGAGAGGGGGAAAAGCGTATGCAAAGATCCCTGACCAGTTCATCCATAGAGCATTGCCTTGGGATTGATCTTGTGGGTATCTGGATGCGAAGTTTTGGCATTTTGAGTTTTCCTTTGTTGCAAATACAGTAGATCTATTTGAGGTGTTCCCCAAATTTGAAAGTAATTGTTTAGTATTTGGGGGTGAATTTCCCATTCGTGGGTTTGTTGGTGATCTCGAGAGAGATTGTCTGCCAACTGGTTCTGAATCCCTGGAATAAATTGTGCTACTAGGCGAATGTGGTTGTGAATCGCCCAATGCCATATTTTCTGTGTTAGGAGGCACAACTGTGTTGAGTGTGTCCCTCCTTGTTTGTTTAGATAATACATTGTTGTCATGTTGTCTGTTTTGACAAGAATGTATTTTTGGGTTATTATGGGTTGAAATGCTTTCAGTGCTAGAAATACTGCTAACATTTCCAAGTGATTTATGTGAAACTGTCTCTGATGTATGTCCCATTGTCCTTGGATGCTGTGTTGATTGAGGTGTGCTCCCCACCCTGTCATGGAAGCATCTGTTGTTATGACGTATTGTGGCACTGGGTCTTGGAAAGGCCGCCCTCGGTTTAAATTTGTACTGTTCCACCATAGAAGCGAGATGTATGTTTGGCGGTCTATCAACACCAGATCTAGAAGTTGACCCTGTGCTTGTGACCATTGTGATGCTAGGCACTGTTGTAAGGGCCGCATGTGCAATCTTGCGTTTGGGACAATGGCTATGCATGAAGACATCATGCCTAGTAGTTTCATTACCATTCTGACTTGTATCTTTTGTGTTGGATACATGGCCTGTATTACTTTGTGAAATGTTTGAACCCGTTGTGGACTTGGAGTGTCAATCCCTTTTGCTGTGTTGATTGTCGCTCCTAAGTATTGCTGCGTTTGACACGGCAGAAGGTGTGACTTCGCGTAGTTGATGGAGAAACCTAGCCTGTGAAGGGTTTGTATGACATATTTTGTGTGCTGTGAACACTGTTTTAGCGTGTTGGTTTTGATTAGCCAGTCGTCTAAGTACGGGAACACATGTATTTGCTGCCTTCTGATATGTGCAGCTACTACTGCCAGGCATTTTGTAAAAACTCTTGGCGCAGTTGTTATTCCGAATGGCAACACTTTGAATTGGTAATGTATTCCTTGGAATACGAACCTTAGGTATTTCCTGTGTAAAGGATGTATTGGTATATGGAAATACGCATCTTTTAGATCTAATGTTGTCATGTAGTCTTGCTGTTTGAGCAGTGGTATTACGTCTTGTAACGTGACCATGTGAAAGTGGTCTGATTTTATGTAGGTATTTAGTGTTCTGAGATCTAGTATTGGTCTCAGAGTTTTGTCTTTTTTGGGTATTCGAAAGTACAGTGAGTAAACTCCTGTGTTTTTTTGTTGAATTGGTACTAATTCTATTGCGTCCTTTTGTAGCAATGCTTGAACTTCTAGTCCTAGAAGATCTATATGTTGTTTTGACATATTGTGTGTTTTCGGTGGGACGTTTGGAGGGAATTGGCGAAATTCTATGCAATAACCATGCTGGATAATTGCTAAGACCCAAGTGTCTGTTGTTATTTCCTCCCAAAGTTTGTAAAATTGGCTTAGTCTTCCCCCCACAGGTGTTATGTGATGGGGGTGTGTGACTTGTGAGTCACTGCTTATTTTGAGGGGTTTTGGGGCCTTGGAATTTTCCTCGATTTTTTGGGAATTGGCCCACTCTAAATTGCCCCCGAAAACCTCCCCTCTGATATTGACCCTGGTAGGTAGGCCTTGTTTGTGAGGTTGTGGTTTATGTGTGGGTTAACCTCAAAACCCTCCCCTAAAAGGTGTTTTCCGAAATGTGCCTCTGCTCTGCGGGGAGTAGAGTGCACCCATGGCTTTGGCTGTATCGGTGTCCTTCTTGAGTTTTTCGATGGCAGTGTCTACCACCGGCCCAAACAATTGCTGTTCATTAAACGGCATATTGAGCACAGCCTGCTGGATTTCCGGTTTGAACCCAGAAGTGCGCAGCCATGCGTGCCTTCGTATTGTGACTGCAGTGTTTATTGTCCTTGCAGCTGTATCTGCTGCATCCATGGAAGACCGTATCTGATTATTTGAGATACTTTGTCCCTCTTCCACCACCTGTTGCGCTCTTTTTTGGAACTCCTTGGGTAAGTGTTCGATGAAATGTTGCATTTCATCCCAATGAGCCCTGTCGTATCTTGCCAAAAGTGCTTGTGAATTGGCGATACGCCACCGATTTGCTGCTTGTACTGCAACCCTTTTTCCCGCAGCATCAAATTTGCGGCTCTCCTTGTATGGAGGTGGTGCGTCGCCTGAGGTATGAGAGTTGGCTCTCTTACGAGCTGCCCCCACAACTACTGAGTCTGGTGTTAGTTGTGTTGTAATATATATTGGATCAGTGGGCGGTGGCTTATATTTTTTCTCCACCCTTGGAGTTATGGCTCTGCCTTTAACTGGATCCTGAAATATTTGTTTTGAATGTCTTAGCATTCCTGGGAGCATGGGAAGGCTGTGATACTGGCTATGGGTGGAGGATAGGGTGTTAAAGAGAAAGTCATCCTCAATTGGTTCCGAATGTAAGGACACATTGTGAAACTCGGCTGCCCTTGCGACCACCTGTGTATAGGATGTACTGTCCTCAGGTGGTGACTGTTTTGTAGGATAAGAGTCTGGGCTATTGTCAGACACTGGAGCATCGTAGAGGTCCCATGCATCAGGATCATCCTGACTCATTGTGGTATGAGCTGGTGAGTGCATCAGTGGTGGAGTTGTTGCTGGTGATGCATGTATTGATGGTGGTGGAGACGGTGGTGGGGTTGTTTTCTTTGCCACTTTTGCCTGTGGTTGCTTGTCCTTTTGTTGAAAGGCAAGTTTCCTTTTTATTTTGATTGGGGGAAGAGTGGTTATCTTCCCTGTGTCCTCATGAATATGAAGCCTTCTTTGTGTGTAGTCAGGCTCTGCAGATTGAAGCTCCTCTCCAAATCGATGTAATTGGGAGGTTAATCCTTGTTCCTCTGTATAGGAACTAGTTTTCGGCTCCGAGGCTGGCTGTTTCGGAACCGAAACCTTTTCGGAAGTCTTTTTAGGCTCCGAAGAAACCTTCTTTGTTTTCGGCGTGTCTCGGTGCCGAAATTCTTCGGTGCCGCTGTCTCTGTGCCGAAGTTTCTCGGAGCCGCCGTCTCGGCTCTGAGGTTGCTGTGTGGCGGTATCTCGACCGGAGTCGGATGACTTCGACACCAGCATGCCCTTTTTCGGTGCCTTGGATGGGTCACCTATTTTTCGGGTTAAGCCATGGACTGTTGGCGGTGGCGTCCCCTGGGCTTTTGTAGACTTCTCGTGAGTCTTGATTTTCGACGTCTTACTCACGGTTTTGGTTGTTTCTTCGGCGTCGAGTTCTTCCGAATCCGACTCGCGGACGGAGAAAGCTTCTTCTTCCTCCTCGAAACGATCTTGACCTGTCGGCGTGGACGCCATTTGTAGTCTCCTGGCTCTTCGGTCTCTCAGCGTTTTCCTCGACCGAAACGCTCGACAGGCTTCACAAGTATCCTCCTTGTGCTCGGGGGACAAGCACAAGTTACAGACCAGATGGTGATCCGTATACGGATACTTGTGATGGCATTTTGGGCAGAAACGGAATGGGGTCCGTTCCATGAGCCTTGAAGTCGCACGTGGCCGGGCCAACCAGGCCCGACGGGGGATCGAAAAAACCCCGAAGGGCCACCGGAGCTCTTCAAAATTCGGTGTCGATTTGTTCTAACTAACCCGATACCGAACGCAAACAATACCGACGTTTTTTTCCGAGATTCTAACTAACTTTCCGACCCGAAACACGGAGCGAAAAGGAACACATCCGAACCCGATGGCGGAAAAAAACAATCTAAGATGGAGTCAACGCCCATGCGCAATGGAATCGAAGTGGGAGGAGTCCCTCGGTCTCGTGACTCGAAAAGACTTCTTCGAAGAAAAACAACTTGTAACACTCCAAGCCCAACACCAGACGGCGGACTGTGCACAGCATGTGTATCTGCAGCTACACATGCCATCGAACATATATATATATATACTAATTCTAGTTTTGTAAAACCATAACATGGTACTGACTGCAACAGACACCACACATCTATGCAATAGAGCCCAACCTATATATTCCCACAATACTCTCTTTAAGAGTTCCACAATTGAGCACCATTGTCTGAGACCAGCCCTTCTGGAAAACCTTCCCTTATGAAAATATCTTTAAAAAAATCCAACACAGTTTAGAATTTGCTTCACGAACAAAGACTTCTGGCCACTTAGAATAATAATCAACCAGTACCAGGGCAAAACGTGAGTGCTGTGGTAGTAAATTAAACTGACCCATGCGATCAATCCTCAGTTTCATCCATGGTGCTGGTGGAAACTCAATGGGAGTTAAGGGAGGGTTGGACAATTTCAATAACTTGTCACAGGCTGGACAAATGACACACAGCTTATGTATGGTCCATTTGTAATGTGAACCTTCTGCCCCACAAATAACTCTGAAACTTCTCAGCTGCTCACTAACATGCTAAAACTTCCTTTTCAATGACAGAATAGTGAAACTTTGCATCCCAAAGTACTCGTGATAAAACCAATGGTATACCCTTTATCACATTTCTGAGTTAGGACCCCAACAAATACATGATTACTAGCATCAACAGTCAGAAAACATGGTAGAGACGGATCATAGGGGCTCAAAGTTTTAACATTCCCCAAATGTGTTTTGACCCACTCAAAAGCTTCCCAACAACCCTTGTCCCAAACTAATTCTACACTCTTTTTCAACAAATTAGAAACAGGTCTAACTGTGGCTGCATAATCCAAAATAAAGTGTGAATACAACTCACTCAGACCAAGAAAAAAACTTTACTAACACTTTACTCCAGCCTTATCAGATGGATGCTAGGCACCAAGAATAGCACTAACTAAGCCTGGTGTGGGACGAATACCCACACTGGAAGCAATATGACCTAGCTATTTTACAGTTTCCATTCAACAGTTCACATTTTCCTTCTTCAAAACAACTCCTTGCTGCTGAAAAATAGAGAGAACCTCATAAAAAACAAGCAGTAAATCTCACCAAAGCAAACATCTCCATACAAGGTCGGAGGCCCTCATCACCAGATGCCACCCTGAACCAACTTTCTCCTGTAACTTCTTCCTCCTTTACAGACCACCACCTAGCAATTCAACATTCCCAGACACATTTCTAGACACAGATGTAAGCCTTATAACACTATACTCCAACCTATGCATTCTTGGGGACATAAACATTTGGTTTGGCAAACTCAATATGCCTCATCCAAAAGCTATCATCCCTGGCCTAGTCACATTAAACCTACATCAGGTTGTACAGAATCCAATACACATCGCTGAACACATCCTGGATGTCATTTTGCAAACCCGGAATTAGTTACCGTTCAAAGCATCACGCCGGTGACATGGTTAGGCCACCATTTGCTAACTTTCCAACATAAAACACCACAAATCAACACACCCAAGACCACCTTATATACATTCACCTATCAACCATGTAACAAACTCAATTTGAATACTTAGAAACAAAACTAACAGCCAACACAGACCTAGACACAATTAGTTCTGTTAAAAAACCTTACAACTGGCTACAGGAAGCTTTTGATATTCTAATACCATTCAGCAAAACAAAACAGGATAAAAGAAAACAAGCACCTGGGAGAAACACAGAACTATAATAGATAAAACAATCAGAAGGCTGCAACAAACCTGGCTCAAAACAAACAACATTCAAAACAAACTTCACCTATGCAAACTTAACAAAATGTACAAATCATCAATCAAAAACGCTAAAAAAAGGTCCCATTCAGGCAGAATTCAAAATGCTATATCTGCAAATAAAGAATTTTATAAAATTCTCAACAAATTCCGAAAACCGAAATGCATGGAAGAAACTCATCCCATTACTCAAGAATTCACAGAAAAACTGGCAAATAATTACAAAGCCAAGGCAGACAAATGGGACTCCTATTTAAACCAAAGGAAAACCACCAGCACCAACCTGTTTCCAAAATACCCCTCCAAGAGCAAGCTAACACAGCCTCAACACTCCTTCAAACAAATATCTTAAAGTGAATTTATGGATCTAGTCAAATAAAGAAGGACTCCGGCTTCCCTTCTGACCCTTGTCCAACACACATCTTCAAGAACATTATTTTATCTACCTCTGCTGCCACATCAGTGAGAAGAATCATCAATAATTCTTTAAAGTACATGATTCTTTCCTGAAGACCTTAAAAAGGAATACATACGCCCATTATTAAAGAAAACAAACCTGGATCCGCATGTCCCCTTACAAATGAACATTTCCTGGGCAAACTGATAGAAGGAGCAGCTTTCCCCCAGATGTCACAATTCACTGAAGATAACGGCATACTTTCAGACTACCAAACTGGATTCTGGCCAGGAAGAGGCACTGATCATCTTCATCTCCATGTGGGATGATCTTAAAAACACAATAGACCGCAATGGAGTAGCTGCATTACTTCTCCTGGACCTCTCAGCTGCCTCTGACACGGTTGAGCATGACACCTTAATGCAAGGACTCTACACAGCTGGCATAGAAGGGACTGCTCTTGACTGATCAAATCCTACCTTCAAAACAGAACAAATGTCATCCGTACTAACCCTCGTCCAAACCCTACTTCACAAAAGCAGAGGTCCCTCAAGGCTTAATCATCTCACCCATGCTTTTCAACAGCTACATGATGTCATTACCAGCATTGATCAATTAATTTCAACTCACATGCTACAACTATGCAGAGGACACACAAATACTCCCTACAACTGGGATGACATTGGAAACTTACAAATCTTCAGTTGCCTTAGAACCATTCAGTGGATAACATGGAGCCATCTCAAACTGAATGCTTCAAAAACAAAAATACTCACATGGGGTGATTGGAAATTATGTCCCACTCTGCGCCTGGCCTGATGATCTGGGACCATCTCCTAAAGTATCTAAGGAAGTTAGACATCTTGGAATTCAGAACTCGGCTGCCAGTCTACTCCTACATTAAAAGCCACAAGCTCACATCTCCCCTGCCCTGAGGACCCTACATTGGTTACCGGTTGCTACAAGATCCACCTTCAAGCTGCTTTGTATCACCCACAAAGCAATACATCAGTCACAAAGTACATGAAAAAAACAGAAACCTTCACTCATGATTGGCACCCTGCCTCAAAATACCCCATACAAGAAAAAATAGAATAGGTGTACATCTTTCTCTGTTCAAGCAGCCAAACTTTGGAATTCATTACCCCGAAATATAAGATCCATGGATAACTATCTTCAGAGCTGTCTCTTTTCTACATAACTATCATACTCAAACAGCAATAGACTGCATATCCCTGTATATGTAAACATTTATAATTTCATATTATGTATCTATCTATATATGTGCATTTATTTGTACAAATAGGTATAATACCTATTTTATCTTAAAATATATACGTACTTGTTGGCCTGTTTTGACAAATGTATATTTTATTTACAGTTAAATGTGTATATGTGTAGATGAA
Source organism: Pleurodeles waltl (assembly GCF_031143425.1). Lineage (NCBI taxonomy): Eukaryota > Metazoa > Chordata > Amphibia > Caudata > Salamandridae > Pleurodeles > Pleurodeles waltl. The sequence continues at coordinate 1,313,592,263 of NC_090440.1, forward strand.
TGTATGAGTATATATAAATAAATATATGTATTATAATACGCTTAACATGTTCATAGGTGATTGCATAGTTTCTATATAAGTTGTCTGATTAGATGTTTAAGAGTCTCTGTTTTTATTTTATCACAATAGGTAAATATTACTTTAACTATTTATCTTCAAGCATTTCACTATTGAAATATTGAGGAAAGAAAATAATGCTATAAAAGGACACAAATAAATTAACTTCAAATATTGCAACTCTTAAAAATCTGTGTTTATATGATAAAAGTATAAATATATTATATTATCTACACATATATTCCCTTGCTACTTAATCCTATATCTCTATATATATCTATATATTACTTTAGCCATACTGCACAAGAGGGAAAAAAATATACTCTCTTGAAAGCTCTATGCTGTCTCACCATCACCCTGTACCTCTATCAGTCAATGCTCTATCTCCACTCTGACTCATCCCAAACCCATTCTACTACTATGATCTCCAAAATAACCCTTCCTAGACTCTTCCCTCATGTACCCCACCTGGCTCACTGCAAAACCTCAGTTTGCTACTATGATCTCCCAATCAAACCTACTAAATTCTCCCTTATATATCTCTTACTTAACTCATTCCAAACCCTATTTTACTACTATGATCACCCCAATCCCTTTCTACAGACTCTTCCCTCCTCCATCTCTCCTTTACTCATCCCAAACCTCATCTCGCTACTATGATCTCCCAATTAACACTTCTGGATTCATCCCTCCTCTATACCTCCATTATTCTATTCACGGCAACAGACTCGCACCCTCTGCTCAAATTAAATCATACCTCCTTATATTAATAATGTACTCCTATTCCCCTACACTAACCCACCACTAATCCTTTTGGGTTCCAGAGTAGGGTGGTACTCACTGAAAAGAGCTTTGACGCCTCATCAGGAGTAGTAAGTGCTATATAAATACAATTACAATACAATACAATCATAAGTTGCCAGATCAGGGGCATAAATTAGTACATCAGCCTGAAAAACGGGCACATTTTTCACATCACAGCAATGTAAACATTATCCATTTGAAAACCGAAACAGGCGAAGCCAACACAAAAGGCATGCAGCAGTAATGATTTCCCAATGGAGACCCCAAATCAGGTAAATGTCTAGAATGAGGTTCTAGTTCAATCTGGTGGTATACTGCATCCAAGTCACGTTTAGTGAAAAAATGTTGCACCTGCAACCATGGATAATATCTCTCTAATTTTAGGAATCCACCCAGATCTTTTTTGTTGAGGCTGCGTAAATCAATAGAAACCCTCAGCTACCCATTTCTTTTCTGTGCAACAAACAATGGGGACAACCAGAGAATTCAACCAGTTCAATTTATCCCATTAACACACAAAGAAATTAGTTCTTTCTCTGGATCATCCCTTACACTAAGGGGTAATACTTGAGAGGTATGGCACCTTCGTTGATTTTAATTATGTGTTTAAAACCTTTCATTTTCCCCCAACTCCCCACAAAAAGAACTGGGAAACAGGTTCAAGATCTCCTCAACAAAGCTGCTATTCCTTATAACTAAAGCTTGTTCCTTGGCACCTGGCAATACGATTATATCGAACAAACCCTGATGGAACCAGTTTAGCATATTACAACCCTTTACTGCCACATATATCTTGCCTTGGATACGTCTACCTCTGAACTCTCCAATGTTGTCAAAATATACTACTGCTGTCATAGGACACTGGAGCACGATCCTGTGGCATTAACTGTTTGATCTTCCAGGTGGACTTAAACAAGTCTTGAGTGATCATGATGATACGTGCACCAGAATCCAGCAGATGCAAAATGTATTTCCCACCATGTCTACATATGGATCCACACAATCAAACAGATCACCCTTTCTGACTTCACCTTCACCCACAACCAACACAAAGTCTTGCATTTCATTGATAAGATCCTCTGAATCACTTCCCTTATCATTGACAACAAATGCTATTTCTCTCAACCTTGCTTTGTACTCTGACACACTTTCGCAAAATGGAATAACTTGTTACATAATCTACATGTTGGCCAGACACGATTTACCCCTTTTAGCATGACTCTGATTTCCACACCTGAAACATACATTTGTTTGGTTAAAGAATGTCCTAGATTGACTTTCCTTTTTTTTTTGGAGTCCCTGGTTAGTTGCTTTGGATTCGCAGATTCACTTATTTTATTGTCCAATTCTTTAGCTAATTTCTGTGAAGTTTCAATAATCTTAGCTACTTTAATAATCTCCTCCAATGAGGGGCTAACCAATGAACTGAGCGTTTGGCAAATACTTCTATCCACACAATGGTTAATAAATTGGTAATGGACTAGTTGATCACTAAAGTCCTCAAATTGACACTCTGCCACCAATTTCCGTAGTGCTGTGATGTAGGCATCCACATCCTGTACAATTATTTGGACTCTTTTAAAGAACTTATGTCTCAAAACAACCAAGCTTGGCTAAACATCAAACCTGTTCACAAGTTTCTTAACAGCTTCTTGGAATTCAAGCAATTCCTCACCATCAACCAATACTACCTCCGGAAGCTGTTTAAATGTTGATCTGTTTTAAAAACCAAGAGAATGGAGCAAAAGATATGTTTTCGACTCTATTCTAAACCTTCATGCTCCAATAGCTCCCAAATGAATTTCAAAGGCATCAAACCACTGTTTCCATGGAATGGGTAGGTCACCAGGGGCGTCCAGAAATGACACTGGAAGGTTAACTGCCTCCATGGTTTATGTAAACAAAAGGTCTACTTAAACAATTTTCTAGATGTAAACCTAAAATACACAGCACTCAAGGAAAACAGGTAGTTGAAAAGATGTGCACATCACTGTGCTATCAAACCTACAAAGAAGAAAATATAATTAGAAAGTTAGTGTCTAATGAGCAAACATGGTACTACTATGACACTGTAAGAATGCCACATTAGTTATAGGGTGTACGCATCACCACGCCGACATGGATTCTTTATAAGGTATGCACGCCGTACTACTGTGACACTTAAAGAATGCTAGATTCGTTATGAGGTGTGCGCATCACCATGCCGACATTGATCCATTGTGAGGTGTGCGCGTCAACGGGCCATCAGGCATATACAACAAAACAAAAACTAAAACCACTCTAAACAAGGTGTGCACATCACCACTTTGTGAATGCAATGGTCAATATATTGCTGTGCCTACAGAAAACTTAACACAGTATTCACAGTGCTCATTTATTTTCTTTTAGGCGATGTAGACTGCCTCAGTGCAGGCTCGGAGTAGCCTGAATGAAATGACCAGCACAGCTTTTCTGTGAATGATGTGAAGCAGACCACACACCTTTGCTGCTCAAGAGTGCACTGAAAATGAAAAACTGACTCCATTGCACTGCTTCAGAAACCTCTGATAATTGATGACTGACTCCACCCTGGGGTAGTCGAAAACAGAATGTGTCAAAAAATGGGGCCTGGAAGTCGTTGAAAATGGAGAAAACGGAAGTAAGGCAGTAGGAGCTTGGAAACCAGTGCAATCGCACACCAGTCGGATTGCTGTGAAAACCTTCACGACAAGGATATCGACAAGCTGAAAGTTGTTCAAACACCGTAAGTATGCACACTGTAGATTGGCGCAGGTTCTCCTTTGCATGATGGTTTAAGATGCTCGTCGCCATATTTCAAATGGCATAGAGTAGGGATGTGGGACTGAAGAGATTTAAAACCTGTCAGCTTATCGTAGATAATAAGGTGCAAACCACTCCAAAGCTCACAGGCCCAGAAGTTAGCACTGCCCAATCTCCAAATATCCAGAACAATTCAAATAACATTCCAAAGAACACTCACAATATGGGTCTTCTAATCAGTAACCATAAGAACCAGAGGACTCAAGTGAAGTGAAATACTACAATGTCCTGAAAGAAGTCTCAATATTTACAACTTTTTTTAAAGCCTCTTGCTCCTGCAATATTCCTTATCGCAGTTATACAGTTCTAATATATTTCGACCGCTGATGTTCAGTTAACAGGATAATTGTTTGTTTTTCCTTGTTTAGTGACTACTTTATGTTTTTTATAAGAGGCTTGCGGTCGTTCATGTGATAATAATTATTCAACTTGCTTTCCTGCAGTGGATATTATATTCTATACATAATGTGCTTTTTTTGTACAATGTTTTGCAGAAAACAAAGTGAGCAACAAATTAACTGCCAAAATTTACAGCAGTGAAATTGAAGAAGGAAAATATGACAGACATCTTAAGAAAAAGTTATTTGAATAAATCAAATTGAATTTGAGAGACCCATAGTGTCTTATAAAGGAGAAGTCCATTCACATGCTACACCGTATTTGGACAATTTGCACTTTCTTGGTAGCAGAACTGTTCACATCTGAACAAACTGAAAGGCCCTTCCCCTCCAAGCCCTTTTTAGGTCTCACCTGAGAGAGCACATGTGCTGTTGCTTACTAGACATTTTGTTATCTTACAGTAGGCTTTAAGCCAACCCACTGTTTACTACTGGCTGGCTTCATTGTCGTTAGGTCGAGTATAAGTGTTCGACCTTGTGTATACTTTCAGTATACTTCTTATGGCTTAAAGCGATTTCATTTGTTGGTTGCAGTGTCCTTTACAAATGTTTGCTCACTAGTGGTCAGGTCTGTCTTTCTCCCCTCCTTTGTCTGTTTCAGAGCAGTCACAAACTACTGCATTATTCCACTTTGTTTTCTTTATCTTTTGCTGTGACAGACTACTTTTGTCTTTTCTTGGTTGCTCAATTTTCAATGCAGGTGTTTAGGCTGGTAGCTGCCTGCGTTTTAATGCAGCATTCCCTTCCTCCCACCTCCTCCCATTTCGCTGACATTTGTTTTGGCTATATTCCAGCGCTGACCTTGTTTACCTCTGGCTCCTAAAATAAGCCTATTTCACAAAAGACACACTTGATGCCTTAACATTTAGCTCACTGCTCACAAAAGCCACAATATGCCCTTTCTGGTAGAATGTAGCTAAACCTATAAGTAATGATGTGAAACTTGCTGAGTCTCATCTGGAGTCTCTCTCCAGGCCCCCTCCATGCCAGCCCTCAGAGACATCCGCACACAGGCCATTGCTTAGCTCCTTTATTAAGGTCATAAATCGTCTCAGGCTGCTCCACTATTGGAAACTTCATTAGAGCTTTATTGCAATGCAAGGCAAAAATACTTGCAAGACTTTTTATTCAAGACTTTTAATTCTGTTAACAGTAGCCACCAGTGACCACCAAAACATGTCAGAAAAAGACAAAATTATGAAGCAGAGTTGAGCAATTTATATGTCAAGAAAAGTCCAGTACTGAATTTACAATGCTAATAAGCTCCAACTAAAAAAATGTGAGACCTATTGCATTGCAAATGCTTGTTTTTATTTGCTGCCTTCTAATTTGGTAACGCATTGGGGTTTCACAGCCTCTTCTTCTGTTTTTCCCTTCCATAGAGCATGGGTAAAGTACTTGTGCCCTTCCAAAGCTTGGACTTTGGGCGCTATCTTTACTGTTTCGTAAGTGTGCATGTATCTCTATGTTGCTTGCCCTACACTGTCCCCACCATGCCCGCATCCCTACTGTTGCTTTCCCCATCACTCACCTCCATGCCTATATCTCTTTCCTTTTGCTTGCCACCTCCACCTATCCATATTGCTGCTTGCCACTCCCGCTAGTCATGTTGTTGCTTGCCTCTCCTGCTATCTGCATTGTGGCTTTCCCTTTCCGACTGTCCTTGTTATTGCCTACCCTGTCCCACTGTCCTTGTTGTTGCTTGCCCCTCCTGCACTCCCCTTGCTGCCTGTGTTGTTGCTTGCCCCCTCACACTGTCTGTGTTGTCGCTGCAGATAAAGCCAGGCCTAGCTGGTCGCTGCGCTTGTTTCCCTTTAATTAACCCATGCACCTGCCCTCCCTCCCTCCCTCCATCTGTCATTGCTTTGCACCCTCTCCCTCTTGTTACTTCTTGCCCTCATCCACCATCTGTAACAAAAACAACCACTATGACAGACACCTCTGGCCACGGTACAGTGCTTTTCCTCCCCCCATGCAGTCTGTGATGCACACCCTCCCTCAGTGATGCCTCTCTTTCTTCAGCTAGCAATAAAAAAAAAAAAGAAAAGGAAAAAAAAAACACACTGACACGGTCAGTGTTGGCCATAGCATATCATATATATATATATAAATTGTATATATGTAAATAAATAATCCTTTACCACAAACTATGTACATACATATCTATTCCATTGCATGGACATCTTTAGTATCCTCATTCTACCACTCCTACCTCACCCTATGCCGGGAAAACAATCTAAGATGGAGTCGATGCCCATGCGCAATGGAGCCGAAAGGGAGGAGTCACTCGGTCCCATGACTCGAAAAGACTTCTTCGAAGAAAAACAACGTGTAACACTCCCAGCCCAACACTAGATGGCAGGAACTGTGCACAGCATGTGAATCTGCAGCGCAACATGCCACGAACAGATGTATTTTATATATATGAAAAATGTCACTTACCCAGTATACATCTGTTTGTACATAATGGCGTGAGGGACTGGGTCTTGAAATGGCCACCCTTTGTTTAAATTTACAGGGTTCCGCCATCGAAGCGAAGAGTGTGTTTGGCAGTCTATCAACACTAGATCTTGAAGTTGACCCTGTGCCTGCGTCCATTGTTTTGCTAGACACTGTTGTAAGGGCTGCATGTGTAGCCGTGCGTTTGGGACAATAGCAATGCATGAGGACATCATGCCTAGTAGTTTCATTACAAACCTGACTGTGTACTGTTAGTTTGGTTGTATGCTCGACACTATGGGCCTGATTACAACTTTGGAGGAGGTGTTAATCCGTCCCAAAAGTGACGGTAAAGTGACAGATTTACCACCAGTCGTATTACAAGTCCATTATATCCTATAGAACTCGTAATACGGCTGGTGGTATATCCGTCACATTTGGGACGGATTAACACCTCCTCCAAAGTTGTAATCAGGCACTATATTTTGAAACGATTTAACTCTTTGTGGACTTGGAGTGGCAATTGCTTTTTGCGTGTTGAGCGTGGCTCCCAAGTATTGTTGTAATTGGGATGGTTGCAAGTGAGATTTTTGGTAATTTATAGAAAAACCTAATTTGTGTAGAGTACCTATTACATATTGCGAGTGACTTTGACACCGGTGTTGAGTGTTGGCTTTTATTAGCCTATCGTCTAGATATGGGAATACGTGCATGTGATGTCTCCTTATATGAGCTGCTACTACAGCTAGGCATTTTGTAAATACTCTGGGTGCTGTTGTTATCCCGAAGGGCATTACTTTGAATTGGTAATGGTTGTCCTGTATGACAAATCATAGGTATTTCCTGTGAGATGGATGAATGGGTATGTGGAAATACGCATCCTTTAAATCCAGTGTTGTCATGTATTTTCCTTGTTTTAGCAAGGGAACTACGTCTTGTAGTGTGACCATGTGGAAATGATCTGACTTGATGAAGAGGTTTAACGTCCTGAGATCTAGAATTAGTCTTAGTGTTTTGTCTTTTTTGGGAATAAGGAAATTTAGGGACTAAACCCATTCCTTTTTGATGGTGTGGTACTAGTTATATGGCTTGTTTTGTTAATAGTGCTTGCACCTCTACTTGTAGTAGGTCTAGGTGTTGTGCTGACATTTTGTGCGTCCTTGGGGGAACATCTGGAGGGAAATGTGTGAACTCTATGCAGTAACCATGTTGGATAATTGATAGAATCCATATGTCCGTGGTAATGTCTGACCAATGTTTGTGGTATTTTGTTAATCTTCCCCCCCACTGGTGATGTGTGTTGGGGAAGTGTGACATTGAAGTCACTGCTTGTTACTAGGGGTCTGCTTGGCAGGCTGAAATTTCACCTTGCTCTTGGGTATTGTCCCCTGTATGAACTACGAAACCCCCCTCTCTGGTACTGAGACTGGTAAGTGGGTTTTGTTTGGGAGGTGGATGGCTCTGAGGGTTGCTGTCTAAACCCTCCCCTAAACTGTGGCTTCCTAAATGTTCCCCTATACTGGGAAGAGTAGAGTGCGCCCATGGCTTTGGCCGGGTCTCTGTCCTTTTTCATTTTTTCTATTGCAGTGTCCACCTCCGACCCAAACAGTTGCTACTGGTTGAACAGCATGTTTAAAACTGCTTGCTGTAGTTCTGGTTTAAAACCAGAACTGCGTAGCCATGAATGCCTCCTAATGGTAACTACTGTGTTGACAGTTTGTGCTGCTGTATCGGCAGAGTCCAGTGCAGAACGGATTGGTTATTGGAGATGGCATGTCCCACCTCCACCACCTGTTGAGCCCGTTTTTTATGTTCTTTTGGTAAATGCTGAATAATGTCCTGCATTTCGTCCCAATGTGCTCGGTCGTAACGGGCGAGGAAGGTCTGTGAATTGGCGATACGCCACTGGTTGGCGACGCCACTCTTTTTACTGCTGCGTCGAATTTACGTCTTTCTTTATCAGGGGGTGGCGCATCCCCTGACGATTGAGAATTTGCCCGCTTTCTTGCGGCTCCCACTACAACAGAGTCTGGAGGGAGCTGCTGTGTAATAAACACGGGGTCTGACGGGGGAGGTTTATATTTTTCTCTACCCTCAGTGTAATGGCCTTTCCTTTGACCGGTTCCTGAAAGACCTGTTGTGCATGCTTAAGCATGCCTGGTAACATTGGCAGGCTTTGATATGAATCATGTGTGGATGTCAGTGTATTACAAAGAAATTCATCCTCCACTGGTTCTGAGTGCCTAGTGACATTATGGAATGTCGCCACCCTAGCCAGTACTTGTGTGTAGGATGTGCTATCCTCTGGAGGAGAAGGTTTTGAAGGATAACACTCAGGACTGTTGTCCGAAACTGGTGGGTCGTATAGGTCCCAGGGGTCTGCATCGTCCAGTGTCTGCATAGTATGTGTGGGTGACTGTGCCGTTGGTGTGCCAACTGGTGACCTTGTTCGTTTTGGCAAGTGAGGTGGCGACATTTCTGGTGAGAAATGTGGGATTGGTTACCTTTCTCTAACCACCTTTGCTCTTGCCTGCTCAGTTTCAGTCTCTGCATGAAAAGCCAATTTTCTTTTAAACTTGAGCGGAGGGATGGTTTGAATTTTTCCTGTGTCCTTTTGGATTTGTAACCTTGGTTGAGTTTGCTCAAGCTCTTCCAAATCCAGCTCCTGCTCAAACCTGTGCCTCTCTTTAAACTGTTGTGAGAGCCCATATTCTTCTGTATAAGAAGTCTTTTTCGGCTCCGAAGCCGTTTTTTTCGGTACCGAAACACCCATGGATACGGTTGGTCTTGGCTCAGATAGGCTCTTTCGAGGCTTACTCGATTCGACCAATCGATGTCAACTCTTTTTGATGCAAGTTTCTCGACCCGAGTCGGAAGACTTCGGCACGATCTTGGCCTTTTTTGGTGCCGAAGATGTTATTTGGTCACCACTTTTCTTGTGGGTCGAGCCATGGCCTTCCGGCAGTGGCGTCCCCGAGGCCTTCTTTTTTTCATCTGACTTTGGGGCTGGGTCGGTGGCCGGTCTCCGTCGGAGTCGTCCGATTCTGAACCCTGGATCGAGATAGCCATCTCTTCTTCTTCGACGTCGAGGTGTTGTGTCGACTTTGATGCCATCTGCAAACGCCTTGCTCGTCGATCTATTAATGTCTTTTTCGACCGAAAAGCCTTGCAGGCCTCACAGGTATCCTCTCTGTGTTCTGGCGACAAACACAGATTACAGACCCGATGCTGGTCTGTATAGGGATAATTGGCGTGGCACGTCAGACAGAAACGGAAGGGGATCCGGTCCATGAGTCTTCGACGACGGGTGTGGTCGGGCTGACCAGGCCTCGGTTGAGAGCAGAAGCCCCGAAGGGCCGTCGAAGCGGTTGTCTCGTCAGTGCCGATGTATCTATAGAAACCCGGTCCCGAACGCAACAATACCGATGGATTTCGATGATTTTCTAAATTTTCCCGATTCGGATTACGGAGCGAAGAGGAACACGTCCGAACCCGATGGTGGAAAGAAAACAATCTAAGATGGAGTCGATGCCCATGAGCAATGGAGCTGAAAGGGAGGAGTCACTCGGTCCCGTGACGCGAAAAGACTTCTTTGAAGAAAAACAACTTGCAACACTCCGAGCCCAACACTAGATGGCAGGAACAGTGCACAGCATGTGTATCTGCAGCTACACATGCCATCAAACATATATATATATATATATATATATATATATATATATATATATATATAGAGAGAGAGAGAGAGAGAGAGAGATAGATATCGCTCTGCTGTACACTGGGGTTAAAGAACCAGTTACTTACATTTGATAAAGCTCTTTCTGGTGAAGACTATCTAGCAGCAGACTCCTCACTGTGAGGGACTATAGGTAACCTTAAACAAGCCCTGCCGGGGAAAGAAAGAGAAAAAACAGGACATCAGATAGTTGGACCTGAAGGGGGTGAATTACGTGTGCGCAAAACCAAATACTTGTCCTAGTGACAGGGACATACAGTCTTTGTCAAGGGGCGCCTGGCTGCCAAGATGTTGTCCACCGTCTCCAGAGGGAGGTGAAAGGAATTCTGCTAGCGCTGCTCAATCTCCATCCATGAAGGTGGAGATTGTGCAGGCTGGGATGGAGAACCTGATCATCCTGCTGTGACAGCAGATGCTCTCGAGGGGCAGCCTGGCCAGAAGATTGAGTACTTAGGCCCAGGGTTTTGGGATAACGAGAATGACTTGGGCCAGGTTAGTCGTGATCTTCTTGAGAGCAGGAGAGGTATTGGCAGAAAGGGATACAGGAGTCCAGAGTTCCACTTGAGACAGAACACATCTTCAAGCGCTAAATACCTTCAAAACAAACTCCATGTAGAAGTGCTGAAAGGGAGGGGGGGGCAAAGAGATCAAGCCAAGGTTCTACCCATTAGCAGAAGGGACCTCACACCACCTCAGGTGTAATTGCCACTTGTGAACTGCTAGACACTGATGGCTGAGTTTGTCCATCCTGGCATTCAAAGAGCCCGCCAGTGGTTCACCACCAGAAAGATACCTTTGTGGTCCAGCCATTTTCAGAGAAGCAAGGCCTCCTGGCACAGGGTCCGTGACCCCACCACACCCTGTTTTTGCAGTTGTTGGTGGCGTTGTCCATGAGCACCTGTACCGCCGCCCCTTCATGGATGGCAGAAAGGCTTTCAATGCCAAGTGGATGTCCCACAACTCCAGAAGGTTGATACGAAGCCAGGAATCCGCCGGAGATCAAAGGTCTCGAAGCTTCATTTGTACCAGGTGGCAATCTTAGCCCAGAAGTGGTGCATCGTACACCACTGTCAGCTCTTGGTGGGGAAGGGAGATGGGTTTACTGCTGATCAAATTAAAGTCCAGTAGCCACCACTGCAGATCTTTTGCAATCTCCTCTGAAATCTGAAAGGTCAGAGACTTCCGCTTGATGTGGGAACATTAGGACTTCAGATCCCACTGCAAAGCCCGCATATGCCACCTGGCGTGTTGGACCAGCTGTATGGAGGAGACCATCAGTCCCAGCAGCCTCAGGGCAACCTCATTGAAATCCAGGATGGAGGCTGAAAGATTGTGATCATAACCTGAATGTCCTGGACTCTCTATCCTGAGGAAAATGCGACAGTCCATAATGTCTCTGATGAAGAGGAGTGTCTGAGAAGTAGCCAGGTGTGACTTTAGCACCTTGATAGTGAACCCCAGAGAGGACAGAAGGTTCGCTGTAGTCTGGAGGTGGTTGACGACTACCTGGGGTGAGCCCACCTTCAACAGCCAGTTGTCTAAGTAGAGGAAGACTTGCACCCCTAACCTTCAAAGGTAGGCTGCCACCAGCACCATCACCTTCATGAACACCGAGGAGCGCTGGTGAGACAAAAGGGGAGCAAAGTGAACTGAAAATAATCCTCTCCCACCACAAACTGCAGGTAGCACCAGTCGGCCGGCAGGGCAAGAATATTGAAGCAGGCGTCTTTCAGGTCATACTGACCTGGGCAAGGGTAAGCATTCTTAATTTATTTCTCCTTCAAGAGTAAAACATTAAGAGATTGCACATTTTGAACAGGACGAAGACTTCCACCCTTCTTGGGAACAATAAAGTAACAGGAATAACAACCACCCCCTACACTTCTGGAGCTGGCACCATCTCAACAGCTGCTTTGGCCAAAAGGGCTTGCATGTCCTGTGTCAAATGGCGAGATGGTTCTCAGTCAGTCACTAGGTTGATGGCGGAAAGTCCAGTGGAGAAGAAAGGAGGGGTAAGACATAAACATTGCAGAAAAACTGCAGGGCGCACATGTCTGTTGTGTTCACTTGCCAACCTCAAAAGATTTGATGGATTCTGTCTCCCATCGGTTGGTAGTAACCCTGTATGGGTACACTAAAGGGGATTAGCAGGTGGAGAAGCAGGAATGGGGGAGGAGGTGGTGGACTGAGTGGCACACTGACCTTGGCCATAGAACAGTCGCTCTCATCGAACCGCTGGGTTCCCCGCTGGGGCGTGACAGGCTGGCATTGGAATACGTGTGGCTGACCAGGCTGCACTGAGATGCCAAAAGAGCAAGCGGTAGCTGTACTCTTATTGAAACCACTCCAGGGCAGAGTAGCCTTGACTCCAAACAGGTGAGTCTCACCCAAGGCATATCCGTTAGAGAGGACTGGACGTGGCTCGAGAACCTAGTCAAATCTAGCCATGCATGGTGACGAATTACAACGCTAGTGCCTATAGCTAGCCCAACAGAGTCAGCGGTGTTCAAACCACAATGAATTGCGACTTGGTCACATCAAACCATCTTGAATAGACTGCAAAATAACAGGGAGAAGGTCTTCCAGTGTACCAGGGAGGACTTGTGCCACTGAGTCCCTGAGGGTATGAGTGTAATGCTCTAACAAAAAAGAGGCATTGATCAATCACGGACCAAACTGGTGGATAAAAAGACATGCTCTCCAAATGTCTGCACTCCCTTTGATTCCCTATAAAGGAGAGTAGTTGGTAGAGGCCTGCACCACAAGACTGAGTGGTGCTGCAACCAAAAAGATGAGTCACCCAGAGCAGGCCAATTTGCCTATTAATTGGAGGCACAGTGTAAGGATTGGCTCAAGCCCGTGTGATGGTATCAGTCACGGCTTCATTGAAAGGGAGGAGGTGCTCAGAAGCAATCTGGCTAGGTTGTAGGACCTACCAAAAAAGTAAATACTTTTATTTTTACCTCCATGGTGGAGAGCTGAAGGTCAAGGACTTTGGCCGCCCCACGCATAACAATACGGTAGGAGGCAGAATCTTTCATGTTTGGCCAGGAGGGGAGAAAAGGGATAATTATGGAGATCTATCCAGCCCACTAACCTTCTTTTAATCCTCATACCAACTGTCCTTGATATAGGGATGAACAAACTCACCAACCTGGTCAGTGTAGTTACTAGTACAAAAAATGGAATGTAAAGAATCTTGAGGTAATAAAAGTGCAGAAAAGGGCATCTCGGTTGAATTTGGACCACCCTGAAAAGAGAACAACTGAGGCTACCTCTTCAGGCAGTGAAGTTGGCATAGATGTTGAAATACCCAGGCCTGGTGTAAGTATGAGCATTGGGGCAGTATCAGAAATGGAACAAGGGGCAGAAGTGGCTTGGAGGGTCCAGCTGGTGGCAAGGGTGAACCAGCCGATGTTAAATCAGGTGGATGGCTTCTCAGCTCCACAGGGCCTGAGGGTTCTCCAGTGTGTGTTGGTATAGAACCGAAGAACAGAAGCATAGCTGTATGTAACTCTTCCAGCTGACAGGGCACGGCTAAAGGCCTTGGTTACTCTGGTTGTGCAAAAACCAGCTTCTGGCACCAGTTGCGGAATCGGCCAGAAGTCGTCTAACTTCTAGAATGTGACGGTTGGCGCCACCACCCACATGCTTCGTCAATGAAGTATGAATGGTACAAAGGAATAGAACTTCACTTCGCCTTATTGTGTTTTTTTTGTGCTTATCTGAAGACTTGGAGTATGATGAAGAACGGCCACTAGAGCAGCTCCACTGACTCCAGGAAAGGGAGCAGAACCGGGATTGAATTTGGAGCGAGACGTGTAGCTGTCCCAACATTGCCTTTTCTTGTGCTTGGCAACAAAGTTTTGGCTCATGTTCCCTGATTGATTCTTCAAAACGTAGTCCTCGCAAGTCACAGACATCTGCATGCAACAGAGGGACTGTTGCATGCAGATGTCTGTGACTTGCGAGGACTGCGTTTTGAAATTTTTAGTCTTAGAGGTTTGGCATCCCCTGCACACTAGAGAAACATTTGAGGAAAAGCGCAAAGAAAAGGTCTCAGAAAGGAAAAAAGTTCTAGAACTGTGTCTGGGGGTGCGATTGAAAGAAACTGACAGCAGTGCATGGGACTGGAGCCGACAGAGGCCTGTCACACCACTTTTGGAGCTGAGAGGCGACATTGCAGAACTGCATGGCACCACCTCCTGGTAAACAGAGGTACCATGAAAAAGTTTCTGGATCCATGGGGACGCCCGAGGAATATTCAAATAGAAACTTCTAGCTGCAGATTCTGCACTATCAGAAAAACTAACACTAAGCCAACAGGTCTCTCGTAGGCAAGAACTATTGGCTTTGCCAATGCCCAATGCTCATTTGCTCTTTGATATTCAGGCAAGTTAGCTTATAAGTCACACTCTAACTCCTGATCTTCCTCTTAAGCACATGAGACTGCAATATGTTGCGGACCCACAAAATCTTTAATACATAGAGATACCCCCTCTCAAGACAGTTTTCCCACCAGTAGGCAAATACAAAAGTAAGAAACTGTCCAGAACTGCAGCATTAAGTGGTAATTTTCTTAAAGCATTCTACCCAAGTAAAAGCTATATATTACGACAAATAGAGATATACAGAAGGATTTAAAATATACAAGCATAAAGGTAAAGAAGCCAACTCTGAGAAAATGAGTTTATATGCCATCACAGAAGTTTCTCTCCATATCACCCGCATCCTTGTGCTTTCTGGACGATGTATCGCTCATGGGCTCTTTAGAGTCATCATTTAGGAGCTATGACAGTCATAGCTTTTCAGATTCTCAAGGTCGAAACGTGTATGCTTGCGCTGTGCTTTTGGCTTTACGACTCTGATCAGTGGAGCAATTTATCTTCCAATATTCATAAGGTGACTCCATTAGCAAAGTTAAGAAGTGCCATGAGGAAATCTTTTAATCATGTGGAGAGTAGTTCATGATGGCCGTCTGGGGTAATTAGTGTGTTGCTACTTCACTCTCGGGGCAGTAATAACTTTGCATCTCATCGGGCTCTGCCATAAAGCTGATTTGATCAGTTTTTTCAAGTACAGGAAGTTGACAAATTGCACTCGGTATCATGACGCGGTCAGGGACCACAGACCTCAATGAGCTCATTGAGCCCCTCAAGCTTGTAGTGCATTCTCTTATTATGTTGTTGTTTCTGGGGTTCCCTGGTAAAGAGCAGTTGTGCGTTCATATCCTAAATGGCTATTGCCAGAAGTTGACATGAATCCGTTAAAAGAAAGCCCATATCACCTTGCCCGTTCCCTCCACAGAAAAATGTACAGTGAGATTTATTAGACTGCAAGACCTACACTACCCCATCAATAAACTGCGTGTGGTACTGGTATCATTTGTGGACTAGGACCCTCAGTTTTCAAGAAGGTGGTTTTACTGGCTCTTTTCTGGAGTACAATCTTTAATTTTCTACTGTTTCAAGATACTCTCGCTGATATATTACCTTATGGGTCACACTCATTTATTTTCAAAAATACTCTACATGGAGGCACGTACCTCCTTTTATATATACCATACTCAAATAAGGAGGTTCAATGTGGCTAGCAGTGCTTAATTTGTTGAATAAAAAGTGCTGGTGCCCAAAGCTCTGCTCAGAAGGCAACTTTAACCGACTTCTACACACTCCCTGGCGCTTTACAGTTCTCTCTGCTTTCTCCCTTTGTGATCGGTTTTCAGCATTTCGCCTTCTCATTTTTTTCCTCCTTTGTGCGTTTTCCATCTTGGGAAATGTTAGATGAAGAAAAAAAGGTGCCACTGGCCTCACCAACCGCAAAAATGAGTGCAGGTGGCCCCGCTGGCTCAACTAAGCACTGGTGGCTAGAACACCCAGTCAATGCTTGCTTGTGGAAGAAATCATATTTAACTGAGACCTGGTGATGCCAGACTAGGAATTCTGAACAGCAAAATGGAATGATCAAGGATTGAGACACAGAGCTAGAGAGAAACTACAGACACTTCCTACATACCGAGAAAAGGAAATTGTACTTCTGAGGCAGGCAAGTTGTTACATACACACTGCGTGGTTCTGATAACTGGCCAAACGTAAGGCAACATAATGCCTAGGTCAAGTGAATAAGGGTTGTGTATATACCAGGCTTCCAGGCACACCTATGGCCCTATTCTTGGAAACTAGTTTGGAAGTCTCTTTGTCTCTGCTGCCCTACCATCTAGGGTAAACTGCTTGCACTGCTGCCAGATGCCAGAGTAGAAAGCAGCCGACCTGTGAAGGAGAAGCCCACAGGGCGACTACAAACTCTGCAATAAGTGCCAGGTAATAAATGAATCAGCAAAAGTGTTTTAGATCAACTCGGTATGTGAATCGGAACACAAATGTATAGAAAAAGGGCAGTATAGCGACTATTTATCTTCCAACTGCTAAACTCCTGTTGGTGAGCGAGGAAGCGCCTTTCCAATCTCGGACATTCTATTTGATAGGCCAATAGGTGACTCGTAACGGGATCTGCTCAGCCCTCTCAATGCCCCAGCCAAATCAGTCACCTGTCAAGCAGTTACGGGCAATGGTCAGCCTCCACCTCTTAAGAAGCATTTATTGTGATTCAAGGAAAACGTGGTCTATGGCTTTCGTGGGGATGTTTAGGACAAAGGTATTTCATCGGTGAGCTGACCTGTCAACAGTTTCCTATTAAATCTGTACTTAGCAGCTTCAATTACTTTTCACAGAAACTCCAAGATAAGAATGAACATGTACACGAGAAAACACTTTCACTGGGAAAAAAAATGGTATAATGGGTTTGTTGCATACAAAGTGAGTCTTGCTCGGTGCTTCGTCTGTTAAAAAAAACCTGAAAACAGTGGAGGGGTCCAAAGTTTTTCTTTCGCCCTTTTCCTTCCCTTTTTTCTCTTTAAGTTTCAGTTTTCTTATCTTTTGTCGACGCCTTTTTTCTCCCTTTTCTGCCTCTCTTTTGCTGTGGGTAAAGGTCTGATGATGGGAAAAAATAAGACACCATGCAAAAATGAGTGCTGGTGTCCACCAACTGCAACCATCGCCCAGATGAATTAATGGTATCTGCAGGCCAATGTGAAAGAAAAAGTTGGAAGGCATGTTCTCTCAGGACGCCACCCAGTATTCTGTACAGGGCGCTTAATGAATGTCCAAAGCTGACCACAGTAGTTTTGAGGGTAAGGAGTTAAGCAATTTATGGAGTGCTTTCAGAAAATGAAACCACGTTGTGATCTTTAAACGAGATGGGGAGGTTCAATGTGGGAATTAGGTGTTCCATAAGAGATCAATATAAATCTTCCATCATGGACCCTTGAACAACAGTTCATCCCTGGATCTTCCATCATGAATGAACGGAGGTCAAAACTAGAGAGACTCAGAATCCCTGCTGTCAATCCGAGCTCATCGGACCTACAGCTCGATGGCAGGAAGCAGCTACATTTTAAAACAAGCATTGGCAAAACCAATAAGTCTCACTTTTACAAGAGCTATTTGCTTTGGCAATGTGTTTTAGCCATGTTGTACACCGGTGTGGCTGCTGTTCAGCATGGCTAAAGGTTGGTGCTGTGGTGGAGTGTCATAAAGTAGAGTGTCGTAGAGTGGATTTATTGTTTGTGGAGTGTTGCCACCCTATTCCACCCAACTCCACTCTACACCACTCCATTCTAGAACACTGTATTCTACAACTCTCTGCCACTGAACCACTGAACTGTTCTCCCCTCTACTAAACTCTGACACTTTTCTCACCCAATTCCACTCTACAACACCTTACTGCAACAAATACACTCTACAACCCTACTCCCCCACTCCACTCTATGAACTCAATGCCACTAACGTTTAGCCTTGCTGAACAGCAGCAACACTGGTGTACAACATGGCAAAAATGCATTGCCAAGCCAATAGCTCTGGTATAGGCAAGATCTATTGGCTTTGTCAATGTTGATTCTACATTATGCCAAGGATAAATAACAACATGTATATATTTAATCAACGGACTGTAGTATGAATTTACGTCTTTCTCCCACAAAATCTGCCATAAAGACAACACCATAAGTGCATACTTCGATGTTCATAATCTAGGTCAGACATTCCAATCTCTGATATGATTTAGGATATAAGGACTGTTATGTGCTCACCTGGTAGAAAGGTTCTGCACCCACATTACCACCAGAGATTCTGACAGAGATGATCTCATTAACTGCTAGGGCACTTCACACTTTGCATATGGAACATCACGCCTGAAGCTGATAGAGCCCAGTCCCTGGGGAAGACTGATTGACTGCTACCCCAGTGGGTGTTTGCCCTTTGCGGTGAAAACACTGCTTTCACTCAGCTGCTGATAAAATCAGCTTTTGCTGTTAACAAGTTATATAGTTCATCCCTTCTCCCTAAGAAATTCTAGATTGCAAGTTCCAATGACTTTCATGCTCCCAGGGTATAGCACATAGGAATAGGCGGCAATAGGGTGCTGGGTTCTAGATACTATATTGTATGGACATTTTAGCAATGCAGGAAATATTTGTTTAATTTTCATTAATTGTAACTTGTCTCATGGCTGTTTTTATAACATACTGTGCAGTTGTTTTAGATATGCTAAGAAACATATTCTTTCTGCAGTAATAAATACTTTTAGCATAAAAGTGTCCTTTCCTCTTAGTACAATGTGTGTGGTACAGTGAATAACAAAATGAAGATACTGCTGTTTCCACAGTGCCCCTGATCCCTTCATGGGGTTGTTAATGACCGAAAAGCAATAAGTCTATGTTATTTACACATTGAATAGTGTGTTTCAGGACTACAGTGACTTGTCTTTCACACTCAGTGCTGGTGTACTGAACTAAGTTTACTCCTGTCACCCATGGGTTGGAAGGCACCCCTTGTAGAGTTACTTGCCAAAGTCATAACGTATCCAACAGTGATGTAAACAGAACATCATAGATATAACATGTATAGGCAACAAGAATGTAATTTTAAACATGAAAAAGCTTGGAATGGAAAAAACAAGTGAAGACTCTTACAAGTATCGGCTCTTAAGTGCGCTTATGAGTGTCAAATAATGCCGTCCCGTATTTGCTCCGAGTTGTGGGCTAATGATGTCATCATAAACACTTGCAAAAATTATGCCATGTTATTGCAAAGCTAATGGTGCACTATGGTCCAAAAGTGAGTGGTGTCTTGTGTTACCTTTTAACAGAAGCCATACCCTAAAGTACAGATTTCCATGCTCAAACAATTGCCTAATGTAATGTGCATAATTCTGTGGAAACTACTTGTGTTACACAAAGGAAAACATGTGATTCCACTTTGGCGCGTTACTTGTATCTGTTTTCGTTTGGCAGGTGGATTCCTCACAAAGCTAGCTCCTGCTAATTTAGTTATTCTGATTTGTGGGGATTCATAGAGGGTTCTGGGCTTCTTCCACCCCATCATGCCCGCTTGACGTGAATTAGTGTTTGGCAGTAGATTGGAAAGATCTATTTAGTGTTGTGCTTGCAACAAGCTTCCATGCAAAAAAATCTTTTGCATGCGAAAGATGATCAACATGGTCATTTGTGCCTTTTTTTGGCTGGCAAACACTGATGCACAATTTCAATAAATCCTGGGCCAGTTTCACTCTATAGCAGAGCAATTTTAATTAATATTAATATATCTTATCAAGTTTCTTGTACATATTTCAACATATCCAATTAGCTATTTCCAATGCTCCTTTAAAATAACAGAACTAACAGAAAGAGCAGTTTCTGGGAATCCATACCTTTTTGTAGTAATGCCCAGGAGCCAAAGTAAAACATAGCTGTAGTGCCAACAGTACATTTCAGTGAGCTTAACGGTGCACTGTGCACTTTTTGTATCCTAATTACATTTTTGAACTCATTAAATAGTCCAATATTTCAGAGACTGGGATATATATATACATACAAATGATGTATGTGCCTATAAGAACAAGCATTGGCAAGCTAACAGACCTGTTGCTTATTTGCAATAGGAATTCAAAGTTTAAAAGTTAAAAAAAAATGTTTCTAAACAAAAATGCTGTCTAGATTGGTGTGCATACTTTTTTTTTTAAAGTAAAACATTACGAATTAAAATAAATAAATATAGAAATACATGAACTAAAAGCAGAGATTGGCTCATCAGCTACAACACTGAAATTGACTACTTTTCAGATGGAAAATGCTGCCACTGACATTGAGGAGAGCCAGTGACAGTGTGCAGAAGCAAAATGTGAATGACACATGATCCGGACAATGGATGAAGAGGGTTGACCCTGTGTGTGTGTGTGTGTGAGTCTATAGTGCGATTCCAAAAAGTGCACCTTCTAAATTATGTAAAGGAAGACCCATGCTTGGTGCAATGCCCATCATTTTTCATGTACCAACTGAAAAAATAAGCTATTTGAAATGATGCAGCCATCATCTACCAGGGTACTTCCAGTCTATTTGGGAGCACTTCTCAAATATTCCTGAAAGCTGATAAAATGACTTAAGTTGCCAACTTGCAAGCACAATAAGCCAAATATGCACATACAGACTATTAAGTTATCTGCAAATGCTTTAACCAATCAGGTTTCAGAAACTGGAGTTGCTTTATAATGATCAGCATCTTGTACGGTCAGCAAATATTTCCAAATACCTTCAAATGCATTTCATTTCTCTGAAGTTGCAAAGAAAACTGCAGTTTGGAAAAACAAGCACAAGGTATCTCATTATTGGGCGATATCCGACCGTCACTTCAGTATTATTAAGCATTTGTATTGTGGGAAGGCAATTTTATGGAATCCGAGATGCTTAACCGGACAAGTCATCAATAAAAAGTAGTCTATTTTTGCAGTAATACAGCTATATATCCTTGGAGGGCTATTAGACACTGCACTGCAGGCCTGCCACAGTACACGAGTTTAAGTGAACACAATGAATGCTGGCCTGCTGGGTGGACAGGCTACCTCACGTTCATAGTTAGGCATTTATTACCAGCCCTGGTGGTAAGCAAATGCAAAACCTGTTGCAAATCTACCTTTTTTAATGAATATTTGCTTCAATTTGCCAAATACTGATGATAAAAAAACAAAAATAAAATCAGTAGGCAACATTTTGCAGCAGTCCACGGATCGTGGCGAGATTAGTCACTCGCCAGTGTGTTGAAGAAAGTTAATCCCATGGCTCTTCTGAACAGTTGTGGTCCTAACACAAAGATCTATTCCGACTCGTCTGAAGGGTGGACAACTGGACAGCAAACTGATTCAACCAACCATAACGGGTTCTTTTGTTAGGCACTGTTGTGATTGGTTGCTTTCAGTGGATCAGAACAACCATAGACAGTCTTACCCCCATAGCCAAGAAAATTATGGGCAGTCTGAACACAGGTAGTTTTCTGAATTCAGACATAAAACCTATATTTCCTCTAGTTGCTCCTCAGAACAGATTGAGTCAGATGTGGAAAGTGAAATCTCATTGTTTCTCTTCACCGTACTGTTGCTCTCTCCTTAAACATGCCTTGGAGACCTTATACTAGAGTACCCTCAAAATCAAATTTTCCAGTAGTGCCAAAGCTCTCCAGTAAATCTGCTTCTTGCAGGTGACTTATTATAGTCCGACAGGTTATCCAGCTCTAACGAGGTTCCTTCCCAAACATCTAACTCTCACAACCTCGCCTGATGATCTGTTGCTTATGATCACAAAAGAAAAGAAAAGAAAAGTAACTAAATCACTGCTGAGCCTAGACGTCCCAAAAAAATAAACAAAACGTTGAAGTGAGCATTCATATCTGGCTCCAAGATTCTGGAACAATCTCTCTGAGGATATCCTACTCCCTGACAACTACTGACACACTGGAAGCACCTGAAGACCTATCTATTAATAACTTATGTGAAAGGCTACGTTTTCCCAAAGCTCCCTTGCTATCATCTGCTGTTATATTCATTATAGCATCTCCGACTTCTCTTCAACCTAATTCTTGTTACTTGTAAAGTACTCAGTTGCCCATGCGGCTACATCCATAGTACATAAATAAGATTAGTTACTAAATAATTAATATTTGTTTGGTTTGCCAGAGCTAGCTGGCCCAGAACATCTGACAGAAGGGAAACAGGTTTGATGGCTTGGCATTAGTCTTGGAGACATAAGATGCCTTTAGGTTAAGTAAACTTGCTAGGCCACTGAAAGTGATAAAAGCTCCTCAGATAAAGCCATTCTTTCAGCTGCAATATCTATCCTTGAACAAAACAAACTATGGAAAGAGATTTCAAGAACAGGCTATTTTTCTGGAAAGTCTAGTGTCCATACAAAAGACCCAAAGAAAAAGTGTAAGTGAGAACAAATTCACCAAATACTTTGAAAACTTCCAAAACAATTTTTATTAAATCCATTGGGGCCAGCAAGCAACACCGATGTTTAAGGGTGGTCATGGAGATGGACATTTGGTGTGGTGGAGTCATCTATACCTGTGGCAGGCTTACGTGTCAGCTGACTGAGGTTAACATTGCAAGGTAGTGACACTTTTTAGTACCATTTTTTTGTATATTATCAAAAGCCGCAATTTCAATATATTTTGAATGCCAGCCCATTCTAAGTGGTCCTGGACATATACGGAAGGCTCAGTGCTTAGTTGAAGTGAGTCAATCGCTGAAGCATGGGCTATATATATATATGAAATCTCTATCAAACCCTGCCCTGCCTCACCAAAGTTAGATACAAGAGATGCCGTCCAAGGGGACTCACACTAGAGGGGTGAAGAACGGCAAGCTGCAATATGCAAATATCTAAATCGGCCTTGAGTATTTTCGTTCCACAGCAAAATGTCAGGGGGTCAAGTGAGACGGTTTTACCTAACCTTATTGTTCTGTCACTTTAGTCCCTGTTTTCCTCCACTCCAAAGCCCTCCCCAGACTTGCTACAGGTTATGAGTGAAAACACTTACTCCTTAGATCAAACTGCAGCTAAAGTCGATAATCCAGATCTGAGGCCAATCATGGGGGGGCGCCACAAGGGAAAATGAGACAGATGCTGGCACGATCCTGGTATTTGAAGATCAAGGTGGTACTGAGGCAGTGTAAGGGGAGATAAAAGAACTGCCTAGTTGCTGCCGTGCAACTCTAAACAATGGCATTAGCTGCCCACATGTAAAGGGCCCCTGGGGGATAGGCAGGCAATGTATTAAATACAAGCAAGTATGGTGGTATATTGGAACGTTATTGCCGGTCCAGAAGAGAATAGCCCCCTCACACACCCCACCGTGGAAGCAACCTTGAGACTAGAACAGGAGAAGACAGTTTGGACAATAACATCAATACTTTAGCAGGACTAGAGAATACGGCAGGACTTCAGCTATGCCAAATCGCAACATCAGGCAAAACAGGCATGGAGGTGCAGTGCTCCTCTGCAGATCGATCAGCGGCCAATAGTGCAGCTACGCAATCGCAATTGACAGAACCTGTCCTTTTGAGTTCTCACTGTGGGAGTCTGGAGATGGATGTTTACATCCCTCCGATGCTGCTGTTTAAAGAAGTTCTTAGGGATTAAATATTTGAGGCAGCAGCAGACGGATTTGGTAAATAGGTTCAAACACAGTATAGGGAATATGGAAGGGCAATGGCTCAATTCACAGACCGATGTCAAGAACTGGAACACAGGGTCTCTGCCTGAGAAGATAAGTCAAAGACTGCCTGTTCTCAGAATATGCAGCTGGAGAAAGAGATAAAGCCCACCAACAAAAAAAGTAACAGTTCAAAAATCATTCTAGGTGGCCTAATTTGAGGATTGGGGGTTGCTAGAAAGGAAGGAAGATGGTATAGGCTCTGTTTGCATTTGTAGAATCCTCCGTTAGAACTAACTTTCTTCCAGAATTCTCCAAAGATTTTACTATAATGTGCGCCAACAGGGTGCCATCACATATTTCTCCTTACGCTAAGTACCCCTATATTAATCAATTTTGCAGACTTCATGGTTAAAGAAAAGGTCCTGGCAAAAGCCTTAAAAGAAAAGCCATTCTTAGCACAAAATGGATACACTTTTTGAATGTATTCCAATATGACAGATGAAACAGCATGGTGGAACAAGGAATTTAAAAGTATGATTTCATCGTTTCAGGCCATTGGTACTGGGGTGTCTTTGGTTCAAATGGCCAAATTGAAAGTGTTGTTTAAAGGACGGTTCCATTTCTTTTCACAGGTAGCAGATGGTCAAACTTTCTTTGTAGAAGCAAAAGGGGGATAAGTTAATCGGACATTGGATCAAATGCCCGGGGAGGAGGAACAAGCGTGGAGGCAGATTCTTCAACTGTGATCTGGGTTAAGTATAGGTTGAAAATAATTGTTTGCATATTGGCTGGTACTTTGGTGGGTTCAGATATCACTTGCACTGATTTAGGTTTGGTTAGAGGTTAAATATAATTGTTTTGATGGAGAAAGTAAAGAAGTGAAAAGGGAGGACGGGGGACGCATTGGTCTTCCTGGGGTGGAAGGCAGGGCAGGGCTTCTTTTCCAGCTTTGGGAGGTAGTGGGTGGGACAAAGGGGGTGAGAGGGAGAACATGAGAAAAATTGAGGTGCAAAACCAGCTGTTCATTATGTTATGGTGTTGCTATATTTGAAAGCTAGGTCTAGAAATTCTGAAGGCTACCCAAAACAAGGTGAATTTGAGGGGTAGCTGCATAAGTAATAGAATGTATATTAGAATGTGATAGAATGCACTTTATAGGGTATGCACTTTATGGAAGCACTTTATTGAATGTTTTTTGGGGGAATGTGCACTTTATGTCTTTGCACTTTAATGTTTAATGTATTGATCTGAGTATGTTAAGAGAAGGGAGGGAACTGCATATTTGCACATGGGAAGGTTTGGGAAAGTTTAGGAAAGCCTAGGCTGGGCTGTGGTTGAAACTTAAAGAATGGCTCAACAGAGCTCCAGCCAAGCCTTTTCTTTTGGCAGGGGCGCTTTGGTGAGCTTATTTTCATTTAAAGTCAACTGATTAAATAATAAGAGAAAAAATAAATGGTTGAATCCTGGATAAATAACTATAAGCTAACAGAAGTTTTGCAGAGAACTCACAGTCCCCTTAACAGGCTAGTTAAGTTTGATAGGTTTAAAACCTGGGCTGGATTTACATGCATTGGGGGGCAGCACATAGAGAGGTGACAACGTATATTAAGAAAAGTGCAAAGGATAAGATTCATATATGACAAGCGAATAGTGAAGGGAGGAGGCTTTGGTGAAATGTACGATGAATTCACTATGGTTAACTTTAGTTCAATCAATCAATCAATAAGGATTTATAAAGCAGGGCTAATGGGT
This sequence comes from Pleurodeles waltl, assembly GCF_031143425.1. Taxonomy (NCBI): domain Eukaryota; kingdom Metazoa; phylum Chordata; class Amphibia; order Caudata; family Salamandridae; genus Pleurodeles; species Pleurodeles waltl. Next base: position 1,313,617,813 of record NC_090440.1, read on the forward strand.
AACCGATAAGGTATCCAGGTGCTAGTAAGCCTATGTGCCCCAACAGAAGACGATCCAATGCCGTTTAGTAGGCTGTTTCAATCATTAGTTTTGTTTGACTGAGATATAATTCTAGGAGGAGATTTTAGCTTTTTACAGGAACTGGATTTAGATACCACAATGAGCGAAAAGAAACAGATAAAAAGCAAAGATTATAAACATTTTGGGGAATATCAAAGAATCTATGGAGTGGTAAATCACTGGAGGATAAAAGTTATTTGCGTAAAAAGAATGTATTTGTTTTTCGGCCAGACATAAAACTGCTACTCATATTGATTATTTTCGATTTCATTAACAATCATGTTTAACAATTAAACATATTACGTAATGGTTTCTCCGACCATTCAATATAAGAACTTGAGATAACTGATAGGGGTTGGCTGCCTAAAAATCAGAGCTGGACTTTTATAAAAGCCTGTCTGGAGGATGAAAGTTAGATGGGGCATGTACCATGGTGGTAGAATGATTATTTGAGAGAAATAAAGGTATGGCTGTAGTTAATATGGTATGGGACACCATTTAAGCCTCCTTACAAGCACATGTGATTTCTAGAGATATAGCTACAGCTACTGCTCTGAAAGTGGAAAATTGAGGCTTGAGCATCAGATTAAATATGATTATCACAGATTCCTAGTACAGGGCACAGAGAAAAACAGGAAAGCGCTAGGGGAAGTGAGAACAGCCCTTCTGGGGCATTATTATGTAAAGAACTATATAAAAACTTCTACAAGGAGGATCTACAAGGAGAGCGACTTTGCAGGAAAGTTTATGGCATGGCAAGCCCATGAGAGAGCTGTAAATGACTTGTTTAGCACCGTAAAGTGCTCTGGAATAGAGACATGCTGTATCTATGAGGAGGAAATGAATGCTATTTTTTAGCGTATTTTAGAAATGTCTATAGCGTCTCCCCTAATGTTATTGTGTTGGTACTGTATCGTTTCTTTAGGTCTTGTTCCGATCCCAGTATTTTTAGAGGAGGATCGGAGGTTTATGGACAGCCCTTTATCCCTGCGAGAGTTGGAGGGATTGGTGAATGGCCTCCCTGGAGGCAAAGAGTGTGGTCCAGATGGGTTTACCTTTGAATTTTATAAAGCTTTAGGAGAAGTTTTGAACCCTTATTTGTTAAACATCGCTACCTCTATTTTAAAAGGGGAATCACTGCAACCATTTTTTAATCCAGGGAATGCGTTTAGTTTTCTTTAAAAAAGCAAGGACCCAATGGGCCCAAATTCTTGCGGGAGAATGCTTTTAGACACAGATAAAATCATAATGGATTTACTGGCTAATAGATTTAATAGAGTAGGGTCCAAGTTTATTTACAGCAACAAAACTGTTTTACTTGCAGGTTGGCAGCTCTATACAAATACTAACTATTTCACAGATGCGCTGGACATGCCTGTCATAAATCAGTCTAAGCACCGCCAGCCCCACGGTGACGATCAGACTGCCGTAAAGTGTGGCAGTCTGACCGCCACATTACAACCCTGGCAGGCAGACATGCCGGGGGACCGCCATCTCCACTGGGAACAGGGTTCCCGACAGGTTGACGACAGACAGAGCTGTAACCAGCCAGCGCTCGGCACCCCCTGGCTAATTACAACCCCACTTTCCACCAGTCTTTCCATGGCGGTCACTGCCCTATAGCATGGGCAGTGCAGGGGTCCCCCTGCCCAGCACCATCGGAATGCGCATGGTTTGCAGACAGTGCGCATTCTGATGGTGCTGGGGTGCTATGGCATTGACCTCAGCTTGAGGCCAATAATGTAGCTCTGTTTCTGCCAGGAGCCTTGTAATACAATGTTCCCACCGTTCAGCTCGGTGGGAACATTGTAATATAGTCGGGGACACCACCGCCACGGTGGTAGCAGCCTCCCCGCGGCTTTGGCGGTCCCATGGTAGGACCGCCAAAGTCGTAATCAGGCCCTTAATTAACTCAATTATTCAACTCTGGGCAACTTTAGTAGTAGTAGTAGAAGAGGAAGAGGAAGGAGTTGTCTACCAGACTAGAAGAACAAATCAGTTTCATAAATCATGGGCTCTGTTCTGAGTTAAAGATCAGGGAAATTCAGAAACTTCTGGGAAGAATTGGCGTTTTCTTATTTGATTATGTGGGAAAGTGGATATGAATTTATTAAGGTTTGTTGATATTTATTGTGAATGAATTATGTTGTATACCACGCAAGAGGTGGCTATTATTTTTGATAAATCTGTCCTTTAAAAAAAAAAAAAAAAAAATGCTGTATAGCATCTCCAAGTAAAAGAAAAAATGTATAAATGATATTTAAGGGGGAACATCACAAGGCAGATCAAGGCAGCCAAACACAAAGGTCAAAGTGGACCTACGTCAAGAAAGTCCCTTTTGTTTCAATGGGAGTTGTTGGTCACCATGCTAAATAATGCAAGAACCTACATAACACTGACTTTCAAGACTTAACATAACATTACTTACATGGTGCATGGAACATAACGAGCACTGATGGGTGATCCTTCAAAAAGTCATCAAAATCGCTGTCTGTCAAATGGTGAACCAAACTGTCCTCTTCGGCCCAAGGGACCTCAGGAGCCTGTGGTTGAGGGGGCTGTGGGCTGTAGAAAAAGAAAACGCATATCTGAGATACTTTGCCTATGAAACTTTGGATACTTGAACTAATTAATCATGGGGAAAAAAAACACTTTCAAAGAGCAACTTCCAGGACCTTCTTTGTGCCAAAAATGATATTAATCCAATGCATCTCGAAGCCAAAATTATATGAATCACTTGCACTGATGTAAAACCATACCAAACAATGTCCAGTACAGTGTGGGGCAGGCAATGTAGCATAATTCAGTACAAACCAGAAAGGTGTCCCTTGAAAACTTGGACATTTGGCCACATGTTCTTATATCTACGTTCTGAGTACATTTCAGGCTATTTATGCACTCTCAAAGAATTCGAATGACACTCTTGGTAAGCTACAGCTAGTACATAGTTCCATGAGGAGTCACATGTGAATCCATTTACATGTAAAGAAATGTTCAAGTCTAGCCTGCCAAAAGCGAATGTGACACTAAAGAGGATTTGCACGCTGCATGTTCCTTTTACTTTTTTCTACAAGACTTTTTGCCCCCGAGCAGGGGCTCATTCTGCACCAGCGCCATCCAAACCAGAGACGGTCCCCTCTCCATTCCCACCAACCAATTGAGCGCAAATCTGAATAGGAATAAGCCTACAAATATTTCTAGGGTGGGATACTATTTGCAAAATGTTTGTAAATTACCACAACACGAGTGTTTGGCTGCTCCTCAATATTTACTGGGGCGCACCCCCCTAGAAATGCCCACATCCCCAAGAAGGTTTGCTCACACAGTTTGTACCAAGTGAGGGAGCTTCGTTGCGAGTAAATGCCATTTACAAAGGCAAGGTCTATCTACTGTAGAATTGAATGTAGCTCCACCCCCTGTATATGTGCAGTTAAGTTTCACTTAGGTATGAAAATACTTTGTAACGTAGGCCAGTAGACATTAAGAAAAGTCAGGAATACTGAATGGCAAGAAGGACTTCAACCCAACGTGCATTTTTGCAAAAGATTTAAAAATCGAGTGCAACTGGATAAGTTAAAGCAGTTTTAGTATTTCAAACACAATTAACTGGATAAATACTAATAATTGTTTTTTACACAGTGCCTCATGCAAGTGCATTGTTGATTCAAAATGCTGAAAAAATCTAGCAATATGACTGTCTGCATCAAGCCCTGAACTCACAGAGCTCCGCCTTAACCCATTCACTTAGCAGGGGTTGCTAAGCTGGCATGTAGTGCTAAGGTTTGGTGGCTGATCCATCGAACAATGTTACCATAAGCAACCGCTGAGAGCAGTGTGAGTAATACAGAGTATCGCCAAATTGCTCAAAATTCAAGATACCTAAATCTGAACAGCAATGTAGGGTATCATGACAATGTGAGGAATATTAAATTAAAATACTATGGCGACACAAACAAAACTAAAGAACAACACTTGTCCAGTCTCTGTACGCCCTCTTACACAAATGCGTATTATCACAAGTAAATGTTTTTTTGCTCCTAGATGTTCCTTTTGTTCCAGTTTTATTTGGACAACCTTGTTGATGTGAAACAGAGGTGATATTGCATCTTAATGTGATTTGCTCAATGTGACGTGACAGAACTGCTTACTTTGCATCACAGTGAAATTGCATATAAGTGATTCTGAACTAAAAGCAATTCTATACTTCCTACAGGTTTTACATACTCCTTCCTTGGTTGCATTAAGGGTCATTTTGCACCTCAATATGCTGTCAATCAGATGTGATACTAATGCGCACATTTTACTCCTCTGCCTTGATTTATAGTACCACGGGGTGGAATGCAATATTTATTGCACTGGATAAAATATGAGACAGGGGTGTTCAAAATGTAGCACCTATTTAGCCCAAAAAATGGGGCATAAACATGGAGATAGCACCAAAATCCAAATTTTCTGGAAATGACCAAACACTTTCCCAAGTAATTTGGGCATATTTGACCTCCCAAAATGTATCCAAGGAGTGCAGGCTTTACTGTGCACAGACACACCCCGGCGCAGTAAAGCCTGCACAACTAGTAACCTATCCTTTACATATATTAAATGTTTGTACTGCTTTGGATGTCTACGATATCTATGCAATGGAGACCATAATGTGAATTCATACCTAAATGAATATTCTAACTAAATATTATGCCATACTCCAGCTAAAGGTAAAACAAGGGAATTTATGTGTCTAAATGTGATAGCACGCTTGTGCTGACTTGTCATCAATGGTGATTTTGTACCCAATTATATTTTGGCAACAAAAAGTTATTTTGTTCTTCAATGTGTTTTTTCAGTTAAACATTTTCCCACAATCCTGTTATGTTGCACCTAAATGTGTTTTTGCAACTAAATACGTCTGCACACTCCAGATGTTGATGCACCAAAAAAGATTTTGCACTGAAAAATGACTCTACATTTATATTAGTTTTTTTGTACTGGAATGTCATTTTTGTCCAAGTGTTTGCTCACTCCTTCCTATTGATGGTGCATCGAGAGATATCGTCTGCTTACATTCTATTTTTGCTCCCAAAAAAATGTTCTGTCCCCAAAACCTCCTCCATACTCCTGTTTATGTCGCACCGTGTGGGATTTTGCACATTAAAGTGATCTCTGCACCTAAATGTAATTTTTCAAATTGATATTAGGGCTCCTAAACGTTTTTAGCACGACATGGTATATTACATTAAGGGTGACCTTGCACGTCAATGTAGGGTTAACAAATCTGAGGTCACCTTTTACTACTGACCTAACATCTTGCTACTTCATTTTCTGCCTGTAATGGGTGATACTGCATATCGCAGCCGTTCCATAATAATTTTGTTCAACAAGTTCAAAAGACTGTAATTATTTGGAATGATCTTTTTATGACTGTCAAACGTAAAACGAAGAGCTTGATCTGAGGCAAGGTTTCAGGATATATCCAGAACAAGCTCAGAGATCTCATCTTCTCATAAAATATTAAGCACCACAAACACTGACGCCCTAATTTCGAGTCTGGGTGTCCTAGGACTGCCAGACTCACGGTGGCAGTCGGACTGCCGCCAATGCGGTCGTTCGACAGCCACATTATGACTGTGGCGAAAGTGCCATTGTACGACCGCCAGCACTGCCACTTTTTTGCCAGCCACCGGCCTGGCGGTGCCAACAGTCTTAATCTGCCAGGGGAGCGCGGCCCTGGGGATTACGACTCTCGTGTCTGCCAGCTTTTGTATGGCGGTTCCATTGCCATGCAAAGGCTGGCGGAGACGGGGTGCCGGGGGCCCCCATGGGCAGCCCCGTTGCACATTTCACTGCCTGAAATACAGGTAGTGAAAAGCAGGATGGGTGCTGTCGTACCCAATGAACCGCATCATTGCTGCCGACTCGATTATGAACCGGCATCAATGTTGTGGTTAGTTTACCGCTGGGCCAGCTGGCGGAAACTTTGTTTCGGCCCTCTGGCCCAGCGCTAAACTCAATAGGGCCAGCGGGCAGAAAACAAAACTGGAGGTTTTCTGCCCTAACGAGTTTGGTGGGTGGCCTCCGCCACCCGCCAAACTCGTAATGAGATCCCTGAGTCTTTATGACCAAGTCAAAAACTCCTCTTTATCAGTGACAAACACTCAATACTCCAAAGGATTCCTCTACGCACATCCCCTCTAATACACCCACATGCCTATGTACTCTGATCACAGTTAACTCTGGTACTCTACAATCGCCATTGTTGGACATCCTAAACACAATCAAATTCAGTGTGCCCATACAACCTCAGACGAATCACTTTTTCTCAGACCAGTAACTCATCTCCTATGCATCTCATCAGTCTTCCCTCCACATCAGTAGTCCAGCAGTCCAATGCAACTTCCTAGACTGCCCTCTCTCACGACTGTGACACTAATGTTATTGCACTCAGAGACTTTGTTCAGCCTGTCCTCCATTCAACTATCTTACTACGAGGATACAACATCTGAAACCTCAATAAAACAGAATAAACTAGTGTGGGGTTGCTTTTACATACGGGGACCCTTAACAAAATTAAGTCAAACTCTTGTAAGAGAGATTACAAACAATCCCTAAAACACAGAGAATGAATCTAATACTAGCGCTTGGCAATGTTTAATCCATGGTTTCTTTGATTATCACAATGCTCATCTTGCATCCTCCTCAAATAAAATTAAGGTACAGACAGACACTACAGAAGGATGCAGGCTACGTGGCAAAAACAGTATTAGCGCTTGTATTTGCATGCACTAGCACAATAGTGCCTAAAGTATAGGCTTGACGATGCTTGCTGTACTTTGTGTTTTGGCCTGGAAAAGCCCATTTGTAATTGGTCTGTAGTTGTTTGCGTCGTGGGGGTCCATATTTTTCTTTCATAATGTGCAAATGTATGCCTTTTTTAAGTATTCTGGTAACACTGGAGGGACATGGGATTGCTGTAACTGACTGACATGGTACTAGGTGTTTTTTTGTGGCAGAGAGATAGCTAGAGGGTGGTGGGGGTGGGGAGGTGACACCAGGCTTAAGACAGGGCAGATGGCTGAGGCATGTGGCACCACATTGTGTATGCATGCCCCATGACTATTCTGCCCCAGCATAGCTGTTAAATGCAGGGATATTTAAGTCATCATTCTCTGTTTGATGTCAATCAGAAAACACTCAGTGAAAAGCATAACAATTATTCATTACCTATGTATAATACTGTTTGCTATGTATGCCTCTCTGAGAGCCTGCAGCATTAACAGATGGATCCAAAACCATTTTATTCACAGCTATGACATCATACAATTGGAAACCAAATATGTTTCCCCACACCACTCCACCGTAGGGTAAAGCAGTCTCTTCTCATGTCCCCACCTCACCTGGGTCTCAAAAAAACAAGCAAGGCAGGAGTATGATGGCTGACTGTTTCACCCCCCACCCTTCCGCCCCATCTTCTACCTTTCAGGTCACCACAGACCCATGAAAGGCAGCAGAACCTGGCTGGTGCTGTCTGTGCAAACTCTATCATTCTCTGTCAACCATGGGTCTTCTCCTGATCCTTGCAGACGGGAAATGAAAATGTCACTTACCCAGTGTACATCTGTTCGTGGCATCAGTCGCTGAGATTCACATGTTCTGCATTAGCTCGCCATCTGGTGTTGGGTCGGAGTGTTACAAGTTGTTTTTCTTCGAAGAAGTGTTTTCGAGTCACGGGACCGAGTGACTCCTCCTTCTGTGCTCATTGCGCATGGGCGTCGACTCCATCTTCGATTGTTTTCCCCGCAGAGGGTGAGGTAGGAGTTGTACTATAGTAATAGTGCCCGCGCAATGAAATGTGTAAGTATGTACCTATTAAAGGTTTAAATAATATATATACAAATGTACAAAATTGAAGGTAACTTCTGAACTGCTACAGGCTTCCGGGGAGGTGGGTGGGCACATGTGAATCTCAGCGACTGATGCCACGAACAGATGTACACTGGGTAAGTGACATTTTCAGTTCGATGGCATCTGTCGCTGTAGATACACATGTTCTGCATAGACTAGTAAGCAGTTATTTCCCCATAAGCGGTGGTTTAGCCTGTAGGAGTAGAAGTTGTCTGAAATAGAGTTCTTAATACAGCTTGACCTACTGTAGCTTGTTGTGCGGATAGCACATCTATACAGTAGTGTTTGGTGAATGTGTGAGGCGTAGACCATGTGGCTGCCTTACATATTTCATGCATTGGGATGTTTCCTAAAAAGGCCATTGAAGCACCTTTTTTCCTTGTTGAATGTGCCCTGGGAGTAATGGGCAGTTGTCTTTTTGCTTTAAGGTAGCAGATTTGGATGCATTTAATTATCCATCTGGCTATACCTTGTTTTGATATTGGGTTACCTGCATGAGGTTTTTGGAATGCAATAAATAGCTGTTTAGTTTTTCTGATGTTCTTTGTTCTGTCAATGTAGTACATTAATGCTCTTTTGACATCTAATGTATGTAGTGCTCTTTCAGCCACAGAATCTGGCTGTGGGAAAAAAACGGGTAGTTCTACCGTTTGATTTAGATGGAACGGTGAAATAACTTTTGGTAAAAATTTTGGATTAGGTCGTAGGACGACCTTATTTTTATGTATTTGTATAAAAGGTTCTTGTGTTGTGAACGCTTGAATTTCACTTACTCTTCTTAGAGATGTAATGGCGATGAGAAAGGCAACTTTCTAGGTTAGGAATTGTATTCCGCAAGAGTGCATGGGTTCGAAAGGTGGGCCCATGAGTCTTGTTAGGACCACGTTTAGGTTCCATGAAGGAACAGGTGGTGTTCTTGGTGGTATAATTCTTTTAAGACCTTCTATGAATGCTTTGATGACTGGTATCCTATACAAGGAAGTTGAATAGGTAGTCTGCAGGTATGCAGATATTGCTGCAAGGTGTATTTTAATAGAAGAGAAGGCTAGCTTTGCTTTTTGTAAATGGAGCAAGTAATTTACTATATGTTTTGGAGTTGCGTGTAGTGGTTGTATCTGATTATGATGGCAGTAACAAACAAATCTTTTCCACTTACTTGCGTAGCAGTGTCTAGTGGATGGCCTTCTGGCTTGCTTTATGACTTCCATACACTCTTGGCTAAGTTGTAAGTGTCCGAATTCTAGGATTTCAGGAGCCAGATTGCTAGATTCAGCGATGCTGGATCTGGGTGTCTGATCTGTTGGTTGTGTTGCGTTAACAGATCTGGTTTGTTGGGCAGTTTGATGTGGGGTACTACAGAGAGATCTAGCAGTGTTGTGTACCAGGGTTGTCTTGCCCACGTTGGTGCTATTAAAATGAGTTTGAGTTTGTTTTGACTCAATTTGTTTACTAGATAAGGAAGGAGAGGGAGAGGAGGAAAAGCGTAAGCAAATATTCCTGACCAGTTCATCCATAGGGCATTGCCTTGGGATTGCTTGTGTGGGTATCTGGACGCGAAGTTTTGGCATTTTGCGTTCTCTTTTGTTGCAAATAAGTCTATTTGAGGTGTTCCCCAGAGTGTGAAGTAGGTGTTTAGAATTTGTGGGTGGATTTCCCATTCGTGGACTTGCTGGTGATCTCGAGAGAGATTGTCTGCCAGTTGATTCTGGATCCCTGGAATAAACTGTGCTATTAGACGAATTTGATGGTGGATTGCCCACTTCCATATGTTTTGAGCTAATAAGCTTAACTGCGTTGAATGTGTTCCTCCTTGTTTGTTTAGATAATACATCGTTGTCATGTTGTCTGTTTTGACAAGGATGTATTTGTGGATTATGATTGGTTGGAAAGCTTTTAGTGCTTGAAAAACTGCTAATAATTCTAGATGATTTATATGCAGTTTTGTTTGATGTATGTTCCATTGTCCTCTTATGTTGTGTTGATTGAGATGTGCTCCCCACCCTGTCATGGAAGCATCTGTTGTTATTACGTATTGTGGCACTGGGTCTTGGAAAGGCCGCCCTTTGTTTAAATTTATACTGTTCCACCATAGAAGCGAGAGGTAAGTTTGGCGGTCTATTAACACCAGATCTAGAAGGTGACCCTATGCTTGAGACCACTGTGAGGCTAGGCACTGTTGTAAGGGCCTCATGTGCAGTCTTGCGTTTGGGACAATGGCTATGCATGAGGACATCATGCCTAGGAGCTGTAGTATTGTTCTTACTTGTATTGTCTGATTTGGAGACATGTGTTGAATGACTCTGTTGAAATTGTGAATTCTTTGTGGAGTTGGCGTTGCTACTCCTTTTGTCGTGTCTATTATGGCTCCTAGATATTGCTGTACTTTGCTTGGCTGAATGTTGGATTTTGCAAAGTTGACGGTGAACCCTAGTTTGTAGAGGGTTTGTATGACTTGATTTGTGTGGTTTGAGCATTGTGTGAGCGAACTGGTTTTGATTAGCCAGTCGTCTAGATACGGGAATACATGTATTTGCTGCCTTCTGATGTGTGCAGCGACTACTGCTAGGCATTTTGTGAATACTCTTGGAGCGGTTGTTAAACCAAAAGGCAATACTTTGAATTGGTAATGTATTCCTTTGAATACAAACCTTAGATATTTTCTGTGTGATTGATGTATTGGTATATGGAAATATGCGTCTTTGAGGTCTAGGGTTGTCATGTAGTTGTGTTTTTTGAGCAATGGTAACACTTCTTGTAGTGTGACCATGTGAAAGTGGTCTGATTTGATGAATGTGTTTACTACTCTGAGGTCTAGAATTGGTCTCAGTGTTTTGTCCTTTTTTGGTATCAAGAAGTACAGTGAATAAACTCCTGTGTTTATTTGTGTGCTTGGTACTAATTCTATTGCATTTTTTTGCAGTAGTGCTTTAACTTCTATCTCTAGAAGCTGTGAATGGTGTTTTGATACATTTTGTGATTTTGGTGGTATGTCTGGAGGGAATTGCAGGAATTCTATGCAATAACCATGTTGGATAATTGCTAGGACCCATGTGTCTGTAGTTATTTCCTCCCATGCTTCGTAATATTGGCCTATCCCTCCCCCCACTGGTGTTGTGTGGGGGGGGTGAGTGACGTGTGAGTCACTGCTTGTTGGTAGTGGTTTTGGGGCTTTGAAATCTTCCTCTATTCCTAGGGAATTGCCCTCCTCTATACTGGCCCCGAAAGCCTCCCCTGTACTGTCCCTGGTAGGTGGACGGTGCGGACTGTGAGGTACTAGCTTGTGTGGCCTGACCCCGAAACCCTTCTTCTAAAAGGTGTTTTACGGAAGGTGGTATAAGATCCTCTGCTCTGCGGGGAGTAGAGTGCGCCCATGGCCTTGGCAGTGTCAGTGTCCTTTTTGAGCTTTTCTATGGCTGTGTCGACCTCCGGACCGAACAGAAGTTTTTCGTTTACTGGCATGTTAAGTACTGCCTGCTGAATTTCTGGCTTGAATCCAGACGTTCTGAGCCATGCGTGCCTACGGATGGTAACCGACGTATTAATGGTCCTTGCGGCTGTGTCTGCTGCATCCATAGAGGAGCGTATTTGATTGTTGGAAATGTTTTGACCTTCCTCAACAACCTGTTTTGCTCTTTTTTGTAGATCTTTTGGGAGATGTTCAATGAGATGCTGCATCTCATCCCAGTGGGCTCTGTCGTATCGCGCTAGCAGCGCTTGTGAGTTTGCGATGCGCCACTGGTTTGCTGCTTGGACAGCGACCCTCTTCCCGGCTGCATCGAACTTTCTGCTTTCTTTATCTGGGGGAGGTGCATCCCCAGAAGTGTGTGAATTTGCCCGTTTTCTGGCAGCCCCTACCACCACAGAATCTGGTGGCAGCTGAGAGGTGATGAATACAGGGTCCGTAGGAGGAGCCTTATACTTTTTGTCCACTCTAGGCGTTACTGCCCTACTTTTAACTGGCTCCTTGAAGATCTCCTTTGCATGGCGTAGGATGCCTGGGAGCATAGGCAGGCTTTGGTAGGAGCTGTGGGTGGAGGAGAGGGTGTTAAATAAAAAGTCATCCTCTACTTGTTCAGAGTGTAGTTCCACATTATGGACTGTGCTGCTCTAGCCACCACTTGTGAATAGGCTGTGCTGTCCTCAGGTGGTGATGGCCTAGTTGGGTATGTGTCTGGGCTGTTATCAGACACTGGTGCATCGTACAAGTCCCACGCATCTTGATCTTGGTCATCGTGGCTCATGGCGGTGTGAGCTGGCGAATGTGACGGGGTGTAAGTTGGAGAAGCCGGAGTTACAGGTGGAGGCGAGGGAGGAGGTGTTACCTTCTTTGCTGTTTGTTGCTGAGGAGCCTCTAGTGCTATAAACTGAAGTGTTCTCTTTCTTTTGACAGGTGGAAGGGTACTGATCTTTCCTGTCCCCTGCTGAATAAAGATACGCTTTTGCGTGTGATCCACTTCAGTGGATTGCAGTTCCTGTTCGAATCTGTGTTTTTTCATTTGTGAAGACATAGAATGTTCTTCAGTATATGAGCCTGAAACTGGGTCTGTTGGTGCTTTTTTCGGCTCCGAAAACCCTGTTGTTTGTTTTTTCGGCTCCGAGGTAACCTTCCTCTTCTTTTGTGCCGAAAAATCTTGGCCTCTATGGTCTTCGGCGCCACTGTCTCGGCGTCGATCCGTGTCGACACCGAACTCTCGGTGTCGATGCTTCTCTTGAGCACTCTCTCGGTCCCGAGGAGGCTGCGTGCCGGTGTCTCGACCGGAGTCGGACGATCTCGACACTGAATGGGCCTTTTTCGGTGCCGATTGTTGGTCACCGGGAATTTGGGTTGAGCCATGGCCGGTTGGCAGTGGCGTCCCCTGGGCCTTTTTGCCTTTTTTAAGTTCTGATCTCGACGTCTTACTCACAGTTTTTGTATTGTCGAGTTCGTCGGAGTCTGAATCCTGGATGGAAAAGGCTTCCTCCTGTTCCTCTTCTGTCTCGAACTGTCGATGCTCCTTTGGCGTGGACGCCATCTGCAGTCTTCTCGCTCGACGGTCGCGCAGAGTTTTTCGGGACCGGAACGCCCGACAGGCCTCACAGGATTCTTCGCTGTGCTCGGGTGACAGGCACAGGTTACAGACCGAGTGTTGGTCCGTATAAGGATATTTGTTGTGGCATTCAGGGCAGAATCGAAACGGGGTCCGTTCCATCGGCGTTGTTCTCCACGCGGTCGGGCCGACTAGGCCCCGACAGTGTGCCGAAATCTACCCCGAAGGGCACCGAAGCGCTTCGATGTTCAATGCGTCGTCGTATGTGTTTATCTCGAACCGGATCGCAACGATACCGTCGAAAATCTTCCGTTTTCAGCTATCTTTCCGTTCCGAAACTCGGAGCGACAGGAACACGTCCGAACCCGATGGCGGAAAGAAAACAATCGAAGATGGAGTCGACGCCCATGCGCAATGAGCACAGTAGGAGGAGTCACTCGGTCCCGTGACTCGAAAACACTTCTTCGAAGAAAAACAACTTGTAACACTCCGACCCAACACCAGATGGCGAGCTAATGCAGAACATGTGTATCTACAGCGACAGATGCCATCGAACAATATGTTACACTGACCATCGGCTTTCACAGAGGAGCTGACAGTGCTCTGCGCTAAATGTGCGAGCAGAGAGTAACTTTCAGCAGGAAACCGCAGAGGGTAATGGGGGAGGGTGGCAGGTAGGGAGTTTTTTGTAATGGGGGTTCAGGGTACAGAAAGGACAGATGTTAAGGGTGGCAGGGTAAGAGTTAGGGGGTATTTTTTTGTATGGGTGAAGGGTGAAAGGAGGGAACATTCAGAGGATGCTGAGTGAAGAAGCCAGGGTTTTTTTGAGTGGAAGTTAAAGGGTATGGAGTTAACCCAATGTCAAGGGTGGTTTTGGTTAAGCGTGGTTAACCCATTAGTTCTCTACCATCTGCACTTCTCTGGAGAGCAGGGGAAGCATGTGTTGGGGAGAGGGGTCATACATAACAAAACTGTACGATGGATAAATGTGAATATCGAGGAAGTTTTTCTCCTAGAGACTCTCGATATCACACCATAGACAACTTTTCAAACCCAATATCTCTTTCATGAAAACTATATATAGGCAAATGGTTACAAACGAAACATTAAAATACATGTATTTTGCATATGGAAAACGTTTCATTGTCATCAGTTTTGTCAGACACAAAGGCCAGGATGAATGGGAATAAATGTGGCTAAATACACAAGATAACTTATTCCGCTTTTCATCATCGGCACAGAATCCAGGTTAAAAAACGTTCTGGTATCAACAGATTACCATTTAGCGCGGGCATTTTTTTTTTTTTTAAACAAAACTGCTTTTGATTACCTCCACAGACAGCACAATTTTAGTTTTACAAAGCAAAATGGATAAACCGTATAACTTTGTACACGGGATGAACAGAACAACTTTGATCGTTGACTCCAAAGCTTCTCCACCACCTTCTTCGGAGTCGCTTTGCTGATAATCCCGGTTTAAAACACATTTCCGGTCACTGTGCGTTTCGACCGAAACAACGGTTTAAAAAAATACCATTTGGCAGATGTGAGCGAAATATCGGTCCAGCTGCGTTCCTCGCACATGTTAATAGATGCCTTTCCGTTGCCGGTCAGCAGAACTCGAAGCAATCAAAGAAAAATAGAGGTAAACGTGCTGTGGGGATAAACTTCCTGAAAAACTGAGAAATAGCACTGCAGCGAGACATAATGCTCTAAATTAAGCAAAGCTTGCCCAAAACGTGCTCTCGGTATCAACAAGTGGATACAATTATAACTGAATATTTGCAACTTGGTTTCAGAGAAACACCGAGCGAAGCATCATGTACTCTGGCATTGGCAGAAGTCACTGGCAGAGGAATGCTGGGGGCGGACTTGGCACCAAAATAAAAGTGGCTTTCATTGGTGGCTGAGATAGCCAAACAGAGTTTACAAATCGGGGTAGTTTCACCTTAAAACGGCACAGCAGACCCTTAAACAGGCCCACATACAGCCAAAAACCCGTCCCACACATTAACCTCCGAGACCAGTCCCTCTAGAATTGCCAGGCTGTCCTACAGACTTGTCCCACCCTGAGGAAGAACCCACCCGGCCTCCACCTGCCACATAAAGATGCGAGTTCTTATGGACACGTCGGGTCAGGGTGTATGGCTGTGCAAATTCTGTCTTCGACGAGGACGACGACACGTCAGGTTCCAGTGCTGAGTCCGCATTTTGTTTTTCATTTAAGAGTCGTCCCGAGACGAGGGAGGATGGGGGTGCCTGGAATCGACTGACAATGATAGGGAACTGGCAGGCCCAGAAGGACCCAGTTGGAGGTAGAAACCAATTAAAAAGCAAAGCAGGGGGTAAAACATTCTGATTTTTGCCAAGGATGGTTTGAAGTTGTTTCTTCCTGGAACGTTCTAATGTACTGCTGTATACTTGCAATGTTTGCAGTTTTGCAATAAGGGGAATTTAAGGTTCGTTCCCGGCATTACTGCTTTTAGAAAACCGGTGACTTTTTTTTTTTTTTATAAAAACATTAACAAGTCAACACTGACCTGGAGGCTCCAATGTGGGTGTGTGTGTGTGTGTGTGTGTCTTTTTTTTTTTTTAAAGAAATGGAGGCCCGTTTTCTATTGAGGCAGAAATCAAGAAAACCAGAATCTGGATGTGTAACCACCGACCAGTGGACAGGCAGTAGGGTTTAATGGTGCAGCACTGCAAACATCCTATGCTAATACCACCCATTTACAAACAATTGTAAGATCCAACTGTCACCAAAGCTCTAAACGCACTGGTTACTTATACCCCAGTGTTCAAATGAAGCTACTTAACATCAGATATCAGTTCTTTCCACCTGCCTCAGAAATTCTGTCCCAGTCTCTCACTGTGCCAGAAGAAGAAAAAGGGAACAGGGTGAAAAAAGGGAAATTAGCAGCAGCAGCTGAGAGTATCCATTTCTGAGTCAGATAGCAGAAGAAAAGGCTATGTGAAAGGTCCATAACGGACCAAAAGATGGATGCAAAAGGTTTGGGCTTACTCAAAGTAATTAATCACAAATTTGTGGGTAATTATTTCAGGGAGTCTAGATAAACCCACCCTAATCTGTGTAGCAGCTACTGTGGTTTCTATTGGTTGAGCCTTGGTCGTACAAAATCCTCATCCACTGCCAACAGCAGCACCACGCCTGGTCTTCTGATCAGCTGTAGGATAAAACTTTTGACTTGCAGGAACATGTGGGAGAGTTAATGGGCCTCAACGTAAACTGATAATTGTTTCACGGGCAGGCCATTCCAAGCAGTATTATGTGAGCTTGTTAGAAAAAAGCCTGTTACATTTGACCATACAATAGAGCTATGTTGCAGCACTCTGTGCCAATCACAGTGCTTATTGTATGCTGTAGGTTGCTAAACGTCCACAATGTGCTTCAAGAATGTTCTCATGGTAGTGTCTGATAGTCCAAGCACATACCCTCTATGGTGGGATTCACATTCCCAGATCCAGCAAGTGCTTTGTATGTGTGGTCTCTTATGCTAAGTGCTGGAAACCCTCCTGTCACACAGCACAACTAGAGCTTGTTAGGAACAAGTTGACTAACTGGTAAACAGACAGAACTAATGTAGGAAGTTGGCTCTGTATATACTATTTCAAAGTGAGAGATAGCGTGCACAGAGTCCAAGGGTTCCGCTTAGAGGTTGATAGTGGCAAAATTAGAGAATACTAATGCTCTATTTTGTGGTAGTGTGGTCGAGCAGTAGGCTTATCAGAGGGAAGTATTAAGTATTTGTTGTACACACGCAGGCAATACACGAGGAACACACACTCAAAGACTTAACTCCCAGGCCAATAGTTTTTATATGGAAAAATATATTTTCTTAATTTATTTTAGAACCACAAGATTCAAGATTTGAGGTAAGTACATAAAATGCAAGGTACTTCACACAGGTAAGTATAGAACTTTGATTCAAAGCAGTAGTACACAAAGCTTAGGTTAAAATGGCAATAAGCTATTTTAAAAGTGGACACTGCAAAAATCAACAGTTCATGGGGAGGTAAGTTTGGTTACGTTTTTCAGGTAAGTAAAGCACTTACACAGTCAGTCCCCTGCGCATTGGCAGCGCACCATTCGGCGTTCAAGGCAACCCCAAAGTCACAGAATCAGCAACACAGGGCTGGTCAGGTGCAGAGGTCAAAGGAGGGCCCAAAACACAAAGGCGCCTATGTATAACAGGGGTGCCCCGTTCCAGTCTGCTTACAGATAGGTACCTGCGTCCTCGGGGAGCAGACCAGGGGGGTTTTGTAGAGCACTGGCGGGGGGGAGTGGAAGGGAACAAGACACAAGCCCACAAAACACACCCTCAGCGACACAGGGGCGGCCGGGTGCAGTAGGCAAAGTAGGCTTTGGGTTTGCTATTGAAAGCAATGGAGGGACCTGGGGTCACTTAGGCGATGCAGGCAGGGCACAGGGGAGCTTCTAGGGCCAGCCACCGACTTGGCTAGGATGAGGGCCGCCTGCTCGTCACTCCTGCACTGGAAAGTGGTTCCTCTCGGTCCTGGGGGCTGCGGGTGCAGTGCTGGGTCCAGGCATCGGGTTCCTTGTTACCAGGCAGGAGCGGTCAGGGGGAGCCTCGGGATCCTCTCTGCAGGCGTCGCTGTGGGGGTGCAGGGGGGGTCGACTCAGGGTGCCCACGTCGTCGTAGTCGCCTGGGAGTCCTCTCTGCGGTGTTGGTTCTCCTGAACTCGAGCCAGGGGCGTCGGGTGCAGAGTGTGTAGTCTTGCGCTTCCGACAGGAAGAGAGAGTTCTTTGAAAGTTGCTTTAAAGTTGCAAAGTTGTTGCAGTTTTTGAACAGTGGCGCTGTTCTCAGGAGTTTCTTGGTCCCTTGGGTTCAGGGCAGTCCTCTGGGTCCTCAGAGGTCGCTGGTCCCTGTCAGATGCGTCGCTGTGCAGGTTCTTTGAATCTGGAGACAGGCCGGTAGGGCTGGGGCCAAGTCAGTTGTCGCCTTCGTTATCTCTGCGGGGCTTTCAGGTCAGCAGTCCTTCTTCTTGTTGAAGGTTGCAGGAATCTGATTTCCTGGGTTCAGGGTCGCCCTTTTAAAAACTAAAATTAGGGGTGTGTTTAGGTCTGCGGGGCAGTAGCCAATGGCTACTGTCCTGGAGGGTGGCTACACCCTCTTTGTGCCTCCTCCCAGAGTGGAGGGGGGCACATCCCTATTCCTATTGGGGGAATCCTCCAAACTCAAGATGGAGGATTTCTAAAGGTAGGGGTCAACTCAGCTCAGGACACCTTAGGGGCTGGCCTGACTGGTGGGTGACTCCTCCTTGTTTTTCTCATTACCTCCTCCAGCCTTGCCGCCAAAAGTGGGGGCAGTGACCGGAGGGGCGGGCATCTCCACTAGCTTGGATGCCCTGGGGTGCTGTAACAAAAGGCTAAGCCTTTGAGGCTCACCACCAGGTGTTACAGTTCCTGCAGGGGGAGGTGAGAAGCATCTCCACCCAGTACAGGCTTTGTTCCTGACCAGAGTGACAAAGGCACTCACCCCATGTGGCCAGAAACTCGTCTGGTTCTGGCAGGCTGGCAGAAACTGGTCAGCCTACCACTAGGAGTCGGACTGGTATTCAGGGGAAGTCTCTAAGATGCCCTGTTTGTGTATTTTACAATAAATCCCACACTGGCATCAGTGTGCATTTATTGTGCTGAGACGTTTAATACCAAACTTCCCAGATTTCAGTGTAGCCATTATGGAACTGTGGAGTTCGTGTCTGACAAACTCTCAGACTATATACTCTTTATGGCTATCCTGCACTTACAATGTCTAAGGTTTTGCTTAGACACTATAGGGGCATAGTGCTCATGCACTTATGCCCTCACCTGTGGTATAGTGCACCCTGCCCTAGGGCTGTAAGTCCTACTAGAGGGGTGACTTACCTATGCCACGGGCAATGAGAGGTGGGCATGGCACCCTGAGGAGAGTGCCATGTCGACTTAGTCATTTTCTCCCCACCAACACAAGCTGTGAGGCAGTATGCATGTGCTGAGTGAGGGGTCCTCAGGGTGGCATAAGACATGCTGCAGCCCTTAGAGACCTTCCCTGGCCACAGGGCCCTTGGTACCACAGGTACCATCTACAAGGGACTTATCTGTGTGCCAGGGATGTGCCAATTGTGGGACCAAAGGTGCAGTTTAGGGGAAGAACACTGGTGCTGGGGCCTGGTTAGCAGGGTCCCAGCACAGTTCCAACCATAACTGGCAGCAGCAAAAGGCAAAAAGTCAGGGGGTAACCATGCCAAGGAAGGTATTTCCTTTCACATAATAACACTTTTTAATAGTTTGTAACAAATCTCACTAGAAGTAGCCTGATCATTTGTTAAAAATACTATTTTATTGGCAATGGGTATTAAGTTTAAATGTGTTCCGACAGTTAGCTTGGATGGCTGTTTTGTGGTCACACATTTCATGGGATATGTCGATATAATGTTAAAGAAATTTGGAAGTGCACACAGGGATTTTTAGGGGTATCTGGCGCAATGTATCTATAAAAGTGTGATCAGAAATACAATTGTATGGTCGAGGAGAGCAAAATCTTGAGCTATTTACTGAATATCAGGATGTTTGTTTGTGTGTGGTGTGTGTGACATAGGTACTTCTATGCATTAGAAGATGTGAGAAAGCACATCCTCTGAAAGAGGATCTGTGGATGAAGGGGGTCTTCAGAACAAAAAGCAGATTGTGAACGCAATGCGAAACAAGAATGTTCCCTTGAAGGTTAAAATGAATGAATGAAGGCTTGAGTTGGTAGTAGGTCCATGTGGCATAAACAAAGGCTTTAAAAATATTTCTCCTACCTATATGTAGCTAGCCTGAGCTAAAGGTAAAGCTTGGAAGTTGGATCTCTGTTCACCAGGCCAATCATAAGTTTTAACAGAGAGGTCTTCAATGAGCTTTAGGAACATGGATGGTGGTACTTTCCTATGAGTGGGCTATGTGCACTATACAACTACATTCCAAAATATGTGTGTCGTTTCACCAGCATGGTTTACAAAAATAGAATGCAGAATGCTCAATGCTGACGTTTATTTGTAACCTCAGGATCGAAAGTTCAAACTGTGGCAGGACAGGGAGAAGAATTCATTCTTCTGAGATTGATAAACCCAGAGTCACGGAGCTGGGTATCAACAGAAGACAAACAGTTTAATGTAATGCTGTGAATACTGCATAGAAAAATCTTAAACACCACAAAGACAAATGCATTAGCGTAAAAATGGTCCATACAATTAAGACAAATCTGTTATTTTCATGTTATCACTACCATTGACAAATTATAATGCAGCTCAGACATAGCTATTAAAATAATGGACTCAATGTACAAGTTATTTACCTTTGGGAATGATATATCTGGGAGAGACATATTCTAGTTGCAGATTTCTTACCTTAGAATCTTCCCCCAGGCGCGAGACTGGATCTGGAGATTTTTTCTTCAAGTAATACCCTTGTGTGTCAGGAGGTAGTGTCAGTTGACTCAGCAGGTGTTGTTGGCATCGTAGTTGCCGTGATAACGTCGGGAGTAGTATATAGATGCCGCCTTAGTGCAGTGACGTCAGTTTTCTTTTCACATCTTTCCACGCCAAAGCACAGAGCTGCGAAGAACACAGATTGGTGTGCAAGCGCTAAGGCTCTGAATAGGGAAGTCCTATCCTTAGTAATCAGTTTGCACGCAGGGTGGATTAGTAAGGAATCTACAACTAGAATATGTCTCTACCAGATATATCGTTACTGAAGGTAAGTAACGTGTACAGCTGATAGAGACTTCTAGTTGCAGATTCCTTACGTTAGAATAGATACTCAAGCAATGCCATCCTCGGAGGTGGGCTCCAAATCAAGATCATACTAGAAAGTCCTGCAGGACCGAACGACCAAAGTAGCCGTCCCGACGGACCTGACTGTCCAGGCAGTAATGGTTAGCAAACGTGGGCAAGGATGCGCACGTAGCTGCCTGGCAGACATCCAGGACAGGAACTCCATATGCTAACGCAGTGGAAGCAGCAGTCGCTCTGGTGGAATGAGGGTACAAGCCCTCAGGGGGTTGCTTCTTGGCCAAAGTGAAGCACATCTTGATGCAAAGAATTACCCACCGAGAGATGGTACGTTTTTACACCGCCTTCCCTTTCTTCGCACCTACAAATACAAAGAGTTGATTTTCCACCCGGAAATATTTAGTATGATTGAGATAGAACGCCAACGCTCTTTTTGGGTCCAAACGGTGGAGTCTCTCGTCCTCATGAGAAGGATGTGGAGGTGCGTACCAAGTAGGCAAGGTGATGGACTGGCCTACATGAAAAAGTGTAACGACCTTGGGAAGGAAGGAAGCCTTAGTGCACAGCACCACTTTGTCAGGGTGCACAGACAAGTATGGGAGCTTTGAAGAAAGAGCCTGAAGCTTACTCACTCTCCGAGCAGAAGTGATGGCAACAAGAAAAACTGTCTTGAAAGTAAGAAGTCATAATGGACAATTGTGCATTGGCTCAAAGGGAGTACACATTTAGAAAGTAAGTACAAGATTGAGGTCCCACTGAGGCTTGATAAATGGAGTGGGGGAGAACAAATGGATGAGACCTTTAATGAATCAATTGACAATAGGAGACTTAAAGAGTGAAGGCTGATCAGGTAACCTGAGAAAGACTGAAATAGTCGACAAATAACCTTTAAGGGTGCCCAAAGCAGAGCCCTTCTGAGTTAAAGAAAGAATGAACAAAAGAACCTCAGAAAGAGGAGCAGAGAGGGGGATCAACAGATTTGTTCGAACACCATGCCACTAATTTATGCCAATGACAGGCGTTTACCGTTTTGGTGAATGGACACCTGGCTGCCAAGATAACATCACAGACTTTGGGTGGAAGGCCAAAAGCCGTCAACTGCCGCCGCATGAAGGCGGAGATTGGACAGGTTTGGGTGGAGAACCGTCCCCTGCTGCTGCGACAGAAGATCCTCCCGTAGGGGCAGTCTGAGCGGAGGATCCGTGGCCATGCTCAATAGCTCGGGATACCACACTCTTCGTGCCCAGTTTGGAACCACCAAGATAACTTGGGCCCGGTTGTTCCTGATCCTCTTGAGAACTCTGGGCAGAAGTGGTATAGGCAAAAAGGCATAAAGGAGGCCAGAGTTCCACTTGAGACGAAAAGCGTCTCCGAGCAAGTGCCACCTTGGAAACTCCAACACGCAAAACAGCGGACATTGTGTGTTCTCTGCGGAGGTGAACAGATCTAACCAAGGCTCTCCCCACTGCTGAAAGATACCTTGTTCCACCTCCGGATGGAGATACCATTCGTGATCGGCTATGCATCAATGGCTGAGTTTGTCAGCTCTGGTGTTCAGAGAGCCCGCCAGGTATTGAACCACTAGGGTAATGTCCTGATGTTCCAGCCATGTCCAGAGGTGTAGTGCCTCCTGACAAAGGGTTCAGGACCCTACTCTGCCCTGTTTGTTGCAGTACTACATGGCGATAGTGTTGTCCTTGAACACCTGCACTACTTTCCCTTTGAGAGAGGGAAGAAATGCTTTCAATGCAGGCCTGATCGCCCGGAGCTCCAGAAGATTGATATGGAGCCCAGACTCCACCGGAGACCAGAGACCTCTGATCTCTGCCTCTCCCATGTTGCCACCCCATCCCAGAAGTGACCCATCTGTCACCATGGATAGATCTGGCTGGTGAAGGGAGAGGGATCTGCCGTAGACCCAATGTGAATTTGAAAGCCACCACTGCAGGTCTTTCGCAGTCCCCTCCGAGATCTGGAACATGGTGGAGAGATTATCCTGATGCTGCGCCCAATGGAACTTCAAGCCCCACTACAGAGCAGATTCGAAGGGGAAGGAGTAGCCCCTTCGAAAGATCTGCAAAACCACCTGTCCTTAGTGATGGATTCCCACTGGGAAAGGTGATGGCGAATCCTGCCGCCAACTGGACCAGAGTGAGGGGAAGGACTAGGAGGGTATGGAGGAGGCAGCCCGGGTGGACTGGGCAGACCTCTGGTTCCTTGCCCCAAGGCCATATGGGATTCCGCATCCCCGGCCACGCAGCGACTGAACAGCATGGGTGGCACGGTGGATGCGATAGGGACACATCAGGGAGCCCCCTTCTGTGGCCACGAAAGGGGCGAAAGGCAGACTGTTGGGGGTGAGGAGCAATGGAAAGGCTGAGGGACCAAGCCGTAGCCCGGGAGTCCTTGAACCTCTCCAAAGCTGAGTCCGCCTTGTCTCCAAAGAGACAGGAGCCATCAAAGGGCATGTCCATATGAGTCTGTTGGACATCCCCAGAAAAACAGATGTAGGCAACAAGGTGTGGGGCCTCAAGGCCACCGTTGTCACAACCGATCTACCTAGAGAGTCGGTCGTGTCCTGCCCACATCTGACTGTGAACTTTGCCGCATCTCACCCACTGGTGACAGCTTGGGAGACAATAGCATGGGCCTCCTCTGGTATCTGCGGCAGAACTTGCACAACCATATCCCACAGTGAGTGGGTATAGCGGTCCAAAAGGCATGCAGTGTTCACTGACCACAGCACAAGACTGGAGGAAGAAAACACCTTCTTCCCAAATTGTTCCAGCCTTTTTGATTCTCTATCAGGGGGTGCGAAGGGAATGTGCCTGAGGAAGAGGATGCCTGGATGACAAGACATTCAGGCACAGGGTGTTGGGACAGGAATTTAGGGTTATTCAGGGCGGGCCGATGGCGGCCTGCGATAGTCAAGTTCACAGGAGCCCCAGTGTAGGGTCTAGACCAAGTACGCAACAGGACATCGGTGATGGCTTCATTGAATGGCAGAAGAGGCTCAGATGTGGAAGCCCCCGGCTGAAGCACCTCCCATCAGGAGATTTGACCTCACCCGAACAGTAGGCAGCTCAAGGCCAAAGACTTCAGCCGCCCTACTGACCACCAAGGAATAAGTCGCTCACTTTGCCGTAGCCACGGTAGGAGGAGAGGGCACGCCAAGGTCTGGAGAAGTGTACAGACCACTGGCCTCGCCCAACTCCTGTGCCCAGTCCAAGTTAGGGTCATCCTGGCATTCAGAAGGGTTCAAAGACCCCTTCAATCCTTCCCCTAATTCGTACCCATAAGACAAAGGGCCAGAATCCGACCTGGGGCGAACAGGCCCTATCGAAGACCAAGTCGGCATCGGCAGACGCCGGTCCGACTCAGAGTCATCAGGCATGAGGATCGGGTCGATGTCGGACACCACTGACATTGGGAGCATCGACAATTGAACCGGCGCTGGGGAAGGTCTCAATGGTACAACCGGTGCTGATACGGATCCGGAGGGGACCTCGGTAGGTGGACGTGGAACCCGAAGGCCCCCGATGAACCCCTTGGGCCGGAAGGCACCGTATCGGGTTCGGCCTGCCTAAAAATTAGGCGCATGGCCTCATAAAACTCCTTTAATTGGGAAGGGGTTGCTCCAGCTCCTGGAAACTCAGCAAAGTGTGGAGAGGCCCTAGAGGCAGGCTCTGAAGACGGAGGCCTCGAGCGTTGACACTCCTCCCGCAGTGAATCAGCCGAGCGACGGGGTGAAGTCGAAGCGTGACGGGATCTCTTCAACTTCTTCTTACCTTGACTTCAAGGAAGAAGACTGGTGGTGGCTCCATGACCGGTCTCGAGACCTTCCCCTCCAGCAAGACCGGGACCTACGAGGAGTCGAGCACCAGGCTGCCATAAGCTTGAGGGATCGCTCCCTCAAGGCCTTCGGGTGCATGGCTCAGCACTCGGAGTATGACTTTGGGTCGTGGTCGCACTCCAGGCACCACAAACAGACCCGATACGGATCCATCACCGACATCATGCAGTGACAGTGCTTGCACGGTTTGGAACCGGTCTTCGGAGACATCTGTCGATGCACCAAAAAACTCACCAAAAACTGGACAAAAGGGTAGAAGTCGGTCAAAAAGAGACCAGGGTAGCTCTCGCTGTATCAGTGCGTGGCACGGAAAGAAAAGAACTGACGACACTGTGCTGAGGCGGTGTCTGTGCACTACTCCTGACGTCATCAAGGCAACTGCGATATCAACAACGCCCTTGGAGTTGACCAACGCCACCTACCAATGCGCAAGGTATTGCTCGAAGAAAAATCTCCTGATCCAGTCGGACTCCTGGGGGAAATTTCTAAGGTAAGGAATCTGCAACTGGAAGTCTCTATCAGATACTGCTATCAAACTTAAAGACCACAAATACAAGTATATTAATTTGACAGTGAAGACCACTGGCAAATTCAAATGACACAGACAAATCTGAAACAACCACAGATGGACCTTAAATTCCTCATCTGCCACCAAACTAGATTTCTGTTTTATTCACACACCCAATATGTTTCTTGAATAAAGCATCCATTAGACCATGGAAAAAGGCAAACCTGCTTATTTTAACAGAAAGTCGGAGAAGGTTTGCAAACATTTGTATTTCTCAACTGAAAGTGTCTTCAATTAATCATAATAGGGGAAGCAGCCTTAAAACTGGCCTGACATACAAACCCACTTAACCTAACAATTACCCCAAAAAATTCAAGGCACACCAATCTTCACTGCCGAGCAGAAAAATAAATGACACTGGGGGCCACTTACTCTCTGAGCCACTCCCCGATGTCTTCGGCGGAGGCACCGTAGTTCTCGAAGTGATGCATGAACTTGCCTTTCCTATGTCGAGAGCAGAAAAAGCAAACGGATGAGAAACGCTAACCTTGGAGACAAGCAAAGAGATAAAAAGTGTTGACTCGACAAGACGCGCGTGCGTTAAGGAGACTGACTCGAAGTAGCAGATGGTTGGGTATCCCTTGACATTGTACTCTTCTTTTATCCTCTCGAATTCAGCCGAGTAGACATTCATGCCTGCCAGAACCTGGAAGAAAAGGGCACGTTTTAAGCCAATTAGTCTTCTCTGTTTTGCTTGCGGTCTCAAAAACCAGCAGATGTTTTTGCTAGAATACTCCAAACAACTGTTTGTGAAATGACTGTTTTTTTTTGTTTTGTTTTTTGCTGCAGTACTGTGGAATTTCATGGCTTTTTATAGTGAGTGTGACAAATCAATGTAACCTTAAACTGCAAAATATTTTAAATTAAGAGAAACGTTCACTTCATGGAGAGATTAATTTTAAAAATCATGTTATTGATAACACATGTTAGACATGACAGTATTTGACAGAATCCTTCTTTTTGCTTAGAACGACGGGGACTATTCAATTGTTAGTGAAATGAAATACGATTTAACTTCCGCTCACTAACTTCAAGCACTAGAAGGATACTGACATCCTTTACAATTAATCAGTCATATTGATCTTCTTTATTGCTGCAATTATTAGTAATCAAGCATGTGAAGACAGCGCCACCACCCTTTACTCTTATCTAGGTCACCATGTCACCGAGTTCCCGCTACATAACCTGCACCAAGCCGTAATGTCTAAGCAATAGCGGCGTCTTGCCCCCGCATCCCCTGCAAGTCTCTCTCTACCATGCCAAATTCTCTTCGTAGTCCACCCTGCCACTTGTGCTTTAGAGTCAATTCACAATTCTCTACTTCCTTCTTTGGATTTTGTGAAAAACCCAGTATGAATGGTACTATTTACTAGGGTGGACAGTGGAGTCTCCTTGCTATTAAGCGTTCTTTTATCCCGTAGAATTGCCGCACCTTAAAGCAATCATTAAAAAATCATGAGTTTTGGCTCGCAGAGTGTGGCATGGACAAATCTCTTGTACAACGTCCATTGCCAGAAACAGGGTTAAGGGTGTCTGAAGAATTTCGTCTCAAAAGAGGGAATAAACCGGGTAGCCGGCTTTCACCAAAGTTGTTTGCCCTTGCACTGGATCTTTATCATTTTAACTTAGAAAAAATGCACTCCAGAAAGACCGTGAACGGGACTCTGGATGGCAAAACTGAATATCCAATATGCAGAGAATATCATGGCATACAATACAGACCCTGGAGCCGTCATCAACAGAATCTTTCATATGTTCTGTACCTTCGGTAGGTATTCCTGTCTTGGCATGGACTGGCATAAACTGATCTTGTTTCCCTTGCTGACTAGGTATCGCTCTCAGCACCACAGTCTTTCAATTGACAGGACAGTGCATCCATAATTTCATACTAATATTTGTCAACATTTTCAATGTTCAATCTTACCTTGACTCTTTTCACTCACTTCATACCAGGAACGCAGTCATATGCTGGCAAACACTTGCTTGTCACATGATATATTGCTCATAATAATTTGATAGGTAATTTTTCCTATTCCTTCCAGCTGATCTTTCACTCTAAAGTTAAATGCTAATTCTTTAACCCCCAGATAACCTCACATTTATATTTGTCATCATTACCCTCATTTACAACCAATTCTTCTCCACAGTATATACCCCATACCAACTTTAAACTCCATTTCTTAAGCTCTATTTCTGGATAAATCCACATTCTGCCAAACTCTTAACACTCACAGATTATGTATCCCTTTTGTGTCCTCTTTTTTCCTCCACTAAAAAACGTACACATTGAAGGTGGTTCCTCCCAGAAAATGAGAAGTACCAAAGAAACATCAAGAGGCAATGCATGCTTCTAAAACCCTCACCATTACCCTCTGCTGGCCAAAGACAAATTGAATAGAAGAACATCCAATATTTAGGTCCGTCTTGCAAACTTCACACCAGGCAAACATTTTGTGCCAGCCCCTGGTGTAAATGGTATTAGTGGAAGGCTGCCTGGCAGCAAGGATTATGTCCACCACTTCGGGGGGCACATCTAATGGAATTAAAAGCTGCTGCTCAATCGCCACACTTGCAAATGTAGATTGCACATGTTCAGGTGAAGTACCTTGCCTTGCTTCTGTGACAGAAGATCCTCCTGAAGTGGTAGTCTGGTTGGAGGACAGATGCACATGGTCAGAAGTTGCAGGTACAATACTACCTGGCCTAGTCTGGTATACTAGAATGAGATGGGCCCAGTATGTACTGATCTTTCTCAGAACTCAAAGCAGGAGAGGCAGGGCTGTTAAGGTGTATAAATCTCCTAGTGAGTGTCTTTGCAGACATTCCAATGCACAAAACCTTGGACACTGCACTTTCACAGTGGAAAAAGGTGCTGAGGGTTCTCCCCACTATAGGATTATGCTCTGTGCTGCCTCCATCCGTTATCTGCCAGCTGTTGTCAACTGAACTAATCCAGCGTGGCATTCAAGCATCCTGCAAGGTGGTCTGCGATCAAGGAAATACCTTCCCGCTCAAGCCAACTCCAGTGGCAGAGAGCCTCCTACCACAGGACCCCGAGGATCCTACTCCACACTGCTCGAGGCTATGCCATATTGCGGTGGTGCTGTCCATGAGAACCTGTATCGGTCTTCCCTTGATGAATGGCAGGAAGGCCTTTAATGCCAGACGAATGGCCAACAACTTCAACAGGTTAATATGGACTTTAGTTTCCATCAAAGACCAGAATCTTCTGATGTCATTCTGCCCAGATGACCTCACCAACCCAGTGATGCCACATTCTTAACCATCGTCGGCTCTAGGTGGGGAAGGGGGAAGGGCCTACCATTTTAACAATTGCATTTGTAGAGCCACCACTGCAAATTGTGAGCTCTCTCTACCAAAACCTGGATAGCATCTGTCAGATTTCCTTTGTGAAGGGTCCACTGGAATATCAAATTCAATTGACGAGCCTATACGTGCCATCTGGAGCAGTCGAACAAGGAGATGTAGGAAGCTAAGCTGTCAAAAAGTCTCAGAGCTGCTCTCTCTGAGATCAGGACTGAGACTGAAACATTAGGATCAAAGCCCAAATGTCTTAGGCTTGCTGCGGTAGACTGTGTCAAGGATACCCTATGAATGGCAACCTCAGTGAAAGTCGGCTGTGATTCTTTATTATTATTATTATTTTTTTATAAAACATTTTTATAAGTCTTTTAAAACAAAACAGAAAAGCACACCGTTCTCTGGTCCACAGAGGGAGCCTGCAACAAGGCTCCATGACAGTCACTGCATATTTTTGGTCCACCTCCCACCACCATATTCATGCCCTTTTTGAGTCCATAATATGCCCACCATTTGCCTCACAACCTAGCTTGTTTCTTTGGGCATCCCATCGTGATATACCTCGGTTCCTCCAGCTTTGCACAAAGGTCTATCCTCGCTCAGCTGTGACTTTGATTTATCTATTTTGAACCCTAACAAAATGAAAAGATTCTCTGTTGTCAGGAGATGTATAGGACAGACTGTGGTAAATCTGCCTTCAACAGTCGGTTGTTGAAATAGGTGTGGAATGAACACCACCGTCACTTTTGCAAAAATCTAAAGGGCACTGGCAAGGCCAAAAGGGAGCGCTGCTAGCTGGTAATGCTGCTGGTGGACCTTGAAACACAGGGAAAGCATGCTGGACTGCAGAACAGGTTTATGAAAAATAAAAATACACATTCTACAGGTCCAAGAACAGTATTCCGTCTTCTAGGTCTAGAATGGTCAAGATTTGTGCCAATGTGAGCATTCTGAATATAGGCCGGGGCCTGCATCCCTTTTCAGCACAAGAGTAAATAGCAAAAGTAATAATACTAACCTCTCCTTTTACCATGTCCAGAACCCTCTCCATAGCACCTTTGGAGAGCCACACTCACACCTTCTGCCACAGAATGGAGAGGTGTTTCTCTGAAAGACAATCAGAGGTGGGAAAATGTGGCAGAGCAGAAAGGGTGGGGCATAACTATACTAAACGATCTACATGACTCCTCGGTCAAACGTGCCGGACTGCCAACCTGGGATTCTGCCCACACAGGACTCACTAAAGCTGCTTACAGGTGGTCAAAAGGGAGGAGGACTGGGAGGGCTGGTTAACTGGATGGCCTGCGCAATGCCTACCAGGCATCCAACACTGGCCTTGAGTGGACTGAGGAGACTGCTGCAATGATTGGGTAGACTGACATTATCTGTACACCCACCTCATTTAGTAGCCCCTGAATTTCATAAACTGATGCTTAAACTGTTTGCAGGACTCAACAGTCCCAGGGACCGTGCCATGACTCTAATGTCTTTGAAAACACTCTAGGGCTGCATCAGATTTTTGCCAAGCATTCATGAGCCATTAAGGAGCATATCCATGAGCAGTGCTTGCACATTTCCAGAAAACCCTGTGAAATGCACCCACACATGGCAGCTGACCATAACACTAGTGCCAACCGGCCTTCCCAAGCAGTTGGTAGTATTCAAGCCAGCACAAATTAAGTTCTTGGCCTTGCTTTGCTCAACATTAATTGTTTGAGGCAGAGGCACCCTACATTTTCCAGAAATGCTGACAATATCTCCCTGGACATGTACTGAAGGGCATGCATATATAGCAGCCCCGCAAACAGACTGTACTGAATGACCTCAGCACCTAGCTGGCTGAAGAGAACATTCATTTTCCAAATGCCTCAATGGAGGTGACGTGGGTGAAATAATTAAGAGTTAACCATACAAATTGATATCTGCAACACTGGCCTCTCTGGAATAGGATGTTTTGTGAGAAAATTAGGGTTGCTAGTGTGTAATGCCTGTCCACCTGCTTATTCACTAGCAGGCAGGAACAGAGTTTTGACCGAGTGCCCATCAGAGTATCAGTGAGGGCCTCAGTGAAGGAGAGCAAAGGCTCACAAATTGCAAGCTCAGGCTGCTGAATTTCTGTAAGGACATTAGTCTTGGTTTTCAAAGAGGATAAGCTACAAATCCAAGACCTAAACTGCCCATCGTACCATAACTGCAAATGACTCATACTCCAGTCGGTGGTCCAAATGGCGAGTCAAAACCCATATCAGAGGAGTCATCAAGCCCACTGGCACCTTGTAAATCCATATAAAGACTTTCATCATCATAACGAGGGGAACGTTCACCATCCTCTACACCACAATCATCAGCATCATTATCATCTACCTCTGGTTGTTTACCTTATTCAAAATTAGTGCCAAAAAAGGTAATGGAGCCTGTGTGGATGTAACTGTCGAGGTTGAGGCATCGGTGCAGAATCAGGATGTATAACGGTCAGTTTTACTTAAGTGATTTCGTAGTGCAACATTAGTCCAGATAGGGCTGAAGTTGGTTTGGGGTTAGATATCTGGATTAGAATTGGATTGTCTTTTGGTGCCCCTGCATCAATGAGTGACTGCCTGGCACAGGTCCAGGTGCCGGATCAGGCATCTGGATCAGAGATGGTACTAGACCTGGACCTGGACCTGGTTCCAAGGGCTTAATCCACACCAGGAAAGGCCCTGCTGGAGGTAACCAATCTGGAGGCCCCCTGCAAACCCTTGGGAACCAATGACTTACCAGGGGGAACCAGAAAAATGCCGAAGATCTGCAGCATGGCATCTTTGAAGACTAACTGGATGCAGTGTTGCAATGGTCCAGGAAACTCGGGGCAGCCCAGGATCAGCAGGGGGATCCAATCTACACTCAGAGGTCAGTGAGGAGACAGACTAGAACTAGATATCCTTGCATCTTTACCTTGGACAAGGAGTGGCGGGAAAGGGTCAAGACTAATTACAATATTTTATATTTGTTTATACTTCAATTTGGACATACAGAAGGACTGACTGTGAGGCAGACTACTCGTGAGAACTGTCCTGGATCCACACACATGACCTGGAGCAGGACTTATGCAAAGGTCTTGATGACTTCTTATGTTCTGTGGTGTATTGCTTCACCTCCCAGTTTAAAACTGCCTTCACTTGCACGGGCCTGCACTTGTCGAAAGTCTTAAGAGCATTGTCCTGAACGCAGACACCAGACTGTGGGTCTGTGACTACTATATGTTTTCTACAATCACAGCATAGCTTGAAGCCTGCTGTTTTAGGAGGGGACATTGTTCCTTAACACACTGGTTTCAGAATGTGGGAGCAGATCTACGGTTCTACGTCAGAAGTAATGGAAAGAGATGAACTGACATCAGCATGCAGGTGTGGACCTTATATTAGGCTTCACTCTGTCACTGCGGGGATGGTAGGAAGCCAGTGCAGAGGTGCATGTCGGGACCTAGCAACACACAGGAGACTTGCTGAGAAATTTTCCAGATCAAGTCTAGCGCATGGGGAGTATTCATATGCTTACCATTTGTTAGATTCAGTGTCTCTCTCATTCCTTTGCCCCATTAGTCTTGGCATGCATCGTCATGTCCCCTTCTTGTGATTGGCCCTCCCCTGGAGCATGAACCAAGTACTCCTTCCACTGCACCGGTTTTTGGAGTTACTTTTTC
Organism: Pleurodeles waltl; assembly: GCF_031143425.1. Lineage (NCBI taxonomy): Eukaryota > Metazoa > Chordata > Amphibia > Caudata > Salamandridae > Pleurodeles > Pleurodeles waltl. Next base: position 1,313,650,011 of record NC_090440.1, read on the forward strand.
TTTTGTGTTCAAGCACATCATATGAGTTCTTGTTTTTTCAGTCTGCCTCCCATATTGCCCTCCATATAGCTTTTATTTTCTTCCCTCCATCCCCTTCCATGTTGCTTTCTTCCCTCCCACCCCCTTGACCAACAATATAAGAAAATCAGCTAATCTATGACATGGAATAGGTCCATCATTGTGGCACAGGATATGCATATCCTCGCCCTGTAAAGTGTGACTGTGATTCTGCAGGCTTTCCATATAAAGAACGCTGCAACATTATTTCCTGTCTCCCAAATACCATTTACTGAGAAACACTGTTTCTGCTACATTCTTCTACTCTGTCCAAAATATAGTGCGCACCAGTGCAGTGCCTCTATGAAGCATTGACAAAACCCATGAGAGTGGCTTCTCCATAGATAAAGGACCTAGTAGAACTTGAACTGAGGCTCTGACGTATGCCTTTGACTGCATTCCTCTAGAATGCATTCTATGCCATACCACTCTATGGCTTTGCATTCTACACTACTCTAGGACACGCTACGCTGCACCTCTCTGCTCTATGCCGCAGCACTCTACTCTACATCACTCTACTCTACTGTGCATCACTTCACTCTATGGCACCACACGCTGCATCACTCTATGCCAATGCACTCTACACCACTCCATGCAACTCCACTCTAATCTGCTCTGTCCCTCCCCACCCTTTGCCACTGTACTCTATGACACTCGACTCTACATCGCTCTACTCTGCACCACTGTACTCAATTCTATACCACTGCAATCTATGTCACTCCACTCTCCTCCACTGCAATCTACGCTTCACCACTACACTCTGTTCCGCACCACTGCACTCTACGCCACTGCACTTTACTGTCACTACACTCTACGCCAGTGGTTCCCAACCTGGGGTCCTGGGACCTCTGGAGGTCCGCAAAGCCTCTTCAGGGGGTCTGTGACTGCTGAGAAAATTAAATATTATTAACAGATAAGGTCCCCAGTTTTCAGTAATAAGTCAGTGGGGGGGGGGGTCCCCTGATCCCAATAATGATTCAGTGGGGGTCCTCGGCTTCCAGTAGTGACAAAGTGGGGGTCCACAGAAGTCAAAAGGTTGGGAACCACTGCTCTACGCTACTCTACAAAGCACTCTGTGTCACTGAGTTCCACGCCACTAATTCACACAATTCTATCCTACGCCACTGCACTCTAATCCACTCTACTCTACACAGCAGTGCTCTATGCCACAGCTTTCTACACCACTGCACTCTAAGCCACTGCACCACTCCACGCAACTTCAGTCTGCTCTACTAATCTACACCACATCACTTCACTCAATGCCACTGCACTCTGCACCACTCTACTCTGAACCACTTTACACTAAGCCACTGCACTCTAAACCACCGGTCTCCACGCCACCATACCTCTCTGCTCTATGCCACTCTTCTCTACTCTGAACCACTCTACTTTATGCAAATGCACTCTATTCTACTACTCTACGCCACTCTACACCACTACACTCTATACCCCTCTATACTACACTGCACTCTATGCCACAGAGCTCTATGCCACTCTAATCTACACCACTCTACTCTGCACCATTGCACTCTACACAGCTGTACCATGCCATGCAGTGCACTCTAAGCCACTGCACTGTGTGCCACTCTACAACACAGCATATTACAGCACTCTACACTACTCTAAACCACTATATGCCACTACACTCCATACCACTGAACTATACTCTACACCTTTGCTCTCTAGATCAATGCCTTCTACTCTGCACCACTGCACTCTACCCTTAGTACTCCATTCCACTGTATGCCACCCCACACAGTCACTCTACACCATTGCACACAATGCCACTCAACACTATGCCCCTCACTTCCACTCTATGCAACTCTGCACCCCTCCACTATACACCACTGAACACTACATCACTCCACTGTACATCACTCTACTCTCCAACTCTCTACACCACTCCACATCACTCTACTCCATTCTACACCATGTCACTCCATGCTACACTCTGCTGAAAATATAGCTAAAAGACATTGGCAAAGCCAATAGCTCTCGCACAGGCGAAGCCTATTGGCTTTGTCAATGACTGCTTGACACTGTCTTAGTTTGTAAGCCTTAAAATAAATTACCTTCATGGTAATTGCCTAAGTGGATATGTAATACATTGAAATGGTCTTAGATTTAAGAGCATTTTAAAGGTCGCTGGACAGCAAGAAGTGCAAAACTGTGACATAATCAAATCCACGCGGTTCAGGTAGAGCCAAATTTGAGAAATGTAAAAAGCCTAACAAAGCTCTGTACCTGGTCCCTGGTACGCTAACAATCGCTTCCCCGGTTAAGTCCCAAGGCATCAGATTCACCACTAAGCAAAGCTTTAAATAAATCAAATACTTTCTCCCTGTTTACTCCATTAGATTGATCCAAGAAGTAAATACACTGCTACCCTTCAGGTGCAGTATGACAGATGTGCAAGCTGCTGTGCTCCCTGGGCTGTGTGACCACTCCAACTTACTCTACTCCTCCATCACTTAGCGTGTGACTCCAGCTCCCATAAGGTGTAATGATCTTTACAAAAATAACTTCCGGTGGTTTTCAGACTTAACCATCTTTTCCAGCACCACATCTGGAAACCAAACGAATGCAATAAAAGTTTCGATGCTTCTCAATTTTCACAAAGGTTTGCACATGAAAAATCAAAGCATGTATGGCTAACAGGCTTAATCAGGTCAAGTAAAATTGTCGCACAAAAAGAACTACAGCTGTTCTTCCCCGACACAAAAACACTTAAGTGATAGATGCTTTGTAGGCCGTGTCCCTCCTCCTGGGGGATTGGTTTCTATCAGCTACCATAGATGGACATCAGAAGCTGCTGTTCGGCAAACAAATTCCCTCTGTGCAGGCTTTCACCCTCTACATAGCACTTTTTAGAACAATTAGGAAGATTCCATCTCAGACCACACAGCACCTGATCAGCCTGGAATTCCAAAAACCCAATCTGAGGTCACCTTTCTATCCTCGGGAAGTATTCGGCTCTCCGGCTACGATTATTGCACTAAACCCCTAAGAGACGCCTAAACCGAGGAGGTCAACCACCAGGTCCTGATCCTCCCTTTTTAATTACATGCACTACCACTTCCATGTTTGTTTCTGTTCACACCCTGCAGAGGAGTACCACCACAACTTAGAAAAAGTCGAACATAAAAAGTTCATAAATAAAATAAGTACACTTTACAGCACTGTGCAAACTACGCCTATAAGCAAAATACAACATCCACTCAATACATCAGATGTGCCGCGATCCATGTTTAACTTCTGATAACTCAACCATTGCTAATAAACGCCTGTTTTACAAAGGAGAGCAATTAACGTGATCATGAGATTAAATAAAAGTCACTGTCTGCTTACCAGCATTATTTCCTCCAACCCAGAAGGTGTAATTGCTTTAATGATCTAGAGACCAGTGCAGTAGGCACTGTTAGTACATTTGAAATCTCCCAGGTGGAATTTCTCTAGGAGGACTGTTTGCTTCATCGTACATTTTTTAGTGAGTGATACATAAATTAAAGATTTGTAAGGTACTTTCCCAGCGGCATACAAATCGAGGTCTGCTGAGTAATAAATCTAAGTAATTTGATATCGAAATGTCAACCACTGGCTGTTAACACTAATGACTCACAGCATAAACAAAAGGTCTGGGGCATCCACGCCTCTCAGCTTGGAGCCTTTAATTCTTATCTTTCCTGAAATATTTTAATGCCTACATGTATTTAAAACAATTCGGCACTTACCCAGACTGTCAATAGTGAAAATAGAAATCTGTTATTGATGTTAAGTGTTAGCTCCAGACTATCTATTGTGATTTGAGAAGGTGTATACACCGATCCAAATCAGACTTTTTAAAAATAAATAATAAATAAAAAAAACACATTCACAAACAAAACCCTCGCAAGGCAACTGTTTCCCAAGAAGGCTGCCTCAGAGACCCCTCCATCTGTCCTATGGGTTTATGAATGCTGTATCCTGACCCCTTATGTCAGTTTTTGAATCCCCTTATTAGCCCCAAGGGTGATGCGAGAAACAAAATGGCAGCTGTAATTTTCCTCTCAGGCTGCAGCCAGCCAATGAGGACCTTGCGTTTCCTCAGATCCCCAGCGAGGTTGATCCGTGAAGGATTCACGTCCCTAGATATCTCTATTTCTAAGGTAACTAAAACTCACGCCCTCGCCATGCATAGTTTCTCATCAATAATTTTACTGCAAATGTTACATTGATATTATCAGTGATGTCAAAGAAGATGTCACGAGTGATGTAATATCTGGGGTAATTAGCAGTGCATGGAGAGGGGCACGAGTTATAGTTACTTGAAATAACTAACTGTAACAGCTGAATTTGTATGGTTTTGTGCGTGTAAAAACTGAACCTAATTATAATGTTCCTGTAACCTTTCTTTTTTAGTGATTTTTTAAGGTTTTTTAAATTCTATTTCCGAACTATAACATCCCTGTAACCTTTGGATTTTTCAGTGAATTTCTAGAGTTTTTTTTTTAATGTTAAGTACAATGCCCATCACAATGCATGGTGAATGCAGGGACTGGCCTGGCATTGTGCTGCCCCTCCCGCAAGAATGCAGCTCTTGCTCCCCTCCTCCATGCCAACCATTGTCCAAGTCCATGCCTCTGCTTCCTCATTACAGTCCTGTGTAGCTGTTGTTCTGCAATTGCCATTCCTGTCTGCCGTGAACAGTTAGCTTGCTGCCCCATCCACCTCCTCACTACCCTCTGCTGTCCGAATTCATGCACCAGCCCCGTTCATCCTGCCCTACGTGGTCCGATAGGCTGCCACTGCCATCCATTTAGCTTCATATACCTGCCCATTTTTCCTGTCCTTCGTTGCCCAATTCTTTGCCCCATCATTGCCCTCCTGCTTAGCCTCTGTTTTGCTTGCTGCTCCGCCCTCGTCCCCCATGTCTGAGTGAATACCACTGCTCCCTCCTTTAAGCTCACCATGTTCCAAGAACCTGCCACTGCTCCTCCTATCTTCTCAGAGTGTTCTGCTGAGCTGCCAAATCCCCTCCCACCTGCCTAGCATAGTCAGATGGTTGCTGCCAGTCCGAGCTACCTCCACCGTGCCTCTCAGAGTTCCATGACCCTATCCCCTCCCTCCTGTCCTCCATGGTCCATGTTGCTGCCACTCCCGTCTGCCCTTAATACTTAGATGGGCTGCAACTGCTTCTCCTGCCTGCTCTGTGTGGTCTGTTGTGAGGTCCCTTCCCCTGCCCTCTCTTGTCTGAGTCCAGCCCCTACTCCTCTTTTTTGTCACCCACGGCCCTTTGTGCATGACTCTGCCCCGTCCCTCTTCCCCACCATGGCTGTTGTGCTGCCACTAACCCGCCTGCTTGCTATGCATGGTCATTTGTGCTGCCCTCCCACCTGCCCTGTGTAGTCAGCTTGCTGCCCAAAACCCCCTCCCACTTTCCCTTGGTTGTCTGTGTGTATGCCATTATAGTCTCACTGCTGCCCTCCATGGTGTGTTGTGCTTCCAGGGCCCATCCCACCTACCCTCCGTGGTCAGCTTGCTGCTCCTGCCCTGCTCTTTTGCCCCTGCCCTCAGTGTAACTATGTGCAGGGCCCTATGCCCTCCCTCCTGCCTTGTCTGCCCATGCCTCTGCCCCCTCCCTCCTGCCCTTCATGCTCATTATGCTGCAACTGTCCCTCCTGTCTGTTCAGTATGGTCAGCTTGTTGCCCTTGCCTCTTTCCCCTCTGGTGTCCACGTGCATGGCCCTGATCCCTGTCTATTTCTTTCCATGGTCCGTTGTGCTGCACTGCTGTCCCGCTTGCCCTGTGTGGTGTATTGTGCTGCTGCAAACCCTGACACCTGCCCTGTACCGTCAGTTTGGTTCCCCTACCCATCTCCCACCTGCCTTCTGTTATCCGAGTCCATGTCTCTGCCTCATTCCTCCTACCCCCGTGGTCCATCGTACTATACTTGCCAAAAATGTTGAACTTAGTAAGAGGGGGATTTTGAAAAAACAATCTAGGGAACTGATTTTCTCCATTGACTTACACTGAAACAAGGAGATTTTAGGCAGGAGACAGCCCTTTTGGGCTTAAAATCATCTGGAGTCTCCTGCCTGAATCGGGGCTGTTGGCACATGCGGTTCTACTGCCACCGCCTTTTTGCTTCTCTCAATCGTCTGTTAAATTGCCACAGCCTATCCTGCCTGTCTTGCATGTTTGGTTTGTTGCCTTTGCCCCCCTTTTCCCCTGCCCTCCATGGTCCTTTGTGCTGCCACTGCCCCCCACCTGCCCAGCATGTTCAAGTTGTTGACTCTCCGCCCTTCTCCCTGCCCTCAGTAATCAAAGTCTGTGCTGTTGACCTCTGCCTCCCCACAGTATTCTTATGAATAACCAGATCACTAACATTCTAGATTTGTTACAAAAGTGTGGCAGCCTGATATCATCTTGATGTAATCAAAACTGTAATACCTAAAGCATTTTCTTGAGAAATTATGAAAATGAGAGGGTCTTATTCTCATAGAAATTATGATGAGTGCTCTAAAAAACTAAAATGACATATTTTCTGAGTTCTCAAATAGCGACAAAGCACTTTTAAATTATTTGCTGTCTTTATGGGTTTTTCTTGAGTTGATCACTTGATTATATGTTACAATTATGGGAGAGGATGTGGCGTTACTGCCACAGTCGCAGACCTTGCAGGATCTGGCTGGAGCATCAGCATCAGCTCGACATCCTGTGATTCTGGGCAAATCACTTAATTTCACCATGCCTAATAGCAAAATGAATGTATCCTTGTGTAATATAACTGAAGCTCATGTAAAGCATCCAATACCTACTTGTCAAGTTTGCACTAATAAAAACTGTAAAACAACAAAAAATAAATTTGTGCTTTGCACACTTCTGTCATTGGTCTATACTTGGGCTACATTTTGGTGATATTTGTGCTACATTTGGGCTCTTTTGTCCTCTGGTGGCCATCTTAGAAGACTTATTTGTTATGAAGCGCCCTAATTTCCTCATTTACTGCAGTATCCGCCGTGGAAAATGCTTTCAGTTTTCCACTTCGATTCCATCAAGATGGCATTCATATGTGCCACATGTTTGGCATAAATTCAGAATGTTAGCAGTCTTGTTGCTCATTAGAACACTCTAGTAAAGTTTCTGATCTCCAGGGAGTTACCTGGCAGTCTGCTGCTGGTGTTGAAAGTGCATGTTCAGTCTGCATATCAGAATGTTTTAATGAAGTTGAAGAGGAAGATATTTGAGAACTCACTTAAAACATGTCCTAATTTTAATTCCTGCTGCACTAACCTTAATTTCTATGACAAAATGAACCCCTCATTTCAGTCCTTTCTATATTAAATGTTTAAAGGTTTACCAGTTTGATTCAATCAAGATGGTTTCAGGTGTGCCACTCGTTTGTCACAAGTAAGGCTGTTAGCACTGTAATTGTTCATTAGAACACTCTGAAGGGCTGTAGTAGAACACAAGGGAATCAGTGTTGCCAGATTAGGCTACTTCTCGCACAAATAGGCAGGTGCCTAATTTTCGGGCTTTTATTAGCCTGTTGTGGACATTATGAACTGGGGCGGCACCGGCCTCAGCAGTACTCCAGTGGAGATCGACACTCTATCATCATTGGCAATGTCAGCTACACAGGCAGTTACAGTCAGTAGCCATGGTGATGACTGTGTATCGACACACTGTCATATAATGCAAGATGCTGCTTCTAGTGACTGAGCACATGAGAGCGACTGCGCGAAGCGTGCAGCATCATGATTGGCCACAAATTGGATACAGTGAAACATATTAACTGACTTTACACTCGCTGCTGCAGCGTATGTGTGAACTGCAAGCTCACCTGTTACCAATGTGCTGAGACATCCTAGCTAAGCTGCGGTGGGTGTACCTGTTATAGGGCCACAGGGCTGTCAATCTAGTAGCGCAGGAAAGCATTACCAATTGACGACCCTGTTAAAAATGATTGGCCTTGCCCTCGTGGTGCTCTTTAAAAGCTGCTATGATGCACAGCAGCGCAGTGAGAGGAGGGTCCCTCTTGCGCGGTGTGCTTCCTAGAATCAGTGTGGCCAGGGACCAGGCCCTTCAGTGGTGGAGGCACCGGGGCAGCTGAATCATCAGTGACACAGTAACAAGTTTGGCAACGGACTTCAAGTCCAAGCGGTCCTGGGCTGTGACTTCACTGTCAGAGAGAGACTAGTAGCCATGTCTCGCCCCCAACTCCCCTACCCTTGGTGGTGTGTGGGCAGCCCAGCCGGCCAGCTGTCCTTGTGTGAGCCACGGGCCCAGCCACACCCCTCACCCAAAAACCCTCAGCTCACTCTCAACCTGTACTAAAAATGCACATGCACAGCACTGTCAGCACAAATAGATAAGTGCTGCTGTGTGGTGTGCAATGTGATTGAGCAATGTACATACTTTAAAATAAGAAGTTCGGTTCGAACTTCAAATTGCACTCTATGTGGAATTCCCAGCTGCGACCCAAGCCTCACATGATCATCTCTGAGGGCACTGTCCGACTCACATACTGTAGGTTAACTAAACCAGCGGTCGACGTGCATTAGCATTAGCACTTTGACGACTTGTTTAGGTAACTTAGGGCCAGATGTAGCAAAGGGTTTTACCCATTCTGTGTCTATGGGAAAATGTGTTCGTACATTTGACCCTTAGTGTGTAAGTCGGATAGTAGAGGCGCAGGCACTTCAGGCCATGCACTCGCCATAGTGGCCACTGGCTGCCCCCATGGACGATCATGTGAGGCTTGGCTGGGTGCCACTCTAGGATTGCACACACTGACCACTGAACTTCTGTGCGGTATTGGAAATTGGGAACAGTGATGGTGCATGCAATGGGGGCGGGGTCGAGTGGTTAAAACAATAAAATGTGCTGTAAGTATTTTTGATCTTTCACCCTCAGATAGCCACAATAAAATATTGCACAGCTTAAATGAGAAATTAAACAAAAGTCAAATTAATCAGTGGTAAATGCACTTTCGTAAATTAAGAAACCTCTGTTAGACAATGTGCTGCAGAGGTCTGGGTGTAACAAGAGAGGCAATTATCTTGGTGGTCTTGGTAATGCAGTGCAGATTTTGGAGAATAGTGACTAGGGTATATTTAGAGCTGCAGGCCAGGCCCCAGCCGGTGACAAAAAGCACTATGAATATTTAAGTCATTATTTTAAACTTGCATTATATGCAATGAAAGATAGACTTCTGCAAAATGCACAAAAATGTTTTGGATAAAACAGTGCTTCCCAAAAATTAGATTTTCGACTTCCCCCACACCGTAACCATTTTTAGTCTATATAGGGGTCCCTTAAAAGCAAGCGCTTACCAGCTCAGCTCATATTTTAAGGAGTATTTATTTGGCTGCCACAATATGTGTATGGTGAGGACATCATGGACTGAAAGGATGTTGTCTTTCTGGGTCTTTGTTAGGTGGTAACACAATGGGCTAACTTTATTTTGGATGTTTACATTATACAACCTATCCCACTCATGGAGACACCAAATTATATGCAGCAACAGGAGTACAAGCCCCACCGGTTATGGAAGTATTTGGGAGGTTTGCAAAAAAGCTTTATACACTACATGGAAGGAGAGGGCTGTGAAGGGAAGCAGAAGAGGGTTTAGTTTGTATGTAGAGTAATGTGGCAAATATCTTGTGTGATGCTTAGGTCATATGTAGGAGTATGATAGCATTTCAGATGTGATTAGGGATATTACAAATGTAGTCAACGAATGACATGAGTAATTTAATATGCAAGGGAAAAGTGCATGGCGAGTGCGCAAGTAATAGTTACTTTTGGGTGAATTTCAGTGGTTTTGTTAGTTTCCAATGGTATGTTTTATATGACATTGTCACCTAACTATAACATCCCTTTAACCTTTGTATTTTTTCAGCGAATTTCTAAAGGTTTCTAACATAAAGTTAAATATTCTTACAATTCCTAACTATAACGTCACTTTCACCTTTAAGATTTTTTCAGTGAATTCCTAGGATTTTCTGCTTTCTATGGTCCTTTGTGCATGGCCCTGCCGCTTCCCTCGTTCCTTGTTGGCTAACTGTCCAGTATAAGGGTGACCCCCTCCCTTGCCATTTTCGGCACCAGGGACCCCACCTTCTGGGGCCCACTACAATTCCATGGCAGAGGGGCCAACACAGCCCCAGGAACCCATCCCCCAGGGCCTGGTCTTATAATACTTTTTTGTTTTGTTTTGGTGAAGGGGCTACTGGGTTGATCTCGGACCTGGGGACCCCATCGCCCACGGCCCCCGTGGTCCCAGCCGGCTCCCTACATTCTACGGGAACCGGCACTGCAGTCACAGTCTGTTAGAGCAATTGTTTCCTCTTTTTCTATGACTGCATGTCTGCGGGCAGGGAAACAGAGGAAACCTCTGCTTCCAGCAAGCAAGAGTTTACTATGACTAGGCAGGAGCTGTCAAAGCTATTGGAGTTTAATGAAACTATCAATCTTCTCCACCCTTCTCAGTCCATCTTTGCGTAAACTATAGTACTGAGACAGCCCTTTTAGAAATAATGGACTCCATTAATGTGACATTGGATCTGGGCCAGAAACTCTACCTTAATTTCATTAGATCTTTCGGCAGTGTTCAACACTGTCTGTAACGATATTGTGATTCAATGGCTAGCAGACATCGGACTGGATGAAGTAGCCTTAAAATAGCCTAGACTCTTTTTGGCTGACAGAGAACAGTCAGTGTGGATAAAACCATACTTCTCCAGTGCAAAAGCCCTTAAGTATGGAGTACCCTGAGGGTCAGCCTTAAGACCTACGCTGTTTAATGTTTATATGGCCCCCCTGACTTTTGTAGCAGAGTGATACAGCATCAAGATTACTTGCTATGCTGATGATACCCAGCTTATTTTTTCCTATGAGGGGGCTTTGGATGCAGATAGGGAATCTTTCTCAGCCTGTAGCAGGCCCATCATCAGCCGGCTGAAAGTAAATCACTTACAATGTAATCCGAACAAGACAGAAATCCATCTTTTTGTGTCTCAACACCTACTGGTTGATCTGGCTTCTGATCTGGGGATGGTAACTCCCCCCTCCTTTTAATTGATGATTGCCTTTTCTTTAAGGGCCATATTTCTTCCACTGTAAAAGTGTGCTTTTGGATAATAAAGGCCTTGAAGAAATTCCTGCCTCTCCAACTTTTGGAAGCACAGAAAATTGTCATACAAGCATCCATCTAAATTGGAACACACTTATGCTTTGTATTTAGGCCTCCCTGCTTTTTTGATTCTATCTCTGCCAGTAGTGCAGAACATAGCAGCGCGCCTCTTATTTAACCTCTCTAAATGAACCTCCACATCCTCATATCGAAAGAAGTTACAATGGCTCAGTTAGTAAAAGAATTACATTCAAAGCCCTACTTCTTACCCACCATGTCTTGCATGGAAAAGGCACTCAAAACCTGAAAAAAGAGAATCCATCTGTACTCACCTGGCAGGATGCTCCTCTCAGGAAAGGCTCAACTGATTGCAGACCTAGGTTTTAAAAGAACTAGGCAAGGTGGTGCGTCCTTTTCAGTGCGTGTGGCCTCGATTTCGAACTGCCTTCAGGTGTTTCTCAGAAATATGTCACATGAGAATGTTTTTCAAAAACAGATGAAAACATGTCTCTTCAGCCTCACATGTCATCACCACATTTGTGTGCACACTAGAGCTGGGACACTCTTGAGTAACCGTGCACTGTATACATTCTTTCATTAATTCTTTCTTTCATTCATTCATTCATCTAAGACCCTAACCCAGAATGCAGCTTAAGTGTGCTAAAAACTACACAGCTGCCCTGTACGTTTTGTAAAGACAGCAGTAAGCCAATCAGACTCTGCCTTCTCATGAGCATATATCACAGTAACCTCAAAGTTACTGTGGTATTCGGTGGCACAAGATATACCTATTTTAACACTCATAACTTACCTACTATTCACACCTACTGCCAAAAATTAACATTTACACCTCATAATATATATATATTCCTGCCACATTATATCCGTTCACCCACTTTCACGCTATGCCTGTTTCAAGTACCCCACTCAACACCTCTACACAATTACACTCTATGCCACTCCACTCTACGATAATCCATTATACACCACTCTAGTCTATGCCCCTCCACTCTACACCACCCCACTTTACGCTCTTATGTGCTACACTACTCCATTCTACGGCAACCAGGCTATTCCACTCCATTGTATGCCCCTCCATGCTACTCCGCTGTGCGCAAATTAACTGTATGACACTCCACTTCATGCTATTTTCACATCTTGTGAATGCTGCCAGATGGACTCTCACACAAACATTCATCACCAACAGACTGGGCCATGGCAACACTCTCTATGCCAGAATCTCTAACAACTCCTACACAGACTCCAGAACATCCAGGACACCTCTGCAAGGTTTATACTCAACCTCCCACGCCACATCACACTGCAACACATGAAGCTTCACTGGTTCCCCATTCACAAACTCAACCAATTCATACTTCTCACACACACATACAAAGCCCTACACAACACAGGATCAGAATACCTGAACAGCCGCACACACTTTCACCAACCCACCAGACACTGATGCTCTGTCTCTCTGGCATACATTCCCCCACATCTGCAAAATCAAAACTGGAGGTGGCTGATTTTCTTACATTGCAGCCAAGACATGGAACAACCTCCCTCTATACATCAGAGCCTTCTCTTCACTTTTGAGCTTCTTAATGTCTGCAAGAAACTGAAGACTTCACCTTGGGGACCACAAAACTACATACGCCCAAGCGCCTGGATACCCTCTCAGGTGATTAGTGTCCTATACAAATCAATATAACGTAACATAACATTCTCGCCACTCCACACCATTCCATTGTATGTTATTCCACTGTATGGTACTCTAATGTATCCCTCCCTAATATATGCCACTCCACTCTATTCTCCTCCATGTACCCAACTCCATTCTAGGATATTTCACTGTACAACACTCCAATCTACATCACTCCACTCTATGCTATTCCAATATATGGCACCCCTCTCTACTTGACTCCACTACACTCATTATTCCACTGTACACTACTCCACTGTATGCCACTGCACTCTACAGCACTCCACTTTTCGCTATTCCACTCTACGCCTCTGTACGCTATTGCACTGTACACCACTACAATCAACCCCACTATGCTCTTTCCAACTCTCTACAACACTACACTCTACAGTATTCCACTCTACATGAATCCATTCTACACCACTCCACTGTATGCTATTAACTGTACCTCACTCCACTATAGGCACTCCAGTGTACGCCACTCCACTCTGCCCCTCTCCAGCGTCCGTTATTCCATTGTATGCCACTCCACTGTACCTCACTCCACTCTATTCTAATTTACTCTACTGTATGCTATTCCACCCTATGGTATTCCACTGTATGCTACTCCAGTGTACACCATTCCACTCTATGCCACTCCACTCTATGCTATTCTACTGTACACCACTCCACTGTACACCAATCCAGTATACGCCACTCCAGTGTACGCCACTCCAGTGTACGCCACTCCAGTGTACGCCACTCCACAGAAAGCCACTCCACACTATTCTACTGTACACCACTCCATTCTGAGCCACTCCAGTGTACTCCACTGTACATCACACCAGTCTACGCTTCTCCACTATGCACCAATCCACTGCATGCTACTCTTCTCTACGCTATTCCACTCTACGCCACTCCACTCTATGGTATTCCATTAAACGCCATTTCATATTATTCCACTGTAGGCCACTCCATTGTACGGTACTCCATTCTATGCTATTCCACTCTACACCACTCCATGTTCCTCTATTCCACTCTGTGCCACTCCACTCTACGTTATTCCATTGTATGCCACTCCACTGTAGGCTATTCCACTCAAACCCACTTCTCTGTACATCACTGCAGTCTACGCCACTCCGCACCACTCCACTCAATGCCACTGAACTTAACCCTACTCCACTCAATGCTATTTCACTTTACAACATGACGCTGTATGCCACAATTCTCTATGACAATACTGTATGACACTGCACAATACACCCCTCCACTTTACCAAACTCTACTCCACTGTACAACACTGTACTCCAGTCTTAGTCACTGTACAACGCTGTATCCAACTCTATGCCACTTTACCACACTCTACGCAACTCTATGACATTACATCACAGTTTAATCCACAGCACTCTTTAACACACAACACTGCATGCCACTCAATTCTACCACACTCTATGAAACTCCACTGTACCACACTCTACTGTGCTCTAACTCCCTCCACATCACTCTACAAGTTTCCCACACTCTACACTACTTCACTGTATGACAAGCCACTCCACTCTGACACTTTACTCCAGTGTATGCTACACCACTACACTACTCTACGGCACTGTACGACAGGATACTCCATTCTATGATATTTTACTCCACTCAAGTTCACTGTACCATATTTTACGGCACTATATGACACTCCACTTTGCCGCACCCAATTCTATGCAAATCTACTCTACCTTCTACTATGCTCTATGCCCCTACAATACACTGTACAACACTCTACTCCATTCTATGCCACTGTACGACACTTTACTCCACTCTAACACACTCCTCAAAACTTTCTCTATGCCACTTCCCCACTTTACTCTACTCTGATATGCTCGTCCACTCTACAATACACTATGCCACTACACTCTACCACACTGGATGACATTATTCCTTATGCCTCTCCACTCTACAACACTCTACTCCACTGTACTCCACTCTATGGCTCTTTCAATCGCTTTTTCTACATTGGCGGATGACACAAAGTTTCATGATTATTTCTTATAGGAGTGCCAAGAAAAGGGGGGCCCAAACACATTTTTCCATAAATGCATGTTACACAGATTTTGTACTTGCCCGTAGAGGCCAAACGTCCAGTCCGATTTTAAGGAAATTTGTCAAGAATATACATTCTGTTGTGTAGTTGATCCTTTTTGGTATTTTAAGTGAATTGGGTTAGTAGTTGTGCAGTATAAGGGCCTGATTACAACCTTGTATGTGGGGATTACTCTGTCACAAACGTGACGGATACCCCGTCCCCCGTATTACAAGTTCCAATAAATCCTATGGAATTTGTAATACGGCACGCAGGATATCCGTCATGTTTTTGATGGAGTAATCCCCTCCACCAAGGTCGCAATCAGGCCCCAACTCATTAAAACTTAGTACAATATTGGGCAGCGGTATACTCCGGTAACGTCTTGGTATACCACGGTACCTGCAGGTGGCAAGGCAGTATATGATTGGCTAATTGTTTTTGCCACACTTAGGCTGGGTTTGGAATAGGGCGTTAGATGTTGGTAAGTTGTAGGTTTTATATTTTTCCCGACCTATTACAACTTTATTAAAGTGGCACTAGGTAGGGAAAATTATTTATATTTTTCTATATATTAAAAAAAAAAAAGTTTACGCAGCAGCCCAGTACCATATAGGAAGTACTGCTATACTTTAAAAAAAAAAAAAAAAAAGAAATACACTTTACTACACCCTATTTTAAAATTGCTGTGATGCTTTTTCAATTTTTTACATATTTAATATTTTTAAACAATAATTTACATAGTACCATGGTACAACTCAAATATTACTATGCTACTCACAAACATTTTTAAAAAATCAAATACACAAAAAACACTCCTGTATTATTTTTCATGGCAAGTAAATTATAGATGCAGTGTTTTTGTAATTTGTTTTTTTTACATATTTAGTTTTTTTTTTATTTATATTCTGCCTGCATTGGTTTTAAGCAGAATGGTAGTGCAGTACATCATACATAAAAACAAAAAAATAGGTAAAATATTTTAAAAAGCTGTACTACACTATATTTTCCCTTAACACCCAGTACGCACACAAATTGTGGTCTTAACAATATTTTGCACTTTTAATTTTGGAAGCGTAGACTATTGTAAGAGTCTTAGTTTAACTTTGTAACTCATACCCTGAAACTTCAAAACTACACAAAAAATTTAGATCCACTACCACTTACATTACATAATCTATATTTCAGACACATTTTATCTACATGCGTTCAGCTATTTACATACTACGTCTCTTTAAACAATACTTTATGACAACTCCACTTTATAACACTTCACTCTACGACAGTATGGTCCTCTTTGACACTCCATGCCACTCAACTTTTTGACACTCCACTCCATTCCATTCTACCACATGCCACTTCACTCTATGCCACTCCTCTCTATGACATCCCAGTTTACTCTATGTCACTCTACTATAAGACACTGTATCACAAGCAACTCAAAGACACGCCACTCCACTGTACGACAGACTACTCCACTGTATCACACTTCACGCCACTCCATGACACGCCACTTCACGTCATGCCAATCCACTCTATATTATTCCATTCTATGCCACTCAATAGTATTCCACTCTACACCACTCCACTCTATGACACCCCACTCCATTCTACAAGAGTCCAGCCCTTGCTCACACTCCATGCCCCCAACTATAATACTCCACTCCTCTTTATGATACACGACTCCACTCTATGAAACTCCACTCCACTCTACCAAAAGCCACTACTCCCTACCACATCCCAGTTCACTCTACATCCCTACGCTCTAAGATACTGTACCACACGCCACTCTATGACATGCCACTCCAATCTACGGCACTATAATGCACAAGACACCACTCCACTCTATGACAGTTCATTCCACTGTGTCACACCATGCCACACCACTCCATGACACTTTATTCTACCACACACTACTCCACAACATGTAATTCCACTTCTCTCTAGCACACGCCACTCTATGCTATTCCACTCCCTGCCACTCCACTCCATGCCACTCGATAATACGCCACTCCTCTCTACATCATTTCACTGTACATCATGCTGCTGTACGTAACTCCAGCATATGCCACTCTGCTGTACGCTACTCCACTCTATGCCACTTAAATCTACACCGCTCTATGCCCCTCCATTCTATTCCATTCGTTCGCCACTCCACTACAGGCCACTTGACTCATCCACGCTATTCCACTCTACATCACTCCAGGTCCTGCTATTCCACTCTATACCACTCAACTCTACAGTATTCCACTTTACCCCACTCCACTCGTTGACACTAGATTCTACGGTATTCCATTGTATCCCACTCCACTCTACACCTCTGTATTATACGTCACTTTGCGCTGATCCACTCTACATCACTCAACTGTATGCAACTCAACGCTACTCCACTCAACGTCACTCTAAGTTATGCTATTCCTCTCTACACTATTCCACTACACACCACTCCACTGTACCCCACTCCACTAACCTAACACTAGTCCACTCGTCAACACTTCACTCAATGATTTGAGACTCTGATATTTAAAAAAACCATTGAAATTCAATTAGTGTTAAAACTTAGTTATAGTTAGGAAAACATTATTTATTCTTTCTATATAAACCAAACTTAAACTTTACAAACATTACAGATTCTAAAGTTACAGTTATCTTACATTTATAATTCATGTGCCACCTTCATATTACTTTAACTTGTACAGTGCTGGCAACTTGCTATCTCCCTACATTAACGCTAACCTGTGCCTTTATGATGTGTTTCTCATACCGTTTCATATTACATCACTTATACTATGTGAAATTACAGCATTAATAAGAACCCTTAAGACATAATTTGGGAGAACACTGCATGGGAGAGTGGTGAGTTATAGGTAATGGAGTCTGGTTAGTAAGTTAAAAACACTGTGTACAAAGATGCAGGAGTTATAGAAGTTTGAAAGTGGTGTGTTAATTACAAATTTAAGGTATAACTATAACTTTGGAATTTGTAATGTTTGTGTAGTGTACATTTTGTTTATATAGAAAGAATGAATATGTTTTCCCTAATTGTTACTGTTTTTCATCATGTATGCTGCCCACTTTTTGCTGGGGCACAGTCGGGGCATTTTACTGATCAATCGCATCCAGAGAGCATTTTCACTATTGGGAAAATCAGTTGTTTAAGTGGAACTGTTGCTAACTGGAAAACTTGAAAAACTCTGAAGTAGTAATAGTGAAGGCACTTTACTGAATACTTGCTTCTTCATTCCCAATAAATCAACACAGAGCCACCATTTTCTTTTGCTCGCACTCTAGTCGTTCTGTGGCTAGATTCTATTTCAACCAAACAATGCAGCAGAGGTTAGTTCATCTGCTTTTTTTTTTTTTTTTTTTTAAATCCCTCGTTAATTTGTTTTAAGGCTAATCCGATGTTTTAATACTGTTTTTTGCACTGTTGGGGCAATACTTTTGATGTTGGGGTATTTCTCCCTGTTCTGTCCACTTTTTCTGTTTGCTGGGCCACAGAGGAGGCGTTTTACTGATCGTTCGTTTCCTGAGAGCTTTTTCACTTTTTGGGGGGGGGGGAATCAATTGTTTAAGTGGAACGGTTGCTAACTGCAAAACTTGAAAAAACTTTGAATTAGTAATCTGGAATGCACATTGTACTTTACTGAAAACCTACTTCCTCATTACCACTGAATCAACAAAGAGTCACAATTTTATTTTAGTTGCACTCTTTTCGTTCAGTAGCTAGACTTTATTTCACTCAAACGATGCAGCAGATGCACCTGCTAGTGCGTCAAAGGCAAGCCCATATGCACCCGTCTAAATCGCAGTCACCCATGCTGATGGTAAGCCTTGCCATATCGCACCACTTAATAAGTACACTAGGGTCAAACTGCTTACCTTACACACAGTATCGTGTGTGCATGTTGGTGCACCTTTTATTAATAACCTAGGTGTGGGGCTCAATTTCCCTGGCTGTGGCTTCTCTCTTGAAGTCCCTAAACATCTTAGTCCCTTACCTAACAAGGACTATGGACGTGTGACAGCAGATAGATTGGGTAACGCTACATCAATCTTTCTTGAAGTGTCCTTCTCTGCTGTTCCTTTAAACTTTCGTTTTTAACCAGACATGCACTTGACATCTATAATTTGTTAACTGATAAGAACTGGAGTTTGCTGTTCTTCATTGTAACCTGGTTAAAAGAGAGTTCTGCCACCGACATTGCTTTAGCAATCCCCTAGCAATCCCCTAAGACTTCTCTATCAAGCATTTTGATAGAGATGATAAAAATGAGGCCGGGTGGCTATCATACATTGCTCTGTTTTCTCTTGCTTTGTCTCTAAACTTCTAACATTTATACTATCGTGGGCATGGTCCTTCACTATTATTTCTGTCTGCACATCTGCAGTATCAGGTGCGGCGCCTATTTATCGCCCCCCCTGATGCAATGGTCACATCTTTACAGCTCTTAACTGACACTTTAGATCAACTATCACCGTTGTATGCTAACTTTGTGGTACTAGGAGATTTTAATAAGAACTTGGACGAACTTAACAAACCTGCTCAGCAATTTGTGAGCTCTTTGGTGGGTTCTCACCTTCAGCACCTTATTAAGGTGCCCACTCACAAAGCTGACCACACTCTGAATCTTATCCTGGCCAACCCTCTGTTGGTCAAAGAAAAAACAGTTTGGAAACGTGTCTGGTCTGACCACGTTTTAATTCCTTTTAAAGTTTTAACTCCCTGTGACCTGGCATGTCTGACAACAAAGATGATGTCTAAACCCTGGTATAAAACGAATAATTTTCTCTTCATGGATGCACGACTTTCATCTGTGATTGGACTGGAGATTTAGAAAAGACTGTGCTTTTTAATGCTTGGGTCACGAATGCCATTGACACTATTGCAACTTTGAAATCCCACTCTTCTAAGAGACTTAGGCCCTTCGCACCTTGGTTCACTAATGCACTTATATTGGAGAACTGTAGCAAAAAGTTAGAAAGGCAATGGAGGGCTAAATATGACTTATAGTCAAAATGTTTCTATCAGTCCACTTTTAAGAATTATCATGCAGCGATCTTGGTAACTCAAAAAACATGTATTGCCATGTCCATTTCTGAAGCAGATAACTCACCTCTGGGCTGGTTTATGGTGGTTAGCCACCTTCCTTTCAATTGTGGCAAATAAAATAAAAATATTCTTACTCCCTTGATGGAGATTTGTGGAGGCCTCTCAGATTTTTTTTAATAGTAAAATTGAAGCACTATATTATCAAACCCCAGCTCAGATTCCCACTCTTCTAAGTGTTCCATCCTATGCCCCTTCTGGTCCCCTAGTGCCTAGTTTTACCCCCATATCCTCTGAGGAATAGTCTGTGGAACTCGTTAAACGCAATTCAGGTTCTCGGCTTAACCCTTGCCCTCCAGCGATCCTCAAACTTGCTGCCCTGAAGGTAAATTCCTCTCTGAATAAATTACTCAATGATTCTCTTGAGCTGGTCTCTGTTCCCTCTAGTTGGAAACAGGCTCTTTTGCTACCAATGCTCTAGAAGCCTGCAGATGATCCTAAGTTTCTTAGTAATTCAAGGTCTATCTCACTTCTTCCCATGGTCACATAACTATTGGAGAAAAATGTGAACACACTTCTTGGAGTCTAACCATCCGCTTCACGACTCGCTATCAGGATTCCATTCTGGTTGTAGTACTGAGACCACTGTCTTCAAATTCTCTGAATATATCAAAATAAATTTAGATGTAAACACCCCAGTCATGGTAATGCTCGTGGATCTTTCCTCTGCATTTGATATGGTCTCTAATGCTATTTTGCGTCCGAGGCTGTCTCTGATCGCATCAGAGACCAATCCCTGCTATAGCATAAATCTTTCATTAGCAGGCATATTGGGACTTTTTTTTTTTCCTCCTTTCACCTCTGAAACAAATCCCCTGGATTGCGGAGTCCCACAGGATTCAGCTCTTAGTCCTACTCTTTTTTATATTTACTTGGCACCCCTGGCTGAAATCGTCAAGTCCTAGGGAGCGAGAGCTGTTTTCGATGCAGATGATACTCAACTCCTCCTGAATTTTCAGGAAACAGCTCCATCATCGTTAAGCTTCTTTAAGCCTTGTCTCAATTCAGTGGTGGGTTGGATGAATGCTAGCTGCTTAAAGCTTAACTCACAGAAGACTAAGATTCTTCCTTGTGGCATCAAGACCACCCCTAAACCTTGGTGGCGTCTGAGTTGATTGCCCCCTCCCCCCCACACCCGTCTGCCCCCCTTTAGTCCTTCTCCGGTGGTAAGAAACCTTGGGGGAAAATTTTACTCAGACATCACCTTCGAACCTCAGATTAAAGCACTACTTGCCTCCTGTTTTTTCACTCTGAGGTCCTTCAGAAAGATGCTGCACCTCATTTCTGTTGCACATCGAAAAATGAGAGTTTATGCCTTGATTATCTCGAAGTGGGATTATTCCAATAGTCTGTACTTAGTGCTCCAGCCTTTCTTATTCAGCTCCTCCAAAGTATTCATAATGCTGCTGCCAGGCTGATTTTCAAAACCCCTTCCATGGTCTCAGTATCAAGATACTTACACCATCTTCACTAGCTTCCGGTGAATAAAAGGATTCCAGTTTAGGGCTATCACCCTTGCCTTAAGCGTATACAATCATAAAGGGCCTCTCCATCTTAGGTGCTAAGTTTTAGTCTCAGGTGAGATCCTTGCGATCCAACAATCAAACTTTTTCAGACTCCTCGCATATTCAAGGCCAGAAGAGGAGTTCGATCCTTCACCTTTCTGGCAACCAGGTTGTGGAATGCACTTCCTCTTGTCGGAGAAGCAGCCCTTCTGAATAACAAGTTACTTACCCTCAGTAACGATTTATCTAATAGAGACATATTCTAGTTGCACATTCCTTACCTTAGAATTTCCCCCAGGCGTCAAATTGGATCTGGGGATTTTTCTTTGAGCAGTACACTTGTGCACCATCAGGTGGCGTCGGTCAACTCGCATGCATCGTTGGCATTCTGGTCGCCGTAATGACATCAAGGTTATATTTGGTGCCACCCCGGTGGGCCAACGTCAGTTTCTTTTCACAACTTTCCACGTCAGTAGCATGGAGCCATGAAAACACTGAGAATGGTGCGCCAGAACTAGGGCCCTGAAAAGATAATCCGTGTCCCTAGAAATCAGTTTGCAGTGAGGAGAGGATGGGTGGGTCGGTAAGGAATCTGCAACTAGAATATGGCTCTACCAGATAAATCGGTACAGAGGGAAAGTAACTTGTTCCTCTGATGGAGACTTCTGGTTGCAGATTCCTTACCTTGGAATAGATACCCAATCAATACCATCCTCGGCGGCAGACTGCAAACCAAGATCATTCTAGAAAATCCTGAAGGACCGAACGGCCAAAGTAGCCATCTCTGCGGACCTGACTGTCCAGGCAATAATGTCTAGTGAATGATTGCAGGGATGCCCACACTGTTGCGTGACAGATATCCAGGACAGGAACTCCGCGTCCTAACGCTGTGGTGCATCAGCAGCTCAGGTGGAGTGAGCACGCAAGCCTAAAGGGTTTACTGCTCTGCATCAAAATGGGGTACGTTTTGGTTGAGAAGCACTCATCGCGAGGTGGTACACATCTGCCCCACCTTCCTTTTCTTCGCACCCACATATCCAATAAAGAGTTGATCATCCATCCAGAAATCTTTAGTACAATTGAGGTAGAACGCCAACGCTCTTTTTGGATCAAGACAGTGGAGTCTCTCCTTTTCATGAGAGGGATTTGGAGGTGCGTAAAAAGTATGCAAAGTGATGGATTGGACAACATGAAAAGGCATAACAACCTTAGGAAGGAAGCAGGCCCTTGTACGATGCACCACTTTGTCAGGGAGAACATACAAAAATGGTGGCTTGGATAAAAGCGAGCAGAGGTGATGGCAATAAGAAAAGCAGTCGATTGTTAGGAGCAACAGGGGACAATTGTGCAGCGGCTCAAAAGAAGTACATATAAGGTAAGTTAGGACCAGGTTCAAGTCCCACTGGAACATAATGAGCGGAGTAGGAGGAAACAAATGGGTGAGCCCCTTAAGGAACCTTCCAACAATGGGAGACTGGAATATGGAAGGTTGGTCTGGCAATCTCGAAAGGCTGAAATAGCTGGTAAGTAACCTTTAAGGGTGCCCAAAGCAGAGCCCTTCTGGGCACAAAGAAAGAACGAACAAGAGAACCTCAGAGAGAGGTGCAGATGGGGGGGGGGAATCAATAGACTTGTTGGTCCAACATGCAACAAAGTTATGCCAACGACTGGCGTGTACCATTTTGGTGGGGGGGCACCTGGCTGCCAGAATAACATCGCAGTGTTCAGGCGGAAGAACAAAAGCTGTCAACTGCTGCTGCTCAATCTCCACGCAAGAATGCAGAGACTGGACAGGTTCGGGTAGAGAACCGTCGCCTGCTGCTGTGACAAAAGATCCACCCAAAGGGGCAGTCTGATCAGAGGATCCGTAGCCATGCTTAATAGCTCTGGCTACCATACTCTTTGGGCCCAGTCCGGAGCCACAAGGATTTCTTGGGCCACTGGCTCTTGATCTTCTTCAGAACTCTGGACAGAAGTGGTATAAGCGGGAAGGTGTAAAGGAGGCCTGAGTTCCCCTCAAGACGAAAAGCGTCACCGAGCGAGTGCCGCCTCGGAAACTCCAACACGCAAAACAGCTGACAGTGCGCGTTCTCTGCAGAGGCGAACAGATCCTACCAAGGCTCTCTCCACTGCTGAAAGAGGCCTTGCGCTACCTCCGGATGGAGATGCCATTCGTGATCGACTATGCATCGATGGCTGAGTTCGTCTTCTCCGGGGTCCACGACCCCACTCTGTCCTGCTTGCTGCAGTACCACATGGCAGTAGTGTTGTCCATGAACACTTGCACCACTTTCCCTTTTATAGAGGGAAGGAATGCTTTCAGTGCAAGCCTGATCGCCCAGAGCTCCAAAAGACTGTAGTATAGTCCAGGCTCCACAGGAGAACAGAGGCCTCTTATCTCCACCTCTACCATGTGGCCGCCCCATCCCAGAAGTGACACATCTATCACT
Organism: Pleurodeles waltl; assembly: GCF_031143425.1. Classification (NCBI taxonomy): domain Eukaryota; kingdom Metazoa; phylum Chordata; class Amphibia; order Caudata; family Salamandridae; genus Pleurodeles; species Pleurodeles waltl. Next base: position 1,313,674,001 of record NC_090440.1, read on the forward strand.
ATGGATAGATCTGGCTGGTGAAGGGAGAGGGATCTGCTGTGGACCCAATGTGAATTCCAAAGCCACCACTGCAGGTCTTTCGCAGTCCCCTCCGAGATCTGGACTATGTCGGAGAGATTCCCCTGCTGCTGTATCCACTGGAACTTCAGGTCCCACTGCAGAGTCCTCCTCATATGCCATCTGGCATGTGTCACCAGCAGGATGCAGGAGACAATGAGGCCCAGCAGCCTTACAGTCATTCTCACTGAAATCCAGGATAGAGGCTGAAATGTCGGAATCATAGCCTGAATATCCTGGACTCACTTTCGGGAGGATAAGCCCAAAACTCCATGGTGTCCAGAATAGCTCCTATAAAAGAGAGCATCTTAGAAGAAGTCAGGTGTGACTTTGCATATTTATAGTGAACCTCAGCGAGTGCAGAAGGTTTGCCGTAGTCTGAAGGCGGGAGACGAATTTCTGGGGTGAGTTCACCTTCAACAGACAGTCATCAAGGTAGGGGAAGAATGAAACCCATAACCTGCGCAGATGACCTGCAACCACCGCCATCACTTTTGTGAACACCTGAGGGGCGCTGGTAAGGCCACAGGGGAGCACAGTAAATTGAAAGTGCCCGTGACCTACCACGAATCGCAAGTAGTGCCTGTGGGCAAGCAAGATGGGTATATGGAAGTAAGCATCCTGCAAGTCCAATGCTAACATCCAGTCTCCAGGGTCCAAGGCAGACAGGATCTGAGCCAGATTGAGCATTTTGAACTTCTCCTTCATGAGGAAGAAATTCAGGGCCTGAAGATCTAGGATAGGACGTAGGCCTGTGTCCTTTTTGGGCACCAGAAAGAAGCAGGAGTAAGAACCACAAACTACTTCTGGTGCAAGGACCCTCTCTACGGCTCCCCTGGCTAAGAGAGCCACAACTTCCTCACAGAAAAGTGCCAGATGATCCTCTGGTAAGTGGCTATAAGATGGAGGCATGGCTGGCGGAGCAGTTTCGAATGGGAGGGAGTAGCCCCTTTGGACTATTTGCAAAACCAACCTGTCCATGGTGATGGATTCCTAGTGGGGCAGGTGATGGTAGATCCTGCCCCAACTGGTCTGAGATGGTGGAACGGACTAGGAGGGTTTGGAGACTATGGCAGGAGTGGGGGTGGAATGGGCATCCCCGGCCATGCAGTGGCTGAGTTGCATGTGCGGCTCAGTGGCTGGCAGGGAAAAGACATGACAGGGAGCCCCTTGCTTGACCACGAAAGGGGCAAAAAGCGGACTGTGTGCAGGAAGGGGCAGCCATAAGGTCAAGGGATTGACCCATAGCCCGGGACTCCTTGAACCTTTCAGGCGCAGAGTCCGCTTTGTCTTCTCATCAGCAACGGCTTGGGAGATAATGGCCCAGGCGTCCTCCGGGACCTGGGGCAATACCTGCGTGACCATATGCCATAATGAATGAGTGTATTGGCCCAAAAGACATGCAGTGTTCATGGACTGCAATGCCAGACTGGAGAAAGAAAACATTTTCTTCCCAAGTTGATCTAGTCTTTTTGATTCCCAATCAGAGGGGAATGCGCCAGAGGAAGAAGAAGCCTGGAGGAAAAGGCTCTCAGGCATGGGGTATTGGGACAGGAATTTAGGGTCATTTGGGGCATGCCGATGGTGGCGGGCAAGTGTCCTATTCATGGGAACCCCTGTGCTGGGTCTGGATCAAGTACCCAGAAGGACATCGGTGAGGGCTTCAGGTATTGGAAGGAGAGACTCAGAAGTGGAAGTCCCAGGCTGAAGCACCTCTGTCAGAAGGTTAGTCCTGACTGCAACAGAAGGAAGCTCAAGATCAAGGACCTCAGCTGCCCTACTGACTACCATGGAGTAAGACACTCCCTTCGCCGTAGCCATGGTAGGACGAGAAAGCATGCCAGAGTCTGGAGAAGTATACAGACCACTAGCCTCGCCAAATTCCTGTGCCCAGTCCAAGTCAGGGCTTTCTAGCTAGTACTTCAAAGGGCTCAGCGTCCCCTCCAATCCCTCCCCATATTCGTATCCATAATAACAAGGGTCATAATCTAACTTGAGGTGAGGAGACCCCATCTAAGTTGGATCCGGCATCGAGCCACGCAGTTCTGGCTACAACCGTTGGGGGTGAGGATTGGGTAGATGTCGATTGTGGGCCCTACCGGCATCAGGAGCATTGACAGCTTTGGCAGCACCGGGGAAGATTGAGTTGGCATGACCGGGGTCAGCATGGATCCGACAACAGATCCAGAGGAGTCCTCAGTGGCCAGAGCTGAAGCCACTGGCATAGAGCCCAAGGGGCCCCTATCCAAACTCTCGGGCCCTAAAGGCACCGCGGGGAGGGTTTGGTCTGCCCAAAGATGAGGCACATGGACTCGTAAAGCTCTTTCAGCTGGGCAGAGGTGGCTCCGGCTCCCAGGAAGTCGGGTAGGCATGGAGTGGACCCAGAAGTAGGCTCCAAGGATGGAGTCCTAGAGTGTCGATGTCCTTCCTGCGTTGCATTGTCTGAGCGACAGGGTGAAGTCAAAAAACGTTTGGCCTTCTTCAACGACTTCTTCTTATGATCCTACTGTCCCGAAGATTCAGAATGGAACGACGGAGAATGGTGGTGACTCCGTGAGCAGTTTTGTGATCTTACTCTTGAACAAGACTGGGAGCGATGCAGAGTCGAGTGCCGGGCTGCCATGAGCTTTAGGGACCGCTCCCTCAAAGCCTTCAGATTCATGGCCCGGCAATCAGGGCACAAATTCTGGTCGTGCTCGTGCTCCAGACACCACAAACACATGAGGTGCAGATCCGTCACTAACACCATTCAGTGATAGGAGTCACACAGTTTGAACCCGGTCCTCTGTGACATCCCTCGACGAACCAAAAAGTAAAAAGTACCAACAAAATTTTTTATGCTAGTCCAAAAATTACTAAGCGTAGCTCTTCTCCGGGTTTGTGCATGGCATGTAAAGAAAAGAACTGATGTCAGCACGCGGGGTGACGCCTATATACAACCGTGATGTCATAACGCTGACCACGACACACGTGGAGTCAACCGACGTCACCTGACGGCGTGCAAGGGTACTGCTTGAAGAAAAATCTCTAGATCCAGCCTGTTGCCTGGTGGAAATTCTAAGGTAAGGAATCTGCAACCAGAAGTCTCTATCAGATACTATTTTTAGAAAAATGTAAAAACTGTACTCTTTTATTCTTATATGAACATTCCCTAACACTGTCTTATGTGGGTAATCATTTACCCAACATATGTATGTATGTGTGTGTGTATATATATATATATATATATATATATATATATATATATATATATATATATATATATATATATATATATAGATGGATGGATGCATAGTTATACGCACACATGAATGAGGTAGTCAGTGGTTATGCTGACAATGTCAGATATGGATCAGGTTGTCACTGTCATGCCTCTACGTAAGACACTTCTCCACTTGAGACTAGCACAATAACACCTGAAGGCAAACCATATGCAGTCCTTAAAAATAGCGCAATGCAGCAAAAAGTGGTTCATACCCTTTAGGGAACACATTGATGAATTAAACTTTTTACCCATTTTTATATTTAAATTCTTCAGCAACCTTAGAGTTTAACTTCCTTAATACTGGCTGTAACTGTGGCACACATGCAATCAAACAACTCCAAACTCCATATGTATCAAATGTATCTTTACGGATGTCCAGTTATAAATCTCTTGCTATATATAATGTATTTTCAAAATTAGTTTGACTTTTTTCTTTAGTAATAACCATGATTAATCCAGATGAAAATGCTTAATTCAGGTAGAATTGCAATTGTGAAAGAGTTTTCATGACATGTTAACATTGTTATGGGATCTCTTCAAAGATTACGCGACGCTCCTCCGCCCTAATGGAAGAGCTGCCCCGGGGAGCTCTGTTATCCATCATAGGCCTCCATTCCTGCAGCCATTCACACTATGTTGCAAATGCGCTGCCGCTGCTGCTTTATCCCTTCCTATTATGGCAGGAGGTTTGTGGCTCCCTGTGAATGGCCATTTTACAATGGGAAGTATCAGTACATCGGTCAGAGAGCAAAATTAAGGTTAGCGTGTGTTACCAAATTTAAGCACATCGGGTCCCTAGACTTCTCAGACCAGACCATCCAATGTAGTCCGCATCCAGAAGACAGGAGGAGGCCCAACACCCCCTATACATGTTGCTCAGTCCATAAAAATAGCGTTTTAAGCAGTGCTTATTGATTTCCTAATACTTTCCTGATTTACGAACAAATTCGACATACTTAAAACTTCGCACATTTTGCTTACAGAGAATAAACCCCGGAATGAAGGCCCCACTGCCTAAATCCAGTCTGTCAAAATAATTATTTGTTTATCTTACCTCCTAATAAGACCAGAGGCCGATCCATAATGGCGCCAGCTTGATCAGATCACTAACATAAAGAAGGTTGAGGGCTCCATGTGCAAAATGAAGTGCAAAGTCGAAGGTAGCAAATGCAGAATCTGTCCGCAGATGTGGTTTTCTTTGATCTGCAATGCATCAATGTTACCAAAGCCCCAGATTCCTGCCCCATACAGAGCAGTGGAGACACAATGAGCAATGTAAATATTAATAATTGGGAGGACGGTGTCCCTTCTGTCCCCGGAGGTAAATTAAGAATTGCTACAGCTGCTCTACTGGTCTATAAATGCACGTTCTTAATTTGTAAGTGACACGTCCCTGAATTGCTAAAAATGATCCCTTAATAATAAAAATCACTCACAGCACATAGGGTATGCCCCATAACCATCAATGTTGTCATGGGTCTCTTTCCCGGTCCACAAGCCATTATATGAGATTTACTATATTTAGTGACCAGATTCAGTTCACTCAAAGATGAAGAAAGCATCGACGAGTAAACGTTAGGGGTGGGCGGTGAACTCACGGAGTTTGCAGAGTTTTTCAGCGTTCCGAAAAACTCCATATAGCAGAGTTTTTTCATCGTTCACGTTCACCAGCATTAATTTGGCGAGCGCAAGCAAGGAAAATCACCACCTCCTAACAAGATTTCTTAACGCTGGCGGTCACGGATGGTCGCGACCACCCCATTGAGAAATCTTCCTTTCGCACTGAGGAAGTTGCCGCTCAAGTACAAAATCTACTCAATCAGCACAAAAGAAGCAGCACCCTCTTGCCCTGCGCGTGATGTTAAAAATCAGTGCGAACGGCATGGTCTAATGCACTCCGCCGCTTGCCGAAATCCACGTAGTGTGGCAGAGTTTTTGGGTCACTTCGTGGAGCTCCCCATAGCGGAACTCCGCGCCCAGGCCTAGTAAACGTAGGGCCCCCAAGGTCATTGCCATTAAAAAGTGTTCTGGTTTTTGAGATGTCGCTTAAAGCAGCAGCCAGGAAGGAACACAATTTATTAATGTAGACCACAAAAAGAAAAGGACCAGAATGCACCCTTGGCGCACCCACTGGGCCAGCGGGAATCTATCAATCAATCAGGAATTTGTAAAGCGCACTACTCACCCATGACGGTCTCAAGGTGCTGACTGGGGGTGTGGGGGTGGGGGTGGGTCAGGGAGGGGGTGCTGCTACTGCTCAAACAGCCAAGTCTTGAGAAGTTTCCTGAAGGTAAGGAGGTCTTTGGTCTGGCACAGGTGGGTGGGAAGAGTGTTCCACGTTTTGGCAGCGAGGTGCAAGAATGATCTACCGCCGGTTGTAGTTCTGCGGACGTGTGGGACGGTTGCGAGGACGGCGGAGCAGAGATGCCGGGTCGGGGTGTAGAAGGAGAGCCGTCTGTTGAGGCATTCTGGTCCGGTGTTGTGCAGTGCTTTGTGAGCGTGGGTGAGGAGTTTGAAGGTGATTCTCTTTTTAAGTGGGAGCCATGGCAGGTTTCCCAGGTGGTGTGTGATGTGGCAGTGGTGGGGGATGTCCAGAATGAGGCATGCAGTGGTGTTCTGTATGCGTTGCAGCTTTTTCTGGAGTTTGCCTGTGGTTCCTGCATAAAGGACATTGCCGTAGTCAAGTTTGATGCTTATTAGGGCCTGGGTGACTTCTTCTGGTTTTGGTGGGTATCCATTTGTAGATCTTCCCGGGCATGCAGAGGATGTTGAAGCAGGAGGAGGGGATGGCGTTGACTTGCTGGGTCATGGTTAATGAGAAGTCCAAGATGAATCCTAGGTTGCGTGCTTGGTCGGTGGGAGTCGGACCGGCTCCTAGAGTGGCAGGCCACCAGGAGTCATCCCATGCGGAGGGGGTGGAGCAAAAGATGATGACTTCCGTTTTGTCGGAATTGAGTTTGAGGCAGCTGCTCTTCATCCATTAGGCGATGGCTTTCATTCCTTCCTGGAGGTAGGTCTTGGCGGAGTCCTTGGTGAGGGAGAGGATCAGCTGGGTGTTGTCGGCATATAAGATGATGTTGAGGTTGTGGGATCGGGCGATGTTAGCGAGCGGGGCCATGTAGACGTTGAAGAGGGTTGGGCTGAGGGAGGAACCCTGGGGTACGCCGCAGATGATTTTGGTGGTCTCCGAGCGGAATGGGGCGAGGCAGACTCTCTGGGTTCTGCCAGTGAGATAGGAGGTGACCCAGTCCAGGGCTCTGTCACGGATTCCTACATTGCTATAACTATAACTATAACATAACTATAACTACCATATTGGATCAGCTTGCCCCTCTAAAACTGAAAAAACTGCGAAATATCCCATCTAGAGCTTGGTTCAACAATGATCTCAACTCTGAGAGAAGACAACTCAGAGCCACGGAAAGACTTTGGAGATCTGACCCCTCCTCCACCCACTTAGATCAGCTCAGATGTGCACGGAGAAGGTACAAAAAACACATATATAATGAAAAAAGATCCTTCTTCCAGAATACCCTTGACAGAGCCAAAAACCGTCCGAAAGAGCTCTTTAACATCATTAAACAACAAACGACCAAACCTACTCCCAACCCCTTACCCACCACTGAGACCACCTGCGTTAACTTTGCCAACTTCTTCAACGATAAAATCACTGAGATTGAACGTTCTTTAGCAAGGGACTCTCCCCCCAACATTGTGCCCCTCCTCCCATCCACTGTCAATCTTACCCCCACTCTATACCCCTCTGACAACTCTTCCCCCCTAACCGAGATCACTCTCCCCATCCGGTCGCATCGGCCGGCCCCTGCCTACTGGAGTTCTTTCCAACCCCTCCTGGTATCGGACATCTCCAAACTCATGTCCTCCTCCAAAACCTCCTCCCACCTAGCTGACCCCCTCCCTTCCTCCTTGGCAAAAAAACTCCACCAGTCCCTCTCCCCTACTTGGACAATGATCATCAATAGCTCCCTTCAGACTGGCGTGTTCCCTGACTGCCTAAAACTAGGCCAAATCACGCCAATTTTGAAGAAACCAGGAGCAGACCCGAACAACCTCCACAACTACAGACCTGTCTCCAACCTTCCCTTCCTGGCCAAAATTCTCGAAAAATGTGCTCTCCAACAATTAACCCAACATATTGACTCCAACAGCCTCCTAAACCCTCTTCAATCTGGCTTCAGGAAAGGCTGCAGCACTGAATCCGCCATCCTCAACATTGTAGATGACCTCCTCATCTCTCTTGACTCTGACAGACCCTGCCTACTCATTCTCCTTGATCTTACAGCAGCCTTTGACACTGTCGACCATAAACTCCTTCTCGACTCCCTCCAAAAGAGAGTAGGCATTGAAGACACTGTCCTCCGCTGGTTTTCCTCCTTCCTACAAAACCGTACACAACTAGTAAAGCTTCTAAACTCGACCTCGCCCACCTCCCCCATTACCAGAGGGGTCCCCCAGGGTTCTGTCCTCTCTCCAACCCTCTTCAACATCTACATGGACCCTCTTACCACTATCCTCACCCGAGCTAATATCCCCTTCCACCTCTATGCGGATGACACGCAACTCTATATTGAACTATCTTCCTTAGATGACATCCACCACCTGAACAATACCCTTAAAGAAGCCCTCTGCTGGCTCTCTCATAACCACCTCAAACTCAATCATGAAAAGACGGAAATACTCCTCCTCTCGAAATCTAACCAGCTTCCTCAACTGCAAGAATGGCTAAAATCTATTGACGCCCTTAATTGCACTCTCTCCCCATCTACCACGGTCAAATCCCTGGGAATCTCTCTGGACTCTAACCTGACCTTGCAGGACCATATTAAGTCAAACGCTAATAATGCCTTCCGCAGCCTTAAACTTCTTCACAAAATCAAATCCTTCATACCCCACGATGACCTCAAACAGGCCACTCAAGCACTGGCACTCTCAAGACTAGACTATGGGATCTCTATCCTCACTGGCACGGCCAAATCCCGACTCGCCCCTATGAGGTCCACTCTTCATGCAGCAGCTAGACTAGTGACAGGAACTAACAAATTTGACCATATCTCCCCAGCCCTGAAGAACCTGAAATGGCTCTCGATTGAGGCCCGCTGCCTGTTCCGCACTGCCTGCCTGACACACAAAGCCCTTCACACTGGAAAACCTGAATACCTCGCTAACAAGCTAGTGAAAGCTGGTCAAACCAGATCTCTGAGAAGCACAAACTCTCTCCTCCTCCTCCTTCCGAAACCCAACAAGCAAAAAACTCGATCATGCTCATTCTCTAACAACGCTCCGAGAATATGGAACTCCTTACCCATCCACATCAGATCTAACACCTCCCACCTGTCCTTTAAGAAACTACTGAAAGAATTCCTCCTAAACCACCCCTCTCAGTAATAAGGGTCTCTCCCTCTCCACCCCCCCTTCCCCGAACTGCCACCCTTCTATCCGTGAGAACCCACTTGTACCCCCATTGTACAAAATGACTCTTGTCTTGTGTTTCTTATGTTTATTCTTATGTTTATCATGTTTATTCTTATGTTTACTTCCTGTCATGCTGTAAAGCGCTCTGTTACCCTCTCGGTCTTGCTAGCGCTATAGAAAACTCTTAAAAATAAAAAATAAAAATTGCTGAGGCGTGAGCGTAGAGTGTGATGGCAGACGGTGTTGAATGCGGCCGAGAGGTCCAGGAGGATGAGGGCCGTGGTTTTGCCGTCGTCCAGTATGGTTCTGATGTCGTCTGTGGCAGCGATGAGGGCGGTTCCGGTACTGTGGTTGCTGCGGAATCCGGAATGGGAAGGGTCCAGGGTGCAGTTCTCCTCGAGGAAACAGGTTAGTTGTCTGTTTACAGCCTTCTCGATTACGTTTGCCGGGAAGGGGAGCAGGGAGATAGGCTGGAAGTTCTTGAGGTCCTTTGGGTCCGCCTTGGGTTTTTTGAGGAGGGCATTGATCTCAGCGTGTTTCCAGCTCTCAGGGAAGGTGGCGGACTCGAAGGAGCTGTTGATGATCTTCTGTAGTTGGGGTGCGATGATGGGAATGTGTCTGATAGCTCCCTAGCCTCGCCATACCAACCCTAGTAGCCAGATTTTCATGCAGGCAGTGTAGAAAATTCACTAGCTCTACCTTCAGCCCCCAAATCTAGTAACAACCACCAAAGCTTGGTCCTGCTGATGCTGTCAAAGGCGGCTGATAGGTCCATAAAGGCCAGGTACAGTGCACAGCACTTGGCATTGGTAGACTTGACATTTATTAGGTGCAGATTTAAGCACTGTTCCACCGTACCCAGACCCTTAGAAAAATCAAACTGATAGGGGCATAAGATGTTATTATCATTCTCCCAAGACTTAAGCCAGTTAAAGATCGCCCTCCCAATGATCTTTATCGAACGATCTATTAAAGAAATAGGGTGGTAGCAGTTAAGAGAGTACGATCCCCCTTCTTGGAAAATGGCACAATTGTGAAGAAAGACCAGAATGTGGGAATATGCCTAGCCAAAGCTCTATTAAAGTGTTCCTGAGCAGAGATGTGTTAAACTGGAGATGAATGGTAGCACATAGGTGTAGGAGGCTGGACTGGCTTGTAGTGAGTACCAAGGGGTACTTACACCTTGCACCAGGCCCAGTTATCCCTTATTAGTGTATAGGGTGTCTAGCAGCATAGGCTGATAGATAATGGTAGCTTAGCAGAGCAGCTTAGGCTGAACTAGGAGACGAGTGAAGCTCCTACAGTACCACTAGTGTCATATGTCCAATATCATAGGAAAACACAATACACAGATATACTAAAAAATAAATAAAGTTACTTTATTTTTATGACAATATGCCAAAAGTATCTCAGTGAGTACCCTCAGTATGAGGATAGCAAATATACACAAGATATATGTACACAATACCAAAATATGCAGTAATAGTATTAGAAAACAGTGCAAACAATGTATAGTTACAATAGGATGCAATGGGGACACATAGGCATAGGGGCAACACAAACCATATACTCCAAAAGTGGAATGCGAACCACGAATGGACCCCAAACCTATGTGACCTTGTAGAGGACCTTGTGGGACTGTAAGAAAACAGTTAGGGTTAGTAAAATAGCCCACCCCAAGACCCTGAAAAGTGAGTGCAAAGTGCACTAAAGTTCCCCAAAGGACATAGAAGCCGTGATAGGGGAATTCTGCAGGAAAGACACAAACCAGCAATGCAACAACGATGGATTTCCAGTCGAGGGTACCTGTGGAACAAGGGGACCAAGTCCAAAAGTCACAAGCAAGTCGGAGATGGGCAGATGCCCAGGAAATGCCAGCTGTGGATGCAAAGAAGCTGCTACTGGACAGTAGAAGCTGAAGGTTCTGCAGGAACGACAAGGGCTAGAGACTTCCCCTTTGGAGGATGGATCCCCCCCGCCGTGGAGAGTCGTGCAGAAGTGTTTTCCTGAAGAAAGACTGCCAACAAGCCTTGCTAGCTGTAAATCGTGCGGTTACGGTTTTTGGATGCTGCTGTGGCCCAGGAGGGACCAGGATGTCGCCAATTGCGTCTGGGGACAGAGGGGGCGTTGAGCAAGATAAGGAGCCCTCTCAGAAGCAGGCAGCACCCGCAGAAGTGCCGGAACAGGCACTACGAAGTAGAGTGAAACGGTGCTCACCCGAAGTTGCACAAAGGAGTCCCACGCCGTCGGAGGACAACTTAGGAGGTCGTGCAATGCAGGTTAGAGTGCCGTGGACCCAGGCTGGACTGTGCACAAAGGATTTCCGCCGGAAGTGCACGGAGGCCGGAGTAGCTGCAAAAGTCGCCGTTCCCAGCAATGCAGTCTGGCGTGGGGAGGCAAGGACTTACCTCCACCAAACTTGGACTGGAGAGTCACTGGACTGTGGGAGTCACTTGGACAGAGTTGCTGGATTCAAGGGACCTCGCTCGTCTTGCTGAGAGGAGACCCAGGGTACCGGTGATGCAGTTCTTTGGTGCCTGCGGTTGCAGGGGGACGATTCCGTCGACCCACGGGAGATTTCTTCGGAGCTTCTAGTGCAGAGAGGAGGCAGACTACCCCCACAGCATGCACCACCAGGAAAACAGTCGAGAAGGCGGCAGGATCAGCGTTACAGAGTTGCAGTAGCCGTCTTCGCTACTTTGTTGCAGTTTTGCAGGCTTCCAGCGCGGTCAGCAGTCGATTCCTTGGCAGAAGGTGAAGAGACAGATGCAGAGGAACTCGGATGAGCTCTTGCATTCGTTATCTAAGGAATTCCCAAAGACAGAGACCCTAAATAGCCAGAAAAGAGGGTTTGGCTACTTAGGAGAGAGGATAGGCTAGCAACACCTGAAGGAGCCTATCAGAAGGAGTCTCTGACGTCACCTGCTGGCACTGGCCACTCAGAGCAGTCCAGTGTGCCAGCAGCACCTCTGTTTCCAAGATGGCAGAGGTCTGGAGCACACTGGAGGATCTCTGGGCACCTCCCAGGGGAGGTGCAGGTCAGGGGAGTGGTCACTCCCCTTTCCTTTGTCCAGTTTCGTGCCAGAGCAGGGCTGAGGGGTCCCTGAACCGGTGTAGACTGGCTTATGCAGAAATGGGCACCATGTGTGCCCATGAAAGCATTTCCAGAGGCTGGGGGAGGCTACTCCTCCCCAGCCCTAACACCATTTTCCAAAGGGAGAGGGTGTAACACCCTCTCTCTGAGGAAGTCCTTTGTTCTGCCTTCCTGGGCCAAGCCTGGCAGGACCCCAGGAGGGCAGAAACCTGTCTGAGGGGTTGGCAGCAGCAGCAGCTGCAGTGAAACCCCGGGAAAGGCAGTTTGGCAGTACCAGGGTCTGTGCTAGAGACCCGTGGGATCATGGGATTGTGCCAACTATGCCAGGATGGTATAGAGGGGGCAATTCCATGATCATAGACATGTTACATGGCCATATTCGGAGTTACCATTGTGAAGCTACATATAGGTAGTGACCTATATGTAGTGCACGCGTGTAATGGTGTCCCCGCACTCACAAAGTCCGGGGAATTGGCCCAGAACAATGTGGGGGCACCTTGGCTAGTGCCAGGGTGCCCACACACTAAGTAACTTAGCACCCAACCTTTACCAGGTAAAGGTTAGACATATAGGTGACTTATAAGTTACTTAAGTGCAGTGTAAAATGGCTGTGAAATAACGTGGACGTTATTTCACTCAGGCTGCAGTGGCAGGCCTGTGTAAGAATAGTCAGAGCTCCCTATGGGTGGCAAAAGAAATGCTGCAGCCCATAGGGATCTCCTGGAACCCCAATACCCTGGGTACCTCAGTACCATATACTAGGGAATTATAAGGGTGTTCCAGTATGCCAATGTGAATTGGTAAAATTGGTCACTAGCCTGTTAGTGACAATTTGAAAGAAATGAGAGAGCATAACCACTGAGGTTCTGATTAGCAGAGCCTCAGTGAGACAGTTAGGCATCACACAGGGAACACATACCTATAGGTCACAAACTTATGAGCACTGGGGTCCTGACTAGCAGGGTCCCAGTGACACATAACAAACATACTGTAAACATAGGGTTTTCACTATGAGCACTGGGCCCTGGCTAGCAGGATACCAGTGAGACAGTGAAAACACCCTGACATACACTCACAAACAGGCCAAAAGTGGGTGTAACAAGGCTAGAAAGAGGCTACTTTCTCACAATAGGTTTGTAACCAAAATGTATCAGCCAGGGTTTAAAGAATTGGTTAGAATTAGTCACTTTTTATCTGATAAAAAGTGACTGATCCTAACCAGTTCTTTAAACACTAGCTTGGTCAAGTCCATGGGAACTACATCCCGCCCTGAGGCTTTATCATTGGGGCTTTGCCTACTTGCCAGGGTACTGCATTCAAAGGGATATACCAAGAAGGTGGATCAGTTAGTCTGGCTCTTAACTGCCCCTTGAGGTCCTCATCAAGGTGATACATTTTCTTAAAATGAGAGACCCATTCGGTTCCAGAAACGTTACAGCAGATGAGGGAATTGGCTGGGGCATTATGGGATTTAATCATATTAACCTGCTCCTAAAACCTATTAGGGTTTTTAAATTACGAAGTGAGCTCTAGGAGATCCCAATCCTGCTGAATCAACTCCTTTTTCCTGCTCTTGGCACGTTTATAGACCCTACAGGCTTTGCGCACCTCAACAGGGTCTTTAGGTCTGTCAGATAGTGCCTCGCTAAGCCTACAGTTGGCTGCAGAGTAGCATTTATCTACCATTAGGGCGCTTCAGATGCAGGTTTAACAGGGACTGCCTGACACAATGATTAAAAAAATTAAAGTGATTAAGCATATCATCATCTTGTGCGTCAGACAAAAATAACAAAAAAGGTTGCTAAGTGGGTTTTCAAAAGCGCTTAATGTGCCCCCTGGGTCCTTCAAATGCCACACCAACCTTAAGCCATCCAGTGCATGCTGAGAAATGGGGATTGAAGCCTTTGGGGGATACCCTCTTATGTACTGGGGAATGTCCCTCTAGAAATAGGGCATTATGGTCACTCCATTCCATAGCCAGAATATCTCCTTTAATCAACTATGGAATGAGGTTGCGGGTAGAGAAAATATAATCAATTATTGAGGGGCGTCCATGACCCCTAAACGAGGGCAGAGACATCTTCTCCTCACAAAACCACTCCATGACATCCACAAGATCATGGGCGGCCAGGTACCGCTCCAGTTCCTCCCCTCTACAATCAGTTCTCCCTAACTGTGGGTCCCAGGGATCCAACCCCTGAACCATGTAGGGTAACCCCCTTTTTACAATGTAATCCCTACAAAGAAGATACATTGATTGTTTCAATGGAAGGACCCCTGTGTTTTTAACCTGAGAGGAAGGTAAATAAATATTTTAAAAGAGTGCAAGGTCTAAAAAATCATTATTACAGAAGTTCACCAAGTATAAAGAGAAGTTACTTAATATATCCTTAACCAGAATGGCGTTATACGCTGGATTTCCAAACTCAACCACTAACACATGTACCTTAAGATAAATACAAACCCACACAGAGAGCACCCTTAGATCTACCATGCCTCGAGGGTGTGGCTGAGTGTGGAAACATGTGAAACTAGGGCATGTTTTCACATTAGTGTCCCAAGTTTCCCGTGACACCACATAATTGTATCGACCTAATACATCCAACCCTTGACCTTGTCTTTGAGGTCAGCAACATTCCAGCTCAGGAGGTTGAAAGAAGGAGTGATATCCAGGGCAAATCATGCAGGGCTTTTAACCAATAAGTTTCCCCGCTGAGAGTATCAGTAGGATCAATTTCTTTTTAAGAGTCCGACCCACCCCAACCGGTATTTGAAGCAATATTAATTGTTAAAAGCATAGGATTGGTCCCACTTGCAGTGTTCATCGACAACAATTCATCCACACTAAAGTGTACATCAAACCTATTAGATAAAGATAGGGGAGCTACAGCCCTTAAGTTTCCCTGAGGCACTGTTATCCGCTTTGATACCTGGGCTGTGTTCGCTAACCAACAGGGTCCCCCTTGTGAGGACTGGGTCTGATTAGGACTCCCATTAACCAGTGGAGGCACTCACAGATTTGAGGATCCGGGGTGAGGGGGTGGGTGGCTTATAAAAGAGGACGAGGAGAACCACACCAATGCTACCCTTCGATCCCTCCAAAACGGGTGGGACAAAGTGGACACTCCTCACTAAGAAAGGCGAGTTGAAGCTAATAATGATGCAGTCCCCTTCTAATGTGATGGCTAAAGGGTCCTATAAATTCCAGTCTCCGTAAACTCAAAATATTGTTTGCACATGAGAACGGGAATCCTCTATTGTGGACCAGCCATCCTAATAATATTACAAGTTCTATGCTGGGCTCTTCCTCGACGCAACGGAGGAACTTCACCAAGGACGGCTACATATAGATAAGAAGCAGGCATAGGTTGATTATGAACACAGAAGAGTGCAGACCTTAGGGGCAGGGGGTGGCCTATCCGACCCAGAAGAAGAATGCAAACTACCTTGGACAGAGGAATGAAAATGTCACTTACCCAGTGTACATCTGTTCGTGGCATCAGTCGCTGTAGATTCGCATGTTTTGCATAGCTCGCCATCTGGTGTTGGGTCGGAGTGTTACAAGTTGTTTTTCTTCGAAGAAGTCTTTCGAGTCACGGGACCGAGTGACTCCTCCTTTTGTCTCCATTGCGCATGGGTGTCGACTCCATCTTCGATTGTTTTTCCCCGCAGAGGGTGAGGTAGGAGTTGTATTGTAGTAATAGTGCCCATGCAATGGAGTGACTAAGTATGTACCTATTTAAGGTTAAAATAATATATATACAAATAGTTGAAGGTACCTTCCGAACTGCTACAGGCTCCCGGGGAGGCGGGTGGGCACATGCGAATCTACAGCGACTGATGCCACGAACAGATGTACACTGGGTAAGTGACATTTTCAGCTCGATGGCATCTGTCGCTGTAGATACGCATGTTTTGCATAGACTAGTAAGCAGTTATCTCCCCAAAGCGGTGGCTCAGCCTGTAGGAGTGGGAGTAGTCTGAAACAATGTTCTTAATACGGCTTGACCTACTGTGGCTTGTTGTGCGGATAACACGTCTACACAGTAGTGCTTGGTGAATGTGTGAGGCGTAGACCATGTGGCTGCCTTACATATTTCTTGCATTGGGATGTTTCCTAGAAAGGCCATGGTAGCACCTTTCTTTCTGGTTGAGTGTGCCCTTGGTGTAATGGGCAGTTGTCGTTTAGCTTTAAGGTAGCAGATTTGGATGCATTTAACTATCCATCTGGCTATACCTTGTTTTGATATTGGGTTTCCTGCATGAGGTTTTTGGAATGCAATAAATAGCTGTTTAGTTTTCCTGATGCTCTTTGTTCTGTCAATGTAATACATTAATGCTCTTTTGACATCTAAAGTATGTAGTGCCCTCTCAGCTACGGAATCTGGCTGTGGGAAGAACACTGGAAGTTCCACTGTTTGATTTAGATGGAACGGTGAAATAACTTTTGGTAGAAATTTAGGATTAGTCCTTAGGACGACCTTATTTTTGTGTAGTTGTATAAAAGGTTCTTGTATTGTAAACGCCTGAATCTCGCTTACTCTTCTTAGAGAGGTAATGGCGATGAGAAATGCAACCTTCCATGTTATGAACTGTATTTCGCAGGAGTGCATGGGTTCAAAAGGTGGACCCATAAGTCTAGTTAAGACAACATTTAGGTTCCATGAAGGAACAGGTGGTGTTCTTGGTGGAATAATTCTTTTAAGGCCCTCCATGAATGCTTTAATGACTGGTATCCTATATAGGGAAGTTGAATAGGTAGGCTGCAGGTATGCAGATATTGCTGCAAGGTGTATTTTAATGGAAGAGAAAGCTAGGTTAGATTTTTGTAAGTGAAGCAAGTAACCCACTACATGTTTTGGGGTTGCGTGTAATGGTTGGATTTGATTAATATGGCAGTAGCAAACAAACCTCTTCCATTTACTGGCATAGCAGTGCCTGGTGGATGGCCTTCTGGCTTGCTTTATGACTTCCATACATTCTTGGGTAAGTTGTAAGTGTCTGAATTCTAGGATTTCAGGAGCCAGATTGCTAGATTCAGCGATGCTGGATCTGGGTGTCTGATCGTTTGGTTGTGTTGTGTCAACAGATCCGGCCTGTTGGGCAGTTTGATGTGGGGTACTACTGATAGGTCTAGCAGCGTTGTGTACCAGGGTTGCCTTGCCCAAGTTGGTGCTATTAATATGAGTTTGAGTTTGTTTTGACTGAGTTTGTTTACCAGATAAGGAAGGAGAGGAGGAAAAGCGTAGGCAAATATCCCTGACCAGTTGATCCATAGGGCATTGCCGTGGGACTGCCTGTGTGGGTATCTGGATGCGAAGTTTTGGCATTTTGCGTTCTCTTTTGTCGCAAACAAGTCTATTTGAGGTGTTCCCCAGAGCGTGAAGTAAGTGTTCAGAATTTGGGGGTGAATTTCCCATTCGTGGACCTGTTGGTGATCTCGAGAGAGATTGTCTGCGAGTTGATTCTGAATTCCTGGGATAAATTGTGCTATTAGGCGAATTTGGTTGTGAATTGCCCAACGCCATATCTTTTGTGCCAGCAGGCTCAATTGCGTTGAGTGCGTCCCCCCTTGTTTGTTTAGATAATACATTGTTGTCATGTTGTCTGTTTTGACGAGAATGTATTTGTGAACTATTATTGGTTGAAAAGCCTTTAGTGCTTGAAAAACTGCTAGCAGTTCTAGGTGATTTATATGCAGTTTTGTTTGATGTACGTTCCATTGTCCTTGTATGCTGTGTTGATCGAGGTGTGCTCCCCACCCTGTCATGGAAGCATCTGTTGTTATTACGTATTGTGGCACTGGGTCTTGGAAAGGCCGCTCTTTGTTTAAATTTATATTGTTCCACCATAGAAGCGAGAGGTAAGTTTGGCGGTCTATTAACACCAGATCTGTAAGGTGACCCTGTGCTTGTGACCACTGAGATGCTAGGCACTGTTGTAAGGGCCTCATGTGCAGTCTTGCATTTGGGACAATGGCTATGCATGAAGACATCATGCCTAGGAGTTGTAATATCATCTTTGCTTGTATTTTCTGTGTTGGATACATGCGTTGTATGATGTTGTTGAAATTTTGAATTCTTTGTGGACTTGGAGTGGCTACTCCTATTGTTGTGTTTATTATGGCTCCTAGGTATTGTTGTACCTTGCGCGGCAGAATGTTGGATTTTGCGAAGTTGACTGTGAACCCTAGTTTGTAGAGGGTTTGTATGATTTGATTTGTGTGGTGTGAGCACGTTATTAACGAATGGGTCTTGATTAGCCAGTCGTCTAGATACGGGAATACATGTATTTGCTGCCTTCTGATGTGTGCAGCGACTACTGCTAGACATTTGGTAAAGACTCTTGGTGCGGTTGTTAAACCGAAAGGCAGTACCTTGAATTGGTAGTGTATTCCTTTGAATACAAACCTTAGGTATTTCCTGTGCGATGGATGTATTGGTATATGGAAATACGCGTCTTTGAGGTCTAATGTTGTCATGTAGTCGTGTAGTTTCAGCAATGGTAACACTTCTTGTAGTGTGACCATGTGAAAGTGGTCTGATTTGATGTATGTGTTTAGTATTCTTAGGTCTAGGATTGGTCTTAGCGTTTTGTCCTTCTTTGGTATTAAGAAGTACAGTGAATAAACTCCTGTGTTTATTTGTGTGTTTGGTACTAACTCGATTGCGTTCTTTTGCAATAGTGCTTGAACTTCTATCTCCAGGAGCTCGGAATGATGTTTTGATAAATGTTGTGCTCTTGGTGGTATGTTTGGAGGGAATTGTAGAAATTCTATGCAATAACCATTTTGGATAATTGCTAGAACCCAAGTGTCTGTAGTGATTTCCTCCCATGCTTGGTAATAATGACCTATTCTTCCCCCCACTGGTGTTGTGTGGAGGGGGTGAGTGACATGTGAGTCACTGCTTAGTTGTAGGGGTTTTGGGGCTTTGAAATTTTCCCCTATTCCTAGGGAATTGCCCTCCTCTATATTGGCCCCGAAAGCCTCCCCTGTACTGTCCCTGGTAACTGGATGGTGTTGCCTGTGAGGTGCTGGCTTGTGTGGCCTGACCCCGAAACCCCCCTCTAAAGGGTGTTTTGCGGAAGGTGCTGTAATTTCCTCTGCTCTGCGGGGAGTAGAGTGCGCCCATGGCTTTAGCAGTGTCCGTGTCCTTTTTAAGTTTCTCAATCGCCGTGTCCACTTCTGGACCGAACAGTTCTTTTTCGTTGAATGGCATATTGAGAACTGCCTGCTGAATCTCTGGTTTAAACCCAGACGTTCGTAGCCATGCATGCCTTCTGATGGTCACAGATGTATTTATTGTTCTTGCAGCTGTGTCTGCTGCGTCCATGGAGGAGCGTATCTGGTTGTTTGAAATGTTCTGTCCTTCTTCAACCACTTGCTTTGCCCTCTTTTGTAGGTCTTTGGGTAGATGTTCAATGAGATGTTGCATCTCATCCCAATGGGCTCTGTCATAGCGCGCAAGAAGTGCCTGTGAGTTAGCAATGCGCCACTGGTTTGCAGCTTGTGCTGCGACTCTCTTTCCAGCTGCATCGAACTTGCGGCTTTCCTTATCTGGGGGTGGTGCGTCCCCAGATGTGTGGGAGTTGGCCCTTTTCCTAGCTGCTCCTACAACGACAGAATCTGGTGGAAGCTGCGAAGTTATGAAAATAGGGTCTGTAGGAGGCGCTTTATACTTTTTTTCCACCCTTGGTGTGATTGCCCTACTTTTGACCGGCTCCTTAAAGATGTCTTTTGCGTGCTGAAGCATACCAGGGAGCATAGGCAGGCTTTGGTAGGAGCTGTGGGTGGCAGAGAGGGTGTTGAATAGAAAGTCATCCTCGACTTGTTCTGAGTGGAGGCTTACATTGTGGAATTGTGCTGCTCTAGCCACCACCTGAGAATATGCAGTACTGTCCTCTGGTGGTGATGGCTTTGTAGGGTATGCCTCCGGACTGTTATCTGACACAGGGGCGTCGTATAAGTCCCATGCGTCCTGATCCTGGTCACCTTGGCTCATGGTGGTGTGAGCCGGGGAATGTGATGGAGATTGTGCTGGCAAGACGTGAATTATAGGTGGAGGAGAGGGTGGCGGAGCAACCCTTTTCACCATTTTTGTTTGTGGTGTTTGGTCAGTCTGAAATTCCAGTCTTCTCTTTCTCCTAATAGGGGGAAGGGTGCTTATCTTTCCTGTCCCCTGCTGTATAAAAATACGTTTCTGCGTATGGTCTACATCGGTGGATTGCAGGTCTTCCTCAAACCTATGCTTTCGCATTTGGGAGGTCATTGATTGCTCTTCGGTATAAGAGCCTGAAACTGGGTCGGTTGCAGGTTGTTTCGGCACCGAAACCTTGTCTGCATCTTTTTTCGGCTCCGAGGTGGCTTTTTTCTTTTTCGGAGTCGAAACATCTCGGCGTCGATCTTCATCGGTGCCGCTGTCTCGGCGTCGAGCCGTGTCTACACCGCTATCTCGGTGTCGATGTATGTCTCCAGCACTTTCTCGGTCCCGAGAAGGCTGCGTGCCGGTGTCTCGACCGGAGTCGGACGGTCTCGGCACTGATTGGGCCTTTTTCGGTGCCGACGGTCGGTCACCGAATTTATGGGTGGAGCCATGGCCTGGTGGCAGTGGCGTCCCCTGGGCCTTGACAATCTTCTTATGCATGGTTTTCGACGTCTTACTCACGGTTCGTGGATCGTCGAATTCCTCGGAGTCCGATTCGTGTATCGAAAAGGTTTCTTCCTCTTCCTGTACCTCGAACTCTCGGTGCGCTGTCGGCGTGGACGCCTTTTGAAGTCTTCTTGCTCGACGGTCTCGGAGTGTTTTTCGGGACCGGAACGCACGACAGGCCTCGCAGGTGTCTTCACTGTGCTCAGGTGATAGGCACAGGTTACAGACCGAGTGTTGGTCTGAATAGGGGTATTTTTTGTGGCATTTGGGACAGAAACGGAACGGGGTCCGTTCCATCGGCGTTCTTCTACACGCGGTTGGGCCGAGCAGGCCCCGACGGGGATCGAAAACTACCCCGAAGGGCTCCGGAGCTCTTCGATCTTCGATGCGGTGTTGATTCTGACTACGCCGATCCCGAACGCAACAATACCGACGAAAATCTTCCGAAATGTAGCTGTTTTTCCGTTCCGAAACTCGGAGCGACAGGAACACGTCCGAACCCGATGGCGGAAAAAAAACAATTGAAGATGGAGTCGACGCCCATGCGCAATGGAGACAAAAGGAGGAGTCACTCGGTCCCGTGACTCGAAAGACTTCTTCGAAGAAAAACAACTTGTAACACTCCGACCCAACACCAGATGGCGAGCTATGCAAAACATGCGTATCTACAGCGACAGATGCCATCAAACTCATTGTTTCTTGTGTGTTGAGAGGGAATCTCAGAAGATGTATTTGCATTTGGTACAGTAGCAGGTATATTAAACTTGGGCTGGTTTGTGGAATGAATCTCAGCTAGGTACTTGTGCTGGTCAATAGTGCTTAAGTTGACAACATTGCCTGTCTGAGAAGGGGAAATTTGCCTCCCTACATTGGCAAGGTTAGAGCCCAAGGCAAGAGTGGGAGAACAGAGGATCTCTTATTGTCTAGTGCCTTGAGGGTGGGACAGTGTTGTAATTTCGCCAGTTGCTCCACAACTGGCTCAAGCTTTTCTCTGAGCAATTTCTTGAATTTCCAAAAACATGTCTCCAATAGATTTTCCCCACTAACAAACACTGGCAGGGGAGCCTCAAGGGGACCCTCCACATGTACAGTCTCAAAAGGAGCTCTGAGCTTGTAGGTGGCACTGACTATGGGCAAGTTAAGCGTCTTCGGGTAGTCTCAGTAGGTTGTGTTTGTTGTGACTTCTTTGGTACAGGGGCTTTACCCCTGCAAGGCCCCCTCTTTGACTTGGTAGGCAAGAGAGGAGATGGAGCGTCAAATAAGCCCAAGTCAGCCAATGATTGATCGCGGTACCTGTAAAGTTGATCGTTCTCCCGGGTGGGGGGGGGGGGGGGGGGGGGAGGGGGGGGGGGAGTGGATTGGGTGTCAATAGAAAAAAGGGCAGATTTCCCTCATTTCTGGACCTAAAGTCTGTGACCTCCACAAGAGAATGAGAAAGGGTCGTCTCCCAACCCAGTAAGAGCATCCTCTCTGTGAGGGCGATTTCAGCATTGATAACTCTCACTGCCCTCGCTAACTTTCCATCAATGGAGGTACCTTTTGAAGGAGGGGTGGGAACTGAAGAATCCATGCCCGCCTTCTTCTTCCCCATGAAAGACTAGAGCATAAAGTCATGGAACCTGCACCCAAATATGTGTGAAAAAGGGCTTTCTCTTGACCATGAAAGGCTCGATCTTGGCACAAAGGCGACCTCTAATGCTGAACCGAGAGGGGTGGCCCAGTACAGTCTCCTTAGGGCTCTGATGGATGCAGATCGGCCCGCTCTTGCCCGCTCTTTGCCCAGGTCCAGAGCCCTAAAGAAATACGCCTGCACGCACACTGGCATGCAGTCTCGGAGCAGCACAGAGTTCTGAAGTCCCCAGGTCAAGGTGCCGGCCATAAAAAATCCTGCACTGTGGGTCTAGCGCCCTGAAGAAATACGCCTTCACGGCATGCTAGCATGCAGGTGGGCAGTTTCAGAACTGCACAGAGTTCTAGCTCCTGAGGTCCCCGGGCTAATGTGCAGGTAAACTGCAGGCAAGGAACAATCCCATGGTGGGGGTCATGTGCCCTGAAGAAATACACCTGCACGGCACGCTGGAATGTGCACAGTCTGAGAACTGAACAGAGTTCTGGCTCCTGAAATCCCCGGACTAAGGTGCAGGCAATAAACAATCCAGGTTACACTAAATGAATTTGCAGTTCTAGGGCTCTAAAAGGTCATTCACTTAATCCCGGAGACATAAACTGTAGCATTCACATTACAATGTAGCTCTAAAAGCTAGCAAAAAACAACTGTACACCAGTGGGCCACACAACAACGTAATATTCAGATAAAATGTAAACATTGAGGCCTGTGCATCACCTCCTTTCTTTCCTGATAAGTTGTAATGGTCTGCAAACAACAACAAAAAAAATTCTGATTAAGAACAACAAGAACATCATGTTCTGTACAGCTAATAAGTTTGTATGCTTGTGGAAAGGCAACGATCTATCAAAGCACACCCTTTCTTTTGTGTGCAATAACCGGAGCTGCTTGAAGTTCCTCTAGCAAATCCAGGACCTACATCCGTTTGAATTATACAGATCTGAGCTTGCCAATATGTGCAATTACTAAATACACCCTCGTGGACTTACATAGGAGGAGAGACGCGCCAGCACTTACTGCAGTGTTAGCCCACCTTTATGAGGAAATTCAACAACAAAAAGACTCAATGTAGGCTTTTAAGCAAGCACAAGGGGCGGGAGAAAATTGTACTTCATTGATAGGTCTCTCCTTAGCATAAAAGGCACAATGCAGGAGACTGTTTTTTCATGACTACACATATTTTCATTTAACAGCTATAATTCATCAGAGCTTTGAAATCCGTCGGCTCCAACAGGCTTTGAACACGAATCTCAAGGCATTTGCCAGCCCTCAAACGGACAACTAAGTGAACCGATAAAACAAATGAGTTTCGTAACAATTTTAGAGATTAACTTTCATATGAAAAGCTTGCATCTATCCAGCAGACTTGAAGACTGAAGTCTACAAATGTCTCTCGGGAACGAAGCCCCCTGTGGAGAGGATTCTATAGTGTAAGAAGTTCGACTGAATTCCTTCTGTTGGCTGGCTTGCTGTCGGCTCCCCAGTATAAATACTATAAATAGTATAGTATAAATGACTTTCTAGGTCAGTTTGGCAAAATAACCAAAGCTAGTGGCTTTCCAGGGATCAGTGTTCAAGACTGAAGGGCAGGGGATTGCCCGAAAGCCTGATCCAAGGACCAAGCAGAAGTCGAACAGGGAGGCGTCGAAGCTTCATAAACGCAGGAATGGCATCAAACAATACTTACCCTGATCCATATGACCAGTGCAAGGGCATGAACAGATCAGAGAGATCATGGATACATGTGTCAATGGAAAGGAAGAGTAGGAAGGTAACGACAGGTGCAATTCTGAATAAATATAAGCAATAGGTGTGGTGGGACCAGCTAGTTGGTGTCTGGCGAGATGGAAACTAGGGAGACCGTGTAATCCCACAATATTCACTTTAGGAGCTTTCAAATCCGTAATCCTGCCCTCACTATGATGTGTCCAAAGCTCTGTTCTGACCCTATAAGCTATGCATTTTCGATAGGAATTAATGAAATACACAACACTTACACCGCTCAACCATTCCTGTCATTTGGGCAATTCAAGACGTGTGTGTGTGTGTGTGTGGGTGTATTTTGGGGGGTTTGGGAGGGGACGGCTGCTTTTAGGGCCACAACAGCGCAACTGTTACAACCACCAATGCAGGGTGATATATGTGTCAGTATATGACAAAAAATGACAGAATGTAGTAGTGTGAGTATTCTTGGCAAGCTGAAGTCAGAGTCTGAAGATGTCTGAGAGGCTCCCTGCCCACCTTCCCAAAAACATGACGGTTGGAGTCAGCAGTGTGTTGCAGTACAGTTGCAGCTGCAAATGTTGGGTGCCACCAAGTCAATTTGTTTACCAGCTCCCAGCTGCTTTTTCCTGCCTTTGTATGGAACGCAGGCCAGTGAAAATTATTTAAAGTAATGCCTGCTGTATCTCCACAACCACAGCAATTTCTTTAGGCTCCTCTTTCTTCTTTCGTAGGGAGCAGCTATGCCTCTCCACCTCACCACTGCCAATTTCAAAGCAATGAGAGCCAGAAATCTAAGAGTGGGGTTGAGTGGGACTGTGCTGTTGGGCATATCTGCTGCTGAGCCTCGTCCCCATGTAAGTCCACTGTCTTATCCCAAACACTCTAAGTTTTTCTGTCACTCATGCTCCAAGAGGGCCTCCCATACCTCCTTAAGGTCTTTGACTTTATGAAGGATGAGTTTGCGTCAGGGACTTTTCTTCCACCAAAATATTGGGAACCTGTGGTCATTTCAGTGTCCAGGGCAGCTGCAGGGTGAAATCAACACTTGGAAGGCTGCCCCTCTTATCTTATGGGTAGATTTAACAATACTGGGTAAAACAATAAGCATGTTAAGGTATCTCCTGCTGATAATCACAGTTTAAAGGAAGAGCCCTTCAAACATCTAGAGGAAAATCTCTAGACCTTACCAACAAGTTGAGTTATATTTTTTTTTATCTCGATCATCTTCAACTTGAAATTTGGGAGAAGGTTAAGTTCTTTTATATAGTAAAACGTGCCTGAGAAACCATCAAAGGAGATCAGGCATGCACCACTCCACCACTTTTAGCCCCAACATTATGCCCCAATTCACATTCTTTTATTTCTGATGCATTTACTCCTGTGGATTGAGCCTTAACCCCACTTGAGTGTAAAGAGCAGCAAAAAGCTATTGGTGAATAACCAGAACAGTTTTGTGTCCCAAATATGTGCCTTAATTTAGCCTGGGATTGTGGGATGGAAACCCTCAGTTGCTGTTCTCAATAGATGGGTTCATCTCACTAGCACAATGACATCTGATTTTGAAATATCTTGACCCCTCAAAGTATAACCAAGGAGGCCTAGGAAGGTCCAAAGGAAGATGGTTACTTCAAAGGCAGAATAAAAAAGTGTCTGAGAACTGCAAGTGTGTATCTGTTTTTTACCAAATATGTTTATTGAACACAAGCGGATATATGTATCTGCATCCCCCAGTATGCTTGGTATAGCAATAATGGCAGTAGCTGCAACCTCTGGGCCTACCTCTGTTATTAGGAACTAATCACAACTCAAGCAGGAAGCTAGCCTGACAAGGAGTCCTACATTTTCTTGTCACAGTCTTCCAACCCACGGACCTTCATTTGAAACAGGTGCTTATTGAATCAGAGAACACCACTTGCTAGCACAGTATGCTCTCCTGATGACAACCACTTTTATGCAGCACACAAGAATGGAGGAGTTCAAGGAAAGGAGAAGGTACTTTATTTACAGTTTCTTCTAGACAGATGCTGTGCTGCGTCACAGCGTGGGTCACTCGCCAATATTAAGGAATGTGGCAGAAATAAATAGGACTCGGTATAATGAAGATTATCACAAAGCAAAATGGGCACTTGCTTGTTCTATTTCCAATTTTCATGGATTTTGTTTGATCCTTTTAGTGCTGTCTCTCACTGTCATGACTGTTCTTCTTCCCAGTGTGCTCCAGGATGGCTCAATTTGTTACTTCCAGTGGGTCTACTTCCACTTCGTAGGTACTGGTAAATAACTAACTTTTATGCTGAACAACACTTACATTGCATAATATATCGATATAGGCATTCCTTGAACATGACACACTGAACAAAATCTTTGACATGCTAAATAATACCCAGATCAGCAAAGCAAAGTTTATTTTTTAAACACTGTAATCAGTCACCATTTGCTCAGTGGGTGTGCTACTAATGGAAAAGGTCCTAGAAAATGCCCCATTGAGCTGTCTCTGAAATGTCACCTAAATATGTTGAGTTAAACAGAAATGCTACTCTTAGACTAACTACAGATTACATTATTTCAATCGCTTCTGGGGTTTTAAAGGCTGCCATGTTAGGTGTCCACTTAAAGCATCTAAAATAGTGTTTAATGTCTTCCAATTGTTGTAAAAAAAAAAATGATGGAGTCCGCCTAAGTCGTATATGTGGTACGTCATTTGTCATACTTTGTCACAGTGTTGTTTTTTTGGCTGCGTTGTACAAGAGTTTCATTAGCAGCCAGATAACCTTACTAGAGAAAGCGCAGATTAATTCCCATGGAACACATCATGCCATTTTCTCAGTGCCCTGCTACTTTGGTAGCAGTGGAACAAAACATTATTCAAGGATAATTTGTGTTTATTAATATGAAAGACTTACATAGGAGCCCTTAAGATCTGAGGCTGCTTGCTGGTACGCTGGCATCATCCTCTTGCACACACCACACCCTGATCGAAAGAAAGAACAGAGACAGAAGATGAATCAATACATATGCACATCACCTGCCTTTCCATTGCAAGAGCAAAAATGCAACAACACCATATGCCAGTGCTTGCAGAAACAGTACTCAGACACCTGTGAGCACTAAAACACACCAAAAATCTTGATCAATACACAAAATAATAATTTTTAAAAAAATCACATTCTAAGCCACCATTTTGATCATTAAATACATAATTAAAAATTGGAGATGGGGGTCTCATGGTGAGACGGATTCTAAACGTAATGGAAAGAATAATTTTGTTCTTCAGTACGTTCGCCATGGCATCAGGACTGAATGTTATTAAGCACAATATAAAGTTCATTGGTCAAATTCATTAAGTATAAATATAAAGTATATTGGTCAAAAACAGGCAACGTCCCGGCATCCTGGAAAGGCTCAATAATCCACCCCATATACAAGGGTGGGAGCGTGCTCTCCCCAAGCAACTACAGACTAATCGCTCTTTTAGACGTTGACCTCAAGTACTTTTCCTGCTGTGTGCTAAAACACCTAGAAGCCTGGATTACAGATAACAATATTCTACCCTTTAATCAAACCGGGTTCACCAAGCACCAAGGAACATTAACAAATCTTATGGGGCTAGGCTTGATCATAAACAGAGCAAAAGCAAAGGGAACTCCAACCTATTTATGTTTTGTTGACTTTAAAGCTGCTTTTGACCGTGTCTCCCGCAGTAAATTGTGGGCCAAATTACTACAGTGGGGGCTGCCACATTCTATTTTAAATGCCATCAAAATGATATACTCTGATACTTGGGTGAAGGTTAAATTGGGAGAAGGCTCTCACCTATCCTTGGCAGTCAAAACAACAGTGGGGGTGAAGCAAGGCTGTGTATTGGCCCCAACACTCTTCAACCTGTACAGAGCAGATCTCCCCAACAAGTTAAATGGTCACTCATCCCACTCTCCCTCACTGGGCGGTCAACAAGTATCCAACCTACTATATGCAGATGACCTACTACTAATCAGTAATACCAGAATAGGCATGCAGAAATTGTTAAAGGCATTAGAAGAATACTCAGGTTCCAATGATTTAGAAATTAATCATAAAAAATCTAAAGTGATTACCTTAAACCGCGGGCCATCCACCCGAGGTAAATGGCATATGAATGGGAAAACCCTAGAGGAAGTAACATCATACAGATACCTAGGATTGGTGGTGGATGCTAGAGGTAATTACACGGCACAAAAGGAAGCAATAAAAAAACAAGACGTAGGCTCTTATTTACGCCTTTTGCAAGCTAGCGAATTCAATCTGTGGTCATGCTCTGAACCCATTAACAGCCGTAATGAGAGCGAAGCTACTTCCAGCTATCACCTATGGCACCGAAATAATGAGGGGGACCGAAGTAGGTCTTCTGGATAAGCTTCTGATAAAAACCTATAAGCGCGTTTTTCGTCTACCTGGGCGTGCATCGCCAGCCCAGGCCAGACTGGAATTCATGCTGGTCAAACAGTCGTTAGCCTGACCAGCGGCATACATTAAATGCTGCTACAAATTAAGCCGCGCTTCAAAAGGATCTTTGGCCAATCTAGTCTGGCAGGAAATTATCCTAGAAAGAGGGAACTCCAACTACATAAGATACCTAGAATTAAGTAAGAGTCTTTTGAACTTAGATGAGGTATGGAACAGGTCTCCACCCATCCCCATTTTCAATAAAGCGAGTAAATTACAGAGCTGGCTAGAAGATAAGATCTCATTGACCAAAAAAGAGCATAGTTGGTTGATCCTTAACTCCTACAAAACATTTAAAGAATCACCACTTATGGCTGGCTCCTACTCACGGAAAATCAAGCAATCCTTTCTCAGACTTAGGCTAGGTGAAGTCCCTACTTTAGACCTCATGCCAAAATGGAAGGAGCGGCAAGTAGACTCCCAGGAGTGCCGTCTGTCATCTAGCAGATGAAAACTTGATGCATGTGGTCTGCATCTGTCCAGCCCTGGCGGCCAAAAGGAGACTCTAGCTGAAAAAAGAATTTAACGGTTCAAAAATTAGATCCTGAAGACAAGCACTAATTGCAGCGTTTAACCCTCGAAACACAATATTGAACATTAGACTGGTTCAATTTTTAGAAATTTTCACTCGTAAAACCACAGCCTCTCGAAATAACCAAGACAGAGGGAGGACGGAAACAATAGCGAAATCCCTATAACCCGCTTTGAACATCTTAAAGAAGGGAAGGCTCCTAGGTAGTCCACAGGGTTGCTTAGCTTGTGTCGTAATAAAGTCCGGTATCAACAATCAGACTTAAGTAGGGGCAAATAAAATTGATAGAAGGCCTCTTCCCACTTTGTCCTATTTTTACCAATGCTTCATTGGTCTGCTACTGTTCTCCTTAAATTTCTTGGTGGAAGGACATTTCATATAATTTTTCATTTTAAACACAGGATTTTATTTGGCGCTGTATTTATCTTCCCACAATAAGATTGTTCTGTTGCCCCATTATTAATATCTATAGCACTAGTATGTTCTTTTCTTAAAATCTTTCTGTGGAAGAAAAACTCACTAACCATTTCACCCTAAGCTGAAGAACTGTATTTGCCTTTTTGCACTAAAATTGTTCTGTTAAATGGTTATGTGGAAGGAAAGTTTTATGGTTTTAATTAACTAATAAACCTGTGTTTTACTTACTTACTCATTGGTCAAATGACTTGTAGAGGAGTTGGTCACTCACCTGTTATAGGTTCGTTTTAAAGCCATAACCCTTCCACACATGAGCAAAAGCCGCTGACGCCTTCTGTTTGGTAGAGTCAAAAAGTGGGGCTTTCCCAGCCCCCTTAGGATCCTACTTTCACAATGCATTTGCTTCAGGACCGTAACAAACAGAGCACCTTAGGATACTAATTGTAACAGAGAGATGCCACACAGACAGAGAGCATAAGACTAGCAACACAACACGCCCAGTCCTCTCTGCCCCAACACGTGTTGGGATCAAAAGCATGAGGGCCGCAATAAGTGATGGTTAATGCGGCTCAAACAGTCGGAACCCATACAGCTGAAAACAGAAATGCGGCCACAATTAAAGTTCAGGGGCGAATCAGTGCAATCTCTTGCCAGAGGAAATAAAATCTAAGGTGCGTGACCCCAGAAGTTTTGATTCAATGCCCAGATCAGCACAAAAAAATATGGAAAATAACACTTTCAGTCATTTTTAGGTTAAGCCTAGACAGCGCTTGCGCTGTCACTTAGCGACCTGTTGTGTATGCTTTGTGGAGTTCAACTCCATCCATTGCTTATGTCAGGGTCCTTTAAAAATACTTTCTTTCTAATGGGCAATCCTTCCTCTTTGTCCCTCCTTTTGGACTTTCATTTACATCCAGGGAGGAGGGGCCAACTTATGTATTTTTGCACTTCTTTCTTGGAGAGACTATTTTATTATTTCTTCCTTGCTTATTTCTTTGGACACAGCTCGCAGTGTCGTCCCCCACCACCTCCCGCTCATCGCTGCTTTTCCTGTTCGTGTCAGTGCCTGTCGCAATTCAGTTAGTCTCACTGTGCGACGCCATCACCCCACTACCTCCTGCCCGTCTTTTTATTTGGTATTTATATGTTAGCGCTGTGATTTTTCAATTTTGCCTCTGATCGTGCTTTTAAGAGTTGTTGGCTGTAAAATCCCAATCTAATTTTTAATCCCTCTGGTGCTAACACTGCCGGGAGGCGGACCTGAGCCCCTGCAAGCCTTTGGCAATGGGAGCCACTGCAGCCATCGCCTCTGCTGAGGCACCTCTCCTCGCCCGCCCTCTTCATGATCAGGCTCCTCAAGCAGCAGCATGTGGATCCAAGCACCGGCACGCCATGAGAGCTGCTGCATCCACCGCTGCTGCTGAGGTGCCTCTCCTCACCCACCTTCTTTATAAGTATGCTCCCTCAGTGGCAGCATGGCCAAGCAGTATGACTTTGGACTTCCAGAACCATGTTTCTCTTATGATAATTTCATTGTAAAATCAGAACTGGATGTCAATTTGGAACAAAAACCATAAAATAATTGGCTGGGTTGAATGCTACTAAAAACAGCATTTCCCTTGCGAAAGGTTCAAGTGTGACCTTGTTTTTACTTGGTGTGTTTCCCTTTATTAGTGCCGCACTCTGTGCTTTATCTTGATCAGTGCAGCTCGCCGCGCTTTATCTTTAAATATGGCCTCTGCCTGCCCGCCTTTGTTTTGTTCTGCAAGACACGGCTTGTTCATTCTCCCTGCCCTTTCCCTTTCCAGAGGTAGGCCTGCGATCCTGTCTGCATGGGCACAGTGACAAGCTTCTGGGGAGCTGTCGCCGCTGTCCCTTCTTGACATCAGTGGAAGTGGAATTAAAAGCCTCGTCCGCCATCCACGGCTCTTGCTGAGGAATTGTTGATACGGAATTGCTTTGGAGAAGCCGGCACAGAGTAAGAACAAAGGCACAGGCTGGGCTATTTTTCTCTTCCCAGGGTACAATGGCTGGCCTTTCTCCCTGTGTGCTGACTGCTAAGGACATAGGCTGAGGGCCGAGGGAAAGGTAAGCAACTAGCTGTTAATGTCTGTCAAGCTGAGGCATGTACAGGATGTGCTCAAACAGATAACGTAGCTTTAAAGAAAATACAATTCTTTCTAAAGAAAGGCATTAAGGTCGGGAAGCACTAGGTTTATCTCTAGGCTATGTGGCGTTACATTGTTAATGAAAGTGCTAATAAAAACACCAAGTGGCCCTACAAAGATTCCTTTTTAGGAGGATTGAACTAAAATTAAGACATTTAAGCTATAAATTACATGTCTACTGTGCACAGATATTTTATTTCTGGTCATTGGCCCGAAGCAGACATTTCACTGGCACAGAGTACGTCGCTTTGTTTACCCCCATCTCCACTCCTAGTAGTTCTGACATGCGCATGCATGTTTCCTTTCAGCCAGTAACACATTAGGAATTAGGACATGATGCTCTGGCTCTGCTTGTTTTAATTAGGATTTAACTATAGTTCAAAGAGCTTCATCCCCAACCCTACTGGTCTTTTAGGAGCTGCAGATTATTAAATATAACAACTTCAAAAGTGTTTATTTTTTGCCTAGCCCAACCATCTGGCTAGAGGCACCGTTTTTGTTCACCACTTCACTCCCATATAAGTTATGGCTTTGTTCCTTGCTTATCCAGCAGTTTATAACCAATAGCTACTCACATAGGTTATTCTTGTACAAAACATTAGTTCCCCAGCTCTATCCACTTTTTACAGCACAGTTTGTTGCAAATTTAGCTAAATGCTGCATACATAGTAATATGGTTTATTCTGCATGAGCATGTTCCAAATTGTATTTATGGTATCTTGCTGCTAGTTGGGACTCCGTGCACGTCATGCTACGTTTTTGTCTTCCTAAGCCTAGATTGATTTCAGTATTGAACAAACACATGCACCTACAGCGCTGTGTTTGCATGGGACTTATAGCATTTTCATGTGCTATAAAATGTATGTGGCCCTACTGGCCGTTCAGGAGGAGTGTATTCTTATACATAACTGACGGAAGTACTATCCCGCTTACAATTCACTAATTTTGACTCACTTTACTTGCCCTTGCCAAATGCAATGCTACACAATTCCACTTCACACCACATAATTCCACTTCACAACACAATTCCACTACACACCACATACATCCAATACACACCACAAAAGTTCATATCATGCCATATGATTCCTCATCATGCCATACAATGCAACACCATGCCACATGATTCAACTCCACTCAATGCCACTCCACGACACATAATACCACTCCACATAATTACACTCCATGACACACAATCCCAACTCAACATAATTCCACTACACTCAATAACGCTTGATTCCTATCCACATAATTCCACTACACATAACTCGGCTCAGTGCCACACAATTCAAAGCCACACAATTCCACCCAAACCCACATAATTCCACTCCACACCACATACTTGCAATCCACACAATATAATTCAACATCATTACACTTAATTCCAATCCGTGCCACTCCACACAATGCCATTCCACATAAATCCACACCATACAACAACTACACTCCATATAATTCCACTCTGCACCATGCCAGCTCTATCGGCTTTTTACAGAACGATTTGTTTTAAATTTATTGAAACGCTGCACCCATTTAATCTGATTTATTCTGCAGCAGCATGATCCATTTTCTACTTATGGTGCCTTGTTGCTAGCTTTGATACGGTGCTCATGTCCTCCTGCGTTTTTTATTCCTAAGAGTGTCAAATTGGCTATCAATTTACCAGTACTTATATACTAAGACACAGACACCAGCTTTATGTTATTTATCCATCCATTTGTACGCTCGTCCTTCAACCCACCCTTCTGTCCTTCCAACATCCACTTCCATCCATATGTCCACTTATTGCCCTTCCAACAAATACCTCCATATGTCAGTCCATCTATTCTCACACTGTCCTTCAGATTCCCAAATCCCTCCACTAGTTCAGCTACTCACTGACCTTCCATCAACCATCTACATACAACCACCATGTACCCACGCACTGTCTTTCCAACACCCATCTCTGAAAGTTCATCTATTTCCCATAGATGTATAATTTGCAAATATAAATATGCACCTGAAGGGTATTAAACATAAATGGCACGCGTGCACTGTATTTGATAGATAATATAAATTTAAATACATATATCCATAATGTAACTAAACACACACACACACGCAGACGTCCAGTGTTGTTTAGTGAATTTTGGAGCCAGCACTACAACCTTTTCAGGCTTTCACATCAGCATATTCTGTTGTTGTTGCTGTATGCTGAAGTTGGCATAACTTTCCCAGATCACATCTCAAAATCAGCATAATTTCACATCAGTTCATCCATACCTTAATATTGATGTATCTTTACATCAGCATATCTTGACATCAGTATATATTGGTGTATACACTTACTGATATTTATTCTAAACAACTCTCACCCCTATCTATCCATCATACTACATACATCCACTACACAAATCCACTTTAACCACACAATTTACACCACCCACAAATCCACAACTAATAAATCCAATCCAACCCACATAATTCCACACAACACCACATACATCCACTCCACTCCAAACTAAAACACGAGTAAAAGCAACACCAATAGCTGTAACTCTGGCAAATGCGGGATGTAGTGGTATTGCCAATTATTGTTAATGTGTGTTCATGAATGAAGTATAGGGACATTTGTGGCACAGTCTCTATAACATTGGTAACTTTGGTTACACATTCCCAGGGGCCTCTTCTATTTGTGTTTTTTGGACTCACATATAGATGGCTTATGTCCTGATGAGATGGGCATATACTTTGGCACCTCACAATCTGCACTATTCTCTATTCAATGCTGGTTGACTGTGAAATAAAAATGGGAATAAGATTACACAATCTTTCCGATTACAAAGAGGGGCTTCTTGGGTACATTTGTTTGAAGATGTTCGGATCGGCTGATTAACTCTTGAGGACTGCTCTTAATTTGCAAGATATTGAGCGTCAGTGCTCATAGCGCTGCTCACAAGCCGGCGGGCAGCGCTTTAAATATTAGAGCGCTGAATTCCGAGGCTGTGTAGTCTTCAACCTACCTCGTCTCTCTTTAATCCACTGTCAGACATGCCCCGCCCCTATCTGAAGTGTGCAAGTTTCTGTAATCTCCCTTTGTGGGGGAGTTTTACGAATTTCTCTTTCTCCTTCTATCCCGTTTGTGTTTTTCCCTCTGTTACTCCCGGGAAATGTCGGATGAGAGAAAATAGGTGCCGGTCTCCAAAAATGAGTGTCAGTGGCCCCACCCCGGCTCAAATTCAGTGCTGCTTACGAGTTTTGATATAGTACTGTGATAAAGAAACCCCACGGAAGCGTTATACTATATCGCTAGAAGTTACCCAGGTTGCGTGTGTTATACGCCCATTACTTTTTTATGCCGGTTTCGTCTTCTTTATAACCGTTTTTTCTCCTTTCGTCCTTATAGGTTACAAAGCTGAAATCTGATGCTGAAGTGAGAGTGGGATGCTAGAAATGGCAAAAACACTACTGCTCTATTTTGCCATCACAATGGGCAAACTATTAGTTCCCGGAGTACGGGGGTAAAGGTGGCGCTTGTTGTGTCCTGCGTCAGGGACCGCACTGCGCACGTAATTAAGACCAGGACACTCAAAATAGTTTACAGCCAGGGCGCTCGAGCCAGAGGTGCAGGCCTTCCCTCTATGTGCTGTTCCTTCTCGGACCTCACCTCCGTCCCGGTCCCACTTTTATTAACTCTCGCATGTGACCCGTGGGCCACACCAATGTATCCTTAAGGATGGGGGTTGCCTGTGCAACACCCTTATCTATTGCGTCCCTATGGTAGTGGCCGCGCTCCCGTTACTTCACGGGCGCGACACTACAACCCTCCCAAAATTACACAAACAAAATCATAAGTAAATTACATACGAGATATAGAATTTGCAGCATTAATTAACTTATACCAGGAAATCACACAGCTTTGTGGAGGGCGCTGGGTTACTTCTTAGGTGATATCTCGACTGGCACGGTCTTCCTTTAGATGACCCCATCTCACTGGGGTTTGTGACTGAGTCACTATCGAGTCTCTGTAGTACGCTTTCAGTGTTTGGGTTCGGGCTAGTCAGATCAATCTGGGGCTCATAGTCCTCCCCGAATTCCTCCACTTCTGTCGCCGGGATGTTTTGTTCTAGGTCAGCACCGGGTGACTCTCTTGGAGAGTGAAATCTCTTGAACCAGGATATGTTCTGCGCAATTTTTTCAGATACTCTTTTTGCCCCCACAAGTGAACCCTGGCGCTTAGTGACTGTCCATGGTTTGTCCTCGAATGGCAGACGGAACTTCCTCCCTGGGAATCTGTCTCGGACTACTACAGAGTCTCCAACTCGAATATCCGATGGACATGCTTTCCTGTGACGGCTCGCCAAGTCATTTGATCGTTTCCTTTTGTCGTATTTCTTCCCTTCATTGACAGGGGCGTGCTTCCACGATTCATGATGCGGTATGACATCGGTCACTACTCGACACATTGACAGGTGACCAGGAGCTACTCCGGTGGTGAAGTGGGGTGTCATTCGATAGTCGCGAGGAAAGGAATATACAGCTCTTTCTGCCGTTTCACTCTTAGCCACTGCAATCCGAACCACTTTGTTCAATGGCCTCATGAATCTTTCGACCCCTCCATTGGCTTAAGGCCATCGGTGTGCGATTTTTTTTGTGCATGACACCTAAGGATCTTAAGTACTCTGCAAACTCACTTCCATGAAATGGTCATCCGTTGTAAGTCTTAACTTCTTCCACCAATCCATGAGTGGCAAACATTTCAGGATTACTTCAGACGCTGTCAGGGTTCGGACTACTTCTACTTCTGGGTAATGAGAATAGTCATCAATCATGACCATCAGATGATCCCCCATTGGCTAAGCTTCCGAAATCAAGACTGTCTGATCCCTAAGGCTTGTGAGGTCGTTTCTCTGTCTCTATCGGGATCGGCACATTAGGCGTCCCAGTTGTTTGACACCAATGGCATGAACGTATCAACTCTTCTACCTTCTCATCCATCCTTGGGAACCATACTTTCGTCCTCAGTCTGCTTCTGGTTTTCACCATTCCTTGGTGACCAGCATGCGCGAGCTGAACTACTCGATTAGTGAGGCTGGAAGGGATCACTAACCTGTGGCCTCGGAGTAGACATCCGTCTTCACTGGTTGTCAATTCTTGTTGTACTCTGTGCAACCCTTCCATGACCATTCGTGCTTCAGGAGTGAGAGATTGCCACTGTTTCGGTCCAGCACGCCAGTTGTTGTTTTTCACCATGTGCATCGCTCTCTGGAGATTATCATCCGCTTCCGTGGCCTGTTTTATGGTGTCCATCAAGATAGGTAGAGGTTGGGATCTCTCTGCTACACACTTTACGTACTCCTCTGTCTCGAGGGCTTCACTTTCTTCGACCGGGGTGGCAGGTCTAGAGTGCCTTGAGAGATAATCTGCCGGGTTGTTTACCCCTGGGCGATATTCCACTTTGCAGTTGTACTCTTGCAACTGGAGCATCCACTTTTCAATGCGTGGAGGTGGTTTGGACGCAGTGTCTTGGAACAATGGTATTAGTGGTTTGTGGTCCGTGGTGACAACGAATGGGTGCCCATACACATACAGGTGGAAGTGTTTGCACCCCCAGTGGATGACAATCGCTTCTCGCTCAATCTGGGAATACCTTTTATCAGTATCTGTCAGCGAGCGGCTCGCGTAAGCAACAGGGACCCAGTCATCAGCCTGAACTTTCTGGAGGAGTATGGCCCCTAGCCCCGTCGGGCTGGCATCTACGGCAATGGAAGTTTCTCACTGGGGATCAAAGTATCTTAGTGTAGTGTCTGATGACAGTGCTTTTTTCGTTGCTTGAAAAGCAGTCTCTTGTTCAGGGCCCCTGGACCAGGTTGCTGTAGCTTTTGTGAGGTCTCTCAGAGGTTGGGTTAGTGACTTGAGGTTTTGTTATGAAGCGACCGCAGTAATTCACCATACCCAAGAAGCTTCTGACTCCGGTTACCGTCGTTGGGGGACGAGCGTTCTTGATGTCCGTCACTTTTCCAGGATCAATGACATTTGATGAAAAAGTATATCCAAGGAATTGTACTGTTTCTTTTAAGAACTCACACTTTTCCTTGTGCAGGGTGAGGCCTGACTCCTGAATGCGCTGGAGAACTTTTCTGAGTTGGTCATGATGTTCCTGAATGGTTTTGGCAAAGACTAGGATGTCATCGCTGACGTTAATGACACCTTTCAAGTCTCTCAGTAGCTCTTGTATAGTATTTTGGAAAACCTTTGCTGCACTTGAGATTCCAAAATTCAGTCTCATGTGGCGGCGAAGTCCAACATGGGTGGAGAAGGTTGTAATATACCTGGACTCCTCTGCCAGGACCAACGGGTGAGTTTTGAAAACCACCTTGCCTCACTTAGTTCTCCTATAAAATCGTCGATGGTGGGTGTAATGTGTCGTTCACGCTTTATACCCACATTTGGTAGTCTCATATTGAAACAAATCGTAACTTCTCCAGGTGGTTTGGGTTTTTTCGCTACCACAATCGGAGATACCCATGGTGTAGGGCCATTCACTTTCTCGATGATGCCTGCAGATTCTAGTTAGCATAATTCCCTCTCCACTAGGGGTCTGAGGTGAAACGCTATCCTTCGGTGTCTTAGAGCCACTGGTTGAACTGATCTGTCAATGTGTAGTGCGACTTCTTTATTCTTTAAACACCCTATACCTTCGAAAACATGGGCATATGACTCTAGAATGTCACTGAGGGACTCCATATATATCTCAAAGGTGAAAGTCACAATGCCTAAGGCTTCTGCAATGTGGCACCCTAGGAGAGTTCGCTGTCCTTCAGCTAAAGAGATGTATGCTTCTGTCTCTTGAGATCCATGAGCCACAGTAGCACGTAACCTCCCTTTCATTGTCAGTGGTCGCACTTGACCATATGCAAACGCTCTGACGTGTGTTGGCGTTAGAGGCGGAGGTGTGTTTAATGTTTGGTATGTCGTCTGTGCCATGATGTTAATGGACGCTCCAGTGTCCACTATGACTAGTACTGGACATCCGGCCACTTGTATTTGGCACATGGGCAATCTTTCATGTCAATGTGTAGCCATGCTAATGGTAAAGAGTGAATAAACTACTTGTATCTCTTCCTTATCATCATCCATATCACTGCCATGGTATTGTGCTTCAATAGCAGTGTTTACTGTGGTTTGGGCGGCTGTGCCTTTTGTTGACCGGCACACCTTGACAAAGTGGTTAGGTTTTCCGCACCCTACGCATTTTTTTCCTTTGGCAGGACAACTAGCAAGGGGATGGTTCATTCCTCCGCATTTTCCACATGTTCTCTTTGACTGTGGGGGCTTTTGCAACCTTGGCTTCGAGGAGGTCAGCCTCATTGCTGCCACCTGTTCCGCCTTGATTTGGGTCTGGAGGGCAGCTTCCATATGGGACGCTCTCGCCTTTGATAGTTCTTTAGTTCTTCCCATTGTGAGGATGTCCGGTAAGGAACGCCCTGACTCTTCGAGGATACGTACTCTCAGTTTAGACTATGCACATCCCTGAATAATCTGGCCTCTGATCTCGTCATTCTCATTGTGGAATGCGCACATAGCCGCAAGTTCCTTTAAACTCATGCAGAAGATGTCAATGGACTCGTCAGTATTTTGGTGAGCCTGTCGAAATATGAATCTCTCATAATCAACGTTGACCATGGGTGCGAAGTGTGCCCGGAACGCTGCAATGAGTGTTAAGTGTGTCTTTGGTTCCGCCTCAATTATTGTTTTGATACACGGTAGATGTCTTTTCCCCCTACGTATACCACCACCGCCCTTTTTTGGTCATCTTCAGTTTTTGTGGCTTCAAAATAGAACATCAGATGCTCCACCCACTCATTCCATCGCGAGGCCTGTGTGGACGGGGCCCCCTCTACTATAAAAGGTTCAATGGGGGGTACTGAGTTCATCTTGTGGCCTCTGAGGGGTTAGTAACTAGTATCTTTGGCAGTTGGCCTTCTTTATTCTTTAGGGGGCTGTCTCTTTAAGAAGAATCAGTGCACTGTTTCTGTAAGATGAGGTTTGGGGGCATGGTTTGTCAGCTTACAGCTGTCCAAGAAGCAGGTGGATGTGCTATATCGAGCCAGCAAGGGGGGGGGGGGGGGGGGGGGGGGGGGGGGCTCGTCGGTGGTTTGCAGGCAGCAATCGGGCAGGCCTTTCTTTAGGCTGGGGCGGGGGGGCGTACCGGCATTCAGATGGCGATTTCATGAGCCCCACAGGATCCTGGATGCCTGCTCTGCAGAATTTTGGGCCACGATACAGACTCCACGGGCTGGGTGTCAACGAGCGGCCGCCACGCCACGTGGAGGTGGGCGTGGCAGAGGCACGAGCACCGCAACAGCACTGAGCGGTCGCTTTGCTCCGTGCAGGTAGGCGTTGCCCACCTTCGTTGCCAGTGTTGTGTCCTGCATCAGGGACCGCACTGCGCGCGTAATTAAGACCAGGACACTCAAAATAGTTTACTGCCAGGGCGCTCGAGCCGGAGGTGCAGGTCTTCCCTCTACGCCCTGTTCCTTCTCTGACCTCACCTCCATCCCGGTCCCACTTTTATTAACTCTTGCATGTTACCCGTGGGCCACACCTATGTATCCTTCAGGATGGGGGTTGCCTGTGCTACACCCCTATCTATTGCATCCCTTTGGTAGTGGGCGTGCTCCCGTTACTTCACGGGCGCAACACTACAACGCTAAGGTCCGGAGCTGCAGTCACAGAATGACAGCTTTAATGGCCTGAGATGCGCTTGTTGATTTCATTTACCCAAATACAGGCTTAAACGCACACATACAGAAACAAGCATCTACAATGCAATGGGTCTTGCATTTTCTAGAGTTAGAGCTATTCGCGTTGTAAGCTCCTAACCTGACTTTTCTTGCCACATAAACTGAAAATTAAAAGTAAAACAGTTTCACATAAGAGAGCCAATTCACAGCGCCATGGCCGCCATGAGCATCAACGCGAAGAGACAGACAAAAGGAAAAATAAGTTTGCTCGCAGTCAAACTTATCAGCAGAAGAGAAATTAGCCATGTAACAGGGGTGATGGCCAAGGCGTAACAAAACGTACCCAAGGAGGGACAAACATAAACCATTTACCTATGTCATCAAAGGAATTTTGAAGGGCAAGCCCACCAACGAGTGGTAGCAGTGGGCATGGTTAATAGCCGAACTACATACCAACAGGTCGTAAAAGCAGTGCTTGCGCGCTACTGTGCTCGACCTAAAAACAGGCATGCTGTATATCATCATGTGCCCCACCTGTATATCCTATCTTGTCCTCTTAGTCTGCTTGCCAGGGAACTTCTATGAAGCCTTATAAAGTCCCTTAGTGCTAGCAGGACCTGCACAAGCATTGGCAAAAACAATAGGTCTCAGCAATGCAAGAGTGACTGGCTTTGTCAATGTAAATGTCTTTCAGCCATGTTGTATAGTACCGTCACAGCACTTTGTTGCCCAGTTTTCAGTTCACAGCAGCCATGAGGCTATACAACATGGCTAAAAGACATTGACAAAGCCAATTGCCCTTCCATTGTACTTTTTAAAATCCGTTTTAGCCACACTGCTAATCATCTGAGCTGCTGTACAGCATGGCTACGAAACATTGCCAAAGCCAATAGCTCACATAAGCTAGATCTACTGGCTTTGCCAATGTTTGTTGAGGGCAGGAGGCTTATTTTTCATTATCAGACATTGACCCAGGAGCAAGAAAGTCAGAAAAGGAAAGAAGCATTGGCAAGGCCAATAGGTCGTGCCTACATGAGATCTTTTTGCTTTGTCAATGTTTTTCTGTTTTTTGTGGAGGTGAGGCACGGGTGGGAAGGTGTTGTTGGTGGGAGTCACAGGTAAGGAACAACAAGCGAGAGAAGACAGTGGAAGGAACATTCTGTCTCAGATCAGGTACCATGTCATCCGTGCACAATGCATCACAATAAACCAGAAGATGTATTTGTGTTGAAAACTTGGACTCAATCTGCAAAAAATGCAAATCTTTCGTTTGGATTTGAAATGGTGTTACTTTTTACGGTTGACAAAGCTACTTAGGATAACCCAAGAGCAGAAGTCTCAGTGTTTCTATTCCCACTGTATTCAGTCTTGGCTATGGTACTTTAAAATAATTGATTTTAATGTATATTGTTCCATATGTTCCTTCCGCATCTGTGCCAACTCTGCTTACTTACAAGGCAGTACCCCTGCTTAAGCAACAATAATCTGTGTATTCTCACTCTAAGGCAAATCATGATGCGAGAACACACCTTTCTCTGTACTCCCCTCCCTTCAAGTGTTTTACCATGAGAATTTAAATCGTTATACATGCGTAACAACAGGCTATAGAAAATGTTGTGCAATCAAAGTGGAGGCTGTACATTTTCTTCTACTTATCTTTCCCAGGGAGAAGAAACCAGAATGTCAGAGGCAGTAATATGTATTTTTTAAACAAGACAAACTGTTTGTGGAGTTCTGCGGCGGTATCTCTCGGTGGTTAGCCCTTTTTAGAGTTGTGTAACAGCTGGGATGGACCTGGTCAACAGTATAAAAGAGGTATGATTTGGTTCAAAGGAGTGCTTCATAATGAAGGAGATTAACCTGCTCTGCAGCAAGGTCCTGCCACTGCCGAAAGCAAATGTGCTAAAAAGCCTGAGTTTTACCTTGGAAAGGGCGGGACTGATAGAATGGAGAGTTCAGTGTGGGAGATATGCAAGCATGCACCGATGACGAGGAAGCATAGATGATGGTGCAAACAGGAAGAAAGCGCCTTTGGTGGTGGATGCTGCACACACAAAGCACATTTTGAAAAGGAATAAAACCATAAACCAATTTTCACAAGATCACATGTTGTTAATCCAATGCCAAAAATCCAACGTTATTTTTATAAATTCCATAAGTCATCAGCTGTAGCCATTGTGCAAGTTGTTTTGGGGATAGATATTTTAAATGCATTATAGTAATTGAATATAATGCATAATGTGGGCTTGTTAGGCAATTGATTTCATAATTTGCAAATCCATTGAAAATGAAAGGGCGTCCTATGATGCAGTCGGACAGAGTGTATTGAAAAAACGTTTTTAAAAAGTGTTAAGAAAATACATTTCATGAATTTACAAATGTCTGTAGGAAGGGGCAGAGCTCATAAAATGTGATGCAAACAGCATCAACAAGCATCAATGAGGGAGAGGGTGGTGGGACGGGTGAAGCACCACAGCAGGATATGGCTAGGGGACAAAAAGAAAGAAAAGAGGCGCCCTCAAAAAAGAGCAGACGTATGTCCTCGGTCTTTGAATGCACAGCAAATGTGATGAGACAGGACAAGATTTACAGGCCTGTTCACAGAGGAGCTTGGAGCGAGTGAAAACACATGTGCACGTTAGGTGCTCTTTAACAAGAAAAAAGTAGTTCCTGAAACAGATCCTAAAATGAAAGAAGTGGAGGGATAGTGTAATTGGTCCATTGACTCGGGGAGGGGTAAACACAGTAAGAGGCATGACAAATACATGCCATCGACAAATGGGGGGAAAGAATATGAGAGCCATGATGGAACAAGCATGTGGGAAGCGAATTGGTGGGCCGAAGCACACAAAGTATATACATGTCTCAAAGAGACAGAAATCTAAAAAAGTATAGTAAAGGTGGGACGGCCAGAATAGAAAAGGCATAGAGAAAGGGAAAATGCGAAAGCAACACCATACTCAAATACGAAGCTAAAAGCCAGAGTGGTCCTTTCAGCTAACTCTGCCTTGGTAATGACCACATTGGATTCACCAGTACTCCACTCATGTGCTCCACGAACTACCTTGCTTCACCCAACTTACACAGATGTCTGGTTTGTATCATAGTGCATGGTCTCTTTAGATTTATTCAGCTCATTCCATGTGAGTGTGATGACCCTTTCCTGTAGGTAAGGGTCGGCTCCTACCTAAAGGACAAGCTGCTGTTATAGAAAATGTTCTTACACCAAGCTAGTCTCCAGGAACATTTTTCTACGCGCTCTACTGCCATTTGTGAACCAATGATGGTGTGGTAAATTCTAGGATGACTAATGGTATGAAAACTGCAGTGGTCAGGGCATCTGGAAGATGGAAATATGATATCTGGGAAATTACATTCATCATTCTTATAATCCATTTCATAAGCAGCCTGCCAGTGAGGGGAAGGATCCATGGAAGATTTCTATCCCCCAGCCAATATCATTGCTCTGAGCAGGGGATTGCCAGAGATAACACTGA
Organism: Pleurodeles waltl; assembly: GCF_031143425.1. Taxonomy (NCBI): domain Eukaryota; kingdom Metazoa; phylum Chordata; class Amphibia; order Caudata; family Salamandridae; genus Pleurodeles; species Pleurodeles waltl. The sequence goes on from NC_090440.1 coordinate 1,313,717,675, forward strand.
GGCCAGAAAGTCCCTTTGATCTCTTTTTAGATCTGCTATATAACTCTTCAAAGTCGACTTCCCTACATAATAGATCACCTATTTGGAATCTGTCCAGAAGTGTCAATCAAGCCAGATCCAACCTCTACACATTACCATGGTACAAAAGCTACTCGATCTTGAACTCAAACTAGGAATAGACAAAAAGACAAAAGAATGATTCTAGGCTCAATGGTTAACACATTCTGTTAAGCTTAAAGACAGGTAGGAACCCTGTAAAGACCCTCTTGAGAACACACATTTACCTTCCAAGAACAGCTGTCAGCATGGCAGACTTGCTGACTGACTACAGTCTGGAAATAGGTTATGTGGCTACAGTATTGAGACTTTATAGAAAAACATACCATCTCAATGAGTCAGAAATGTCCCATAGCCTGTAAAGCCAGACGAAGACTCCAGAGGAACATAAGGTTAAATTATGCACCAGGAAAGGTAAAGGTTCTGAAGAGTGGTCACTTTTGTTTCCCCCCTCAACCGTACTCTTCTGCATTATCTTGTGCATAGAAGCAAAATCAAACTAGTGTGTTGTGAAAAGATTATTACACAGGAAGTTCTTGGTTCCACTGTTTTAAACTGAACTGTTTCCTTCGAATATTAGAAAATGACAATTACAGTATTGGAAAAAATATAAGGACCAATTAAGAATCTGGTGGGCCTGGACAATAAATCAAGACACACCACTGTGAGATAAGCTAGATTCGGAGGTAAAACACAAACAGACAGCAAAACCACTCCCAGCTTCCAACGATGCATTAAAACTCTTCAGTAGCTGCACTCAATCGCGCCATCATGTTGAAAAATTTGATCATCACAGTTTCAATACATTCTGGCATGCTGTAAATGTCACCTGAGGGGTGAATTACATAGGGGCCCCATGGGACAAATGATCAGGAGCTTGTGGGATGGCTGTACGTGCATCTCGATTCACTCCCTGACGAATTTTGAAGGTACTCTGCATTACTATCATCTGTATAGTCGTCTTCGGAACCATTAATAATGGAGAAGGCATACTCATGGACTACACAGACGACACTGCATTGCAAGGGTAACATTATTTGTTACCTTAAGTTTCTGGTTGGAGATGTCAGCACAAACATTTTCTTAAGGCTCTAAAATGTGTACTTAGTATAGGCAACAGATTCTGCTGTTGTTCATGAAGAGTCATGCAACCTGCATTAAATGTATAACACCAATGCGCATAAGACAAAGGCTCATCCTTTTTGATAAGCAGCATACTATAGGCAAAAGTTGAACCATGTTTTTCTTCAGTATTTAAGTAGGGACAAAAATGTTCTGCAGCATTTAAACATGCAATGATCTATGTGAGAAAAGGCAGAAAAATGAAATGTAGCATTTTATCTATACTCTTCACAACGTTATTTTGGACAGGAATATAACCAACTGAACTAGAAAGAATAAAAGGAACAATGGGATCAAAGACAAGTGGTTTAGTACCAGACATCTCAGACCCCAGGAAGTAACAGTGCCCATTTCTAGAAGGGGGTACATTAATATAGCTAGAGTATCCACCAGAAAAAGTGTTACCGAAAATAGTTAACTTGTTCTTTTGAGGAGTACTGCAGATTCTTCAGCTTTAGAACAGATACTAAAGCAGTATCTCCTAAAGTGGAAGGTCTGTGGAGTGGCTTAGATCAAAAAGATGCAGGATTGAACAGGTAAAATGCTCTTCCTGTTGGACCTGATTGTCAAGGTGGTAGTATTTCACGAACGTGTGTTTTAACGCCCACGTCATGGAATGACAGCTATGGAGGACAGGTGTACCACACACCAACGCAGTGGTGGCAGCCTTAGCTCTGGTGGAATGGAAAATTTGTTCTTAAGGAGGATGCTTTTTTGGCTAATGCATAACAGATCTCAATGAAGATGAGAGATTCATTTTCAACATCGCCTTGCCTTTCTTTGCATCCGAGAACTCCACAAAAAGCTGATCATACACATTATGGTTTTTAATGTGTCCCATTAAGAAGCTTAAGGCCTTTTTGAGATCCAGTCAATGGAGACTATCCTATTCTTTCAAGGAGGGGCAAAGAATGCTAGTTGACTGATGGACTGTACAACATGAAAATGAGTCACGATGTTTGGAAAGAAGGCTGCCCGGGTCCCCAGCAAAGTTTAGTCTAGGAAGAAGGTGGTTTGAGCGGTTATACCAAAAGAGCCTGGAGCAAACTCATCCCACTAGCTGAAGTAAACGCAACAAGGAAGACAGTCTTAAGAGTCAAAAAATGCAATAAGCAGCTACACATGGGCTAGAAGGAGGTGCACATGAGGAACATCAAGACCAAGTTAAGGTCCTACTGTGGCATCACAAACGGGTTGGAGAGAAGATGTGTGTTAAACCTTTAATAAACCACATTACAAGAGGTGATCTGAATAAGGTCAGTTGGTCTGGAAAACTCAAGAAGGTTAAAAGGGACGATAAATAACTTTTAATAGTGCCCACTTGAAGACCCTGATAAGCAAAACAGAGGACAAACAATAAAACATTCAACAGTTTAGCTTGTATGTGGTTTGTGTTGCAGACTCCACACAAGACCAACAATTTGTCCCAGAACCCAATGTAAAGGGAATCCTGGTGGTAAGGATGGCATCCACAACCTCAGGTGGTAGATCAGATGCAGTTAACTGCCACCAGTCAATCCCCAGGCACAGAGGTGTAGACTGTGTAAGTTCGGGTGCAGGATCCTGCCCTTTGCTCTGTCAGATGATCTTCCTGAAGCAGTAGCCTGATTGGAAACAGATACTGAGTCCCACACGTTCTAGGTACCACACTCTCCTGCCCAACCTGGACACACTAGGATGACTTGGGCCTCGTTTTTCCTTATTGTCAGTGTTCAGGGCAGGAGAGGCAGCAGAGGAAATGTGCAAAGGAGTCTTATGGCCACTGTAGCTGGAATGCATCTCCTAGGGACAGCCTCATTGCAAACTCCAATGCTCATAAGTTCTAGCCAGGGTTCTCCTAACTGTCGAAAACTGTCCTGTGCCACCTTAGGGCGCAACTGCAATTTGTAATCAGCCAGGCACTACAGACTCAGCTCGCCCACCCTTGGGTTTAAAAAAAATTAAAAACTAAGACCAACGTGGTATCCCTAGCCTAAAACAGCATATGTTCTATGTGGATGCCTTGTCTCGCTCGGTGTGAGTGGGACCATACTAGGAATACTGAAGCTTGGTACCCCTGTCGACTATTTGACTACAGGGACAAGCTCCCTCACCCTCAAGTGGTAGAACTGTTACCCTAAAAAGGCAACAGTGGGCCTCTGATGTGGTGTGAAAAAATACTCACAGTGCATGTAAGGTAGAGTTGCTTGCTCATAAAAAAATAAATTCCAATATAAAATACCAGGGCACTGAATGTAGAGTGCATCCTGCTTAAAGCCCTCGACCTAAGAAGCCACAGGCTAAGCCCTGAAACATTTAGACAATGAATTTAGGGTCAGAGGACTATTATATCCAAAGCTCCCAGTGATAACTGTTTACATATACCCCCCTCAGGCCATTAATAAAAGGATACCTAGGTCTGGTTGAGGTATTTTTAGTTTTTTAGATTCCCAGTCACATAATGTATTTAAAGCGCTCCCAGGAAAAGGGCTGAGACCATCCTGTCTTTTAGGGGCCAGGATGACACCCAATGATGAAGCATGACACTACTAGATTGGGTAAGGGTCTAACTGAAAAAATAATAAATATATTATTTTTATTTCTTGAAGTGGGACAGGGCATCCACAAGGAGCATATACTGTGTTGGTCAAGGGTTACCTCATTGGTCTATATGAAGGTGCTGCCCCATTTTAGGTGGATAGGGCCCTGGTTGAACGCCTCACCTACTGTTTTCATAAGTAATAAAAAATCCCACCAGGTAGTTCACAATCCGGAAAATGCCACAATGGTCCAGACAATTCCAGAGGTGGAGCATGTCTTTTCACAGCACCCCAGACCACATTCCACCCTGCGTTTTGTAGCTGTGCTGTCTGTGTGCACCTGCACCAACCTTCCATAGTAGATGGTAGCAAGGCATTAATCAGGATGCGTCTGTCCTGCAATTCCAACAGACTAATATGTAGATGGACTGCCACTGGAGATAAGGGTCCTGTGATGTTCACCTCCCCCAGATGCCCTCCTCAGCCCAGCAGTAATGCATTCGTACCTCCGTCAGATTTGGGTGGGGCAGAAAGAGGGGACTGCTGCTGGTCCAACAGCAGTCAGACAGCCACCACTGTAGATCTCCTGCAGTCTCCTCTGAAACTTGGATGGAATCTGAGAGGCTTCCTTGGTGCTGGGCCCACATACTTCAGATTTCACTGCAGAGCACAATACTTGCTATTTGGTGTGGTAGACGAGCAGGATGCCAGAGGCTAACTGGCACAAAGCCTTAGAACAGCTCTCAAAGACACAAAACTGGGGTTTAAACATTGGGATCATAGACATAATGCACTGGTACACCCTCATCACTTTCGTGAACAGCTTAAGAGCACTTGTGGAGTCAAACTGAGGCACAGCAAATTGAAAATGCTCCTAGTCTATACTGAACTACAGGTAATTTCTGTGGGAGTGCAGGATATGTATAAGAAAATATGTGCCCTGAAGGTTGAAGGCCACAATCCATTCACCCAGATCGATCCAGGACAGATAGAACCTGGGCTATCAAGGGTATTCTGAATCTGCCTTTATGCAGTATGCTTTATTCGCAAAATAGGACAGAGACGTCTGTACTTCTATGGCACGAGGAAATAGCAGGAGTACCAGCCCATCCCCATCTCCAAAGACGAGACCCTTTTGATGGCTCCTTAGGAAAGCAGTGCTTGCACCTTCTGAAGCAAGATGGAAAGATGCACTTTTGATATCCGCTTTGATGTGGAAGGAAGTTGTGATGGGTCAGAAAGGAATAGAAAGGAATAACCATGCAGGCCTATCTGGAGGAACAATCTGTCAGATGTGATGGATTGTCATCACAGGAGAAAGTGATGGATTCGACTTTCCACTCACTAGATATATACACACTGCTAAGGACAAACTGAAGCAGCTTTGAGGCTGTTGCTGCAGGAAAGGACCTGTATGGTGCCTGCATGATCCCAGTTCCCGACTACGAAAAAGACTAGGTCGACTACTGTGACAATAGCATCATATAGACAAAAACTAGTGGGGAAACTGTCTTACAAGATTGGAGAAACCTAGAGAATGTGCTGTAGTTCTGCTTTCCCTAAACATTCTAAGGAGCAGTCAAGTTATCCACCATAGAGGCAAGACCCATAAAAAGCAATAGCTGTAATGTGGACATTTTCTGGAAACCCTGAAGAGAGGATTCAATACATCGCAATCAAACATCACCTTGGTGCCAAGTGGCCATCCCAAGCAATCGGCCATATCCAGGCCAGCACAAACTAAGCATTTGGCTGCATCATTACCATCTAGAATGGATGGAGCCAGGGAGGCCCTAAAGTTTTCCAGAACTGTCAGCAAGGTCTCTCTGGCCATGTCCCAGTCAAACTGTAGTGACTGACTTCAAGGGCAGGCTGGCCAACAAGAACATTTGTTTCCTTAATGTCTCATTCATCTTTGATTGCATGTCAGGAGGAGTCACTGGGAAAGTGGAAGCATGAACCACAAATCTCTCTGGAGTAGGATGCCAAGTAAGAAAATCAGGGTCACACCTGGAGCAACTTTGGACCAGGTGCTCATCAAAGTTAGTGAGAGCTTTGCTGAATGGATATAAGGGCTCAGAGGAAGCAGGCCTAGGCTGCAAGACTTCCAGAATAGCATTAGTTTTAACTTCAACAGAAGGTATTTGTACGGGCAGCACATCAGCTGCACATTGAATCACCACTACAAAGAAAGTAGTCTCTTTCTGGGTAACAATTAACTTGTATTAGGGGATGTATCAACACCACTAGCCTCCTGTAGATCCATATATATAAACTGTAATCGAAGTGCAGGGACTAATCTCCCCCATTATCACCACTCTCATCTCCAGGAGGTAAACTCTATTGAAAATCTAAACTAAGAAGGTGATGGGGCTTCCGAGGAAGACACTGTAGCAGTGGCTACTAATGTCTGAATCAGAGTGTGCTGGAACGGATTCAGAGCACGAACTTGGTTGGAGTGAAGATACATTTGGTTCAGGGTTGGGCAGTGGATTCGGCATTGCATCCCCCTCCGGTGACGTCAGTATAAAAGAGGGACTGGCATAGGTCTCTGCACCAGAACTTAAGTCAGTGCAGGACCCAGGGTGAACTTTAGAAGCTCAGACAGACTGGAGGACAAATCTGCCAGTGGTAACCTGACTGGAGGCCCATGCGAATCCTTGGACAAGAAGGAATGCCAGAGGGAGATCAAAAAGTGCTAAAAATACACAGTACAGCCTCCTTTAAAGGCCTTGACTTGCTTCAGCAATGCGGAGGGCTATAATACCAAGCGGTTAATCAGGATCAATTGCATAATCGACTCCTCTAGCGGGGATTGGGAGAAAAACATATTGGCACCGTCACACCCTCAAAACTTATCTTTCAACTAAAAGAGGCAAGATGGGGTCAAGTCCCACTTTATATTATTGTGTTGCCTCTGCGACTTATACTTCAACTTATTAGATGATTTCAAGCATAAAGAGAATCTGTCTTAGGGCCGGGCTTGAGAGCGGGAGATTGTCTTCACCCTCGACTTGGAGCAGGAATGAAACTTATGCAAAGCCAATGGATTTCTTTTGATGTTCAGCAAAGTACAGTTTTACTTCATGATACTGGATCACTTTCAGGTGTTTGAAGGCAAATTCTTCACAGGACTTGGAGTTGTGCCCCAAGCCCAACCAAAGCACAACTTGCGCAGGTCTGTCACCAACATCTGCTTCTGACAGTCACAACACGGTTTGAACCTTGTAGTTTTAGGTGCAAACATGGTTCCCAGGTATCAATAGGAGTAGCGTTCCAGGTACAAAGGTGTGGAAAAAAGGAACTGACTTAAGCGCTTAAGGGTGGCATTTATATGCAGCTTCCCTCCATCACTTCTGGGGAAGAACAAAGCCAGCGTGGAGATACACTCCACCACCTAGCATCACCCAGGAGCACTGTTGTGAAATCAAGACAGCGGATGCTCTAAAGGTGAGGAATCTGTGATTAGAAGTATCCATCAGGAACACATGTTTGTGAACAGCATATCTTTTAATTTCTAACAATAGGAAGGCAATAAATGAAGTGTCTTACAAGATGTATAAAACCTGACACAAAGAAGTCCAGTTATTTGGCGCAAAACACCACTGGAGCCATGAGAAGTGGAAAGACACACTATGAAACAGGGCAAATAGATTGTATTCAACAATAGTAAAAGACTGACTAGGTTTAATTACCTTGGCTACACATGTGAACAAACTTCAATATTTGTCGGATGGATACTTGCAGCCCATACCAAATGGCATCCTGCAGAGACATGTCACCAAACGCTTACCATAAAAAAAACTGATTTTGCACTATTTCTATATTTTCTCTTTGATCTCATTCTGTCCATACAGGTTGAGCTGATCCTAAAAAACTGTCAATGTAAATAAGATATTTAAATGCACTTACATGGTGCGTAGAACATTACAAGCATAGGCCGATCCTCCTTCTTCAGCAGCCTTCTGAAATCCTAGGATATAAAATGTAATCAGTGCACATAAAATACATCTACTTTGGAAACAGGTCATCGTCAATTAGAGAAAGCAATCCAGGGAAACACTTGTAATAAAGAGTATTTATTGAAGAGCACATCACGAGCGTGGTGACTTTCCTGCTGGCCAAGCATCAACAGCCACCAGTTGAAAAGTCAGCATGGAACAATCTTGTTTAGAAACCTACAAAGGTTCTAAACCTACAGAGTCCTATATCAATTCAATATAACACGAACGTTTTTTGATGGCATTATGAATCTCACATTTAAAAAGATATTTGAAGTGAGCAGCACAAAAAGGTGACCTTTTTTTGCCTAAACTGGACAAGCCTTGTACAGAATGGTAACTTGCAGACCATCTAACAAGGGCGATTCCAGTCAGGAAATATGATTGCCGCAATAAATATTTTGGAGAGAAAATTGCATATAATGGTTCCAAATGGGGTTCTTATTAATTTATCATACTAAACATGTTTCCTGTAGCAGTTCTTAATGTCCGTTAGAGAGTATTTATGGTATACAGCCTTAACAACTTGCAATTTACACTTTTCAGTCTTATATATGAAATATTCGGAAAGGAGGGTCTAAAGAGCAGACTACCTACTCTGATGGGTTAGTCCCACAAATGACAAATTTTTTGAGTGGTACAAAGAAACAACTTTTCAAATTTTACTAAGTCTTCAATTAATGGGTACATCAAAAAATTCTAAATGAACAACTTTGTCAACACGCTAACATACATTGTGATGTGATCAGGTTTCATATTAATGTTTTTTTTTAAAAATAGTCAATCAATAAAGTAATTACAATAAATACTGTAATGGACTTTTTCGATTATATCGGTCATACCAGAAGCCTAGCTTCGATTATAGCTGGAATGCTGGAATTTGCAGCATAAGAGAAGGCTCCACAATTTCCACTTCAAAAAGGTTTAATTAGGTGCTTTGCATTCATAGGAGAACTCCCATCTTACACACACATTTTTTATTGATTGCTGCCCTTCACATAATAAGGACTACAGCAGAGTAATGCCTCTCAATGATGGTGCAGACTAATTCCAATGTAGTATGTTAGCAACTTCATCCCATTTTGTTGTAAGGTTTCTTTCCCAACTCATCTCAGGAGACCTAAACACTCACCCAACATCTTGCCTAGTTTATGCGGGCCTATAGTACGCAGGGGTGTAGCTTCAGGGGTGGTGTTTCAGGTGCTAACCCCTCCCCCACTAATAAAGCTATTTTCTGATAAATAATTGGGTACATGGCTTTCAGTCAGGGATGGTGATGTGTTGGTCACATTTCACCAGGATTTTTTACATACAAGTAAACAAAAATGCACACCCAATCTCTCCCTCTCCGTTTCGAAAGTCGTTAAAACAGTTGGGTATTTCACAATGTATTGTTTTTTCTCTAACTTAGTATCACATCCAAATCGCATTCCTCTCCCTTTACACTGCTCTTTTAGCCCTTTTTCATGCACCCTGCTTGTCGTATAATGCATGTTAACATTATAACCAGTTTGATTGTTGGAAAATCTGAAGTTCACAACCCCCAGCCACCCAATCGTACCGACCAAGATAGTATGTTGCTGGTTACTGGCTACTGGCCGATAGACTGGCTAACATGCTAACAGTGAGAGAAAATGACCTTCCATGTTTGCTCAAAGCAGTGCCTGGTGTTGCTAAAGTAGACCAGTTGTCTGTTTCTCCGAGACGTGTTTCTTAACAGAAGACTAACCCTCAGAGCAAATATGTGCGTCACAACATATATTTAAAACTTTATATTTGAAGGCAACGGGGTGCTGTGTATTCCCATCCATGTGCAGAATTAAGAAAAGCATGCGAAAGAGACTGGTTATCTTTAATTCGAAAATAAATCGGTGTAAAAGGTATGGAGTCTACCGTAAGATCAACAGGCAGGTAGGGATGGAAAGAAGGAAACATCCACATTCACTGCCTTTTAACCATCCAGAGGCTGAAACGTGACTTCTGCTTCCTTCATCAGGATGTGCACCCTTCGGTGACAAGTTATTTTTGCGTTGCCTTTAGCACTCTGAATTCTGTAAATCAAAGGTTTTGGTGTCAGCAGGCAAGGTGTGATGCTTAGTTTCTTATTCATTGTTGAACAGGGAGTTCGGCTTTAGGAGTTTTTCCATTTTTAGCCTTTCCACACATGATGGCACCCAATACAGATACATTGTCTCGGTTGAATATAAATATCCATGGCTTTGCTTCAGCCTGGCTTTTCTACATGAAGTAATAACATTGTTTTATAATGCACTTGCTATTGACATTTTACAGTTTATTAGTGCTGTAAATAAACGTTGCTATATTACCTCTTACAAATGTACTCAACCTATCAACCTACCAATCCTGGATTAATGAAAAGGTTTAATTAGCCCTATCGTGGGTCATACTAGCAACCCACACATTTAATTGAGCTCTCAATGATCATTTTAGTTCCTAACTATCGTACCATGGGGGTCCTTTGTAGGACCTACTTCTTCGGTGCTTGTCGAAAAGATGGTCCATTGTAAGATCCCCACTATACCCTACTATACCCTACCGCAGCTCTCTGGTAAGCTAGTGCAACAACTGATGACAGCTTATTCTTGGGCAGAAGATATAGGACGATGGTAATTCTCAGGGCAAGCAAAGATTTTACGGAATTCCCATTTTGTCTGGCACCTACTTCCCAGATTAATTACTAGATGATTAGATTACAAATGTGATTTGCTGTAAAGTACGTTAAGAGTAGTTATGACCTGATCTTATGACTCATGCTGCTTTAATGGAGTAATGCAGGTGCGAGAAAATCATAATATTTCAGTTAAAAAAAAGACTAATCATGGAAAATATCTTGTTAACAATTTATTCTGCTAAAGTGAAGTGGGCTCAACTGCCTAAGCGTATGCACTTTTGTGCTAAACTATCCTCAGTTAAGCTACTGGAACATACTTTTCAGACTCTTAACTTTCTTTTTTCCCAATATATATTTTTATTTTCATGTAAAAACAGAAAAGGGTGGGCAGGAGCAAGATACTGTACATAAATAATGATTAGCAGACCAAAAATACAATCCCAAATTCATGGACAACATGAGATAGGTATGAGTACTAACTAAAAGATAAAGCAGAATATTATACTGCCCCCATTCTCGAAGCATTACTATTGCCTAGCCCAGCCCAGCCCATACCAAAATCAGTGAATGAACAGCTCTTCATAAAATGCATAGCATACAGTATCATGATAGTGCAAGCAAAAAAAACAGAAAGGGCAAGTGCCTGAGAAGAAGCAGACCAATCGGATTACTGGCTAAAAAATAACGGAGAATATAATAGCCGTAATTATTCAGAGGAGGGGGGTGACATAGTACACATCGCACAATATTATAATAGAGCAGATACCAAGGAAAAAAGTGTGAGTGCCTGGGGATAATAAAAAAAATCAAATACATGGATAACGGGCAGAGCCTTTGTAGCAATTACCATACAAAAAACGAATTCACACTCTACATCCACCTAGTAGAAGGAGCCCATATCCGACCCCCACGTCTTAGAGCCTTCCACGCTTTACACCCATATAAATTAATCTCTAGATTATAGATTGACAACAATCTGGACCTCCATTCTGCAAATGTAGAGGCCCCCGAGTTTGCCATGCAGAAGCCATCCACATACGTGCCACTGAAATGGCAAGACATACAAAATCTGACTTTCTATACAAGATCAAAGTGTTAGGAGAGTCATTTACCACCCCTAATAGGATCATCGCAGAGGTAATTTGCACATGTTCCCCAATGACCGACCGATAAAAGAGCCAATATCTCGTAAAAAGGGGGCCAGAGTCAGATATGGAAAATATATACGCACAATGTCAGCTTGATTGGCTCCGCATCGATGGCATCTACTATCAGACCTCTTGCCCCATTTAAGCATTTTAGCTGGGCTATCATAAATATGAAACATGGTTTTGTAGTGCTGACTTTTTAACCCCACTGTAATCAGCACTTCACTGCTGAGATCTAGTGACTCTTGAAGAAGTAATCCTTCAATCCAGAGTCTACTCTCCTATTTAGCATTTTGAGACTCCAGATTAAGTGACAATTCTTGTACTAACAAATAATAAATTGTCCCAGTTCTGGATACTTTATCAACAGCATTCACCACTAAAGGGATTCACCTGGGTGAGAATTGGTTATTATCCAATTTAATAAGAAAGTCACCAATCTGGAGAAACTTAACAAAATCTGCCCTGGCTAGACTATACGTTTCTTGAAGCTCACTAAAAGAAAGCATCTGCCCCTCGTTAAAAAAAATCCTCCAACGCCATGTTCCCATTCTGTGTCCATCGTCTCCATACTGTATGATGAAACAGCTCAGGTAAGGCCAGTGAACCCCACAGAGGTGTGTAGTAATTGAACTTCCGGATTCAACTACCCTCTCGACCAGTCACCAAACCTTGCATGCCCTGTATAAAATCTCAAGCTTTGTGTTTTGGAATAGCTCGGCTTCATGTTTTTCAGGAGCCAGCCTTGGCTTTCATATCCAATATTAACCCATAAAATGATGGAGATTCCACCGTGTTTAAAATCCGCACACTACCCATAATCAGTATACTGAGATGTTGGAACATACAGAACCAATAATAGAGTGCGAAACTGGGGACAGCCCAGTCTCCACGGTCCTTAAGCAATACCATCAATTTAGAGGCTCTTCTGGGCTTTTTAAATTCCCAAAGGAAACTATAACAAAAACTTTCAAATTTAGCTAGCCCAAACATGCTAATCTCCCAAGAGTTAGCCCTGAATATATACAAATAAATATAGCAACTTAGGTAAAATTATACTTTTCAACACTTTACACCTCCCTACCAGTGAGAGGTGTAAATATATAATTTTCCAAAGATCCTGGCTTATCCAGCCCAGAAGAAGAGCTGAATTCAAACTAACCAAATGATCTACATCTGATGAAATCCGCAACCCAAGATACATGGCTTCCTCCACTCGTCAAGGCTCCTCAAAGTGGGTTTCTTTTGTGCATAGGGCCTGTGTTGTTGCCAAATTGAGTTTAGAGCCAGAATATGCCCCAAAAGGCGACTTCTTTTTCTATCTCCACTAGGGCTATTGAGGATATACAGGTAATCACTGCTATGTCAACTGTGTAGGTCAGCACCTTTTTTTTGACGTGATTCACCTCCACTGGGCAGATCTGCGGGTTCCCCTCTAAAATTGTAATAAAAGGATCCATATAGAGAGCGAATAGTTGTGGAGAGCACGGCACACCCTTGCCTCATCCGTCTCATTATCAAGATTCTTTCGGACACGTTCCCTATGATTCAGAGACTTGCACTTGGGGTTTGATATAGGGCCAAAATCCCTGCCACTCAAGGACTGCCCATAAATAATCCCAGGACACCAGAACAAAAACTTTTTCAGCATCTAACAACACCAAGCCCATTTCTGTCTTAGTGGTTTCAGTGATGCAGAATAGTGCACCTGCCCTTCAAATGTGGTACCGTCCCCCAACCCAGGACAAAGCAATGTTGTTGACGTGATACTAAAGAAGAAATAACCCTGCCTGGGCAAATGGCCAGCACATTAGCATATATTTTAGCATCACAGTTAAATAAAGAGACTGGTCTATATAACCCTGGGTTTAAAGGGGGTTTCCCTTTCTTCCTAAATACTACAATATTAGTTTCCTCCCAAGAGAAAAGGAGCTCCCCTGCCCGAGCTCCCAAACAAATTGAGAGCATATCCTGCTTAGTTTCCTGAAAAAGGATCTTATGTAGTTCCAAAGGTAGGTTACCTGGCCCTATAGCTTTCCCCATAGCTAATGAGTTGATTGCCTCTTCAACTTCATCAGCTGATATTAATGCCTCCAAGGATTTTTATCGATTGCACTTAACATCTTACCATACCCTGTCATGGGGGGGAGTGGTCTCGTCTGAGTAAAACTTTTGACATAAGTCTCTAAAGACCTTGATTATTTCAGCTGGAGAATAAAATTTGCACTCTAGAGTCCTGTACACCCTTTATCCCTCTTTCAATGTCCTTCTGCCTAATACATAACGACAAGTGCCAAGAATATTATAGTGGAGGGTGGCAAGATGGCAGCTGTGTGAGGATGGTCTACCAGACCCTCCTCCTCTAAGTTGGCTCAGATCTGGTACTGCATCCCCCCAGTCTTGATGAAGGATGTATGCCAGTGATGTTAAAGGTAGCACTGAATTAGCAATGTAACTCTTACCATTGCCACTGTAAATGTGATGGAGTTCTGTACTCCTGAGGTGGCATTGGCGTTGATGTTGCAAGCCTCACTGAGTGCAGGTCACCAGCAGAGGCCAAGGCTTATTGCAGGTTTTCTGTTTTAGATGCACCAACAAAGACGACAAAGCCGGAAAGAACAGACAAGCCCTGTACTGGAGACACCCTTGCCGGGGGAGTTGGAAGGGCAGAGCAACAGAGCAGTGTGGACGGCACTGGGAAGCTCGCTACCAGAACAAGTTCTACAGGTTTACAGCCCACAAAGCCTATGAAGACTAGTACTTTGCCTAGCAAGTTGATGACATTGATAGCACTGCAGCAGCAGATTTCTTTAAAAAAAAAAAAACAGCCCGAGCTCTGGGGGCTGATGTAGCTGCAAAGGATGGCAATTTGTTCTTGAAAGCTCAGACCAAGTCCGAGTCTGATTACCCCCAGGAGAAACACTGGCTGTACAGGAGGCAACAGATATTCCGCTCCCAGAACTGCAACGTATGGATTTCGATATTGATACTGTCGCAACAGTGAGTACCTGTCCAGAATCCCCAAGGTGCCACCTGCGTTATCTGTCAGCATCCCCAGGGATTAGGGTTAAATCATATCTCTGTTCTTGGTTAAACCTTCATGTTTCTAAGTAAACATAATGTGCTGTGTTAATCAATTGGTTTTATCAATGCTTGTTTTACCAATGCTTGTCTGCTAATGTGAGCAGGTGTAGACATGTGCTTCTAATTGGGTGTGGTGTAGACATGTGCTTCTAATTGGGTGTGGTGACTCATCCACATGTGGAAACTCAACTGCTTTCCTGATTGGCTATAAATAGCAGAGTGAAGCATGCCTCCCTGTTTGGCTTTGTTTTGCTTCCTGATCTCAGCATCTGATTTGGCAGTCCAGCCCCTGCTGTCATCCTCGTATTCAGGACTTTTGAGGCAATTCTTTTCTTCGTTCCTGTACCAGCTGACACCAGGCATTCCTCCAGCACTCAGGAAAAGACTGCAGCTAAGTGACTAATATTCTCCAGGGAGTTTGTTTTTTGAGTGCCACGCTTTCCTAGAACAGCTGGTGTATTTCAGACCTCGTATTCTGGCAGAATGCTTATCTTGAAGAGATAAATGCATTTCTGAACATTCTACATTATTATTATTGTAGTTACTTGCCTAAATGTGCTTCAGGAAATCTGCTTGAGCTCAAGTACTACAAAAAGTGACAGTGCAATTTTAAAAGAGGATTTACGTGACTTTTCTTTCTCTAATAGCATAACTCTTAGATTTTAATTGCGTCATTCATGCCTGTGTTTCAGGCTTGAGGAATTTGTTTTTGAAGGGTTTTTCACACATATAGTGAAACCAAACCAAACTGTGCCACCCTAACTGTTTAAACCCAGAGTGGTCATTTGAATTTCTTGGATTGTTTTTGTTCCTTTTAGTTTAACCCTATGCATGCTGGAAAGTTATTTGTGATATAATTAATGCCCTTGTTTGTCTTTCTTGTGCATGAGAAGTGCAACCACAGTTCTAATTGTAGTTTGCAACAGTGAATCTCTGTGAAGCCAGCCCTAGTGTCACAGTACTTATTGTTATGGTACTCAGTTTGGGTTTTTGGTAATGCAGTGTTAGTAATTGTGGCAACTGTTATTATTATCCAAGGAAAGTGCTGGAGCATCCCGGTGTTCTTCTACCACTCCCGTGCCCATATCAGAAAGAGAGATTCAGTTTCAAGAAAGTTGAGTGCACTAACTCTACTATCACTCTGTCAACAATGACCTGCCCCCCGAAGATAGAGGGTGCCTGGCTGGACCGCCATGACGTGGCAGTGTTTTGTCTCTTTCTCTTCCACTCCCCCTTTCCTTTTGGGACACCTGCCGAGGTTTCTGTGTCCACAGAGAAGTGCCGAGAGGTGTTCCAGGAGGTTGGGGGAGCATACCATTGCCCCTGCAGACATCCTGCTTTTCAGGTGAGTGGCTCTGTCTCGACAGTACCCTGGGTAATACTCCCGATAATGCTGATTTAGACCTAAAAAATAAAGGGGTGGCTCACAGCCAACCAATATTGACAGTTATTCCTAGTGAATCTGCTAGTGGCAATGTATTGAACCACCAGGATAATGAGGCTAAGGCTAATGGTGCTTCAGTAAGGACGAGCTGTGGCAAACCTGTGTAACTCAGGGAACCCAGGAGACACACTAGGTGGTGCCAGAAAAAAATGCTCCAAGAATCTTGCCCAGGGCTTGGATGGTAAAACTGATAAGAGACAGAGGCTGGAAAATACGCATCAGTCCCAAACTCCCACAGGGTGATTCTGAAGCTGGGGAGTATGTTTTTCCCTCTCACATCAGTCAGACTGGTGCGAAGGAGACATAGAATTCTTGAAGGCAGTCTGCAAGAGGGGGACAAAGGGGAGTCTCTTCAGCATGTAAACAGTTTGAAAGAGGAGGATGAGACTCTGACATAAGAGAGTGCAGCAACAGAACAGAGGCATGCTTTACAGTTAAGAAAAAGACATTTCAGAACCAGCAGCAGAGCAGTGACATAGCTCATGTGGGCACTGGCCTAAAATGGGACTATTCAGCTGCCCCCGATCTTGAAGGAAAATGTAGTAGGCAATACGGGGGTCTGGACTATCTGGTCAGCCTGATGGGGTCACATTGGAAGCAATCTACCAGGGTATCGTTGCACATGCGCAGAAACCAAGGCAGACAGCTGCAAAGCCCAGGCAGCTAATAGGAAACTTCATGGGGATATTTGCAGGGTTAAGACTTGTGCTGAATTTTCTCAGAGGGGCTGAGGTGGAAAAAAGAGTGGTTACACTGGAGAGTGAGGTAGCAGCATAGAGTAACTAAACCGAGGCAGCTGAACCACAAATCATGCGTATCAACTGGACTTTGGAAGAATTCGAGAACAGAATGTGGTGTAACAACTTAAGGGTGCTGGGGGTTCCAAAAGGGGTTGAAGGAGCAGATACTCACAAATTTATAGTAGGCTTGTTTCGAAGTGCTCAATGGAACTGGGATGTGGAAGTCCAGTGAGCCCATAGATTTCCTCTCAAACAGCAACCTGAGCATATGCAGGACACCGGCAAGCCACTGGCAATCTTGATATTCTTAGGATTTTGTTTTTTTACTAAGGCAGGCTATCTTTTAACTTGCCCGCCTGGATAAGAAACACACCCATGAGGGGTACTCTTTTTTGTCTGGCCTGACTTTTTCATGCCACATTGAAGAGACGATGGTGTTTAAGACAGTTGATACGAATGTTTCAGGACAAAGGAGCTCAAGCATTCTTGCTGAGTCCAGCCAAGTTAAAAGTAATGGTTTTAGACAGAGTGCACATTTCACTTCAAAAGTTATAGCAAGATAAATTATTGACGGCCTAAAGTCAGGGTAGTTGTATTCTGGTAGTCATAATGTATATAATTTTCACGGTGGTTTAGGAGTCGTTTGTTGATGACATAACATGGATGATGAGTTTAAAAGGATGAAACAGTTTAAATTACTATGGTTGATTTGGGGATTGCCTCATTTTTCTTTTGGTTGATTTGTCTATCGAATAGCTGGGAGGGTGGGCACACTATAAGGGTGTTATTTTTTTGTTTGTCATGAGTCAGACATGGGGAAGAACATACACCATCTACAGACCTGGTTGGTCCAATTGCCCTCAGTGGTGGGATCGGGTGGGATGCGGCAGGGGTGTGATTGAGGGGCTCGCAAAGGTGGGGGCGTAGGCAGGGCACTGGTTTTCAGTAAAGCAGACAAAGGCAGGGTGTTGGAGGTTGGGGAATGATGTCAGTATTTAATTGTTGCTTTCCTGGTTGTTTAGTATTTGGGTAAAGAAGCTGGCTAATTTGAGTAAGCTGAGTTTTCTGATGGTGCATTATGGTTCAGTCAATGTTTGTCCAGAGTGATGGGTAGTAATATTTGCAGCTGCATGATTAATATCAGCGGACTGAATGGTAGGGCCAAGAGGAGAAGGACAGCACTATGTCTAAGGTTGATGAAACCGGAAACATATGCATCCTGGAATCACATATACTTTGCGGAAAGAGGGCATTTTTTGCTGATTTGGGATTTTCACTCTTAGCCTCTACGCATCAGGGCTTAACCTCCAGGGAAGTGGCTATTCTTGCTAAACAGTCTAACATCTCATTGATTTGGAGTGGTACTGATAAATAGGGCAGGTGTGTCATCTTGGAGTATCAATTGGGGGGGGGGGGGGGGTTTACACTGTGCTTAATGTATGGGTCGAATCAGGATGGAATTTATGATGCCCTTAATTTTTTTTAATGTGGAATTATCTTCTTGGCCAGCTCTTCTCATTTTATATGGGGATTTTAACATACATTTAGAGATCAAAAATGTTTTATTAGGAATCCAAGCATATACTTGCAGAAAACCACTACATTTGAGGGCACTTCAACGACTGGTTCAGGATCACAAGTTGGTAGATATTTGTGATGAACATATGGACCCGGACCCAGGATACTCTTTTTTTTTTTCTTCGGCGCATAATAAGCTGGTGTAGCTAGATTATGTTTTGTCTCCACTATGCTCTGCAACTAGGTAACAGTTGAGAGATGTCCTAGTGTTCTCTCAGACCATAACCCATTGCTACTGGAAGTACCAGTCACAGGCTTTATTAGACCATGAACCAACTGGACTTTTGACAGGAAGCTGCTCTTTAATGTGGAGCATGTAGCGCATATGCATCATTGGATGGGGCATTCTTAGCCATTAATATGGGTACAGCCACAGAACAGATGGTTTGGGGCACCTTGAAAGCTGCTATCAGGGGAGAAACACTGAGCTACTCCCTATCTAAGCAAAAGCAGAAAAGCAGTGAGATTCAAGGTCTTTATGTCACCCTGACATCGGCTGAGAAACAGCAAATAAAGTTAATGGCTGAGAAACTTGATAGTACTGAGATCCAGCAACTGAATGCAGTGTTAAAAGTCAGAATTTTGCAGCATTTCGGAAGGGAGACTGCTGCTAAATTTCAGAATCATAAGACAGAGAGCTGTGAGTTCAGTGAAAATGTAGACTCCTAACTTTCTACTAAGATAGCCATTTTCATTTGCTGTATTTTTGTATTATTAGATTTCATTTTTAAAAAAGATTTGTTATTACAACTATGTTCAGAGTTACCTCAATCTTGAAACCCAATTATATGATTTTATTACCTTTTGAACAGCTATTTTTCCATGTGCACATGTCAAAAAGTGTAACAATGTTGGCCTCACAAAGTTTTAATTGATGAAATCCACAAGATCTCAATATTTTTCTAAGGTCAATTTGGTAACAGTATGGTATTCTTTTTGTAATTGTATTAATATTTAGAAATCACTATCTCTGGTGATGCTTTGACATCTTTTACAATGGGTAGTGCCCTACCTCAGAACCCAAGGTTAGTGGGTTTGTGGGTTAGTCCAGTGCTAATGGTTACATTTATTCAAGCTTTATCAGAGTAGATATGCAAGCCCACTGGCTGCTTTGGCAGCATCTAACCTTGAGCTACCATAACAAGAGCTTCCAAACAACAAAAATTACAATAATAAGTATTCTAAAGTAAAGCTGTGCTTACAGTGTAACAGACCGAGATTCCTAAACTGTGCTTTGATCAACCAACAAAGAGACATCAAGCTGTAGGCAATGTCCTCTGCTTGCCAAAAATAAAAATCGAAAACCCAGTCACAAAAATAATATGGAAAAGTTTTTTAAAAAGTAAAAAAAAAAAATGGAAAAACACAATAGCCACTAGTATGAATTAAAAAACACCCTTTAGCATAATTTTACCATTTATCCAAAAAGCACTGGCAAAGTCAATGGGCCTTGTCTTGGCAAGCAGGTTTAATGGTAATATTTCATTGCAAGCATATGCCACACAAATAATAAGAAAAAATAAACAAATGTGTGGACATATGCTCACAATTAAATTAACATTACATATAGAGAACCATATCTGTGCTTCCTAGCACACAGGTGTACTTCAAAGAGGTATAAAAAAAAAACTTTTCAGATTTATTGCTGTTGAGGAATCTGAGTGGATTGATTACTTATCAGACATTTATCAGAATCCTGTGGGGTCGTCCCCTCAATTGACCACTGAGAAACCTACTTTTTCTAGTCCACCTGCAAGCCTAAGAGAGATTTTATTCACAGTGGGGCAGGTGACTTTGGTGTTAGTAGCTAGTAAAGGCAGAAAGCCCCATGATCTAGATTCAATCCCTGTGAACCTCTATAATGCCAATATTCCCCTGTGGGCACCGCTGCTAATTCTAGTTTTGAAAGAATGTGCTAGTGCTGTTTTTTTAACTAACTGGTCAGAATCCCTCATAGTGCCAGTGTATACGAAGGGGGACCTTCTTAATCCTGCTTGCTACCATCCAATATCCTTATTGGTTTCAGTGGTGAAAGTAGTGGGGAGTGTGTTTCTGAACAGAGTAGAGGATTGGGTTGATTCAAAGGGGGTCTTATCTGACCTTCAGTATGGGTTTCGTTCTGGTATCGGCACAATCAAACAGGGTCTTAATCTGGCACAAATTGTACGGAAATATACAAAGATTAAAAATAGCAATCTATACCTGGCCTTTGTAGATTTATCATCTGCTTTTGAATGTGTGGTTCACAACAGGTTATGGCACATAATGATTGACACTGGAGTGGATCCTTCCTTAATTGATTTTTTGAGGTACCTGTATGCGTATAGTACATCCATGGTTAGATACAGGATTAAGGGAGAGTGCACATGTAAATTCTGCATAGAGAGAGGAGTGAGGCAAGGCTGCATATTAGAACCCTTTTTATTTACGTTAGATATTAATAATTTAGGGCAGACTATGACTAAGCATTGTATCGACCTCCCTCATGTTGGGCATCACCCAATCCTGGCCCTCCTCTATGAGGACAATACTGTACTAATGGCTTAAATCCCTATTGGCTTACAATGCTTGGTGAAAAACGTTGTTAATTTTATGCATAATTGGGGGCTTTCTATTAACAAGGGAAAAACTTTTGCCATGAAGTGTGGTAGGTAGAAGGCCAGTAAAATTCAGTAACCCGTTTATTGAAGGCACCCATATCAACCTTACAAAACTTCACTTACTTAGGTATAATGTTTGATCATAAAAGTAGTGGGAAGCCGGCTGGCAGCACCAGGAAGCTTCACTACAGTAAATCCATTATGACATTATGTAATGTTTCTAGAAAACTGAGGAGAAAACCTGCAAAGGAGCTATTAGCTACTTATAACGCAAAGTGTGTATCTACAGTCATTTATAGGGCTGGAATATTGGAGCACCCTGATGTCAGCAGTTACAAGTGGTTGAGAATGTTTTTTGCCACTTGTCCTTGCAGTGTTTGACAGTTGCCCTATCTATGGGTGCCAAGCTCCACTGGGGCTCCCGTTTTTTTTTTTTTTACTTAGTAAAAATTCAACCCATTTTATTATGGCACAAGATCTGTACCACTGAGCAAGCCGCCATTAACCTGAGAAATTGTTATGAATTGCTTAAAGCTGGAAGCGGCCTTCCAGCTCTCTTGGCTGAAGGATGTCAAATAATTCCTGTATGACTTGGGGCATAAGGAATTTTTGGACCAACTGGAGCTCCTAACGTCCATAAGTAGGAAGCAGCTTACAACAGATTGCTTGGCCTTGTGCGAAGACCAAAGGTTGGCTTTTGAGGTGACGAAGCTCACTAATTACAACCTTATTTACAATATGTATTTAACGACCAACACAGATTCATTTTAACACGCTTCAGGCTGGATATATTTTATCACCTAGTTAGCTTCCTGGCGATCAAAGACTGGTCCAGTAATTCAATTAAATGTCCATGTGATCATATCTCAGAACAGAGTACAATCCACTGTGTTTTATTTTGTAATTTCTATAAGGATTAAAGGAAGCTTTGGATTGAAACAATTCTAAAGTTTTACGGTTTTTAACCGTGTCGATCCGCTTACTTATTTTTACAGTTTTTATTAAATATTCATATCTGCTATTGTGTGACGAGGTTTTTGTGGTGGTGCTTAAACATAGGAACTCATTGACCATTTTTAAATATTTATCATGTTTTTATTTTTTTTTGCACTGATGTATAATGTATGTGTCATTTGTACTGGACTGTGTCTGTGTGATCGTTGGCTTTTATGATTTTAATATGAAATCAAATAAAGCTTTCTATTTATTGATTGATTGATTATTGCACTTCACAGAAAAATTGTATTCTTATCGACATATAGAAAAGGGTATTGTTCACTTGGAATTGCTGTTAACATTCAGGCATAGTGTAAACACAAGAGTGATGTGCACAGGTAATACGGAAAATGTTGTTACTGGGCTAAATTGGGCTGTACTGTTGTTCCATGCTATCTGCTGGGGTTGGCAGAAATACATATAGAGGTATACATGTATTGTATGTATTTTTTCCTTCATAATTTTTTCTAGATTATATGCGGCTGGCAAAGAGACTAGACCTAAAAATTACTAGCAAATGTGTACAAAAAAAAAATCATAGTTTCAACAGTTCAAAGTGACTCCGAGTCAAGGTATAAAGAATCATGTCAGTAACAATGTCAGTCTAATTCACGTTGAAATTAATGTTGAATATTAAGTTGCTAGTCTGACAGCGACATTAACTCATTAGACAGCCTACTGTTGTCATATTGCTCACTAATTATTCTGGTACTCTTAAAAAGGGGAAACATTCTCAGTACAAAGTAAAATGAAGCATCAAATTTGAAAATGTTTGTAGCAGTGTGAATCTGCAACAGTTGGCCCTCTAGATTTAGTCACCAATAATATATATTTTTTTTATAAAAATTGAAATAAGGTGTTACAAGAGCGAGGACCTTTTACAATACTGGATTGTATCTTCTGTTATACAATCTCTAGCAAGTGACTGTGAAATGCCATCCGTCTAATTTGGAAACAAAAATGAGGTGTCTGCATCCAATTTGTGTTGAAACGGAGCATTAATCTAAATTAATATTCACTTTGTATTTTGGATACCAGGAATTGAAGAGTACATTATTTCTGCTGTAGCCCTTTGGAGCTCATGTCGTTTTGCAATCTATTCTCCCTGAAAAAAAAACTTCTGTGTATACATCTTTACCATATTTGCCCTTCCTGCAGCATCACTGCAGAATATTCACCTTCTGCTGGACCGTGTATTTTTGTTGGCTATAAAGCTCAGTGCATTTTACCACTCTAAGAAGTAATTCAGAGCCTGTGCCTCTACTTTCAACATGGTGAAACGGGCATACCCGTAACTGGCATAATTTACTTACCCATATATCCATAGTATATGGTACGAAGTGCACCCAGAGTCTGTGAGTTAAATGTTATTAATGAACTGCAGGACCTATAATGCCAACCAGTACAGTGACAGAGCAACCATAACCGCAGGCTTAGCAATTGTAGCCAGGCTGTTTCAGTTTTAAACTGCAAATATAACCTATCAAAATAACCATCTTGACAGATCAAAACCTTCCTTTTAAATATTTATAAGACACCTCTAAGTAATCCTTATTGCCCATAACGCAGTCGCATGGTATTTAAAAGTAGAATATGTATGAATGTAATGACAAACATGTTATTACAGTGAAAAAGCCCTAGGCTTTATTTTCACTGTAGCATGTTTGGCTGTTCCGTAGGAAAACTCTGTCACAATATTACATTTTGTATTGATAATTTTAGTTAGGAAACATGTAGAAAAATAATTTTACAACTGTTTTAATAGTCCTTAGAAACCCAATTCAGTGGGGATGTTAGATGCCGATAAATATTAAGGAAAATGTACTTTTAGGAAGTTACCTTTTCCCTGCCTAAATCCTCTGGAGGTCATTTTGCAATTGTTCTCTCACTTTTGCCAGGTAGCAATTAGCATCTGAATAGGTGGGAATGTGTGTGAAATGCCTTCCAGAAGCAAACATTAGGCTGACTTGAATGGGCAGAGGTGACTCCTCTGAACTCCACAGATTGTGCAGGGCGAGGGCTGTGGGCATCCATTTCGACACTACAGTGTTAAATCATGCTTGACAGGTCAGCTGGGATTTTCCTTGTAACACCTGGGGGGCAGTTCTAGGGGAGAAAATAGGATGTCAAAACAACTCACATCTATCAACTGTCTATTTGCTGGAAAACCCTTCCTTTTCCTATCAGATGTTGGTCTCTGGGTTTATTGTGAGTACAGCGGACACCCCAAACTGAATTTTAGTGTTAGATGTGGAAGGAAACTAGGATCACCATAGTACAATTCCCACAAACACCTCCAGCAACCACGTTTAGTGTGGGTGAAGATCTTTGCCATGTTGAAAATGCCTAAAAAGGGTAGGGTTGTCCCTGGGAACTATTGACCCATTTATTAGGGCATGACCAGAAATAATTTCCACCCCGTTGCTCATGCTAGGCATAATATGGCATTTGCAAGCACCCACTTCATAACTCTATTGGACCTGTGGAAGATCAGAGGAGGACTTAAACTGACGTCTGAGATCTGAGAAGAGCCTGAAGGACTGAACCTGCTCTCCCTCTTGTACCAAGGATGAAGAAGTGAACTCCTAGGGCCATAAGGTTGACCTCCTGCTGCAGGGGCACAACAAACTGCAAGACACCTTACCTGCATCTGCTCAGCTGACCAGTGGCATTGGACCTGGACTGGGCCTCTGCCTGACATCCTGTGAGTCTCTAAGTGCCCACATTGAGGTCTCTTGGTGGATTCAGACTTAAAAGATTTAAGTCAAAAGGTTAAAATCTTTATGTTACACACCCACTCAGCTTATGCCACCCACAGTAGTAGCCTTTCAAACCTGTCTCAGGCCTGCCACCGCAGGGCCTGGTGCGCAGTTTACTGCCGCAGGAACCTGGCATCTAAATTTCCTTGCCAGGCCTGGAACTCCCCTTTTACTACATTAAAGTCACCACTAAGGTAGGCCCTGGTATGGGTGGGGTGCTGTGTATGTAAAAGGCGGGATAGGTGTCTTTATGTACTACTTGTCCTAGTAGAGGCAAACGACATATTTAGTTTCTCACTACTGTGAGTGCTGCTCCTTTCATAGGTCTGCAATAGAAATGCCTGGACATATGTCTATGTGGTATGTTCTGATCTTTAAGGAATGGCACGGGCATGCTTAGCATGTTTAGAATGGTAGTGAGAAATCCTGCTTACTGGTGTAGGTAGATTTTGTATTACCATAGTAGAAATGCCATCTTTAGAAAGTGGGCTTTTCTCTGTGCTTATAACTCTAGTGCTTTTACAGCCTGACCCAAATCCACGTCTGGGGCTAGAGTGACAGCTCACGTTGGTGCATGCCTTCCAGACAGCCATCACACAGGAGGGGCTGGGTGTGACAGATAAGGTATCTGCATACTCATAGTCTTCCTGGGCTAGGGAGAGGGAGGGTTGTTCACACCATACATGTGAATAGGCTGTGTCCTGCCCTCACACAAAGGACTGATTACCCCCTATTGATGCCCAGAGACAGGGCTGGTTTGAAAGGGTGTTGTGCTTGACTTGAAAGGGCTCCTTTGAAGTTACCCTCTTAACAAAGGCATTTTTGAGTGTAAGTAGAGGGCTCTTACTCCTGACGGCAGTGCACTTTTGGGACTGGTACTGAACCTTTGCAGTATGAAATGCTGGACTGCACAAAAGACTCAACTGGACTGATCTTCTGTGGTTGCCCTGCTATCTGCTGCTGCTGGGTGGCATAAATGAGTCCCTGGATTGTTTTTCTGCTTGTTCCCTGCTACCAGCTACTCCCTGCCTTGGTTCTGTCAAAAGCACTGTGGTACCACCTTGGAATAATCGCCACTGGAAACGTTAAGACATTGTGCTGGTCTTCCTGCTTTTGGGCACCTCCCATCCACCTCGAGTGCCTCCCAGGGAGCCAGTGCGGAGGGAGCGCTTATCTCCCTGCTCCTTGGCCACTTTCAAACAACAGTGCACGAGGGGCGTTTCCGCCCCCTAAACGCTAAGCAAGCATTTTACTGTGGCCACTTTCCTAAACGGAGTGTGGTGAACATGACAGGGGACCTGTGTGAGTGCTGACCTGTGCTCACTGGGGTGCCACAGGATGTGAGGTGAGCATTCTACTACCCCGCCGGAAGCCACAGGTGATTTTGCCCATGTCCCAGCTCGAGCTGGGGACACGCCGCTACCAAAGAGGGAGCTTGGCTTTGTAGTGTCGGGGAGCGCCTCAGGGGAGCGAAGAAGCCTGGCTTCGGTCACTCTGCGGGCAGGGCCAGCAATTGCAGCCGCCCCCACCCACCTTCTCCATCAGAAGTGGCTCCCCAAACTGAATTGAAGTAGTAGGCCCCACCTGCGAAGACCTGCGGACCCATCTGCGGCCAGATTACCATCACGTTGCTGGAGGGTGCATAGAGCCTTTCTGAGCGGCCTGCCGGGTTGCCTTATATACAGGAAGGAGGGAGAGGATCTCCCGCCTACACCGACGGTGTATGACACCTCAGTGAGGCACTTGTCCCGCTTCTGGCCTCACTGTGCAGTCCACCCCACCTGGACTGGTCGCATCTGCCTTCCTGGTATTGGAGGACCCTTCTTTGCATACCTTGGGGACCCTGGAGGATTACCTTCGCTAACTGGAAGGGGAAGGGGTTTGTGACGAGAATCATGATTGGAGGCATTTCCGAGTGCCCATAATGCCTTTAACAGAAGCAGATGTATGTTGGGACTTAGGGGATTACAGCAATAACTGCCCCGGTGCCCAATGTTTGGCACTCACCTACCGTATAACACCTAACAGGAGTACACTGTGCCTTATGTAGTTATTACAAGGTATGGGACACCAGCTAAATCACTTCCTTACGAGCACAGGGGGGGAATGATCCCTATTGTCTTGGTCCCATACTATCCAAAAGGGTGTACATTCTAGAAGACCCAACATGATGTGTTTCCATACTACCCCAGGTGTTGCATTTCATGCCCTAATATTTTTATAATGTCTGTCATTGTTTTACCTTGCATTTTCAGGGTAATGAATGTGACGTCTGGCATAGTACTTGCAGAATTTATGAACCATACCCTGTTGGTTCCAGCGTACTGTTAATGAGCATTGCCTAATAAGCACAGTAACGTTTCTATGACCTATGCCAGTTGTAAATGTTTTCCCTCATGTTGCATTCATGATGATGTCTTGGCATTCATGATAGTGTGTTTATTAGGACGTGCATTTTTTGTGATAATGATGATCTGCCACTTGGGGAATGTTTCATTCTACATAAATTCACTTTTGTGATGATGATGATCTGACTACTGCTTATTTTTGCAAAATACTAGCAACGTATTTGTGATGATCTTACAACTGCTTGTGTAGGAGGATATTACCGATACATGTTGTTTTTGGTCTAATTATGTTTTGTGCAATACAATTTATTTTTATATAACTTGTTGTGGAGTTTCTTTTGTGGTGTATTTATTGTGTCACCTTTATTGTGTGTGTTGTGCAAATGCTTTACACATTGCATCTGGGATAAGCCTGACTGCTCGTTTCAAGCTACCAAGGGGGTGTGAGCAGGGGTTATCTTTAGTGTGTAGCTCTCTTGCCCTGATTACAGCAGTGAGTTCTGCCTGGCTGAAGTGCACACCCAAGCCAACCAGAAACCCCATTTCTAACAGACGCCCTAAAGGCAGTGACCTGAGGGGAATGCCTAGCTCATGTTCGCAGCACCAGGCATCGCCTAGAGGCGCAATTGATTGAGTGGAAGAGGCGGTTGGTAACCCTCCAGCTAAAAGCCCCCATCCTGGGGCACAGGCAGGTGTCAATCCCTCCCTACGTTGTGGAGGACATTGCAGGTGTGGGTCAGCATCTTGAACTGGCATCTCTTCTAAATCGGCAACCAGTGTAGTTTTTCTGAGGTGAGGTGTGATGTGGGTCCTTCTAGGGAGGTCGAGTACAAGTCTTGCCTCTGTGTTCTGTACTGTCTGGAGTCTCTTCAGGAACCGTGCTGTGATTCCTACATAAAGCCAGTTTCCGTAGTCCCGTGTGCTGGTGATGAGGGCTTGTTTGGCGGTCCTTCTGGTGTCTCCTGGGAGCCACCTGAAAATCTTCAGGAGCATGCGAAGGGTGGATAAGGCTGCCTGAACTTGTTTCTTCATGGATATCTTGCTACCCAGGATGATGCAGGGGTTGCGGGTGTGTTCTGTTGGGGTGAGGGAGTGCCAGGCTATGCGGGACACCATGTGCGAGTCAATTGTGGGGTGTTTTTCTTAAAGATGAGGACTCTCTTTTTTTCAGTGTTGAGTTTGAGACAGACGCACTTCATCCAGTCCACTACATTCAACATCTGTGTAAGTTAGCTTTTGTGGTAGAAGGCCCTACGTTGAACCAGAGGTTCTTTATCGTTTGACTCCTGTGAACCCCCAATAAATCACTACTGGAATCCAGCGGCCCTTGCTTCAGCAAGGTTTAATGTTTGAACCTCAAAACAATACACTAACATTTAGAAATAAGTACACATCAAACAAATAACCAAGTTATGAAATATTTAATTCACAAACAAAAGAGGTTTACAAAATCCAAATTGATTTTCAATGGGAAGGTTGGATCTTTTCAAGATTTTATTTTATTTATGGAAGACAAAGCAATGTGCTGGACTCTAGCATATTGTTTTGCCTTTTTTTATTCCTAATGCATGCTATCTTCTTGACACTGCATGCCAGTGCTTCAATTAAGGCCCCATTCTAGATTGATTGCTGTACTTGTGGTTCTCTATGTTAAGATAAGGATATCAAATTAATTTTTAGACCCCAGTTTCCAGTTCTTTCACATTTACAGAACGGTTTACCATTTTACATTTTATATATATATTTTTTTTTATATGCTGCACTACTATGCTAATATTATTGTATCTTCTAAATAGTCATAGACCCCCATGTTAGGTAGAGCTGCCTTTATTCATGGAAAATCAATTCAGTTGCGTTCCTTGGCCCATGGCAGGGCAGGGTCACTCAGACAAGCTTAAGACATTCCAAGACACAGGAGTTCTGCTAATCAGTATTATTCCCACTTAGTTGTGTATTACAATGTAGCAATTGTAGCCAGCTTTAAAGAACTGTTTAGGCATTACCAGTGGCGGCGGCAGCTTTATGAGGGAGGGGGGCGGGCCGGAAACACACACACACACACATTCTTTCACACACAGACACGCACGTATGCACATCCATTAACAACACTCATAACATTCAAACATGCACGCACGCACCAAACATTCATTTTAAACGTTCACACACAACTCATTCTTTCACACACACACACGCACAAACGCACATCCATTAACAACACTCATAACATTCAAACATGCACGCACGCACGCACCAAACATTCATTTTAAAACATCACATACACACACACACACATACATACACACACACACACTTACCTTCAGCCTCGAGGTCCCAGGAGGGTTGGGACTGCTGCCTTCCCTCATAGGCGGACCTTAGGTCAGCCAGTGAGGGATGGCAGCAATCCCAGCCTCGCCACAGAGCGGGATTGGGTCAGTGAGACTGCTGACCCCACCCACTCTGTGACTAAGTGTCACTGATTGACACTCGCACTGGGCGCTTCAGGGCTTAAACCTGAAGTGCCCAGATCGAAGTCAATGGGTGACACTTCCCTCGTCACCCAGGGGAGGGCCTCGAGTCACCTTTGCTGAGCCGAGGAGGTCACGTCCATAGGAGCTGTGACCTCCTCAGCCCAGCGAAGTTCAGCTCAGGCAGCCAGGAGTCTGCACAAATCGCACACGTCACTCCTGGCTGTCCGAGCTGAACATGAAGAGTGTCTGTCAGGCTGACCTTTGTTGAGCCTGACAGACACTCTTCATTGGGGGGAAAATGTGGGGGGTGTGGCCCCTCCGCCCTAAAGGATGGGCCGCGCCTGGGCATTACCCCATCCCTAAATCTTACTTAAATTTGGCATCTGAAAATGATTGACTAACCAAATTAACTCCACTTTTCCACCACCAACGCATAGATAATTTGGTCAGCTTACAAATACATAAATGTTCTTGTAAAATAAATAGACCAGACATATGGTGACGTCTCTAGCTGCAAAACCTCTACAGCACCAAATTATTTGTGAGTAAATGTTGAGAGAACTAAAAGCTTACATTTGAGGGCTCTCTAAGGATATGGAGCAGGAGTAGGTGGAAAACTTGCTTCTGACAGGTAGCAAATTGACAGGGAGTATGAGGAACAATTTTTCAGTGGAACCACCTACTTCCCAGTCCAATGCACTTGTGCCTGGGACTCAAGTCAATGATGCAAGAAACAGGTAAGCAAAGAGAAAGTGGGGGCTAATGCAAATATTTCCAAAATAACAAAGCTATTGTATATTGGATGAACTGTAGGATTGGCTAGATTAAATTAGTGCAGTAACTTGAATAGAGACTGAGGATGAGCTGCTACCTGGACCTGTTCCCAAATATAAAGGTTCTCAGGGGTAGGGTGAGAGTTAAGTTAAGGAAAACTCTTCTCGGTCAACACCCATTAAACATTCCATGGGCTTTATGTTAGGCACCGGACCCATAACTCCAATCCAGTGCTTATTTTGAGCTGGTGGTGGCCACCAACACTCACTTTTGGGGACGGCACTCATTTTTCTGAATCAGACATTTCACAAACACAAAGAGAAAAACTAACTAAGCAAGACGAGAAAGACAGGAAACCATAACAAAGGGAAAAATCACCTGCAAGAGTGAGATAAAGGGGCAGGTGTTGTCCGGCAATGGATTAAAAAGAGGCCTGAGGTGAACTGAAGACGGACTACACAGCTTTGGCATTCTACAGGCAGGCATTTAATCGCACCGGCCGTGGGCTTCTGAGCAGAGCTTTGGGCACTCAACCATTCACAAATTATGCACTGCGCCTGTCTAGGTCAACTGCACAAGCTTTATCAGTAAAAATGAACTTGTTTAACATATAAAAAATGAAATCAGACAAAAAAAAACACAAGTAAGTGTATAAGGAAGCCATGGTGCCGCACTCACAAAGCAAACACGCTAATGAGACTTATCTGCACGAGCAGGCAAAGCAAACGACTGTGGGTGTGACTGAGAAACCGGACTTCCAAAACAGACCCTGCTGACAGAACAAGTGAAGCTGGCGTAAAATGAAAACCGCTGAAACCATTACTGTATCCTAATCACAGAAGACAATGTATCACTTGAGCAAAAGATTACCCTCACCGTAAATAACTTTTCATCAAGGTTTAAAATCAGGAGGAAACTAGACAAATTAGATTCTTTTGTCTTTGGCATATGGCAAAACACAAGAGACACATAAATCCAGTAACATTTAAGGGATAAAACGCATATTTACCTCTTACAAAACAAAAAGTATGTAGCTCAACAGAAGCATGACAAAGGAAACACAGAGGAACACAAGCATATCTTTGTTTTCGAATCCCAAAAAATCATGAAAACAACTGAGGTAATATTTACTGGACGCTGCGTGTTAAACCTCACGGCTCCCGTTGACTGAAGATCTTCGACAACATACAGGGTGATTTGAGTATAGGAATAAGATACTACAAAGCTTTGCTGAGATCAAGTGTATCATCTTGTGATTATAGAACTACGCTGTTACACTGAGAAGGCTGAAATGAGCAAGGTTTGGGTCACTTTTTTAAAAGGTCCCAATGAAACTTACTGCCTTCGCCATGCTCAGTGTTCCAGGTCTGGGGACTAATGGACTAATACAACCAACTGCAGAGATCTGTGTCTGACGTCATGGTCAGTGGTTCAAATCCCGGTTGAGCCACTCATCCTATCATCCTCCACAAACAGAAAAAACTAGTACCACTTAGCTGGGAAAAATTAGGCATGTTATTCAGTGCCAAGATACCTACAGGTTAATGAACATTTTGCAAATACATGTTATTGCTTACAGTGCTCTACCTATGATAGGGATGCCTTGGGTTAGTTACTTTTCATGCTGAAGAAGTATTCTCCATGTATGAATGTGGAGTTCAAGAGAGGCAAGTTTGGATCATTAGAGGATGAAGCAGGCTCCAGGATTCCCAGAACCTCTTGGGGCATTGGAGGAAATCCTAAGACTGATGCGGGTAGGATTGTGGGGCCAGATGTATCAAAATTCTATTTTGCATTACTGAAATAGCAGATTTTAGGGAATTGCTATTTAGGTAATGCAAAATGGAATGTGACAAAATCGCGTTCCCTAATAGCGATTTCTTAAAATTTGCAATTGCTATTAGGGAATGAAACTCCATTCGTTCCTAGGGGCCTGGACGTCCAAAGGTGTGAATGGTTTTGTATTTCCTAACTTGTGAATTCCTTTTAGGAATTCGCAAATTAGGAAATGCAATCCAAGAGTGCTGAGGGCCTAAGGCCCCCTTTGATGCACCTCCCAAAACAATTGTGCACATGTAAAGCACACACATTCCCTAGGGACCTGTGTGCGCTGCATGGCACTTTAAAAAATGCATTATTAATGCATTTTTAAAAATTTAACATGGCCCCACCAACTTGGAGTTGGTGGTAGCTGCATTTCCTAAATATCCAGTTTGCATCTAGGAAACGCTTGATACATGTGCATATGGAATTGCAAATAGGAATAGCCTATTGCGATTTTCTATTTAGGGAATCGCAAATTGCGATTCCCTACTCGGAGTCGATATTTTAGGGAATCGCTAAAAATGGTGATTCCCTAAAATGGGACTGCACTGCCTTTCATGCTTTGTGAAAGACTATTTTGCATTTGCAAACAGTGGAATTTTGCAATTTGCACCGTTTGCGAATGCAAAATAGTTTGATATATTTGGCCCGTGGTATCTGACAGGCAGTGAAAGTTGGTTGAATTATTCTCATGACCAAAGTAGAATTTGTCTCTGATGACAGAGGTGGTTTGCAACTCACTGGAAACTACCGGTTCACTGCAGCAATAAAATATGAAATGCTAAGTCAAGTTACAAATGCATTAAATGGAGGTTGTGATCCATGATGGGTGCTGTTGAGGAGTATCATTAAACTTAGGTAGCCCCAGAGAATTATGAAGATGCAAGGCCAAGGTGCCCATCAGACTCAAAGGACACCCACAGCAACGGAGATTAAAAGGATAATTCTGGAAAGCAGCACTGATGTGAATGATATGGGTCCTTCTCATGCTTGCCACAAACTCTTTCTTGAGATTATGGTTCAGAACTGTGATGCGATAGGATAGGATAGATAAACACACACACACACAAAAATGGCACCACAGGTTCCCTACAGCCAGAGTGATCAAATATGTCTGAACAGGTAGATTACTGAAGATGCTCTTTGGATGTGTTTTACTCCATACAGTAAAGGGGTGTAGGGAGAGGATGAACAGAAAGTGATTATTTTTCCTAAATCATAGTGTATAGGCGGATCTAAGGGGTCCATTCTCTTCTCTGTTCATGAGAAACAGAATTTTGTATCCAAAATTCTTTACAATGAAGGGATATAAATCGCCCTAGAACATCATTTACAATTGAGGGACATTAATTACACCTTTACTTTACTTATGTGTCACAAAGAAAGGACACGGCAACATGAACATTTTGCATTTACAACCACGTTAAAGATGCATGAAATATAAGCCAACCAAAACAGTGTCAGCCGTGGGCTTTCTCTCCCTAGGGCACTTTCATTAATCACTCAAATCGAGGGGTACTTCCGAGCCTGAACTCACCAAGCTTTGGAGTAGGGCAGATTGAAATGGATTGGAGTGGGACACATTGTTTTGGATTGGAGTGGGGCGGATTGGATTGGGGAAGATTGTTTTGGATTGGAGTGGGGCAGATTGGAGTGTGACAGATTGCTTTGGATTGGAGTCAGGCAGACTAGAGTAGGGAAGGTTGTTTTGGATGGGAATGGGACAGATTGTATTAGAGCAGACTGGAGTGGATTGGAGTAGGGTGGATTGGGTTGTTGTGGGTGGATCTGACTGGATAGGAGTGGAGTGGATTAAATGGGAGTGGGTGGATTTGAGTGGGGTGAATTTGGATGGATTGGATTGGAGAGGGGCGTACTTTTTGGGATTGGAGTGGGACAGGTTGTTTTGGATCGGAGTATGGCAGACTGGAGAAGGGCATATTGCAGTGGGGCGGATTCGAGAGGGACCTACTGTTTTGAATTGGAGTGGGGCAGATTGGACTGAAGCAGATTGATTTAGATTAAAGTGGGGCAGATTGGAGGGGGGCAGACTGGAGTGAGGCTGATTGTTTTGGATTGAAGCAGAATAGAGTGGAGCAGAATAGAGTGGGGCAGATTTTTGGAGTGGTGCAGATTGTATTGGAGTGAGCAGTGCTAACTGGAGTGGGGCAGATTAGATTGGGGCGATCATGGAGGATTGTAGTTGGGTGGGTTGGAGTGGATTGGATAGGAATGGGGTGAATTGGTTTCAGGTGGGGTGGATATGGGCGGATTGGAATTGGGTGGATTGGGGTGTACTGCACAATTATGTGTTAAAGCTTCGTGGCGGTGTATCGGTAAAGGGTTCTCCCACAGGAAAGCAGGAATTCCCTGTCGTGGAAAACAAATATATAAAAAAAAATCTACATTTGCACAGCGGGAAGCTTTTTCCTCAATGCAGAGTTGCATTGTGGGTAGAACTTCACAATTAAGTAATAGAAACTCTAGAGAATATACAGGGCATTCCCAGTAGTGCCCCTTGGAATGCTCAGAATGGCGTAGCTTGTAATTGAGAATGTATGTGAATTCACAAAACTAGCAAGTCTGCACTCGTGCAAAGGATTATGTGGTGAGATGTAGATTTACAACTTTTTGTTGATGATGAGGACAATTTTATGTAAATTTTTCTAAAATAGATATGCTGAAAATATGGCCGGGGCTGGCACTCCTTGATCAGTGCTAGACACACATGGACTAGTGTAAACATATATCTTTGTGTGCCTGTGGTACAGGTTAAACGTTGAAGTAACTGTTGCACTGTGTCTGGGCTGAAATGAAAAACATTATTTACACATGTATGTGCGAGTGTGAAAATGGGGAAACAACCTTTACAACATGCTCAGTACCACACAATCCCTTTACCGTGCATCCATTACCATGCAATGCCTTTACCACAAAATTGTACATGCGTTTTTAGAACTGGTAAGGGCATTTTAGTGGTAAGGGGTTTTTAGGGTTTAGGGGCGGGTAGGGGTATTTGGGTGGAAAGGGTGGTTTAGGATGGGTAAGGATAGTATGGGTATTTTTAGAGTTTAGGGCGGGCAAGGGCACTTGGGTAGTAAGTGTGTTAGGTTTTAGGTAGGTAAGGGTATTTGGGCAGTATGGGTACTTTTAGGGTATAGGGTGAGCAAGGGCATTTGGTAAGTAATGGTATTTTTAGGGTTTAGGGTAGGTAAGAGTATATGGGTGGTAACGGTGTAATATCCTCTACCTGGGTGTTTCAAAATCTTTGCTTAAGCAGCTCCAAATAGTACAATGCCCCATCACACATCTTCTACCCCATCCCCCCATGGGATCTGCAGCATGGCCCACAATGGCTGCCAACTGAATGCCATGTGCAATTCAAAGCTCTATGCAATATGGAAAAATGCCTATCGAATTCTGGGCCCATGTATTTGAGATCCCTTGTGTCTTCCTATTCACCCAAGTGCTTTCTGCGCTTAAACAACATCGAGCTGGCCGTAATGCCCAGAGTAAGGCAATCCTGTCAAGGAGGTCAAGAGCCTAAGCTCTGGAACTCCCTGCTCCTAACTTTGAGAGCTTGTTGTTTGGTATCAGTTTTCTGTAAACTTCTAAAAACTTTGCTTTTCTAAATCTTCGGTTAGCAACTAGGTTGGACACACGTTATTGTGGTGAGCTTAGCACTGGAATACTTTTCTTAGGTAGCCACGTGCTTTATAAATCCCCTATAATACTAATATGGTTTACGGTGGGTAAGGGTATTTAGGTGGTATAGGTATTTTTAGGGTGGGTAAGGGTACTTGGGTGGTACGAATGCTTTTAGGGCTTAGGGTCAATCAGGACCTATATATAAGCTCACATTAGCATAGAAATTCGCCAGTCAGAGTTACCTCAAGTAACTATTACTTGTGCACTTAAGTAAATATAAGTCGCACCCTCGCCATGCACAGCTTCTTCATCAAAAATGTTACTGCAAATATTGCATTAATATTATCAATGATGTTATCAGAGATGCCATGAGTGCCATAATTTGTGGGTTAATTAGCAGTGCATCACGAAGGCACGAGCTATAGTTACATAAGGGCACAAGTTACAGTTACTTGAGGTAACTAACTATAACTGGTGAATTCCTATGGTTTTAAACGTTTAAAATGTGAATCTAACTGTAATGTCTCTTTAACTTGTTTTTTTCAGTGAATTTCTATGGGTTTTTTGTAACGTATAGTAATGAAAATGTCACTTACCCAGTGTACATCTGTTCGTGGCATCAGTCGCAGTAGATTCGCATGTTTTGCAATAGCTCGCCATCTGGTGTTGGGCCGGAGTGTTACAAGTTGTTTTTCTTCGAAGAAGTCTTTCGAGTCACGGGACCGAGTGACTCCTCCTTTTGTCTCCATTGCGCATGGGCGTCGACTCCATCTTCGATTGTTTTTCCCCGCAGAGGGTGAGGTAGGAGTTGATTTGTAGTAATAGTGCCCATGCAATGGAGTGACTAAGTATGCACCTATTTAAGGTTGAGATGATACATATATAAATAGTTGAAGGTAACTTCCAAACTGCTACAGGCTCCCGGGGAGGCGGGTGGGCACATGCGAATCTACTGCGACTGATGCCACGAACAGATGTACACTGGGTAAGTGACATTTTCAGTTCGATGGCATCTGTCGCTGTAGATACGCATGTTTTGCATAGACTAGTAAGCAGTTATCTCCCCAAAAGCGGTGGATCAGCCTGTAGGAGTGGAAGTAGTCTGAAATAATGTTCTTAATACGGCTTGACCTACTGTGGCTTGTTGTGCGGATAACACGTCTACACAGTAGTGCTTGGTGAATGTGTGAGGCGTAGACCATGTGGCTGCCTTACATATTTCTTGTATTGGGATGTTTCCTAGAAAGGCCATGGTAGCACCTTTCTTTCTGGTTGAGTGTGCCCTTGGTGTAATGGGCAGCTGTCGTTTAGCTTTAAGGTAGCAGATTTGGATGCATTTAACTATCCATCTGGCTATACCTTGTTTTGATATTGGGTTTCCTGCATGAGGTTTTTGAAATGCAATAAATAGTTGTTTAGTCTTTCTGATGTTTTTTGTTCTGTCAATGTAATACATCAATGCTCTTTTGACATCTAATGTATGTAGTGCCCTTTCAGCTACGGTATCTGGCTGTGGAAAGAACACTGGAAGTTCCACTGTTTGATTTAGATGGAACGGTGAAATAACCTTTGGCAAAAATTTAGGATTGGTCCTTAGGACGACCTTATTCTTGTGTAGTTGTATAAAAGGTTCCTGTATTGTAAACGTCTGAATCTCGCTTACTCTTCTTAGGGAAGTAATGGCGATGAGAAATGCCACCTTCCAGGTTAGGAACTGTATTTCGCAGGAGTGCATGGGTTCAAAAGGTGGACCCATAAGTCTAGTTAGGACAACATTTAGGTTCCATGAAGGAACAGGTGGTGTTCTTGGTGGTATAATTCTCCTAAGGCCCTCCATGAATGCTTTAATGACTGGTATCTTATATAGGGAAGTTGAATAGGTAGTCTGCAGGTATGCAGATATTGCTGCAAGGTGTATTTTAATGGAAGAGAAAGCCAGGTTAGATTTTTGTAAGTGAAGCAAGTAACCCACTACATGTTCTGGAGTTGTGTGTAATGGTTGTATTTGATTAATATGGCAGTAGCAAACAAACCTCTTCCATTTACTTGCATAGCAGTGCCTGGTGGATGGCCTTCTGGCTTGTTTTATGACTTCCATACATTCTTGGGTAAGTTGTAAGTGCCCGAATTCTAGGATTTCAGGAGCCAGATTGCTAGATTCAGCGATGCTGGATCTGGGTGTCTGATCTTTTGGTTGTGTTGTGTCAACAGATCTGGCCTGTTGGGCAATTTGATGCAGGGTACTACTGATAGGTCTAGCAGCGTTGTGTACCAGGGTTGCCTTGCCCAAGTTGGTGCTATTAATATGAGTTTGAGTTTGTTTTGACTGAGTTTGTTTACCAGGTAAGGAAGGAGAGGGAGAGGAGGAAAAGCGTAAGCAAATATCCCTGACCAGTTCATCCATAGGGCATTGCCTTGGGACTGTTTGTGTGGGTATCTGGATGCGAAGTTTTGGCATTTTGTGTTCTCCTTTGTCGCAAACAAGTCTATCTGAGGTGTTCCCCAGAGTTTGAAATAAGTGTTCAGAATTTGGGGGTGAATTTCCCATTCGTGGACCTGTTGGTGATCTCGAGAGAGATTGTCTGCGGGTTGATTTTGGATCCCTGGTATAAATTGTGCTATTAGGTGAATTTGGTTGTGAATTGCCCAACTCCAAATCTTTTGTGCTAGCAGGCTTAACTGCGTGGAGTGCGTCCCCCCTTGCTTGTTTAGATAATACATTGTTGTCATGTTGTCTGTTTTGACGAGAATGTATTTGTGAACTATTATTGGTTGGAAAGCTTTTAGTGCTTGAAAAACTGCTAGAAGTTCTAGGTGATTTATATGCAGTTTTGTTTGATGTACCATTGTCCTTGTATGCTGTGTTGATCGAGGTGTGCTCCCCACCCTGTCATGGAAGCATCTGTTGTTATTACGTATTGTGGCACTGGGTCTTGGAAAGGCCGCCCTTTGTTTAAATTTATGTTGTTCCACCACAGAAGCGAGAGGTAAGTTTGGCGGTCTATTAACACCAGATCTAGAAGGTGACCCTGTGCTTGTGACCATTGTGATGCTAGGCACTGTTGTAAGGGCCTCATGTGCAGTCTTGCGTTTGGGACAATGGCTATGCATGAAGACATCAAGCCTAGGAGTTGTAGTACCATCTTTGCTTGTATCCTTTGTGTTGGATACATGCGTTGTATGATGGTGTTGAAATTTCGAATTCTTTGTGGACTTGGAGTGGCTACTCCTTTTGATGTGTCTATTATGGCTCCCAGGTATTGTTGTACCTTGCGCAGCAGAATTTTGGATTTTGTGAAATTGACGATGAACCCTAGTTTGAAGAGGGTTTGTATGATATGATTTGTGTGATTTGAGCACTCTATTAACGAATGGGCCTTGATTAGCCAGTCGTCTAGATATGGGAACACATGTATTTGCTGCCTTCTTATGTGTGCAGCGACTACCGCTAGACATTTGGTAAAGACTCTTGGTGCGGTTGTTAATCCGAAAGGCAGTACCTTGAATTGGTAATGTATTCCCTTGAATACAAACCTTAGGTATTTCCTGTGCGATGGGTGTATTGGTATATGGAAATAAGCATCCTTGAGGTCTAAAGTTGCCATGTAGTCGTGTAGTTTTAGCAATGGCAATACTTTTTGTAGTGTGACCATGTGAAAGTGGTCTGATTTGATGAAAGTGTTCACTACTCTGAGGTCTAGGATTGGTCTCAGCGTTTTGTCCTTCTTTGGTATCAGAAAGTACAGTGAGTAAACTCCTGTGTTTATTTGTGTGTTTGGCACTAATTCGATTGCATTCTTTTGCAATAGTGCCTGCACTTCTATCTCCAGGAGATTGGAATGGTGTGTTGTTAAATTTTGTGCTTTTGGTGGTATGTTTGGAGGGAATTGTAGAAATTCTATGCAATAACCATGTTGGATAATTGCTAGAACCCAAGTGTCTGTAGTGATTTCCTCCCATGCTTTGTAATAATGACTTATTCTTCCCCCCACTGGTGTTGTGTGGAGGGGGTGAGTGACATGTGAGTCACTGTTTAGTAGTAGGGGTTTTGGGGCTCTGAAATCTTCCTCTATTTCTAGGGAATTGCCCTCCTCTATATTGTCCCCGAAAACCTCCTGTATACTCTCCCTGGTAACTGGACGGTGTTGCTTGTGAGGTGCTGGCTTGTGTGCTCTGACCCCGAAACCCCCCTCGAAAGGGTGTTTTACGGAATGTGCTGTAATTCCCTCTGCTCTGCGGGGAGTAGAGTGCGCCCATGGCTTTGGCAGTGTCCGTATCTTTTTTGAGTTTCTCAATCGCTGTGTCCACTTCTGGACCGAACAGTTCTTTTTCGTTAAAAGGCATATTGAGAACTGCTTGTTGAATCTCTGGTTTAAATCCAGACGTTCGGAGCCATGCATGCCTTCTGATAGTTACAGATGTATTAATTGTCCGTGCAGCTGTATCTGCAGCGTCCATGGAGAAGCGGATCTGGTTGTTGGAAATGGTCTGTCCCTCCTCAACCACTTGTTTTGCCCTATTTTGTAAGTCCTTGGGCAGATGTTCAATGAGATGTTGCATCTCGTCCCAGTGGGCTCTGTCATAGCGCGCAAGTAGTGCCTGGGAGTTCGCGATGCGCCACTGGTTTGCAGCTTGTGCTGCGACTCTCTTACCAGCTGCATCGAACTTGCGGCTTTCTTTATCTGGGGGTGGTGCATCTCCAGATGTGTGAGAGTTGGCCCTTTTCCTAGCTGCTCCTACAACGACAGAGTCTGGTTGCAGCTGTGTAGTGATGAAAACCGGGTCTGTAGGAGGCGCCTTATACTTCTTTTCCACCCTTGGTGTGATTGCCCTACTTTTGACCGGCTCCTTAAAGATTTCTTTTGCGTGCCGGAGCATACCAGGGAGAATAGGCAGGCTTTGGTATGAGCTCTGGGTGGAGGAGAGTGTGTTGAATAAAAAATCATCCTCGACCTGTTCTGAGTGGAGGCTTACGTTGTGAAATTGTGCTGCTCTAGCCACCACTTGAGAATACGCGGTGCTGTCCTCTGGTGGAGATGGCTTCGTAGGGTATGCCTCCGGACTGTTATCTGACACTGGGGCGTCGTATAGGTCCCATGCGTCTTGATCTTGGTCACCCTGGCTTATGGTGGTGTGAGCTGGGGAGTGTGATGGAGTTCGTGCTGGTGAGACGTTAATCACGGGCGGAGGAGAGGGTGGTGGGGTAACTCTTTTCACCACTTTTGGTTGTGGTGTCTGTTCAGTTTGGAACTCCAACCTTCTCTTTCTTCTAATGGGGGGAAGGGTGCTTATTTTTCCTGTCCCCTGCTGTATGAAAATACGCTTTTGCGTATGGTCCACATCAGTTGATTGTAGCTCTTCCTCAAACCTATGCTTTTGCATTTGTGAGGTTAGCGAGTGCTCTTCTGTATAAGAGCCTGAAGCTGGGTCGCTTGCAGTTTGTTTCGGCACCGAAACCCTGTCTGCGTGTTTTTTCGGCTCCGAGGTGACTTTTTTCTTTTTCGGGGCCGAAACCTCTCGGCGTCGATCTTCTTCGGTGCCGCTGTCTCGGCGTCGAGCCGTGTTCACACCGGCATCTCGGTGTCGAGGCTTGTCTCCAGCACTTTCTCGGTCCCGAGAAGGCTGCGTGCCGGTGTCTCGACCGGAGTCGGACGATCTCGGCACTGTTTGGGCCTTTTTCGGTGCCGACGGTCGGTCACCGAATTTATGGGTGGAGCCATGGCCTGATGGCAGTGGCGTCCCCTGGGCCTTGTAAATCTTCCTCTGTGTGGTTTTTGACGTTTTACTCACGGTTTGTGTATCGTCGAATCCTTCGGAGTCCGATTCTTGGATCGAGAAGGTACCTTCCTCTTCCTGTTCCTCGAACTCTCGGTGGGCTGTCGGCGCGGACGCCATCTGAAGTCTTCTGGCTTGACGGTCTCGGAGTGTCTTTCGGGACCGGAACGCACGACAGGCCTCGCAGGTGTCTTCACTGTGCTCAGGTGACAGGCACAGGTTACAGACCAAGTGTTGGTCTGTATAGGGGTATTTATTGTGGCATTTGGGGCAGGAACGGAACGGGGTCCGTTCCATCGGCGTTCTTCAGCACGAGGTCGGGCCGACCAGGCCCCGACGGGGGATCGAAAAACTACCCCCGAAGGGCACCGGAGCTCTTCGATCTTCGATGCGGTGTTGAATCTAAGTACGCCGATCCCGAACGCAACAATACCGACGAAAATCTTCCGAAATTAGCTAACTTTCCGTTCCGAAACTCGGAGCGACAGGAACACGTCCGAACCCGATGGCGGAAAAAAAACAATCAAAGATGGAGTCGACGCCCATGCGCAATGGAGACAAAAGGAGGAGTCACTCGGTCCCGTGACTCGAAAGACTTCTTCGAAGAAAAACAACTTGTAACACTCCGGCCCAACACCAGATGGCGAGCTATTGCAAAACATGCGTATCTACAGCGACAGATGCCATCGAACTTTTCATTACTATACGTTAATCTAACCACTGAAGGCAGTGAGCGGCGGCGATTGGACACAGCGCCTGGCCACAGGGCCAACCCCCTATAAGCACCAATGTTGCACCATGCACAGCCTTCACCTGTGTGCAGCAGGGGTTGCCCATAAGACATAGCTTGCGTCAGACCATGCGCCAACCCCCCTATCCACCCAACCCCCTTGCTGTGCACAGCCTTTTGGCCGTGTGTGGCAGGAGTTGGCTGCGGTGTGAGAATAGGTGTGAAAGGGTGTATCTCGGAGTGAGAGTGGCTGTGAGAGTGTCTGGGTGTGAGAGTATGTACATCAGTGTTTTGGTGGGTGCATCTGTGTAGGAAAGTACCATCTTGCCTGGCACGTTACCCCATTTATTTTACTTGTGAGGCAGTTTGTTTTTGCCTGTTTCACTGGGTTCCTGCTAGCCAGGACCCCAGTGCTCATAGCTGTGGCCTGAATGTGTTCCCTGTGTGGTGCCTAACTGTATCACTGAGGCTCTGCTAATCAGAACCTCAGTGCTTATGCTCTCCCTGCCTTTAAAATTGTCACTGCAGGCTAGTGACCATCTTTATCAATTCTGATTGGCACACTGGAACACCCTAATAATCCACTAGTATATGGTACCTAGGTACCCAGGGTATTGGGGTTCCAGGAGATCCCTATGGGCTGCAGCATTTCTTTTGCCACCCATAGG
This sequence comes from Pleurodeles waltl, assembly GCF_031143425.1. NCBI lineage: Eukaryota > Metazoa > Chordata > Amphibia > Caudata > Salamandridae > Pleurodeles > Pleurodeles waltl. Next base: position 1,313,760,590 of record NC_090440.1, read on the forward strand.
GAGCTCAGACCAATATTACACAGGACTGCCACTGCAGCCTGAATGAAATAACGTCCACGTTATTTCACAGCCATTTACCACTGCACTTAAGTAACTTATAAGTCACCTATATGTCTAACCCTCACTTAGTGAAGGTTAGGTGCAAAGTTACTAAGTGTGAGGGCACCCTGGCACTAGCCAAGGTGCCCCTACATTGTTCAGGGCAATTTCCCCGGACTTTGTGAGTGCGGGGACACCATTACACGTGTGCACTACATAAAGGTCACTACCTATATGTAGCTTCACAATGGTAACTCCGAATATGGCCATGTAACATGTCTAAGATCATGGAATTGTACCCCCATGCCCTATCTGGTATTGGGGTGCCAATCCCATGCATCCCCAGGGCTCCAGCATGGACCCCGGGTACTGCCAAACAAGCTCTCTAGGGTTTTCTCTGCAGCTACCGCTGCTGCCAACCCACAGACATGCTTCTGCACTCCTGGGGTCTGGGCAGCCCAGTCCCAGGAAGGCAGAACAAAGGATTTCCTCTCAGAGAGGGTGTTACACCCTCTCGCTTTGGAAATAGGTGTTAAGGGCCTGAGAGGAGTAGCCTCTCCTGGCCTCTGGAAATGCTTTGAAGGGCACAGATGGTGCCCTCCTTGGGTAAACCAGTCTACACCGGTTCAAGGATACCCCAGCCCCTGCTCTGGTGCGAAACTGGACCAAGGAAAGGGGAGTGACCACTCCCCTGTCAATCACCACCCCAGGGGTGGTGCCCAGAGCTCCTCCGGTGTGTCCCAGACCTCTGCCATCTTGAATCCAGAGGTGTGAGGGCACAGTGGAGGCCTCTGAGTGGCCAGTGCCAGCAGGTGACGTCAGAGACCACTCCTGGTAGGTGCTTACCTGACTAGGTGGCCAATCCTCCTCTGAGGGCTATTTAGGGTCTCTCCTGTGGGTTTCTCGTGAGATAACGAATGCAAGAGCTCACCAGAGTTCCTCTGCATCTCCCTTTTCGACTTCTGCCAAGGATCGACCGCTGACTACTCCAAGACCCCTGCAAAGCTGCAACAAAGTAGCAAGAAGACTACCAGCAATATTGTAGCGCCTAATCCTGCCGGCTTTCTTGACTGTTTCCTGGTGGTGCATGCTCTGGGGGCTGTCTGCCTTCAACCTGCACTGGAAGCCAAGAAGAAATCTCCCATGGGTCAACGGAATCTTCCCCGCTCTACCGCAGGCACCAAACCTCTGCTTCACTGGTCCTCTGGGTCCCCTCTCATTGTGACGAGCGTGGTCCCTGGAACACAGGTGGTGGACCCAAGAGACCTCGACAGTCCAGGTGTCCATCCGTCCAAATTTGGTGGAGGTAAGTCCTTGCCTCCCCACGCCAGACAGTAATCCTGTGTGAACTGCAGCTGCTAGGGCTTCTGTGCACTTTTGCAAGGAATCCTTCGTGCACAGCACATCCCAGGTCCCCAGCACTCCGTCCTGCATTGCTCAACTCGCTGAGTTGACCACCGGCTTCGTGGGACCCTCCTTTGTAGTGTTGAGATAAATGCCATGCTCAGGTCTCTTGAACCTGTGTTCAAGTGCTTCTGCGGGTGCTGCCTGCTTCTGCGTGGGCTCTCTGTGTTGCTGAGTGCCCCCTCTGTCTCCTCGTCCAAGTGGCGACCTACTGGTCCTTCCTGGCCCGGGCAGCACCCTTTTTCTTCAATCGCGACCTTTGGAGCTAGCAAGGCTTGTTTGTGGTCTTTCTGCGTAGAAACAACTCTGCATCCTCCAGCATGCTGTGGGACATCTTCTGTGCAAAGGAGAATTTCCTGGCACCTTCCATTGTTGCAGAATCTTCACCTCCTTCCACGCGGAAGCAGCCATTTTGCACCTTCATCCGGGGTTTAGTGGGCTCCTGCCCCCCCCTCCCCCACCCCCCCCTGGACACTTTCGTGACTCTTGGACTTGGTCCCCTTCCTTTACAGGTCCTCAGGTCCAGGAATCCGTCTTCAGTGCTTTGCAGTCTGTTGTGTTCTTTGCAGAATCTCCTATCACAACTTTAGTGTGTTTTTGGGGAAGTAGAATCACTTAACTCCTACTTTTCAGGGTCTTGGGGTGGGATATCTTGGACACCCTTAGTGTGTTCTTACACTCCCAGCAACCTTCTACACACTACACTAAGCCAGGGGCCCCTAAGTGGTTCGCATTCCACTTTCTTAGTAAATGGTTTGTGTTGCCCCTAGGCCTATTGCATCCTATTGTAGTCTTCAGTGATTACACTTCTTTTCTAACTGTTTACTTACCTGATTTTGATTTGTGTATATATTTTGTGTATTTTACTTACCTCCTAAGGGAGTATATCCTCTGAGATATTTTTGGCACATTGTCACTAAAATAAAGTACCTTTATTTTTAGTAACTCTGAGTATTGTCTTTCTTATGATATAGTGCTATATGATATAAGTGGTACAGTAGGAGCTTTGCATGTCTCCTAGTTCAGCCTAAGCTGCTCTGCTATAGCTACCTTCTATCAGCCTAAGCTGCTAGAACACTACTAATAAGGGATAACTGGACCTGGCACAAGGTGTAAGTACCATAAGGTACCCACTATAAGCCAGGCCAACCTCCTACAATCAGTGTGAGCCGGGGTCTGTGAGTGGGTGCACGAGGATCTGAATGGGGTGTGAGTGGGTGCACAAGGGTCTCAGTGGGTCTGTGAGTGGGTGCGTGGGTGTGTGAGTGGAAGAAAGATTGAAAGAGAAAAAGAGGGAAAGAGATGGAGAGTTTTTAGGCTTTGATACATGATATACTTAGAATGAGATATTTCTAGACAGATTGCAAAGAAAAATGGATTTTTCATTTAAAAAGAGTAAGATCACCTTTCTGTATGAGCCTTAAACATTTGTAGTTAAAAAAAAAAAAAAAAGAAGAAGAAAGGAGGGAAACGAGTCCAGCTGGAGTCGAACCCTCAACGATAAGTGTGAAGGTGTGTGACATTCACACTGAGCTATTCTTTTTTTTGTAGCCTTTTATAGGCTATCTGGGACCACGGGGGAGCCCTCAAAGGCTAACCTGCGGTGCTTACATGTTTTTTCTTTCATGTTTTAAAATTTTATAACAAACTCTTTACGGGCTATCTGGGACCACGGGGAAAGCCTTAAGGGCTCCAATGCAGTCCCATTGCTTCAAATAGCAGCTTTGTGGTTGCTGAAGGAAAGCTTTCATCTCTGTTTCCTGCACGCATAACTGCAGGCAGGGAACAGAGATGAAAGAGTCCACTTTCTGACAGGGGGATCCTGCTTGACAGGTCCCCCTGTCAGAAACTGGAGTGTTTGCTTTGGCATGGCTGCAGCTTCAAAGCTGCAGGCAAGTCACTGCAAACAGTTATGACCCAGGGGTGGTCAGCCCGGGACATAGCAGGAGCCGGCCTTGGAGTGTGGCTGTCCCAAGGGGCTTCATAGGCTCCTCGAGGAGGGGGCTGCATGGCTCCCCTCGAAAATGGAGATAGCCTGGGGGAGGTGGAGGTCCCTGGGGTGTGGGGGTCCAAAACAGACCTCATCATTATTTTGTATTTGCCCTAGGGAGGTGGTGATTCCTTGGGCTGCGAGGGGGGCGCAGGCCCCCGTACCTACTTAGGTATTTACCCTGGGGGGTGGGGGGAGTGGTCTCCAGGGCTGTGGGGAGCCCGAGCAGCCCCCGGCAACCATCTTCTATAACGTCCCAGGGGGATGGTGGTGGTCCCAGAGGCGCGAGGGGCTGCGCAAAGGCCGCTCATTTTTAATTGATCGTCCTAGAGAGGTAGTGATCCCTGGGGCTGTGGGGGAGGCCATCATGCCTCCCCTGCATATTAAAGGCATTTTGCTCTAGGGGTGTGGTCCCTGGGATGTGGAGGTGGGGCCACGCAGCCCACACAAATATTTAACTAATCACCCCGGGGAGGTGGTGGTCCCCGTGGTTGTGGGGGAGGCCCCTGGGCTTCCCCCATGTAATTTAAATAAAGACCCAGGGAGGTGGTGGTCCCTGGGGGTACGGGTGGGGGCCAGGCACCTCGTTAGAAATTAATATTGCCCCAGGGACTTGGCCCACCTGGGGGCTTGAAAAAACATGAAGCGCTTTCCAGCAAGCCTGCGCTTCATTTTTTTAAAAACTTTATTTTCATTGGATTTGCGAATCCTTGGCGCACTTAGATATACAAATTTGGATTTTCCTTAATTTCTCTAAAATTAATGAACAAATTTACACCAAATAAAAAGGGTCTCTTTCTGGGCCAAGAGCTACCTTTCTGCCAAATTTGGTGTAATTCCGTCCAGTGGTTTGGCGCTATCGCTGCTCAGTTTTTCCTGTGGGAATTAATATTGGAAACATTCTAAATTTCACCCCCCTTTATCTCTGCCCCCATTCCACAGATCACCCTGAAACGTTCGAGACAGCAGCTCACTTGACTGTCGAACTGTTTTGGAAACTTTTGTGATGATTTGTCAAGCGGCGCCAAAGATATAGGCAAGCAAAAAACAGCTTTTTCTAGAGAAACTAGGTCCTAACTATAACTACCTAGTGGCGACCACCACTAGGTAATATACATATATATATATATGGAAAATGTCACTTACCCAGTGTACATCTGTTCGTGGCATGAGACACTGCAGATTCACATGCTGTGCATATCCCGCCATCTAGTGTTGGGCTCGGAGTGTTACAAGTTGTTTTTCTTCGAAGAAGTCTTTTCGAGTCACGAGATCGAGGGACTCCTCCCATTTCGGCTCCATTGCGCATGGGCGTCGACTCCATCTTAGATTGTTTTCCCCGCAGAGGGTGAGGTAGGAGTTGTGTATATAGTAATAGTGCCCATGCAATGGAGTAAGTATGTATGTACATATTGTGACTAAAAGTATTATATCTACAAATTTACAAATATACAAGTTTAATTTTAATCAACTTATAACGGCTACAGGCTCCCGGGGAGGTGGGAGGGCGCATGTGAATCTGCAGCGTCTCATGCCACGAACAGATGTACACTGGGTAAGTGGCATTTTCCGTTCAAAGGCATGTGTAGCTGCAGACACACATGCTGTGCATAGACTAGTAAGCAGTTATCTCCCCAAAAGCGGTGGGTTAGCCTGTAGGAGTTGAAGTTGTTTGAAATAATGTTCTTAGTACTGCTTGTCCTACTGTGGCTTGTTGTATTGTTAACACATCCACGCAGTAATGTTTAGTGAATGTATGAGGCGTAGACCATGTGGCTGCCTTACAGATTTCTGTCATTGGTATATTTCCTAGAAAGGACATTGTGGCGCCTTTCTTTCTAGTGGAGTGTGCCTTCGATGTAATAGGCAGTTCTCTCTTAGCTTTAACATAACAGGTTTGAATACATTTAACTATCCATCTGGCAATGCCTTGTTTGGATATTGGATTTCCTGTATGAGGTTTTTGGTAAACTACAAACAATTGTTTTGTCTTGCGAAACTGTTTGGTTCTATCAATGTAGTACATTAGAGCTCTTTTTATGTCTAATGTATGTAATGCTCTTTCAGCTACAGAGTCTGGTTGTGGAAAAAACACTGGGAGTTCCACAGTTTGGTTTAAGTGGAACGGTGATAGAACTTTTGGCAACAATTTGGGATTTGTGCGTAGAACCACTTTATGTTTGTGTATTTGTATAAAGGGTTCTTGTATGGTAAAGGCTTGTATTTCACTCACTCTTCTGAGGGATGTGATAGCTATTAAAAAGGCTACTTTCCAAGTTAAGTATTCCATTTCACAAGAGTGCATGGGTTCGAATGGTGGACCCATGAGTCTCGTTAATACAATATTGAGGTTCCACGAAGGAACTGGTGGTGTTCTTGGTGGAATGATCCTTTTTAGACCCTCCATAAATGCTTTTATGACTGGGATTCTAAATAGTGAAGTTGAATGTGTAATTTGCAGATATGCAGAAATTGCTGTGAGATGTATTTTAATGGACGAAAAAGCTAAGTTAGATTTTTGTAAGAGTAGTAAGTAGCTTACAATGTCTTTTGCGAACGCGTGTAATGGTTGAATTTGATTATTTTGACAGTAATAAACAAATTGTTTCCATTTATTTGCGTAGCAATGTCTTGTAGTAGGTTCTCTAGCCTGTTGGATGACCTCTATACATTCTTGTGTGAGGTCTAGGTGTCTGAATTTTAAGACTTCAGGACCAGATCGCTAGATTGAGCGATGCTGGATTCGGGTGTCTGATCCGCTGTTTGTGTTGTATTAACAGATCTGGTCTGTTTGGTAGTTTGATATGAGGCACTACTGACAGGTCTAGTAATGTTGTGTACCAAGGTTGTCGTGCCCAAGTTGGTGCTATTTAGTATTAGTTTGAGTTTGTTTTGACTCAATTTGTTTACAAGATACGGAAGGAGTGGGAGAGGGGGAAAAGCGTAAGCAAATATCCCTGACCAACTCATCCATAACGCATTGCCTTTGGAGTGGAGCTGTGGGTACCTGGATGCGAAGTTTTGGCATTTTGCGTTTTCTTTTGTTGCGAATAGGTCTATTTGTGGTGTTCCCCACTTTTGGAAGTAGGTTTGCAGTATCTGTGGATGAATCTCCCATTCGTGGATCTGTTGGTGATCTCGACTGAGATTGTCGGCCAATTGGTTTTGAATTCCTGGGATGTATTGCGCTATTAGGCGAATGTGATTGTGAATCGCCCAATGCCAAAATCTTCTGTGCTAAGAGACACAGTTGTGATGAGTGTGTGCCTCCGTTTGTTTAAGTAATACATTGTTGTCATGTTGTCCGTTTTGACAAGAATATGTTTGTGGGTTATTAGCGGTTGAAATGCTTTTAACGCTAGAAACACTGCTAGTAGTTCTAGCTGATTTATGTGAAGTTGTTTCTGCTGAATGTCCCATTGTCCCTGAATGCTGTGTTGGTTGAGATGTGCTCCCCACCCTACCATGGAAGCATCTGTTGTGATTGTGTATTGAGGCACTGGGTCTTGGAAAGGCCGCCCTTGGTTTAAATGTACAGGATTCCACCACTGAAGCGAGGTGTGTGTTTGGCGGTCTATCAACACTAGATCTTGAAGTTGACCCTGTGCTTGTGTCCATTGTGTTGCTAGGCACTGTTGTAAGGGCTGCATGTGTAATCTTGCGTTTGGGACACTGGCTATGAATGAGGACATCATGCCTAGTAGTTTCATCACTAGTTTTACCTGATACTTTTGGTTTGGGCGCATGCTTTGTATTACGTTTTGGAATGCTTGTGCCCTTTGTGGACTTGGAGTGGTAATCCCTTTTTTTGTGTTGATTGTTGCTCCCAAGTATTGTTGTATTTGACTCGGCTGTAAGTGTGATTTTTGGTAGTTTAGTGAGAACCCTAGTTTGTGAAGGGTTTCTATGACGTTTTTTGTGTAGTGAAGATACTGTTTCTGGGTGTTGGTTTTGATTAACCAATCGTCTAGATACGGGAATACGTGTATGTGCTGTCTTCTGATATGTGCCGCTACTACTGCAAGGCATTTTGTAAATACCCTTGGTGCTGTTGTTATTCCGAATGGTAACACTTTGAACTGGTAATGTACTCCTTGGATTACAAACCTTAAGTATTTCCTGTGTGAAGGATGTATGGGTATATGGAAGTACGCATCTTTGAGATCTAACGTCATCATGTAGTCTTGTAGTTTGAGCAAGGGGATTACGTCTTGAAGTGTCACTATGTGAAAGTGATCTGATTTGATGTAAAGATTTAGTGTTCTGAGATCTAATATAGGTCTTAGAGTTTTGTCCTTTTTGGGTATGAGAAAGTACAGGGAGTAAACCCCTGTCCCTTTTTGATGATTGGGTACTAGTTCTATTGCATCTTTTTGTAACAACGCTTGGACTTCTATCTGTAATAGATCCATGTGTTGTTTGGACATGTTGTGTATTTTTGGCGGCACATTTGGTGGTAATTATAGGAATTCTATGCAATAGCCATGTTGGATGATGGCTAGGACCCACAAGTCTGTTGTTATTTCCTCCCAATTTTGGTAAAAATCTGTTAGTCTTCCCCCCACTGGTGTTACGTGTTGGGGATTTGTGACACTGAAGTCACTGTTTGTTTTGAGGGGTCTTGGGACTTTAGAACTTCCCTCTAGTCTTAGGGAACTGTCCCCCTCTGTATTGTCCCCGAAAGCCCCCTCTCTGATACTGGCTTTGGTATGTGGGCCTGTTTTGTGAAGTTGAGGGTTCTGTAGTTTGAGCCCAAAACCCCCCTCTAAATTGTGTCTTCCTAAAAGTGCCTCTGCTCTGTGGGGAGTAGAGCACGCCCATGGCCTTGGCTGTATCTGTATCTTTTTTCAACTTCTCGATGCCAGTGTCCACTTCCGGCCCAAACAACTGCTGTCCATTAAAAGGCATATTAAGCACAGCCTGCTGGATTTCGGGTTTGAATCCTGAGGTGCGTAGCCATGCATGTCTCCGAATTGTCACCGCTGTATTTACAGTTTTTGCAGCTGTGTCTGCTGCGTCCATTGCTGAACGTATCTGGTTATTTGAGATACTTTGGCCCTCTTCTACCACCTGTTGTGCACGTTTTTGGAATTCTTTGGGCAGATGTTCAATAAAGTTTTGCATTTCATCCCAGTGGGCTCTGTCATATCTTGACAGCAGAGCCTGTGAATTCACAATGCGCCATTGATTGGCTGCTTGTGCTGCCACTCTTTTTCCCGCTGCGTCGAACTTGCGACTTTCTTTGTCGGGTGGTGGTGCATCTCCGGTTGTGTGTGAATTTGCCCTTTTACGTGCTGCGCCAACTACTACTGAGTCCGGTGTCAGTTGCTGCGTAATGTACATAGGGTCTGTTGGTGGAGGCTTGTACTTTTTCTCCACCCTAGGAGTAATGGCCCTGTCTTTAACGGGTTCTTGAAATATTTGCTTTGCGTGTTTCAACATTCCCGGTAGCATTGGAAGACCCTGGTACTGACTATGTGTGGACGACGGGGTATTAAATAAAAAGTAATCTTCGATAGGTTCAGCGTGCAGTATCACGTTGTGAAAAGCAGCTGTTCTGGACACCACCTGCATGTAAGCCGTACTACTGTCTTCAGGTGGTGATGGTCTTGCTGGGTAACAGTCAGGACTGTTATCTGACACAGGCGCATCATAAAGATCCCATGCATCTGGGTCCTCTTGGCTCATGCTTGTGTGTGTTGGAGACTGCACCACAGGTGGGCTAGCGATTGATGATGATTGCGGTGAGCGCTGAGGAGATGGTGGCGGAGTTACTTGTTTTGCCACCTTTGCTTGTGGTGGTTTATCCTTCTCTTGGAAAGCCAGTTTCCTTTTCATCCTTATAGGAGGGAGAGTTCTTATTTTCCCTGTCTCCTTTTGGATATGGAGCCTTCTCTGTGTATAATCTGGCTCCCCTGCCTCTAGCTCCTGTCCGAATTTATGGCTTTGCATTTGTGTGGAAAGCCCTTGCTCCTCGGTGTAGGAACTTGTTTTCGGCTCCGAAGCTGGATGTTTCGGGATCGAAACCTTTTCCACCGTCTTTTTCAGCTCCGAAGCCACTTTTTTGTGTTTCGGTGTTCCGATCTCTCAGTGCCGAGTCATCTCGGTGCCGGTATCTCGATGTTGAGATTGTTCTGACCCGGTGTCTCGGCCCGAGTCTTTTCTGTGCCGGTATCTCGACCGGAGTCGGATGACTTCGACACATGTGTGCCCTTTTTTGGTGCCGATGGACGGTCACCGATTTTTTGGGTTAAGCCATGGCCTGCCGGCGGTTGCGTCTCCTGGGCTCTGATGATTTTAACGTGAGTTTTGGCCGGGGCTGTTTTACTCACGTTTTTTTTGGCATCTGTTCTGTTTCGTCTGAGTCCGAGTCAGCAATGGAGAAGGTTTCTTCTTCCTCCAAGTCTTGGTGTCTTGACGGTGCCGATGCCATTTGAAGTCTTCTCGCTCTCCGGTCCCTCAGCATTTTCCTCGATCGAAACGCTCGACAGGCCTCACAGGTATCCTCTTTGTGTTCGGGAGACAAACACAAATTACAGACCAAATGTTGATCTGTGTAAGGATACCTGTTGTGGCATTCGGGGCAGAAGCGGAATGGGGTCCGTTCCATTAGTATTGTAGACGCACGTGGTCAGGCCGACCAGGCCCCGGCGGGGAATCGAAACCCCGAAGGGCCACCGGAGCTCTTCAAAATTCGGTGTCGATCTATGATAACTAACCCGATACCAAACGCAAACAATACCGTCAAATTTTTCCGATATCTAACTAACTTTCCGAACCGAAACACGGAGCGCAGAGGAACACGTCCTAACCCGATGGCGGAAAGAAAACAATCTAAGATGGAGTCGATGCCCATGCGCAATGGAGCCGAAATGAGAGGAGTCCCTCGACCTCGTGACTCGAAAAGACTTCTTTGAAGAAAAACAACTTGTAACACTCCGAGCCCAACACTAGATGGCGGGATATGCACAGCATGTGTATCTGCAGCTACACATGCCATCGAACATATATATATATATATATATACACATATATATAAATCACCAAATGGCTGCGTTGAAAATTGCGTGCTCTTGCTGCTGATGAAGGAGTTAGCAACTCAAACTCCTGTTAATTTAGTTCAACAAAGTGAGTCATCGCACTCCAAGAAGATACTTATTCCAGCCTTTTACTATCATTATTATTATCAGTGCTTACACCACCCAACGTGTTTCAACCTTAAACAGGTCTTGATCACAGGTAAAAAAAAAAAGTCTCCTTTCACCACACTTATATAGTTCCTTATCAGGTAGCTATGGGGTTGCATTATGTTTTTTAACATTTATCTATAACCTATAGTTCTTTCATTAATATGTTATACTACAAAGTGCATCCCTTGTATGATGTTACCTTGAATATTTCTACATTTTTAGATTAGTCACACTTTGTGTACCTCATACTGTCTTACTCTTAAATTCATGTAAAATATAATTAAACGCAGCGTATCTTATCTAATTGAAAATAAATTGTTTCTTCATGGTGCACTGTTAAAGCACAACAAAACAAAACAAAGTAAAACATAATAGATAAAACCAGTTCAGAATTTAAACAGAGATGTATGGGCAGTATCCTCATTATTAACATCTTATCCTACTGCTAACTGATGTAACTTTTTTTTCTTCTCCTTTGTTTCTTGCTTTCACCATCCAAAATATAATAAAGCAACTGTCCTGCGTAATTTATATATCCACCAGTGTTGATTTCATAATCTCCAATGCTCTTGATGTCAAATGTTTATTGTATAATTGTGAGGAAGGATGGCGTGATTATTCCCATCTATACCCACTGTGAATTAAAAACAATGATTTTCGTTCTTGTAGGCAAGATATTCATGATTTATATACACTATATCTTATTGTGTCATATATGATGTTAATCAGCACCTATTCATAAGACATTATTTAAAAATCCTATTCAATTGCTTATATTGATAAATTGATTGCTTTCTCATAAATGTACAAAGAGTTCTTCGTCAATGTTTAACCCAAACAGGGTCTTTGTCTTTAATTTAGTAATGTATCTGGTTTCCAGACGACACAATTTTAATGCTCTATTACCCCCTCTTTCATTTTCGGAGACATGTGCCACTCCAAAATATTGCATCTGTTTCCAGTGATTTTCTTGGCAGTGTCTATGATGTTTTACCATCGCATAGCACAAGTCATTGTTGTTAACCGCTCTAATATGTTCCAATATAAGTTTTTTCAACTTGCAGATTGTACTCCCTATATACTTTAGGCCGCAACCACAGTTCACAACATATACCACATAAGTTGTCTTGCAGGTTATTTTTTGATTGATCTTAAAAGTTTGTCCCATAGTGTCTTTCATTATTTTTCTATTTTCACCAATTTGACAGGCTTTACATTTCAAACATTAAAAAAAAAAAACCTGCATCTCCTTTCCTCAACCATATTTGTGGTACTTTTTCAATAAAATGACTTTTTACCGATTGATCTCTAATAGCAGGTGCCTTCTTATAAGGTATCTGTGGTCCACTTCCCACCAAGGGTCCAACGTCTGAATCATTATATAATAGATTCCAATGTCTTTTTTAATTTTTAGAGATTTCATTGTGTTCTTTTTTATAAGACATTATCATCCTTATTTCCTTATCATTTTTAGTCTGCAATTTCTTTGACGTTTTCTTTACTAAGGTATACTCTCTGCCTATCTTTTGTGCTTTTACCATACCCATTTTGATATCATTCAGATTGTAGCCTCTTTTTATGAATCGGTTTTTCATTTCCTCACATTGTTCTTTCATCAAATCTTCTGCCAATTTCGTCTGACTCTCAAAAATTCACCATATGATATATATATATATATATATATATATATATATATATATATATATGATATATATGCACATCTGCAATTTCATTGTAAAGGCAATGTGTGGTAATGGATGCGTGGTTCTGTCACACAACCGTGGAAATGCACTTTCAGTGACTCACTACTGGTAAAAGGCCAGACTGATGGTTCATAGAGCTAAATCATCATCAATTACCCATGGTGATCTATCACAGGTTCAAATCATTGGAGGTTCAACTTACTCTTTCATCCTTGTCACGTTAGTAAACTAAATACCATTACAATTTGGCAACAGTAGTATCTACAGCATTTAGAAGCGACAGATCTGTAACATGATCACTTTACAAGAACAAATTATTACTGTGAATGTTGCTTGCTGATCAATCAAAGGATGAGTATCAAATACATGTAAAGTCTCATTTCAAGGACCTCAGAGTTTGGTCCGGTATCTATGCACTGTCTTCCCCCTTAAGGGATATTATGAGTGAAAGTCAGTGGGTGCCCTTAGAAAACCGTAATCTGTGCAAAGTGGTAATTCTGCCCTCATAACCCCAATAATACCCCCTTGTTTCTCTCTAGTATTTCCCTGGACATTGCAGCAACGGCCAAACTCTCCTGTTGGAATGCATTGAATCTTCATTGTTACCGCAGATCTCATAAATCCAGTAGAGCAAGCAAATCCCGTTATTAGCACCAATGGATTTAGAGAGGCAATGGTTATGAGGCGCTTAGAACTACTACTAAGTAGGTTCGCCATCAGTCATTATTTGAAGTCCATTCGCCCTCAAACACATTCTAGTCAACATTAACAGTATGTTAACTTCATTCTGTTGAGGAAAAAGGTAGATGTAAAAGTGTAGATGAGGGTGGAAATGAGGAAGCATAACTAGACGCACAATTTACAAAGCACAAATGCACATACCTTTTCACTGTAAATGTGGACAATATCTTTGGCATCAGGATTTTCCTCCCACAGCGGGGCGCCTTCTGGGTCTTTCAGAAATGCCACAATAGACTAAAACAAGGATGGGAGAAAAAGGATGTGTTATCAACTAGTTAAACACATACCATGAAGTTTAGCAATAAAAGAGACATGATACAGTGCTAAATTTAGACAACTGCTTGTCTAATAATTCTACTCCTATTATGTTTTGTGATTGGAGTGTTGCCAATTGCGTTGATACTTTTTCCCTCCCCCTTACACTTTTTAATTGGTTTCTGTTATGTTCCAAGTAGCCTTTCAGCCAGTCCAACCGCCTAAAAAGTATTGGATATTTTTTATCAATCAGTTAGTCGTTCGTGAAGTTGCATGGACAGAACACAGCAACTACCCACCATCTATCAACATAGAGAAAAAGCTTTTTCAGTCAACCCCACGTTGTGCATGACCTTTACCCATGCCCAGCGGAGGATTAGCCACAGGGTCTGGCCCTGCAGCCAACCCCGCTGCTCCCTACCCCCGCATGCAGCCAAACCCATACTGGAGGCGGTTGGCCGAATGGGTGTGTGAGTGGCTGAATAGGTGTGTGAGTGGCTGTGTGGGTCTAATAGTGGGTGCATGAGCGCTTTTTGGGCAAAGCCCTGTGGTCAACACCCCGCCTTGCATGGCCAAAGGCTATGCACGGCAGCAGCTAGATTAAGTATGGTAATTACATTTTTAAAAAACATAGAAATTCATTGATAAAAACAAAGTTTACGAGGACGTTGTTTTTCGGAAATAAAGAAAGAACTTACAGGGAAGCTATAGTTCGGTTCAGATTTTACACACATAAAACCATAGAAGTTCAGCAGGTATAGCATCAAGAAACTATAACTCGGACCCTAAGTCATCTATAACTCGCTCCCTCGTCATGCACTGCTAAATACCATATATTTGACATCAATCATTACATTTTCTGTGACACCAGTGATAATATCACTGCAACGTTTGCATTAAAATTATTGATGAGAAAGCTGTGCATGGCGGGAGTGCACGTTATAGTTACCTTAGGGCACGAGTTTTCTTGAGATAACTATAACTGCTACATTTCTATGGTTTTGTGTGTATAAAATCTGAACCTAGTACCCAGTGGCGGTCGCCATTAGGTAGTTATAGGAAGGTCTATTGTTATGTTGAACAACACAAAGTCACACTTCAGATGGTTAAGATGCAGATCCTTTAAGTAGTGAGATTACACAGACAGCACACAATGAATCAAGACGAGTGCTCCAGGTCCAAATGAAACAGATTGGCTCGAGCGGCACATCTAAAACACATGTGCATTCTGAACCAGAACACCGATAGGTTTCGCAAGTCAACAGGACAGAACATCAGCTTTTCCACAGAGAAAGCGTTTTTTGATTTGCTAATAACTTTGGTCTCCTATGATGAATCTTCTTGAAACTTTCTAAAAAAAAAAAAAAAAGTTCATCCACCTCAGCTCCTTTCTGGAAAGTTTTGGGGTGATCCATCAAGCAGGGGTCTGGAAAAAAGCGCACCACAAAAACCAAATCTGCACACATTTTCTATAGAATTCTTTAGGCAGGACTAAAGCAAAAACTACTGCATGGAATTACACCAAATTTGTGAAGAACCTAGACCTTAGTCCGCAGATTGTGATTTTTGTGATTTGGTGTAAATCCATTCAGTAGTTTTTGAGAGAAAGATAATTGTTTATTTAGCCAGTTGGGCTCACAAGAGTCTTAGAGCACCAATTTAAAAAATAGGTTGTTTTGATTGACCCACGCAGCTTAATTCTCCTTGGGTCATCTTGCTAAAGGGAAAGTGAGCATACTGTGAGAGCGAGCCTCTGACTAGCTGCCAACAGCATGAGAAAAGTTTTGCTGGCCGCCATTACAGTACTCATGGTCTTAGTACACTTATCAAAAGCTGTGTAAAAAAAAAAAAAAGTTATATGAAGGCTTGGAGGGAGCCATCGGCTCCCCCCTTTAAGGGGGTTCATAGAAGAAAAAGAAAAAAAAAAAAAACTAAATTGCTGCTATCCTGCAAGACTCCTGTCGAATAGGAACAAATGGTGGCAAGGCTGCATTTCTTTTTTTTTTTTATATAAGCCCTGGGTAGCCCACCCTGGGCCCAACATTAATTTACAGGGGGGCCTCGCTACCTCCCTCCCAGAGCCTGAAAAGGCCTCGGGAGCCCATTCCCAAGGCTGATTTTTTTAAAGGGGGGGCTGCACAGCCCCCCCTTCCATAAGCCACAAATGGCCCAGGAAAGCCCACCCTCAGGGCCGGCTCATCGCTATGTCCCAGGGGGCCCATCCTGGGACATAGTGGTTCCTGCCCGCAGCACTGCAGGGGTGAAACTTGTGGTTGCTCTTGTTTGGCAGGAGCATTTTTAAATCTCCCAGCAAGTGGGGGCAAACTCTAAGTTAACTCCCACCTGACGAGAGCTTAAAAAATGTGTCAGCCCACTGGGAGCAGACTTTTGATTTCTTTTCTTGCCCGAATTGATGCTGGCAGGGAAACAGATCTAAATATTATTCCTGCCCACAGGGAAATCCAGTATTCAGGAATGCCAGCATGTGGTGGGTGTCCTGGATGAGCACCGGAGCACAAACTTTGTTTTAAATTGGGTCCCAGGGGATGTGGTCCCCAAGGCCAAAATCAGCCAGGATGGGAGGGGGGGGGGGGAGAACTGCACACCCCCTCTTTAAAATGCCATGGGAAATTGGGTCCACTGGGCCGAAATAGGCCAAGGGGGGGGGGGGGGGGGGGGGGCATGAGACCTCCTCCCCTTTTAGTATAGCGGCGGGCACCGGGGAAAGGAGTCTCCGGGGCCAAAATAGGCCCATTAAGTTAGACCGGGTGACCCACTCCCCCTTTAAAAAGCAGCCGGGCCTCAAGGGATGTGGTCCTTGGAGACCAAATCAGGAGAGGGAGGGGACCTGTGTGCCTCCCTTCTTCCTTGAAAATGCAGCCATGCAGTGGGCAATGTAGTCCTCGGGCCGAACCAGGCCAGGGGAGGGGGCTACATGCCCCTCTCCCCCTTCATAACTGCACTGGCACCCGGGGATGGGGTCCCGGGGATTAAGTCTGCTCAGGGAAGGGGTGGGCATGCATGCCTCCTCCCCATGAAAATTGTGCCAGACCCTGGGGCTGAAATCAGCTGAGGGAGGGGAGATGCGTGCCTCCTTCCCCCTTGAAAATGCAGCCGGGCCCCTGGGATGCAGTCCTCCGTCCTAAATAGGCCCAGGTAGGTGGGCCATATGTCTGTCTCCCCCTTCAAAATTGAACTGGTGCCCAGGGATGGGGTCCCTGGGGCCTAAATCTACTCGGGGACATGTGTGGCCCCTCCCCATTAAAATTGTGCTGAACCCTGGGGGATGGTGTCCCCAGGGTCAAAATCATTCTGGGGAGGGGGGAGGGGGGGGTGCCCCTACCCCAAACAAGCAACCCAGGCCATGTGGAATGGGTCCACTGGGGCCAAAATCGGCCGAGGACAGGGTCTGAGCAGTTCTGGGGGAAAACTCTATGGCCAAGCCCCCCCAACTGCGCACAGCCAGAGGTCGTGCACACCATGGGGTTGACTGTATGGAGGGGAGGGTGTGTGGCGGCAGGGC
This sequence comes from Pleurodeles waltl, assembly GCF_031143425.1. NCBI lineage: Eukaryota > Metazoa > Chordata > Amphibia > Caudata > Salamandridae > Pleurodeles > Pleurodeles waltl. The sequence continues at coordinate 1,313,777,435 of NC_090440.1, forward strand.
CTGGCTGCCATGCATGACAAGGGTCTCCATTTGCATATTGTAATTAATTATCACTTTACTTTAAAGAAACCCTAGAAAGTCACAGAAAAAAAAACTAAGATTAAATTAATGTTCTAGTTAGGTGAATTTGTCAGTGTCAACATTAACATTTTGAACTTTTAAAAACTGCTAAAAAAAAGCCAACATAGTGAATGTCAATTCCAAAAATAGTTCTACTATGGGCAGCTTTTACCTATATCAAACCTGACAGACACTGACCCTTCATTATGAAATGAAGCTGGTATCTGTTGAGAACGGAGTACTGTAAACATTGTTTACTCTATGGAGAGAGTTCATTCTATAGTACTCTTTTTGCAAAATGTGAAACTCATTAGAAATACACCAGAGTATTCAAAAGAACCTACGAAGAACAGTGTACATTCTGTGCAACAGTTGTCAAAAGACACACTATCTGATAAAAAAATATAACCAAGATCTGAAGGAGCTAAAGATCAAACATTTAGGTATCCAATACCCCTACACAGATATGGTGCTTTAGAAGCGCACACATTTTGTAAACATTTACACCATTTAGCTGTACCCAAGCTGTACCAAATTAGATTGAGAAGTACTATAGGAATTACCCGCCACTATGTAAAATATAAAACAAACTAACACACTCATTTATGATGTCATCAGTAATGTCATCAGTGATGTATTCGAACACGTCATCAGTGATGTCACAAGCAAGGCATGGCAGGGGCGCAAGTTATTGTTATCGCTGCTAACTATAGCTGGTGAATTTATGAATTAAGGTTGACACTAAGAAATTCACATATTACCTTAGGTTAACCTTTGTTTTTTTTAACACAAATATATATATTCTCAACAAAAATGGCTCCTTATAGGACCCCCCCCCCCTGTTCACGCAGAGGAGTGACGACATCAGACAGAGCCAAGCTCTGTGTTAATATTCAATCAAATGTCATTCCACAAAGGTTACACGAAAAGTAGTATCAGGGTAATTAAACTGAAACTTCTATTCCATTTAAACATTGTGGGACGACTTCTTTCCTGTGGACGTTTGACTGAATAAATGTACATAAACATACATACAACAGTTTAAATCACTCAATGCTCCGCCCCAACGCGGCAGGCCAAATCGGGGTAGCGGTCTCTAAATATTCAAAAACAATAGTCTGTCCAGCCCGGGCATTAGCCCTCCAACTCTGTCCGGACAAAGAAAAACAGAGCCTTGGCCAATCAGTGTTGCTCAAGTGAATTTTATTTACCGGTGAACAAGGAAATTCTGTTTCAGAAACGCATTGTTTTGTGTTGCCTAAATAAACTTCACAGTACAGTAGAGAGTACTAGAAAAAAGTGTAGTAGAATGGCATACAGTGTAGTAAGTTTTGTACAGTGGAGTTATACACTTTGGAGGACAGCGTCAGAGTGGTGCAGCACATGGTGAAGTGCTGAACTGTGGCACAGAGTGGAGTAAAGTATCATACAGTAAACTTTAGTGGAGTGGAGGTGCGTAAGATAGAGGGAGTAACACAAGCACTTTAGCACAGTTAGCAGTGGTAAAGTGAGCAGATTCATAAAAGCCAACAAAAACACATTCAGAAAACAGGCGGGTGAAGGCAGAAAGGGTCAAGTCCAACACTATAGTTCCCCTTATTGGATTTTTGTTTTGGTGTCATTTTGTGAATAATAATTTATTATGTATTTGTATAAACTGGAGTGGGATTCTTACTGTGTTGTGTTTCGGCTTTTTATCTGTTTGGTACTTCCCAATGCTTTTCACATTTTTTAGGTTAAGACTATCTGCTCTGTGGCATTGCTACCGAGGTTTGAGTTCAGGTATAATTCACTGAAACCTTTACTTGATCTCACAAGAACACTTGTTGTGAACTACCATCCTCCCCAACTAATAATACACTTTCTCACAGCAAGGAAATGAGACAGCAGTTTTGTTACCCACTTCAGGTATAACACAATAGGTTAAAAATTATTAAACTCTACCCTACAGATCATTTGCAAATTATATTGTACAGTTAATAAAAACCAACACAAATTCACAAAAACCTCAAAATACAAATAAACACATTTACAATAATTACTTAGAATTACAAGAAAAGGCAACCTCCAGTAACCAATAGAAACCGGCCTCTGGACAGAAATTGGAAACATTGTAAATCACAATATTGTGTTTTGCACACTGTCTTTGACACTGGCCAAACAGTAATGCAGGAATTTCAACAAGAGCGGCATTTTTACCAACAAAAAAATGAATTACCTAATAAATCTGACACAACCCTATAACTAGCACGTTTATTCTCTTTGATGCTGTGTGCAAAGGGGGTGGGGCAAGTGAGCATGGGTGCAGGGTCAAAGGCGTGGCTAAAAAAAGATGTCTAATCTTTTTTCAGTATTTCACCTTCAGTTAACACGTGAAATTAGGCACAGCTTAAATGAAAAATAAATATGTCAAGTTAATCAGTGGGAAATGCACCATCACACATTATGAAAAATCTGTTAGTTAATGTACTGCAGGGGTCTCTGTCTGTTACTGGAGAGCCCAGAATTGAATCCTGGGTGCAGTGGAGCTTAGGGACAGGTGTATTTTCAGTGCTACAAGGCCCCGATCTGTGAAAGAAAACTCAGTGAATATGCAAGTCTTTATTTTAAGCTTGCATTACACATAGTACATGATAGGTTGCTACAAAATGCACAAACGTTTAAGATAAAGGAGTGTTTTCAAAACATAGATTTTAGGAAAACAAAGGTTGCATGTAGTACATTTATTTCCTAACTGTCCCTAAAAACTTCACAGCTCAGTCGGTAACTCCCTTGCGATATCACTCAAAAATAATAATTCGGTTATATGACGGAACACCGACTTCCGAAACAACTAGTGCCTTAACAACGAGGTCGGAACACCGACCTCGTTGTTATTACTAATGCCTTTACCACGAATGCCTTAACAACGATATTTCGTTGTAAAGGCATTCCTGATAAAAGCATTAGTAATAGGCACCATTGATCCTGCATCCCTCACCTCACCCCACCCCCCCAACCCCACCCCAAAACCTAAAAACCCCTCACCCCCCACCCCCTCCCCAAAACCAAAAACGCCCCACCCCCCAACCCCACCCCAAAACCTAAAAACCCCTGACCCCCCACCCCCTCCCCAAAACCTAAAACCCCCTGAACCCCCACCCCCTCCCCAAAACCAAAAACGACCCACCCCCCAACCCCACCCCAAAACCTAAAACCCCCTGAACCCCCACCCCCTCCCCAAAACCTAAAACCCTCCACTTACCTTAGTCGTCCCCTCGTCACCTGCGTCGTCCTCCTTAGCCGACTCCCTTCTTTGTACCTTAACCATGCATGTTCGTTGTTCAGAACATGCGTAGTTCAGGCACAAAATAACGGAGTCGTGGTTAAAGAAAGCGTTGTTCCCACTTTCGTTAACCACGACTTTGTTATCAAAACTTCGGCATAAAGGACGTTTCCCTAATAATTCTATGCCATGAGCAAGCTTCAAGTGATTCCATCAATGAAAGCCAATAACGGCTTCCAAGCCGCCTTTACATTTGCAGATTATCCAATCTCTTTCAGGCGGGCAGGCCTCCTAGCAAGGAGGCCTGGTTAGCTCTCTGTCCTGGGTTTCAAAATACAGAGGACCCTGAAGCATTTCAACTACGGTAGTCTTTTCAGTAGAGGAACTGTTTTTCTTAAATTAAAAAAGTATGACATGTCGTGCCCCTCCGATCCTGCCCACACGACCACAGCTGCATGCTTCATAAACTTAAATAGTTCAAACAATAACTGCAGATCGCAACAACTAAAATACATTTCAATTGCATCTTTACAATGCTTGATTCGAAGTCTGCAAAAGGATGAAATTAAAAAGTGCAGGTGCATTGATGCAAGGACAGACAACAGCATAAACATGCAATGGCAAAGCCAAAAGGATGAGGCTTTTAATGGCGTTACCCTTTTGCCTAAGCGGACAGGTTTTTTTTTCCAAATACCTTCCTGAACTGGTAAAAAGAAAAAGCATAGAACTAGCCCAGAAATGAGTACATGTGCACAGGTCATTATTATTCTATAGTGGCCCCACCATGATATCTCATATGCCTGCATGTATCACCACCAGGGCTGGCGCTAGCACTGGCAGCTGCCCCGGGCCTTGTTCCTGCTCACAACCACGGGGCCTCACCAGATGATGGTCTTGATAAAGACTCCAGTTTTACGAGGCCCATGGAACACAAGAGATGCTCACACGCATGGATGGGACTCAAACGCTACGACACCTTGACGCCAGCATACACAGAGCACCAAATAATGACCCTGAGCGTAGGGAGCATACCCGCGTTAGGAAATATGCCGGTCCCATATCACGCAGGGGCGAAGGGGAAAAAGAGGATTTCATCCAGTGGATTTGCATCTGCACCCAACTCCGTAAACTTTGCTCACAATTGTTGAAAAGAAGCTTCAATGACAGAGGAATTCGTGCATGTAGGGAATCAATAACAGCTTGCCTTAACCCGGGGACCCGCAGTTAAACTGTAAACTTGAATTTCTGGGGATGTCCTAATGGACACCTCCAGATGAAGAGATTTCCCTGCTAAACAGAAGTGCTTATTCGGGGACGAGCTATGTTGATTAATATTAAGACTAAAATTTGCACTAGATCGAACTGAATGTAGAGGTTGAACACAAGTTTACATTTTGTAGTGTGTATTTGCACGAATATTGCATTAGTGTTGTGCAAATATATCAGCATAAAATCTAAATTGATGTTTAGCGGGATTAAGCTGAACTGCTGGTTGAACATACCTTTCTCACTCCTACTGCATGTTTGTTGCACACATGTTGCACTATTGCTTTAAAAAGTTATCTGCATGCTGAATACCATCTCACACTGGTATAGTGTATTTCCACAAACACACCACAAGTATTGTACGTTCTTTAAATAATGAACTTGGTTCTTAGGACATTTTGTATCAGCACACATTAGGCATATTTCATTTTTATGTTATAAATAGTAATATTTTATATCTTTTATTCTGAAATTGTTATGGTTTTAATGAACTGAAACAAATTTGAATTTGGATGTTTTTTTAACACATAGAAGCGTTTTACCTTAATACATAGGATTATATCACTCAATTGAAATGTATTTACTAAAAGTGAGTTTCTAAACACGAACTGAGAAACATCCCTGCGCCCACCCTCATGGTAATGGTATTAGTGAACTAAGAGCAGGGCCACTACAATTATGTGGCCGAAAGGAACAAATCTGGCAGCAGCATTTACTAATCTATGGATAAAGTAAAAGTAAATTATGTATCTTAACAGCACATTTTGTGATAATACCACCTCATCATTTTGTCATATTTACAGGTTACTACTACAGCACAAAGGTTTCTTTTTATGACGCCAAAATACAGCAATGAGCAACCGAAAAATGACCAGTCAACCTTTGCAAAGTGCTTTCAACTGTGCAGCAACAAGTGTTTTTAGATCCTCTTCCTCTCTTCTTGAATTTGACAAGAAGCTGAAGACTTGGCTTTTCAACTATTCAACATTCATAGACAAAGTTGGGCGCGCACACACCAGTGCCAGAATACCCTTGCAGGTGATAGTGCACTTAACGAGTGCACATAACAATGTGGACGTAAGAGTGGCAGATTCAGAAGGAGAAGATAAGATGCTTAGGGAGAATTGAGAGGTGAATAGATAATGCAGGGGAGAAGTGGATATAACAAGGGGCTGAACAGCAAGTGTAGTTAATAGGCTCAGCTAGAGATGAAAAAGTTAGAGTATGAAAGTGAGATGTTGGTGTACATCATCAAAAAACTGGATGTTGTCGAATCAGTGTATGCCTACTAAGTCTTTCGAGCCTTCTCATGAAGTTTCCAATTTTCTATCTCTTTATGTTCCATATAAAAAATGTAAAAAATAAATTGCCTTAATTTTGAAATGCATGCATCATTCTTCGCAAAGGGTTATGATCCTGAACCACCCTCAAAGTGTCCGCAGTGCACTCTGTTACTCCTCTTAACCTTTCTGTTAGATCACACTCACCATGGAACCTTTTCTTTCACATGTCCTGACCAGACACTGAGAGATCATAGCTCCTGCATAGGACTGCCTTTGCAGCAAACAACTTGCCTGATTATAGGTTCCTGTGGTTATTTCTCTGCTCAAAAATCCTTCAGCAGCCTCAAACCTTCTCCATATCTTATGATACCTCTTTATTACATTTTTCTATAATGTCCCACAATATTTTCCTGTTAAAGGAGAAATGCAGAAGTATATTGCAATATCTTTTCCTTGGATCAGGGCAACAGGTGATTAATTAGCAGAATCTTTGGAGGATACAGCTGTTTACGATTGCTGGTTTAGAACTGATTAATTTAATTTGATAACAGTTATTCCTTTTAGCAACTTGTCTTTCTAAAGGCAACAACAGAAAGGAGTCAAAGCTTACCCCAGAAGGTGTTAAAGATATTGGAACTCAAATATAGTAGGTCATAATAATCATATCCAATTAGCAAATTATCCACCCAGCCTAAATAGATCTTTAAAAGAATACTTTGCACACAATACCCAACAAAGATATCTCTGTGCGTACAAAGTGTCTTGCAAAGTGATAATAGACAATAGTCCACCCCAGAAAACGTAGGTGCTGCGAGGCCCGAGGAAGTTGCAAATTTTAGTGAAAAGGCAGAGAATTCATAGGTGACTGACTGGTTTATGGCTGGACCACTAGGTGAGATGTTTTTTCCCTTAATGTGGGTAAACTGGGCTCCTTGCTTGTTCTGGCTTGGCCACTGATGAACAACAAAAGGCTGCTACATCCAAGGTTACTGTGCACAGAGTCAGTCTGGCTTTGCTTGCAAAGCCAGCAGGCTCATTTTATGTGCTGAAAGGCAATGGGCCAGCCTGGTCAAGCAAAACATGATGTCACCTCCTCCCACAACAAATACTCCCAAACCTGAGGCTTCGAGAAATGGCTACTTTTTAGGAGCACATTTAGAACTGGCTTCCTGTTTGAGATGAGGAGAACAACGGCTGTGTAAAGGAGACAGGGGCTGCAAGAAGGAAGGCAACTGAAAAGCGAGGGGGCATATCCCATAGAGTACATCAATGCATCTGGAGTGGTTAGCCAGTAGGTTAAGGAAGGCAGATCTTGCATTGAAGTTTGGACGACCAAAAGTGTTTAGTTAGATACCTGGGGAGGGACTGGATTGACTTGGACGATGGACATTGCCTTGCATTCAATTATCTTTAAAGAACGTTCCTGAGGGTAGGTACAATTTGGTTTTTACTCCTTAAGCTATATGAGATGAGCGGCATGATTCTGGTCTCTTTGCAATTTGGCAAGTGTCACCAGAGATTAGGTATATGTGACCATTATTTTATACTGTAAGTCTCTGGTATTTCTTAAGCATTTTTTGCAAGTCACGCCACCCCTCCCCCAACTTACCTCTTTCACATTACCACATTTCCTTTCCATTCAGCTGTAAACTACAAAGCGTCTACTATAGTAAGCCCTTTTCTTGTAGCCTTAATGTATCTCTTTAGTGACTGACTCCCAGTATAGCTTTGGCAGTCTTTTTTTCCTGTCCACAAACCAACAATAATATACAGGAGAATACAAGTAGCATCACAAAGGAATTAGAAGGTGAACAATGTCAGCTGTTTAGTTGACCAGTAAATATGCAGACTCGCCAATGTGTACAGATAATGAAGGCTTAATATAACCCCAAGAAATGTAAGTTTATTGATGGTGTCCTTTATATAGACAGAGTCACTCAATTATGCTTCAAAGGCTCAGCTTTTACAGACTGTCCTAAAAAATGTCTAGCCAATAAAAGTAGCTGCGCAATAATGCCCATACAGGGAGGTCTATAGAACCATAGGACATCTTTAAGCTGAACTTCACTTTCCTATTAGGCTAGATGAGACAGAGGCTGATGTTTTTGCCAGACACTTATGGTCCATGTGGAAATGCTTAATAATAGTGAGTGAGATTTATGGGTAGAAGTAAAGTTGTTACCATGAAAGTCCAGCAGGTATCCCAGACTGATGTTTCAAAAAAGACTGTGACAAGCATACATGGTGCAGATCACATGATTCACTCATCACAGGGAGTAAAACACTGACTTTTTTTAAACACTCATAAAACCACCTGTAAGCAAGTTTCAGAGTCAGGTGTCCAGCAAATAGGGTTCGTTTGGTTCACAGATTGAGTGCCATTGGATATTGTTTCCTAGAATCTATCTGATGGTTATTCAAACACACTGCCATGGACAGGCACTATGAAACATCAAGAAGATACAGGCAATAACTATGAAATAATGCAATAGTTCTTTAAGGGCTGGCTTGACAGGCTTAATCAAACTACTAATCTGTGCTCCCAGCTGAGATCATTGTGTCACAATATTAAAACTTCGTTTGTGAAGAAACAGCCACTATTTATGGCAGCAATATATGTAAATTAAAGAAAATAACCCAAGGTCCACACACGCAGTGGCACATGACACAAAGTTACTCCACCTTCATAATTTTTAACCAAAATGACCTACAAAATTCAAGCCCCTATATGCTACTAGGAAAACCACTTTCCTTCTCCCAGGAGATGTGCTCCATCATTGGTTTTAAGAACCTGACATAACAGACTGTCTTATCTACGACTTAAAGGAAAGGTCCTATGGGGTAAAAAAGAATTTTAGGATTATGGAGCACAACTACAAATCCTCTTCACAATACAAATTGATCTGTAGAGAGCCCTAGTGTTCGTCAATTACCACAGATTTTAAATGTATGCACTCAGAGATATACAAGCGTTTTAATAAAGCGTTTTTAGGCTTTGTAGGGATGGGTAAAGCTACAGGGTATTAACTGTTGCTTTAGGATTTATAATGGGCAAAGGCACCAGGTAATAAGGATTTATTTTAAGGGTTCAGTGATGGGTAAGGGATGAGTAAGGTTACAAAGTAGTAACTTGTTTCAAGATTTAGGGATGGATAAGCATAAGTGGTACTAAGGCAGAGGTCTTCAAACTGGTGGGGGGGGCCCTAGGGGGGCCTCAAGTGATCCCGGGGGGCGCCAAACGCTGGCCAAAAGAAATATTATACACATTACATGCCTTTTTTTTAAGCAGAAGCATGTTATTGCAGGTTTAAAAAGGTAACAGTACTTCACTGCAATGCAATGTTTAAATAGGTTTAGACATATTTAAACATTGCCATCTTTCTAAAATAATTGTAAAAATTCTGAGGAGGGTCCCAAAGAGTTTTATTTTTCAACTGGGGGGGGCGCGGCATTAAAAAGTTTGAAGACCACTGTACTAAGGGGTAAATGTAAAATATTTATTGAAAAAATAACTCAAAATTAAAAGTTTTTTTTTTTTAGTATAAAAACGGAAGGAATTTGGGGCATTGCCCAAACTTTTATAATATATATATATATATATATATATATATAAATAGATATCTTTTCAAAATGGCCAGTGTTGAACAGCCTGGCAATGCCAGTGCCTGCGACGGTCCGCGGCCTACGTCAATTACCAATAATAGTTTCCCTTGTCTCGTTATTTCGGGCAAAACAGCAGCACACCATTTCCATCCACCAATTTATTTGTGCATCAAAATGACTTGTTTCAGTTTCACAGAAGACTTTCTCAAATTCAGAGAAAAGCACTCCGGTTAACAGACAGTGACGAAAGACTTTAACAAATTTCCTTTATAACTAAAGGCTTAATCAATTTCACTAAACACATATTTCATTGTTTCAGCAATTTCAAGAACAATTGGGATGTGGAATATAACAAAATATCCACTTGTCTATGGGACAAGTTGCTTCATAAATCTCCCTGTCCTGTAAAAAATAAAATATACTTGTCCTTTTGGTGTCATGTAGTGCAGCAATAAATTATGGCAGCAATCTCATTATGTAAGAGCTCTGGTAATAGCCTCTCTGACTATGCCAGGGTGAATACTATAGTAGAGCATGAATACTAGCAATTTCAAGCACTACTTTAGCAATTTCCTTATTTTGCCACCTTTCCGCACATCTACATACTGGGGCTGGAGGAAACACTAAGCAATAAATTCCAGGGATGGAATGCTTTTGAGTCTGTGCAAACCTACTAACTTGCATGCTTTAAGGATTTTCACCAGCTCTGTTCTAATCTTTTCCCCTACTGAGAAATGTTGGAAATTTACTACTGACAAGGGCAGAAGTAGACATTCTTCCAGGGTTGACAAAAAAGTGAGTGAAAGGAAGGTGAACTTGTAAACATACAATAGATTTTTGCATGAGCAAATCTACACTTGCATATTTACTTGTGGTAAAATACAGTTCACAAATATATTCTAGGAGTATGATTTATTAGTCTACTTCTGTACATTCTTGTGAATTAATGAAAGCTACAAATGCAAAGATATACACCCTTGGTGTACTTTTGTGACTTTCTTTACGAATTGGGCCACTAATTAGGTTGGACGTTAGCCAAGACACGTTGTTAATTAAATTTCTATTTCTTTCTCTATCCATCTATCGGCTGGCTTTACTGTGAGTGACAGCATTATGCTCTTCCACAAGAAGCATACTGCCACACAAAATAGTTTTGTCGGTGCCAGGAACAACTGTGGCAATGTGTTTCTTTTTTTTGTGCTTTTTGTCAACGTTTGCTACAATGGTGAGGGCCTGGCAGCTCCCACAACAATTAAGTGTTATAAAAGCATGTCAAAACAAGACACACATTGACAAAACCAAAGGACTGACCACCAATGCTGGATCGGTTGTTTTCTGCCAGTGCCTGTTTAGTTTCATGTTTTTCATCATCTTGTTGAAAATGGTTACACTAGTATTCCTTTATAAGTTGTTTTGGAAAATATTAGCATGAATCAAAACATTTTACTAAATGATGCTTCAAAGAAATAGTACCTAAAATTTAAAAGTAATTTAGCAAAACTTTTTTCCTAGTTGAATTGTTTCTGAACATTTTATTTTGAAAACAAAGTCTCACCGATCTTGCTTACAAACTTAAGCAAACATTTTCATCTAATCAGAGAGCACTCTAGAAGCATTATATATAACCTCATTGTTAAACCTTTCAAATGTGTGTGAACGCATTTTTGCCCTGGAAACACTGTCAGTAGTACAGTGTGACCTTCCGTTTAGAGCACTCACCCTAATAATAAAGGCTTTCCATTAATGAACCATAAATACAAGTTCAAACAGTATTAACATATGGACAGACATATTACCTCAACAGCAGATTGTGTTTTTCCCTGCAAACAGGCAGTCAAGTGGTTTAGGGTTACTTGTCCCAAGGACAAAATAATCATGAAAACTTGTTGTCTTTGTCCCCAAACAATATGTCCTGGATGTCGGGCTATAGGAATTCCACACCCCTGACAATTAAAGCATTTATGGAATAATTTTCACCATAATTTCAATACATTTGCAAATATTATTATTATATTTATCAGCATTAAATTAATGTACTGCATCGTCCTAAGCTAATATTCAAACCGACCCATAACGGGATGCAGCAGCAATAGCTTCAATCTTGTGGAAATAATTAGAGCACTTTTTCAAATTAAGTTCCCAAATGTGTAAGTAAGAAATGGGATTAAAGTGCAGAAGTGTGAAAACATAAGTGAGAACCATAAAAATACCAAACTAAACAATAAATTCATTTTCACATAGGGCTTACCATGGGCAAGAGCTAAACGATCTATAAAAGAAATAGGTTAAATTAAGTAGTGTAATGAAGGTTAAGTGCCCTGAGATTTTATTATATACATACACAAATGTATTGCCTTGTAACCATATGTAAGAAAATGGCAATCAAAAAATAACTGTCATTGGTGAACTTAATTTGTCTGTGTTCGTACATGAAAAGCAAGGATAAATATACATAATAACAAAGAAGAAATAACCAATAACATAAAAATGAGAATGACCTCAAAAAACCCAACATGATGCACAAAGAATACCTCACAAGATTTGCCCATCTTTCAAGCATTCATATAGTGTAGATGGCCAAACAGGACATTGTGCTAAAACACAAGTAGCTTAAAGTCCAATATTAATGGCTAACTCATCATCACTACTGAGATCATTGGGACACTTGGGGCCTCATTAGGAGTTTGGCAGGCTGCAGAGGCTGCCTGCCAAACGCTTTGGGCCAGAAAACCGCCACTCCGGTTTTCCGCCCGCTGGCCCTATTACAAGTTTCCTAATGGCCCAGTGGGAAACTCACCACAACATTGTGGCAGTGAAAAGCACGACGGGCTGTCCATGAGGGTCCCTGCACTGCCTATGTCAAATGCATGGGCAGTGCAGGGTCCACCACGGGGCCCCCAGCACCCCATCTTCACCAGCCTCCGCTTGGCAGTGGAACAGACATGCAAAAGCTGGCGGACACGGGGGTAGCAATCCCCAGGGCAGCGCTGCCCTGGCGGATTAAGACTGCCGGCACTGTTAGGCCAAGGGACCTTTCGCCACAGTCGTAATGTCAAGGTCGGACCGCCACTTTGTCGGCGGTCCAACCACCACACACTCGTAATGAGGGCTGTGGTGTTAAGCTCAATAGTATATTCGGATTCTCTCTCAAGTATCTTTCTTTATCACCACCTCTATCATGTTTCACTACCCAGTCAATACCAAAGAAAGAAAGCTGCCACTTGTGTGTCTGACCAAAATGTTGTGCCGCCAGTAAGTTTGATCAGCATTTTTGATAGCACGTTGGTGCTTCAAAATCCTCTTCTTAAGAGGTAACTTCATGCTTCTGATCTGCATCAATTTGCACAGACAATCTAAGGTATAGACTGTGAAGTTTGATGTACATGTGATCAATCTTGAAATAGACTTTGCACTGCCAGTGGGGAGTGTGTATTAGTTGCAGATCATGCAGCGTTTACACCAGCTGTAGTGGAAAAACCTTTCTGTTCACTGAACCATGTTGCTGTTTTGTTGGAATTCAGATGGCAATGTACCAACACATCCCTAATAGATCTTAGTTTCCTGCTAGTAAAGGAAGGCATGGCCCCTATTTCATTGCATTTAATGGGGTCAGCTGTCAATAAGCCCCAATGCTTCTTCATTATGTCCGTGATTTTATAAGGTCTCCTATCTATGTTGCTACCTGTATCTTTTCTGTGCAGTGAGTTTTTAGAACAGTTTCATCTACACAAATGGCTATAGGTAAGTATTTGCTGTAATTCTTACTCCTCTTTCACGTAAATGTGAGATTAAGCTCATTCCTCTCCAAAGTGTTAATGAATTCTAGGACAAGCTTGGTGTCACCATCTCAAATCAAAAAAGCTCACTGATGTGCCTAATCCATACAAGGACATGTGTGATATATTGCTCAATAACATCTGTCCGGACCACCTGCTCCTCCCACCAGCCAAGAAAAAGATTTCCAAAGCTGGGGGTGAAGCAGGTGTCCATCGCAGTACTAGAGTGTTGGTGATACAGGGCATCCTCAAATAAGAAGATATTTAGTTCTTAAAAAAAAGAACATCCTTTTTTAAACTTATCCTTATCATACAGAGAGACAGGTCTATCACGAAAATGGTACACTCAAGCATCAACTCCCATTTTCTTCTCAATGCATGTCTACAATGAGCGTACCTCTAGCGTGATCATCAAATACATTCCCTCCACATAATGTCATGGATCCCACTCAAGGAATGATCTTACATCCATTACATAAGGAGACAAAATGTGATCTAGGAAAATAGCTGTGTTTTCAAGTAGGCCACCACTGCTCAATACAGTAGGTCTCCTAAGGGGGCTGGTAAAATTTTTGTGCACCTTTGGAAGTAGATACAGGCAAGGTATTGTTGGATTGTCAATTTTTAGGAACCTATATTCGTCTATATCCACTAAGCCTTCTGAATGCCAATCCCGCAATAGATCATGAAAATTATGAATCAAATGTTTGCATGTGGCTCAATCAGTTCCATCATGGCTTTTTTGTTTTGCCTCAATATCAACGTGGTAAAGGAACCTAATATTCGCAACTGATGGAGGCCGTGGACTATTGCAAGCACTGGGCAAAACCAGGCCGATCGACAAGTGACCGTGGTAATTTTGGAAGGATGTGTTTGAAACATGGAAACAGCCACTTCAGGAAAGGAATATCGAGGCAGTGAGACTTTGATACACAGAATTGGATGACAAGCAGTAGAGCGTCGCAGCTGATGCGAGTTGGAGGACTCACATGATGGGATTAACTCCAGCAGCTTTGAACCGGCACATGAAGCTGTTGACAAATTTGGTTTCTCAAGGCAGACGCACCACTGGAACTAATCTGCTGTACCGGTGGCTTTCCACTATACCGCATTGTGCACAAACTGTGAGGAATTTGAGTAAGGACAAACAAATACCACTAAGTCAAGATATGGCATTAATATTGTGAAAACTGTATTGGCAACTAAAATTATGTACGTTTGAGGAGTTCTACCTGCATTATCTATTTCCAAAAATCGAAAGCTTTTTGAAAGATAGTATCGCAAACATTTCGTGAAAATACGAGTAAGGATGAATGGACATGAGCAAAGAATTACATCCTATCTTTGTATGAACAACACTGGTATTTGCAACTAAATGCCACTAAGAAGCGTGTTTTCCTTCATCTCTTTATTTTCTCTTTTCCTTATGCACTCAAATGTGATATTCATTTCAGTAAAGGAACAGCACCGCCCTGCCATAAAACAGTTCGTAGAAGAGCATCAACTTCAGAAAAGAAGCAGGTAGATGATCTATTGGGAGTATTTTGTAAGACATAAATAAATCTAGGGAGTGCCACCATTTTGAATAGTGCTGCCTTTCCCAGCAGGGAAAGGAGCAAACCTTCTCAGTGCTTAACATCCCTCCCCAGGTTCTACAAGGGTGCAATATTAGCGTAGTGCATAGTCTCAGATGTAGCTATCCAAAGTCATAGGTATTTAAAGTGTGTCTTTCAATTTGTAATGGCAGCCGAAGTGGCAGGCTCGCCTCCCACGTGGAAAATTAAGAAGACCACAGCCAACAGCACCTGTAAATCTGCCACTGCTGCCATGCTGTTATATAATCTGCTAAGATTAAAATGTGTAGATCGGTGTGACATAAAGCAGTTTTGATCTGGATGTACCATATCCAGTATTACATCCCTAAGTCTATTAGACATCACCTTTGCCAGTACTTTTGTCTCCATATTAAGCAGTGAGACAGGTCTATACGAGTCCCATTGATCCGCAGGCTTCCCTGGTTTCAAAAGAGGAACCATCATCGCAATTATTAAATCTCCTGGCTATTTCCTTTTTTTCATAGGCCTCAATGTACATCTTATGTAACGGAGTACAATCTTTGCAGCAATATGCTGAAAGATTTCCCCCTTTAGTCTAATGGGACCTGGCGTTTTCCTCATTTGTAATTGACCAAGCGCTGACAGTATCTCTTCTTCAGTGAAGTCTGCCTGAAGATCTAAAGCTTGGGACCTGTTCAATGTCCTACGAGAGCAATCCTTTAGAAAATCCTATAACTGTGAATCAGTATATTTGGGAGTGCGCCTATAAAATTTCTGCAAGTAATCAGCTACTGTCTCTGCTGTACGCTCATTGATTTGCACTTGTGACCTCGGGGGCACACCATGGGTGATCCAATTTTCCCTCAGCCACTAACCATGCAAGTAATTTCCCCGCTTTTTCTCCCCCTTCATATATCCACTGCTCTTAAACTTGATAAAATAATTTAAATTAGTTTGTCACTACTGCTTTATACTCTGCCCTTCTATGTTCCAAATTGTTGTTATGTAATTCACTTGTGAATGGGCCTGGCTCTCCTCGAATCAGCTTATCTCCCCTTTCCATAACTTTGCAGTCCTTCTCTCTTATCTGCTACCTCCCCCGCTATTATTTCCATTCTTAACATCACTTTATACACCTCGACAATACTGTTGCATCCATAACTGTCCCACTGTTTTCTTTAAAGTAATTATCTGTTACACTGGCCATCCTCTCCATTTCCCCCGGTGATGTTAGGCACCACGTTGCCATTCACCAGGCGTCAGTCCGTCTAACATTATTAGTGTTTAGTATAATCTCCAGGGGAGAATGTTCTGAAATGCCCTGTGTTTTAAGTTGTGCATCTATAACTTGTCAGAGCCGGGATAAATAGATAATCTATAGGGGAATGTGTATTATGAGTCCCTGAATAATAAGACTAGGACCTCTCTAGTGGCGGTATACTGTAGAGTAACACACATCGACCAATCCCAATGCCCGGGTGATTCTCCCAAGTCTGCTCTCATGGTGTTTCGTGTACCCCCTGCCCATAAATGAATCCATCAACATATTTAAGTCTCCCACTATCGTCAGGGTCTGGAGAAGGACTATCACAAACTTACTTAATGCTTGCAGCGTATCTCCTTGGAGTCCTGGAGGAGCATACACATTAATAAGCACCATCAACTCCCCCATTAAGTGACCTAAAACCACTATTTGGCGACCTAATGTGTCACCATCATCTAATTATTTCAAATGGAGAGGACTTTAGGGCAAGTGCAGCCACTCCCCAAGATCCCCTGGTATAAGTTGTTTGACCCAGCACTTTATATATCCCCCATTCAGTACTGGGGTGTCTGTGTCGCACATATGTGCTTCCTGGAGGAACACCAGATCTGACACATACCGCGAAAGAGCTTTATGTACCAGACCTCATTTGATTTTGTGACCCAGCCCATTCACACTCCATGACAGTTCTCTTACCATATGCTTAGCAACCTAACCCAAAACCTATACCGCATACCCAAAACAAAATCAAAATTGTGCCGATCTGTCCACCAGTTTCATGTGATCCTCCCTTAAGAGATTAACCCCTTTGCTGCGGGGCCTTTCCCAACCCCGTGCTGACCCCCTTTTTTTTTTTTTTTAGCTATTCAGGGTAGCTCAAGCTTAGGCCTTCATAACATTGTGTCCACATAAGCTATCCACGTCAAATTTGCATCTTTTTTTCCCCAACATCTTAGGGATTCTAAAGGTATCTAGAGTTTGTGGGTTCCCCTGGAGGAGACCAAGAAATTAGCTAAAATACAGCTAGAATTTTGTTTTTTCCCGAGAAATGGAAACAAAGGGCACCAGAAGAAAGCCTGTGTCTTTTTCCCTGAAAATGGCATCAACAAAGTCTTTGCGGTGCTAAAATCACCATATTCCCTGCTTTCAGGAACAGATAGACTTGAATCAGAAAACCACATTTTTTAATGCAAGTTTTATGCATTTTACTGGGACATACCCCATTATTACTATTTTTGGGGCTTTCAACCTCCTTCCAGTTAGTGACAGAAATGGGTGTGAAACCAATGTTGGATCTCAGACAGCTAAACATTTCTGAAAAGTAGACAACATTCTGAATTCAGCAAGGGGTCCTTTGTGTAAATCCTTCAAGGTTTTCCAAAAGAAAGTAACAGCTAAAATAAAAGAAAATATTGAAATTTAGGTGAAAAAAGAGCCATTTCTGTCTACGTTTTCTTCTATAATTTTTTCCACTTATGGCAGATTTTTGAAACTAATATACCTTTATGTCTGCTGGATTCTTCTGGTTGTGGGGATATATATGGCTTGTAGGTTCATCAAAAGCCCTAGGTAACCAGAGCCAATAAATCAGCTGCACCTTGCAATGGGTTTTCATTGTATACTGGGTATACAGCAATTCATTTGGTGAAATATAAGGAGTCAAAAATAGGTATCAAGGAAACCTTTGAATTTCCAAAATGGGCACAAAATAAGGTGTTGAAAAGCAGTGGTTATTTGCACATCTCTGAATTTGGGGGTCCGCATACTAGCATGTGAATTACAGGGCATTTCTCAAATAGACTTCTTTTTTACACACTCTCTTACATTTTGAAGGAAAACATGTAGAGAAAGACAAGGGGCAATAACACTTGTTCTTCTATTCTGTGTTCCCTCAAGTCTCCTGATAAAAATGGTACTTCACTTGTGTGGGTAGGCCTAGTGCCCGCGACAGGAAATGCAACATGGACACATCACATTTTTACATTGAAATCTGATGTGTTTTTCGGAAAGTGCCTATCGGTGGATTTTGGCCTCGAGCTCAGCCGGCATCTAGGGAAACCTACCAAACCTGTGCATTTTTGAAAAACAGACACCTAGAGGAATAAAGGATGGGGTGACTTGTGGGGCTCTCACCAGGTTCTGTTACCCAGAATCCTTTGCAAACCTCACAATGTGGCAAAAAAACACTTTTCCGTCAGATTTCGGTGCTGCAAAGTTCTGGAATCTGAGAGGAGCCACAAACCTCCTTCCACCCAGCATTCCCACAGGCCTCCAGATAACAATGGTACCTCACTTGTGTTGGTAGGCCTAGTGCCAGTGACTGGACACCACCCCAAAACACAACATGGACGCATCAAATATTTAACATTGAAAACTGACGTGTTTTTTGGTAAGTGCCTAGCTGTGGATTTTGGTCTCTGGCTCAGCCACTGCCTATGACAACCTACCAAACATGTGCATTTTTGAAAACTAAACACCTAGGGGAACCCAGGATGGGATAACTTGTGGTGCTTTCACCAGGTTCTGTTACCCAAACCTCAAAATTTGGCAAAAAAAACTCTTTCTCCTCACATGTCGGTGATGGAAAGTTATGGAATCTGAGAGAAGTCACACATTTCCTTCCACACAGCATTCTCCAAAGTCTCCGGATAAAATTGGTACCTCACTTGTGTGGGTAGGTGTGGTGCCCGTGTCAGGAATGGATCACACAACGGTCAATGTTAGTCCTTACATGAGGGCAACTGTTGACCCTGGGGTGATCCATTCCTGACGCAGGCACTAGGTACAGGCACTCAAGTGGGGTAGCAATTTTATCAGGACAGGTGGGGAAACACTGGGTGGTAGGAATTTTGTGGATTCCAGCATATTCCTGTAGTTTGTGTGACAGAAATGCAAGAAAAAAATAGAACTTTATTCAACATTTCACCTTTGCAAGGTATTCTGTGTAAGAAGACTTTGGGGAATCCACACAAGTCACACCTCTGTGGACTCCCCCGGGTGTCTAGTTTCCAGACATGTCTGGGTTTGGTAGATTTCCCTATATGGCTGCCGAGCCCGGGACCAAAAATGCAGGTGCCTGCCTTAAAAAATAGATCTATATACATATACATATATATATATCTATCTATCTATCTATATATATATATATATATATATAGATAGATAGATAGATATATATATATATAAAGATAGATAGATAGATAGATATGTATATATTAGTCCTTCTATATCCTTCTTTCGGAAAAACACCTGTCACACGGTATCGTCTTACAAATCCCTTTAATTTGGCACATACACAAAATCACCCAACGTGTTTTGTGAGTCCAAGCTCCCTTGATCACGAGATTGTGATGCATGCCACAACTCCCCAGACACAAGGACCTTATCCCAAAGTACCAGATCCTGCTACATGGAAGTCCAGCTGTATAAATCCAATGCCCTTTTAAAAATATATATGTGCCGGAATAACGTTGAGTGGCCCACCTGCTGTTTAACAAAGAGTATGCCTCATCAGGGGCCGTATACATTTGAAAGCCGGGGCCTCGCAGGTACACAGTCAAATATTTTACTCATCTACTTTCCTAGGGTTGGCTGTTACCGTATACATCAACATGGTTTAAAATAAAGTGACCACTCCGGC
Source organism: Pleurodeles waltl (assembly GCF_031143425.1). Taxonomy (NCBI): domain Eukaryota; kingdom Metazoa; phylum Chordata; class Amphibia; order Caudata; family Salamandridae; genus Pleurodeles; species Pleurodeles waltl. The sequence goes on from NC_090440.1 coordinate 1,313,797,148, forward strand.
TTGGCACCGAGGCACCACTGTCCAGCTTCCATGAATGGGCTCCCTAATAGCCCCAATCAGATAAATTTAGGGAATATTCCCCAGTTCTAAGTGTCTTAGCCCATCCAGGGCCTATCCACACCAGCGCAGCCTGAATGCCCCACAAGAGTCAAATTATAAATCATCCTCAAGCCTATCTTGGACCCCCTTCCCGGGCAAATAAACAGCCCATCCAGGTGTTGCCCAGCCTGTGATCCGCATAGTATCCACTGCCCTCTGGCCTACCTCGTATTCCAGTAAAGCCTGTAGTGGGCCTCTGTCGTGCTCCTTCTGCACTGCTGCTCCTCCTTTCCTGGTCTCCAGAGATCGATCGGACCGTAGTTTAAAGGACCACCAAGCTGGTCCACCTACTGAGTCATCCCTTGGGGCATCTAGCCAATTTCCAAGGCCCCCACCCCCGAGTAGTTCAGCTCTCCAAATTGAGCCCACAAGAGAAACAGTACAGCAGCAGGCAAAACTTCATCTCCCAGTTGACTGTGAGTCACTCATCATTCGGGGGTCCACAGTCTAAGTGTACGCAACCATGCACTACCTTCACCATGCTCCAGTGACAGCTATCAGCACAGTTTCCAGTTCAGGGTGCAAAAGTGGCTGATTCACCTGCCTCCTCCACTCGCGGCACCCTAGACTCAGGCTCCGTTCCCTCTCAGAAGCAACTGCACCATTTTGAATACCTGGGTCGCAGCGGTGAAGTCTCCTCACAGTCCCTGTCACCATCAATCTGAGACGCCTTAAACCCCACCGATCCAAGCAGAGAGGTCTGGCTCACCTAGGGAGACCCTTCAACCAGCCAGGGGGGGGATCAATAGTCAGAAAGTATTTTCTCACAGACATGCGGCCCGGAGGAGCTCCACAGCTAGGCAGCCGCGCCATACCAGTCAGGCTACTCCCCCCCCTCAAAAATGGTGATTTTTTTATTCAAAATTGGGGAAATAGTGCTTGGAGCTATAATCGTTTATTATTGAGAAAGCTAGCAGAGACAAACAGATATGAACAGAGATTATCTGTCAGGGGCGCACCCCAGTCTTCGATATGAATGACTGGGAATCATTACAACAGGCTGCTGCGTCTTCACTGTTCAATGAGTACTTGAACCCTGGTGACATTACTGCAGAATCAATATACAAATCTCCAATTGAACTATTATTAAAACAAAGTTTACAATTACTGGAAAAATTAAACAAGAATTTGCAATGCAACGGGTCTCGCGTTTGCTCGAATTAGAGCTATTCACGTTTTAAACTCCTAACCGGACTTTTCTTGCCACATAAACTGAAAAATAAAACAGTTTCACATAAGCAAGCCAATGGCCACCATGAAACGTGACGGAGACACACAAAAGGAAAGAGAAATTTGCTTGCAGTGAAAGGTATCGGCAAAAGTGAAATTATCCATGTAACCAGCAAAAGTGCAATTAGCCATGTAACCGGCAAAAGTGTAATTATCCATGTAACACGGTCGATGTCATGGAAAGCGCTCGACTACAGCCCAGCGAGATTGCGCTGCCCGCGAAATAAAGGGAAAAAGTAGTCCAGAAACCATACGGAAAACATGGAGCCTCGTATGTTTTCAGTAATTGGCTGGTGTGCTCAAGGAGGACTAAACACTGGAAAAGGAATGACGTATGCATGCCTTTCACTGATGAAATGAGGTGAATTTTAAAAGGCAAGTCCACGAACCAACTAAACTGATGGGCGTGGTTAAAAGCCCAGAGAGATTGCACCAGGGATAAAGAGCTTTGCACTCAATCCTAAAAAGCGCACAATTTATAAATGGTGGGAAATTACCTCCTAGTCCAATTATGTAGAAGTGTGCACAGTTCCTAAGAGCTTATGGATCTTTATTATCCTGACTTATGAAAATCCCAACCCTGAATTACCAAAAGAATGGGCTCAGTTTCTGGCCAAAATGTGCAAAGGAGTGATGGAACTCTTAGTGAAATATGCCAAGAGTGATCTAGTGACAGCTAGAAAGTAACAATTGAAAGTAAATGAAGAAATAGAAAAACACAAAACAAAAAGTAGTGTCATTTAATTTTTGAAGCCTTTTGAATGCAGTTTAACCATCTACAAAGAAAGCATTGAAACCAAAAAAGGCACATTTCTGCGAGATAAAAAGGATTATGCTTAGGACAGAGTGCTGACATTTGAAAAACATTTTGACTCCGTTCAAAGGGATTTAAGAGTAACAGAACACAGAAAACAACACAGAAAACAGGAATTACAGTCAACTGGGTCTATTTCAGATGCAAGATCAGAAGTATAGGATCAACCAGGGTCAACCCCTTTAAGGATTCACACATTACGCTTCTAGTAGGAATTCAGACTTCTCAAACAGAAACAAGATCATACATCCTAAAACAAGTGCAAAGGAAGGAGAACTGGCTGAGGAAAAGGAAGAGGAAGGGGCGCAATGAAATCTACAGAATTACCTGTACAGGAGGTAGGAATAAACAAAAGAGGCAGATCACTCCAACGTCAATGGGGCTGAGACAATGGATATCCCCAAGGAAGAAGATAAATCTGTGATTAATTTATCAACACAAATCATCGGCAGAAGAAGAATCTGTTTTGAAATTGGGTTTACATTTTTGTCCAGCAACAGACATGAACTACACCAACACAAGGGTTGATTTATTTCTGTTTGTGAGGAAACTGAAACCCATGAAACTTCCAAAATGTCAAAAGACTCTTATCATATGAAAACAAAAGTCAAAAGTGACTCTATACTAACTAACTTTAGTTTACAGGGCATAGACTGTTCTTGCAGCAAATTATTTGGAAATGAATTATGATAGCTCCACCTTTGAGAATGCTAGTGGGGTATAAGAGATCTGGACTTTATAAGAGATTCTGCACTAGCTAGTGGCTTAAAACCAAAGTCTAGATTCAATCCTAATACAACACATGATAACCTTGAAGCATTATACAGTGCCATGACACAAGTACTTGGTAATCTTTGAAACACTAACACTCCTACATAGGATAATCTGACAAAACAACAGAAAGCTGCATTGCAACATTTGATGCAAGATCCCATTATAGGTGTTAAACCATCTGAGTGGGTAATGTAGTGGTGTTGAACATCTCTGATTATGGAGCGGAGGCAGAGAGAAAGGTCAGTAATCAAAGCTGATATGAGTTAACTATTTGGACAACAGAAAAACATTTGATTCATACTTTTTATGATCTATTGGGGAACACAAAATCTCTCTACTTGAGAGTTCTTATGGGAGGATAACTGGTTCATGTAAGGCTTCCCAAATTTGCTGCATACCTCCTTGAACACTACCACAGGCCTCTAGATGTTACACAGTTCCTGTTGAAAGACTTTTGCTTCTGCTTGGACAATAGCTTTTCCCCTGATGTTGGCTGGAAGAGATAGAAGACACTTCTTCATGGAATTTATTATATATATATATATAAAATTCTTTTTTTTTTTTTTTAACCTACTGGCTCTTGCCAGTAGGTAGTTATAGACAGGACCTAGTATGCGTAGGGAGAGCGTTTTTTGACTTGGCTACATCTTTGCCACCATTTTAGAAATCTTCATGAATTTTTCCCAAAAAGCATCTTCTTGGCTCTTGTTCTGCATGGAAAGTTTTGGGGTGGTCAAAAAGGGCTGGGAAAGGGAGTCAATAAAAGTGTGTTTTCCATGTTAATTCTCATAGGGATTTTGAACATGGCAACAGCCCAAACCGCTGGACAGAATTGCACAAAATGTTGCAGAAAGGCAGCACTTTCTCTAAAAAACTTTTAGTTATTTGGTATAAATCCATTCAGTATTTTAAGTTATTAAAGGAAAAAATGTATATCTGTGCAGAGCCTAATCTCAGAAGTCCTTGGGAGATCTGATCAGCTGATAGCGCTTCACCCAGGAAGTGCTGGCCGCCATCCTGGGGCCAATATACATGACAGCACTCCAATGAAATTCATTGTAGTGAATGGCATGTTTTGAGGGTTACAAAAAGAAGAATATCCAAAGGGTGATGGCAAATTGTAGCTGCAATATAAATCATCTGTTGATGATACCCTACTAATTTCAGGAGTTGTGGTGTATTCTAAAGTGATTTTAACCTGCTGGAATTTCATGAATCATGTTCACATGATTTCCCCATAGAGGTTATAGAAGTTGCTCCAGAAGCTAAAATGTGCATATTTTCTATATATTCATGCTATCTTTCTCAGCCATATGAGAATTAAGTTTGACATTCTCAGTAAAACATGAGCTTCCAACAGGAGCAGCCTGTCAGTTGATTCCCTTGTGTTCTACTGGACCCTCCCAGAGTGTTCTAAAGAACAACTAGAGCGCTAACAGTCTTATGTATGACACAACTGTGGCACACCTGAAGCCATCTTGATTGAATAAAACTGGTAAAACTTAAAATACTTAATTTAGAGAGGAACAAAATGAGGGGGTTCATTCTGCCATTGAAATAATGGTTAGTGCTGTAGAAAGAAAAACGAGGGCACGTTTTAAGTGAGTTCTCAAATATCTTTCTCTTCTATTTCATTAAAACAATCTGACATACAGACTGAAACATGCACTTTCAACACCAGCAGCAAAACTACCAGTTAGCTCCCTGGTGCAAATGTGGCGATATCAGCAAGAGGGGTGGAAGAAGTACTTGAGTCTATTTGGGAGTAATGCAAGAATAAAAACTAGCAGAGTGAAGCTGGTGGTACAAAATAAGATAGAAAGAAAAGACAATGATGAGTATGGAATGGATCATCACTAAAGAAGGGAATTTCAGATAGGGTTTCTGTAGACTATGTGATGCAGAAGTCATAGGAGGAAAGGTAGAGTGTCACGGGGTCAAACATCAAGTTCACAATATGACCAACTGTTGCTCTAAAAACATTATATATCTGCTAATGGGCCTTCTACAACGAGGATTATTTTGGGGAGACGGGTTAAAAGATGCGAGTGAGGTTGAACGAACATCATTTGGTCACATGAATTTTTTTTTAAAAAGGAAAACTCTCTTGTTCTGCACTTTATGAGTGAGGATCATAAAGAGAGATATTGTAATTTTTTTATCTTAGAAATAATTACAACAGGACCTCAGGGGTAAGATATTGCAGAAAAAAAGAAAGTTGAGAGCATTTTTATGCTAAAACCTATGACCCATAAGGCGGATATGAATGAGAGGTCAGAATGGAACAGGTTTTTAAATAGGTTAATGCGACTGACACGCATTTGTGAGCAAGCGTGCTATCCCGAAATTTTGACACAAATGGTGAATATATCACGGATAAATATTATAAGTGGAATATTGACAAAATGGATAGAATCAGTTTTTAGCCATATCAGAACAACAAATAGTGAGAATACAAGATACCATACCAGAAACTATATATCACTGATTTCATATGAGTTATAATATAAATATCACATATGCAGTTTTTAATGATTTTTTTTAAAGGACTGTGTGAATCTAGTTTCCAAAATAGCTTTTTGAAAAGCAGTGTGAATTCATAAAGATTGGTATGAAGAGATTAAAAGCCTTCCAGCAATTTTATTGCCGAATTTGAAAAGGCTGATTGATCATCATTCACAGTGTTCTTAAAGCAATAAGCAGCATGAATAAACAATAATGTTGTATTATGAATATATGGAGTAAGAAAATGGCAGCAGAAAAATATAATTAATTTGAAAAGAAGGATGAGTTTTTTGATTTAAAACAAATTGGTATCCATCCAACATAGTATCTAAGTGATCCATTCGTAGTGTTGAAAGGGTAGGATAGAAAATAAATTGTGTATTAACTTCTAGTGTCCTCAGAGCCGGCATTCACCAATAAGGAATGTCAAATGGTGAGTCCTTTGCCTGTATTTAGAAGAGAGAAAGAACTTAGGTGGAGGAGATTGTACATCAAGAAGGTGATAAGATATATAAAAGATTAACACTGAAGTAACCACTTTTGTTTAAATCAACGGTATGAACGGCATTGAATTTCCCCTATTTGAAAAACAAGCATTGAACGGTAAGGCAATCGATACTGACTGGAGATGGAAAAGGTTAAAGGAAAAAGTAGACGTTAAGATTGTGTGCTAATATAAATGAGAAACCAGGGACCAAATACTATGAGATATAAAAGAAAAGATGGTCTGTCTGGGATGCCTAAGTGTCTAAACTTAATGATTTTAGGTGAGAAATAAACTCCACATAAGAATCCATGTAACAAAAAGTGCAGAGCGATTAGAATTAAAACAATAACTTTATTTTTTGTAAAGAAATGTTAGAAGTAGGGTCTTTAGTTGGCAATGGTTTGCACCCTGTCCAAATAGGTACCATCACTCTAGTCAGGGTAAGGGAGCAACACAGCTAAAGTAACCCCTGCTCACACAGTCAGGCTTATCTCAGAGGCACTGGGTAAAGTATTTTTTTTCTTTTTCTCTCTCAGAGTACCTGAGATGCATCAAAGATGATTTGGAACTCAGGGAATTGATGCCAGAGATGTGTTGTTTCCCTACTGTCACAGGGAAGGTGATGCATCAGTTCTTTACTGCTATGCAGGGGAGGTGTTGCATTTGTTCTGTACCTCAACTAGGGAGGTGATGTGTTGATTGCAGCATGAAGCGTTGGCTCCTTGCTGCGGTGTCGATGAAGAGAATACAGCCCAGGGACGATGAGTCAGTGATGCATCGGAAGTCAAGTCACGATGTGTAGATCTCACAGTGATGAAGCAGGAGAGTCAGGGCAGGGCATCACAGAATCCACTGACGCAGTGCTCGAAACTCATGCAGAAGTGATTTCTTCTAACGCACTGGGACAGAAAACCAGGGCCTTTGTGGAAAACAGTGGTTGCAGCGTCAAGTGGGGACCACACGCTGGTGCAGGAGGTGGTGATGTGGCAAATTCTTACAGCAATGCGTCAGTTTGGAATGATGCAGTGAGTTGATGCGTGGATTTTCTCCTTATAGCACCAAAAACCTTCTTCAAGAGCCCAGACTGGATTTGGCATCACTTGGCAGATCAGGTCTCTCAGCAGAGGAAGCCAGGTGCTGGCAGATGATGTTTTTGATTGTCCCTGAGACTTCTTAACAGGAGGCAAGCTCAACTCAATCTACTGGAGAATCTCGGAGAGCAGGATGTAGAAAGCAAAGTCCAGTCCTTTCATTCCCAGGACAGAAGCAGCAGGCCAGCACAACAAAGCAACAGGCAGAGTGGTAGTCCCTCCTACAACATCCAGCTCTTCCTCCTGGAAGAATGTCCTCAGTCTAGAAGTGTTCCAACTTTGTAGGGTCAAAGGTCCAGTACGTATTCCCATTTCTGCCTTTGAAGAAGGCAAACTTTAAAGGGAAGTCTTTGTAATGCAGAAGACCCTACCTTTCCTGACCTGGCCCCAGACACACTCCTTGGGATTGGAGACTGCATTGTTTAAGGACAGGAACAGCCCTATTCAGGTGCAAGTGTGAGCTCATCCCAGCACTGTAGCTCAGGAAGACCCATCAGGATATGCAGGGCACACCTCAGCTCCCTTTGTGTGACTGTCTAGAGTAAACTCACAAACCGCCCAACTTGTCATCCTGACCCAGCTGTGTATTCCACAGACGGGTAGAGGCACAGAATGGTTAAGCAAGAAAATAGCCACTTTCTAAAAGTGCCATTTTCAAACTTACAATTTAAAAAACAACTTCACCAAAAGATACATTTTTAAATTCTGAAGTCAGAGACCCGAAACTCCAGATCTCTATCTGCTCCCAATGGAAACATTGGAAAGTTATTTCAACGCAATCTCCTTGTTAACTTATAGGAGAGATAGGTCTTGCAATACTGAAAAACGAATTTATCAGTATTTCACTATCAGGACACGTTAACCACACCAGTATATGTCCTACCTCTTAAATACACTGCACCATGCCCTTTGGGCTTTCTTGAGCGTATCCTGAGGGTGACTTACATGTAGTAGAAGGGACTGTTTGTGCCTGGCAACAAGGTGCACTCTGTTTTCTGCAAATTGTTACTCTGTGTGGAAAGGAGTTCTGCTGACCTTTCTTTACATTTTACATGTTGCTTTTCATTGGCATGGGTTGTCAACATGATGGAAATTTGGCCTAACGGTCAGAGCTGCTGACATAATTACTAGGAGTACCCTGTTTAGTTCCTGTCTTCGGCGGGCAAAGCACTTCATATAACTTCGAGTTCAACTTCTATTAAAACAACTGCATAAATATGTGTTGATATTTCGCCAAATGTTTTTCTGTGGCTTCGTTTTGCATGCAACATGGGAGCCTTGTACATCGCTCACTGCAGGCATAACAGAGCTCTAGAGTTGAAGCTGAAGTTAAAGTCAATTTCTCCCAGTCACTATCATAAAGGTGCTAAGCAAAGATGATCATGTACGCCTTGGCCTCGTTGGAGAGATGGCTATTGAAATGGCAACTGTAATTTTCTACATGTGGTTTCATAGTTTTCAATTCATGCAACTAAGTGTGTGGATGAGTTTAGAGAGTGGATGGATTTTTGTGATGGGAGAATGATTGACGAAGTTGAGGCTGAAGAGAGCAAGAGAGAGAGAGAGAGAGAGAGTTTTCTCAAATGTCTGTCTGTGTCAAAAAGGTTTTCAAACTACATGCTCATCTAATCCTTGCCTTGGGCTATCTGCAGAGCACACAAAGCAATGGTTATTTAAGCACAAATTAAAATGTTCTCATACTTTTATTTTTTTTATTTTTCATGCAACATGCCAGTCTTGTAGACTCCACACTGCAAAACTAAAGGCTGTGTCATAAATGTGGTCAAACAACATACCAATTTAATATCTGAATTCTGCAGTGATAGTAGATGATCAAATGGGAAAGCGCAGGAAGGAAAAGAAAATGCAGCTTTTGTATGTGCAACTGGGGAGTTCAAAATATTTTATACGCCAATGGATATGTCCAATTGAAAGTTATTGTAGTTATTGGGTAGTGCCCGGCCACATATGAGAGGCACTGGTCTGAGGAAAGGAGTTATAGACTGATCACAGTAGCGTGCAAAGAGGGCAGCTCATAGGTTTTCTCTCACCAAGGTCACTGGAATCTTTCACTGACCTCTTCTTGTGCCAGACCACACCAGGTCATATCACAGCCCACCACGTCATTCACTACCTGTGCTATTTTGGCAGCATTTAGCCTGTGCTCACTTCCCCAATCCCTGTTTGTCTTCTGGACCTCATGCCCTGCTTCCCAAAGTACTCCCCTCTTGGAGACATTGAACCCTACACTTCTACTTTCTTGTACCCCTTAGTCCCTGCTCCCCTCCTACACACCCGGTGCCCTACTTACTTCAGTCTTTGCTCCTTCAGCTGGTGCTGGAAGCCTCTGAGCCATGGCACTAGAGGAGTTGATGCTGCCCAGTTGTTAAGCCACTGATGGCAGAGAGAACAGCTGAGGAGGGAGCTCAGTACCTTTGTGAACTGCAATCATTTTGATGGCAACTGGGAGCCAGCAAACAACAGGTACTGGAGGTAAAGGAGGGTAATAATAGGTACTGGAGGTAAAGGAGTGTAATAATCAGATAAAGCTTTCCATGCACTTTTTATCAGAATGAACCTATTGTCTGCTAAAGCCCTCCTTGCGCTTACACTTGAGGGTTTGCCTAATGTTTAACGCACTCATGACATGAGTAATTTGACATGTAAGGGCGAAAGCAGTACATGGTTAGGGCGCAAGTAATTGTTCATTTAGGTGGTTTTGTTAGTTTCAACTGGTACGATTTACATTGTCACCTAACTATAACATCCTTTTACCCTGTGTTTTTTTCAGTGAATTTCTAAGTTCTTTTAACGTAAAATTTGATATTTTTACAATTCCGGACAATAACTTCACTTTAACCTTTGTGTTTCTTTCAGTCAATTTCTAGAATTTTATGCCCTCCCTGGTCCTTAGTGCATAGCCCTGCCCCCTCCCTCTTGCTCACTATGGCCGTTGTGCTGCTACTAGCTCTCCTGCTTGCAATGCATCGTCTTTTGTGCTGCTACTACTCCCTCCCTCCTACTCTGTGTAGTCAGCCTGGTGCCCATGACCCTCTTCCACTTTACCTACTTTTTGTTCTAATTTGCTGCTCATCATAAGAAGTGAGTGACCATGTTTCCATGTTTATGTCCATTTCTAGTGTGTAATGCAGTGAATAATTCAGGCACTGCAAGTTCCACATATTTGCTTAAAATAGAAATTCGATTTATGCTTTAAAATATTTGCTTCAGCCTATGGCTGCGTTGTTTCAGTGTTACCATTTTGGGCTACTTTTTGGGCAAGGACAAGTTCATTTTGAGCTTACTTTAGGCTAGTAGTTCAACAGCTTTGGGCTTTAGAAGGCTTTAAAAGTCTGGCAACACTGGCCTGGGGTTCACTTAAAGCAAGCAAGTTTGCATCTGTCTGCAAACCATCTAGGCACAGGGCACAAAACTCTGCCTCATGTGCAATATTTCTTTCCCCATGAAGATACACTCAGTGCATTTGTCACTGTTAATACCACAAGCTTCTCTACCCAGTAACTGCATTAATTTTCACAGCCATTGTTAGAAATGGGGTCTCTAGCTGGCAGTCGGTTTACACCCTGTCCAAGTAGGGACCCTCACTCTAGTCAGGATAAGGGAGATACCAGCTCAGATAGCCCCTGCTCACACCCCCTTGGTAGCTTGGCATGAGCAGTCAGGCTTATCTCAGAAGCAATGTGTAAAGCATTTGCACATAACACACAGTAATAAATGAAAACACTACAAGAGGACACCACACCAGTTTTAGAAAAATAGCCAATATTTATCTATATAAAATAAGACCAATTAAGATAAAAACTCCACAATACAGTAATAAATAGATTAATTTTGCAAGATTTATTCAAAATTACAGTTTCCTGAAGTCGATAGCTCCACCTGGGGCTATCACGGCGTCGTGATCAACAAAACCAACAGGTCAGGCCAGCCACGGAGTCACAGGCCAGCTACGGTGTCAGGAAGACCCGCAAACAGAACTTTTGGAATTGCAGGGCATCGTGATCCTCGTGGTGAGCTCTGGAGAGTGGCGTCGCTGGCGTTGCACTATCGGTTCCGGAGTCGGTGCGGGAGTTGTCGGGCTCTTGAAGTCACGCGCCTTGCGGCTCGAACTCCGGGCTGATGAAGTCAAGAGCGCCTGCGTGGATGGTGTTGGGGCTGCGGTGCGAAGCAGGACGGTGCGACGTGTGGTGACCACAGGTAACGTTGCAGGCATCGGCTTGGTGACGGTCGTCCAGCGGCGCTAGTGAGTCCAGGGCTGCGGTGTGAGCAGGTGTGACATGCGGTGTCACCAGGTCACGGTGCAGGCCGGATGCCTGGTGAGGACACTGGATTAGAGGATACTGGCGTCGGGGACCGGGGCTGTGGTGTGGGACGGGACAATGCTTAGTGTACCTCACGAGCAGTATCCACAGGCCACTGTGCAGGCAGCGGCACCGGTGTCAGCAGGAGCGGCGGCGTCAGGGATGCCCAGGCTGCGGTGTGAGCAAGGTGATGCCAGAGTGCAGGGCCCACAGGTCGTGGTGCGAGCAGCGGCTCGGTGAAGTCGTCCGATGATGGCATCGGTGAGACCAGGGTCGCAGTGCGAAGCGGGACAGTGTGGCTCCGTGCGGCGTCGGCAGGCCACAGTGCAGGCCAGCGGCGTTGTTGGCGGCATCGCAGTGGTTTCTCCTCTTGAACAGCACAAAACACAAAGTTCCCAGTGCTGCAGCTCAAGAAAACTGAAGTCTTTGGTGTCCCGAGCTTCCACAGGAGGCAAGCTCTACTCCAAGCCCTTTGAGAACTTTCTCAAGCAGGACACACAGCAAACTTCACCCTTTGCACTCTTTTCAGGCAGAAGCAGCAACTGAAGGCCAGTCCAGCAAAGCAACACAGCAAAAAGGACAGTACTCCTCTTCCAGCTCTTCTCCTTGGCAGAGAGGTTCCTCTTGGTTCCAGAAAGATTCTAAACCTCTGGGGTTTTGAGTCCTCTTCTTATACCCCTTTCTGCTGTTCAAATTGGCAAACGTCAAACCGAAGTCTCAAGTGTTTGCAAGATCCTTTCTTGTCAAGGCCAGGCCCCAGACACACACCAGGTGGTTGGAGACTGCATTGTGTGAGGGCAGGCACAGTTCTTTCAGGTGTAAGCGACCACTCTTCCCTCCACTCTTGCTCAGATGGCTCATTAGGATATGAAGGCTACACCCCAGCTCCATTTATTTCACTGTCTAGAGGAGAGGTGTGAACAGCCCAACTGTCAAACTGACCCAGACGGGGAATCCACAAACGGGTAGAGTCACAGAATGGTTTAAGAAAGAAAATGCCTACTTTCTAAAAGGGGCATTTTCAAACTCTCAATCTAAAAAACAACTTCACTAAAAGATGTATTTTTAAATTGTGAGTTCAGAGTCCACAAACTCCATATTTCTATCTGCCCTCAAAGGGAACCTGCGCTTTAAAGTTATTCAAAGGCAGCCCACGTGTTAACCTATGAGGGAGATAGGCCTTGCAACAGTGAAATCTGAATTTGGCAGTATTTAATTGTTATGACATGTAAAACACACTCGTACATGTCCTACCTTTTAAATACACTGCACCCTGCCTATGGAGCTACCTAGGGCCGCCTTACATGTACCATAAGGGAAGGTTTGGGCCTGGCATGTGGGTACACATGCCAGGTCGAATTGGCAGTTTAAAACTGCACACACAGACATTGCAGTGGCAGGTCTGAACCATGTTTACAGGCTACGTATGTGGGTGGAGCTATCAGTGTTGCAGGCCCACTAGTAGCATTTGATTTACAGGCCCTTGGCACCTCTGGTGCACTTTACTAGGGATTTAACAGTAAATCAAATATGCCAATTATATAAACCAATCAACAGTATAATTTACCTAGGGATCACTTGCACTTTAGCACTGATCAGCAGTGGTAAAGTGCGCAGAGACAATAAACGAGCAAAAACAGAGTCCAGTAAACCATAAAAACAGGCGGTCAGAAAGCAAAAAGAAAGGGGAGACAGGTCAAAAAGCTGCCAGGTCTAACAGCCATGATAATCAGCTGAATCCAGACTCTTGCAAAAGCTGCTGCTAAACCCAGCAAAAAACTTTAGGATTATTTGACTGCCAAACTGACAGACACTGCTTTCATAACTGAAACGAGGCCTAATCTTATTATAGCTCAGCTATTACTCCTGATTACCAAGCCGTTTGTCAAAACAACCCATTAACGAAATGTGGCAGATTTGCAGTTATCTATGAATCGACTAATAACATCAAGATAGTGTCAGGTCCAATTTCACAGATAGTTTTCACCATCTAGTAATCCTTTGTCTTCACCTACATACACTTCCTCCTTCAGTTCTACTTCGTCATCTAACCTGGGCACTTTCGTTTCCTTTCTTCCTATGGCGGTAGACACAGCCATAGCAAAACTAAACTTCTTCTTCTCTGGCTGTCCACTAAATGTTTGCCCCCTTAAGTATTTGAAACTAAGGACTCCCAAAATCATAAAGACTCTTTTTTTTTATTTATTTATTTTTTAATTATCGACCCATGCTCTTTTGACAGCAGCTAATAAAAACCATTAACTCTTTCTCAATTCCCACTTATCCCCACTCACTTAAAATATCTTCACTGCCTGGATCATCATTAATCGGGTTTCAACCCTCTTTTGGAACGAAGACCGTTTCAGTCCAAGTCTTTAATAAAATCCAAATGCAACTTTACTCTGGCAATGACACAACCACAAGACCTCTCAAACTTTCCACAGACTTTGACACAATTTCTCGCCCTATCCTGACTCCTGTCTAATGAAGGCTTGGGTGGGAACTATTTATTCTTTCTCCCTATTACTTGTTTAATATGACAGGAGTAATCACTGTGGTATTTCCCAAAGGTTTGCTCTTCGCAGGACTCTTTTTCACCTATATATCTAGCACCCCTTGAGCCCTTCATTTGTTCCCTTTCTCTTACTTTTTTTCCTTGCGCTGATAATGCACAGCATTTTCTGAGACTGGATGGGGCGGGCCACCTCACCCCCTCCATTCTCAGTTTAAATCTGTATTTCCTCTCAGACAGACTGAACAATAATCCTCTCCATCTGAATCTAAAGAAGCATTAAATACTAGTCTTTGGCATCTCATCTATATGGGACACTATGTGGTGGCCTTCAGAACTTTTTTTCAGCACCTCCTCCCTTTTTCCTTCCACAGCCTAGGGTTTGTTTTTGACACTAGCTTTTCCTTTCAGGAGCATACCAATACATTTCTTTTTTTTCTTAAAGGTTTAAAGAAATTTTACTTTTTCTTTCCTTCTGTTACCCTAAAACTGTGGTTTAAACTACCACTCCCACTTGGCTTGACTACTGTAATTTCATCGTTATTGGTCTAAATACACATCTTGCACAACGTCTTCAAATTATTCAGAACTGTGCTGGAGGTCAGACTTTAAATATTAAAATGCATTTTCATATTTTGATTCATATACATTTTCGTCATGGGTTGCCAAAAGAAAAACATTCTCTAATGAAATACACGTCATTGTGCTCTTTATCAGTCTGGACTTAACATTAGAGAATATTTGTACATTGTCATGTTTTGCATTACTTGCATTTAATTATTGCCAATATTATTTGAGTTCCTAGCATTATATGATCCAGGTTTGGGACGGGTCCTTCAAATGCTCTTGCAATCACTATCCACCCCATTTGGTCTATTAGTTTCTTTAATAAACAGCTGAAATAGAACCTATGAACCCTTTTGCTGCTTTCTCCTTCTTCTAGGTTCCTATCACTTCATTGTGTACAATTTTCCAGCACAAAGATACCCTCATGAGTAACAAAGCACATTACAGATGATCAAATACATCAACCAATCAAATACTGTTAAATTTAATACATCCAAAGTGCAAGGTGGGTCACAATTTATGTCCTTGGTAAGTGAATAAGGTGTAGATTCTGTCAAGTTGGGGGATAATATTTATTTATCAACAACTAGTAGTTGTAGGACATCTGCATTTACTGTGTTTTCACCCTGTTTTTTTCACCTTTTACTGGATCCTATATTTCTGCAAACATTAGAACCCTCTGTGCTTTACCCCGGCTAAACAGTAGTAAAGTGCACATGTGCCCTCCCCTTTAAATATGGTCGAATGGATCCCTAGTATATGGTAAACAATGCATCCAGAGCCTGGAAGCTGAATGTAACTAGTTGACTGTAGCCCCTATTGTGCCGTCCGCCTCAAGTGTAATGCAAAAATGGCTTCAGGCCTACCACTGTAGCTTAACTGTAACAGCTCCAAACATGCACTGCGACCTGTCAAAATAAATGACTGACAGGTAAAAACTCTTCTTTTAAAAAATGAATCAGGAATGTAATCTGCAAGGCAGGAATGTATGAATGTAATCTGCAAGCCAGGGTGCAAGGCATTTAAAATTAAAACAAATAGAAATTGAAAGTTAACATTCCTCTACAGTGATTAGCACAACCCCTATTTTCACTGTAAGAAGACTGGCTGACTGTTAGACCTGGCATCCTTAGGGTGGTCTTATGCCAGACTTTTTGTCTTTGCCTCCTGTTTTGTTACTGTAGCTTTTGATGGCCTTAGGTCTCTGAGCACTTTAGCACTTCTGAACAGTGCTAAAGTGCATGTGTTTATCCCTTAAACTATAGTAACATTGGTGTATTCCCAATTGGCATATTTAATTTACCAATAAGTCCCTTGTAAAGTGGTATACCATATACCCGTGGCCTGTACATTAAATGCTACGAGTGGGTCTGCAGCACTGATTGTGCCACCCACCTAATTAGTCCTGTAAACAGTTCTCAGTCCTGCCACAGCAGAGATTGTGAGTGCGGTCTAACTGCCACCATGACTTGGCATTTAAACCTCTTGCCACGTCTAGAACTCCACTTTTTTTTTTTTATATATGTCACCCCTAAATCAGGCCGTAGGTAACCTATAGAGTGGGGTGCCATGTAAGAAGACGGCAGGATATATACTTCTAAGCATTCATGTTCTGGTAATGAGAAACTTCCCAAAGTTTTTCTTCCTTGCTGTGAGGTCTGCCCCTCTCATAGGTCAACATTGAGAATTCCTTAAAATACCTTTATGCTGCAATTCCTGATCTGAGAGGAGTAGATGCTTCATATTTAGTACCATTTGAATGGTAATTATAAATCTTCTTTACTGGTAAAATCGAATTTATTATTACTATTTTAAAAATGCCACTTATAGAAAGTGGCCATATTTCTGCACTCACTGCCCTGTATGCCCACAGCCCATCTCCAATACAAGTCTGGCTTGGGCTAAGTGACAGCTTCACTTGTGCATCGCCTTCTGACACACACAACACAGGGAACTCAGCTGCATCTGCATCCATCTCCATACTGATGTGTCTTCCTGGGGACGAGGTTGGGAAGGGCTCACACGTACACCTCAAAGGGTAGTGACTAGAGTCCACACAAAGGGGATGAATACCTCAGTCTGGAGCATAGGCTGACCTGAAAGAGTGACCTGTGCACTTCACAAGAACTCTATGTAGTCACCCCTCACATCAAAGGCACTTTCTAGTATAAGTACTGTGTCATTGACCTGCCAAAATCAGTACACTTCTGGACTCAGTAAAATGCTGCTGGAGTAATGACGGCTGTGTGCCAGAACTGCCACTCTGCCAGGATTGACTGCTCTCAGGAACTGCTGCCCTACTTGCTGTGCCGCCCTGCTACCTGCTGATCTCTGCCCGGTAGCCCAAGACTCATTTTCCAAACCCAGCGTGACTCCGAGCGACTTCTGCTTTCCTTTGTCGCTTGCTACTTTCAAATTCAAACAGAGCGGCTTTTGTCAAACTTCGCCACTCGCATCTATGAACTGCCTGGACCAGCCCTGCTTTCCTTTGCTGTTCACTACTCTCCGTCAATCCGGGCTGCCTTGACAAACTTCACCCCCTGCATCTGTGAACTGCCCGGAGAGGCCCTGCTCTCCTTTGCCACTTGCTACTTCCAGTCAGCCTCAATGGCTCTGCAGAACTTTGCCACTTGCACCTGCAAACCTTCCAGAGCAGCCCTGCTTTCCTTAACCGCTCGCAACTTTCAGTCAACCCAAGTGGGTTTGTCAAACTTTGCCACTTGCTCCTGTGAACAGTCCAGAGCAGCCATGCTTTCTTTTGCCGCTCGCTACTTTCAGTCAACCCAAGCGGCCTTGTCCCACTTAGCCGCATACCGCTCCCCAAGAGGAGTGCAACCAGGACAGAACCAGAGTCCATCAGGACATCGCACACTTGTGCCGAAGAGTCCCCGGCACCACCCCTTTGATCTCTACATTTGCTCATCACTCTTGTTTTATCTTTGAGTCTGCAAAGCAAAACTCTTAGCTATTTAGGAACGGGATCTTTATCAAGCTGAAATTAAAATTATTTTCTACATACGTATGTTTTTTT